>NC_133324.1:206261741-206895491 GCF_042186555.1 Aquarana catesbeiana
TGTGTACCTTGGTATCCTAACTATTGCACAATGATTGGTTTTTTCTCTTATCTGCCTGTCAAATAAGATCTGTTTTATGATTCTCACATTGGTTGTGAAGAGAAGCAAAAGAAACATTGTTACTATAAAGGTCAATGAGCACCTTAATTAAGCAAGTGTTTTTAAACAGCTTTGCTAGTGGGACTGGATCAAAGCTCTATACCAATCGGATTCTACACTTGTATAATTGAACCTTCTGAATACATCCCTATATATTTATTTTTATGTGGATTTTTTTACACATTTGGTGTCACTAATTTTTTATAATTTTACACTATTTTGATTGCTGGATTTTTTAGGAATTTTTACTCACCGCTGGGTTTATTTGAGTATTTATATTTATTCATATATATTCATTTTCATGCACATTGTGAAGCGCTTCAAATATTATTATTTATTCTTTTTAAGTGACTCTGAAAACACTCTTTTTTGATAGCAGCCTTACTTGGTTTTCTGTGTAATTATCAGCTATTTAGCATCACAGCGCTTTGTGTTTTATATATTCTCAATAACAGTATGTTGAATATACCCTTGTGGCTGACAGAAACTGTTATTTAAAAAAAGACTAGACAAGCTTAGTGTTACTAAACCCTGGACCCAGCAGTCACTATATCTGGTCTCCCACAGTACACAGAACATGGAAATACAATCATATTAGTAAATATAAACTGCTAAATATCTTTGCTCATCAGCAGTTATAGCAGTCTAGTGACTTTTATCAGTGTCTGGCGGAGCACTAGTTAAAGCTTGCAGGAGGTATTTTTATTCTCCTCTGAATGTCACATGAGGCTGCATAACTCCTGACCTTCTGTCTGGACAGTGCTGATTGGCCCTGTGCCAATCACATGCACCCCCCCCAAAAAAAGAAAACTTTTTAGCAATACACACCAAACTGAGCATGTGCAGAGTGCCCCCAAAGCTGTGTACTATCAGGAGATGGTTTGGGGCCTGTGGAAGAAGGGGGGGGGGGGATCAGAGAGGACAGGATCAAACAGCCTTTTTACACAATGCAGACAATTAACCCCTTATGTTCCACAGTGAGTATAACGAGCATGCTTTACTGCATATACAGACTGATTTTAATATTGTGGGTTTAGTAACACTTTAATGTGAATAAATCACCAGGGCCAGATGGCTTAAACCCGATTTAGTTCTCAAGGAACTTAGCCAAGTTATAGCTAGAACATTATCTCTAATTTTTAAAGGCACTGAATGTAATGGTACTAGCTGATTGGTGAAAAGCAAACCTGGTACCAATATTCAAAAAGGGCCAAGATATATACCTGAAAGCTACAGACCAGTCAGTTTAACATCAATAGTATGTAAACTATTGAAAGAATTGGCTGATAAAAATAGTACAGTATCTTTAATAGTAACCAAGATGGATTTATGAAAGGCCATACTTGCCATACCAACCTTTTGACATTCCATAAGGAGGTTAGTTTTAATTTGAGTTGAGGAAGGCCTGTGGAAGTAGTGTCTCTGGATTTCGCTAAGGCATTTGATACAGTACCCCATAAAGGCCTAATTCCAAATTAAGGTTGTTTGGCATTAATGATATTGTATATACCTAGATAGAAAACTGGCTGTGGGAGCACGTCCGGAGGGTGGTGATTAATGGCATATTTTCTGAATGGTATTGAGTTGTGAGGGAGTGCCCCAGGGTTCTGTCCTGGGACCAATGCTGTTTCACTTGTTAATAAACAATATGGAGGTTGGATTAAATAGTTCGGTCTCAGTGTTTGCTGACAATACCAAGTTAAGCAAGTCGATATCTTCAAAACAGGATATAAAAACTGTACGTGACGACCTCGATAAAAGAGAGGGTTGGGAAGCTTTATGGCAGATGAAGTTAAAAATTGACAAATATAAAGTTAATGCACTTGGGAGCTAAAAATAGGAATACAAGTTACTCACTAGGGAGAGAACCTCTGAGGGAATCGAAGATGGATCTGGGGTCCTAGTAAATCACAGGCATAAGCATGCAAGGTCATCGCACTACTTGCATGCATTAAAAAAGGTATTTACTCAAGACATAAAGCTTTAATTTTACCACTTGCAAAACTCTGCTTCAGCCACATCTGGAGTATGCTATCTAGTTCTGGTCACCAGTCCTCAGGAAGGAGGTCCTTGAACTGGAGAAAGTTAAGAGAAGGGCAAAAAAAACTAATAAAGGGGGCTGGAGAACCTTATTTATGAGGAACGACTACAAACAAGAGATTCTTTACTGTTGGGCCTCATGCACACTGGACGCTAAAAATAACAATTTTTACATTGGAATCAAAAAGGTTAAACCGCTGGTGAGCTGCAATTTTGAGCGTTTATCTGCGTTTTTAGGTGTTTTTTGACGCTAGAGTGTTTTTGCAGCTGAAAACGTCCTCTCAGAACCCACTAGTTTTGTTTTTTTTTTTTCCAGGCCAATGAATGCCCCACGCAAAAACAGTTGATAACAGCCTATGTGTGCATGAACACATATGATAACATGCTGGAGAGTTTATTGACTGTAGAAAAAAATGTCTGAAGCCAAAAACAGCAGCTGTAAAATCGTCCAGTGTGCATGAGGCCTTAGAAGGATTTGGAACACCCTGTTGGTGGTGTCAGCAGGGAGTGTAGATAAATTCAAAAAACTTTTAAATGTGTTTTCATAGTGAAAATAATGTACAAGGCTATGAATAACGGTAGTGACACACACACGTTTAGGTTGAACTGGATGGACTGGTGTCTTTATGAAACCTTATCAGCTATGTAAGTAAAGTACCTTTGTGCTGATTTCTTTTTTTTTTAACTAAACTTAGGTTTTAAAGAGGAACTACCTTGTTTCCCCAAAAGTCTTATATTAATTTTGTCAGCAAAAGGCACAGTAGGGCTTATTTTCAGGGTAGGTTTTATCATCTCATGTGCTGTTTTTTGTTCCTTTCTCCCTCCCTGTTTGTATGGAATCCACAGTGGAACCGAGTAAAAGTGCTTGTAAAATGCTAGAATCCACTCTATTACAGTATTATATAATGTGAACTGTGAATGTTTCTATCAAATACAGGGTGGATTTGATTTAAATCATCATTTTTAAAGAGAAACTGTCATCTCTGTCCCGCAGCCGCTCCTCCTCTGACCCGCTGTTGACTTACCGACAGTCCCATTCACTTTAATGGGACGGCTGGTGATGCGGCAGTGACAACAAGGTGAGGGACGTGGCGGCAGCAGATGAAGTGGATGCCCGCTAACAGGCGCTGCCATGATGGATCTGAAATGACAGGTGCTAACAAGAATAAGCACTTATTCTTACTGGTAGTAAGAATCTTTAATATTTGCAAACAAAATGAAGGTTTCCTATTTAGAATAATAAGCTGTCAGGTTAGTAAAACAGTGATATCAGAACCAATTCAATCATATAATTTGTAGTGTACATAGATTTGCAAAACAATGGGATAAAAGAATATTCTTAAACTTTGTTTTATCTCATGGTTAATGTGAAATTGTGTGAATGCATCAATGCAGTGCATATTATATCAGCTTGCAGAGCTTGGGTTCATTGAATGAGTTTACCAAAAATGTAAATATTGCAGAATATACAGCCTCATGCTACATAACTAAGCTACATTTCATGCTGAATAAACTAAATTATTAATGTATGTTAAATAGAAATCTATCTATTGATAGATTTTTACTCCAAAAGCATTTTATTAAAATAAATTTGCTAAAAATCAAAAAAATCTGATTTTTATTTATTACATTTTTTAAAAAACATTGATCTTTATCCACCCTGGTCAAATACCTTCTTAAAGCGCCGCTCGGCGTTATATTACAGAAATATACACATACACAGTTTACATTATATACCACTGTACATTCTAGCATTTTACAAGCGCTTTCAACTAGGGCTTATTTTCAGTGTAGGGCTTATATTGCAGCCCTCCTCCAAAATCATAGTAGGTCTTATTTTCAGAGTAGGTCTTGTTTTTGGGGAAACACGTCCTTGGTGCACAATATCAAGCTCCCTTTTTCTCTGTGAAGGTTTCATGAACTCTTGTGGGGCGTACACACGGTCGGACTTTTTGACCGGACTGGTCTGACGGACGCCGACAGGCCAAATCCGGCGAACAATCCGATCGTGTGTGGGCTTCACCGGACCTTCAGCGGACTTTTCCAGACGCAAATCTGACGGACTTCCTTATTTTAGTCCGGTGTACGTCATCACGTACGGATCCGTCGGGCTTTGGTGTGATCGTGTGTAGACAAGTCCGGTCGTTAGAAAGTCCGCCAAAAGTCTGTTGAAAGTCCATCGAAAGTCTGCCGAAAGTCTGTTGGACTTTTGTAGCTGAAAAGTCAGACTGTGTGTACACGGCATTGGTGTAGATATTCTGTACTTCATCAAATTTACAGTGTATTGTAATCCTCCCCTACCCACCAGATGAAATGAGATCAAGCTTGTTAGGATAGTGCCTGCATGGATTTTAATATATAAATGAGGATTTCTTCTGTGTACATTTCATCTGTACTTGATTTGTGCTTTGTGCCTTGGAAGCTTGTAAGGCTTTTTTATGCAAGTATTCATTCAGGGCATTCTGCTGTTTTCTTTGTTATTTTTACCCACAGATGTAATATCCTGTGAGCCTAGCTGTAGTCCATTCTAGCTCTAGAATTGTGTGTCATATGGGGCTGGCTGGAGAAAGTGTGTAGCCTTAACACAAAGGTTAGATATAGGTGAGATCTTTATAAGCCCTGGTTCACACTGATGCGATTTTGGATGCGTTGCAGAAAGCATGGAATTGCACATCCAGCGAAATAACAAGATTTTCTATGTAGGCTGTTTACATATATGAAGTCCGAACGCAATGCGATTTTAAAAAGGATCTTTGCAGTGATGCGGTGCGATTTTGAGCTGCATAATTGAATGGAAACAGCATGCAAAATGCATTACTGTTCAAACACAATGTGACTTCTAGAAGTCTGTCCTGAGTGTATAAGCTGTTTGAGAGAGAGACCCCAGGCCACAAATCTAAATTGCATGCAAAACGCATTGGAATCCCAGCCAAAGTTGCACTGGACTTAAAATCGCACTAAAACACTCATTCAAATCGCACTGCATCAGTGTGAACCTAAAGAGGCAGAGTTGGGACATCTGTAGAAATAAATCCTGGCTAACCCTGCCCAAAGACATAGGATGACTCTCCCAGTGCTGCCATGTTTGTAACATCGAGGGGCTGGATGGTGGTTGGATATTATGCAGTTCTAATGACCTTTTCTGTGTCTGAAGACCCATAAAAATGTGCTAACTTTAGGGGAAAGTATCGGTATGGAACATGGCCTGTAAACGAAGGACTGACCGTAGAGAAGGTAGACGTTTGTTTTTTATGACTGGATCTTTCTTTTACATTGTATCCATTAGTGTATCTTGTTGCATTTCCTTTTATCACTTCTACAGACTGCTTCCACTTGAGTCTTATTAAATATTCTCTATAGTTCTGTTTACTGGAATCGTAAAGAAAAGTGATGGTGTCAGATGACTTGATTTTGTAATTACTGACACATACTGGAAACCATCCTACTTCTCCCTTTTATTTTCTGCTAGTTCTTCTTACTGAATGACGTTTCATTGCAGCGAGAATGCCAGCCACACGTTTTGTAATTCATTCACACCAGATGTATTATCATGTGTTGGGCACGTGTGCTGTTCTGTGTTATGGTAAAGGGTGTTTCCACAGCTTAACAAAACCATATTGCACTATAGGCCATTGTATTTAACATGAAACTTGGCTTCCTCCAGGTCAGCTATACAGTATTTGCTGCAAAGAGATTTGCCAGTCCTTACCTACTTCTCTTCTGCAGATATTGAAAGTTGTCATGGCACTGCGTTTTCTAAACGTGAAATTGTAGCTTTTTGCTTTACTGAAATTGAATGATCTGTCTGAGAGCCGTAGAAAGAAAGCGTGTACCCCTAGCATTCCTTCGATTTGCAGAACTATGTGCAAGTATTTCACCCAAAATTCCGTGTTGATGTAGATGCTTGGAATCTGAGCTCCAGCTGTGCAGAAATCTGGGATAGGAAGTTAGCCAGTCACAGGAATCGCGGGATTCCGGAAAATTGCTATTTCAGTATCTTTACCAGATTATACGGAAATAAACTGTGAATCCTTTTCTTTTTTCAGGTAAATCTGATGATATCTACCTGAAACAGGTTTTATTGATGCAATTAAAAGGACACTCCAGAGCAAATGGAACATTACAGCTTGAGTTGTATACATGGACCACCAACTATCTGACAGTGCCTTCTTTTTGCATGGAGGTGTTGCTGCAGCTTACCCCCTCCCTTCTGTCTGTAATCTGGTGATCTACGTACCCCTCTGGTTTATATCTTTCTTAGAAAAGCTATTGCCAAACACACCCACTGACGGCATCTTGTGGTCCCTCACATACATATGGCCCCTTTCACACTGTTGGACTGTTCAGGTCCGCCTGTCAGTTTTGTCGGCGGACCTGAACGGGCGCTCCATGTTAGTCTAGGGAGCACCATTAGTCTATGACATCCGACCCGGTCTGATCTGCTAAAATCAGACGGATGGCCCTACTTTGGCATCCGTCCCTGGCGGATCAGGTCAGGTGAAATCTGATGAATATGGACATGCTGTCCGTTTTCGTCCAATCTCTCCATAGCAACCAGTGGCGCTCAACAAGCCCCTCCCCACTCAATGAGCAGAGAGGGACCTGTCATCCGCCAGCTCAGCGGAGATGAACGGAGAGATCTTCCGCTGAGCTGGCGGACAGAGGCGGACTCCGTAGGAATGAAGCCTAACGGCTATTATCAAATGTAAGTACTTAAAGCAGAGCTCTGCCCACCCCACAAAAAATTAAGTCAGCAGCTACAAATACTGCAGCTGGTGACTTTTAATATATGGACACTTACCTGTCTAGGGAGCCCGCGATGTCGGCACCCCAACCAATCTTCGGAAGTGGGGAAGGGGACCAGTCAAAAACATGTCCCCCCCCCGAAAGGTGCCCCCCCCCCACTGATAGTGCCTTCTGTTCTTATGAATGCAGAGTGAGGGCACTGTAATACAGGAGGTGTTTTACTGCCCAGGTCTTCAGGTGAAAACGAAGGGGAAAAAGCCTAAAAAAGAAAACTAATGCAGCCACATATTACATTTTTGGTTTTGGGCTCAATACTGGTTTAATGTCATACATTGTTGCCTACAGAGCATTACAACCACGATCACTGGAACATGTGTGCAGGCTCCTGCAGACTCTTCTCCTAGCTCCTAGTCCCTAAGGAGTACAGACCTGATGTTATGAGGCTGGAGGAAGTAAATAATGGACTACAAGTGATTTTAATACATTCAAGCTCCATTGAGCTTTGAGTCCCCACTGCCAGATGAGAGAAGATCTATAAATGAATCTGGGAATTGTTAACTTATTATATGAAAGTAGATTTTAATGTAGCTTTACATTTTTTACTAATATGCTTTTCTATTTGTTTCCAGACTGTATTTACATACAGTATATGTGCATACTTTTTTTGTAAATCAATGGGCCTGAGAAAGGGGGCAGAACAAGGGGTGAAGTAGGGGTGGAGCTAGGAGTGGCACGTGTAGAGCACTGCACCAAAACATAAGTAAAGTAATAGTGGTGTACATACCATTTCACAGTAAAATATGGGGCTAACAGTGGTGAAAGATATGCCCTGATATTGTCATGAGGAAAAAAAATGCTTCTGTATAGGTGGTGTCACAAAAAGGAAAAAAATCCCCCTACATTGGTGATGTCACAGAAAGGGGAAAAAAAAGCCTCTGCATTGGTGATGTCATGGGCAAATAACAAAATGCACCTGTATCTGTGATGTCACTGTAAGGGAAAAAAGTGGGAGAAAAAAAATGCTGCTGCGTCAGTGGTGTAGTCCAAGGAGGACTGCATGTGTGTCAGAGAATTGAAGGGGAGGAGGGTAGATATGAGGCTGGGGGCTCTGTGAGATGCATTGATTTAAGCAGCCCTAGAGGAGGGAGGGGGGCTGAAGTTCTCTGAGGGGTGCTAAAGAGCTCTTTAGGGCGCTATGGGGCTGAGTTGACTTCCCTCACCACACCCTTCATTTTCTCGCAGTTTAGATCTTTTTTTCTGTGCTATGCACACCGGGAAATAAAGGCAGCCTCTCCTTCCTGTCTCTGGTCATCTGATATGTCACATGACAAGGGATGACAGGAAGAAGGGCAGTCCGCTCTCACATCCAATCTCTGACACCTCTCTCTTCTGCCCACAGTAGGGCTAGCTCTACCATAAGGTGGCTTAAGCAGCTGCCTTAGGGTGCTAGGATGGGGGGGGTAAAATCTGGATCCCCAACCACGCGCCGGGGATTCCAATTTTTACAGTGCTGCAGACGTGGTTTTTTGATAGCCACCTTTCACTTCGACCAACGGCGTGATGTGCTGCTCCATGTTCACCAGGCTCCACTGTCCCACATGCGGGCCTTGTGCTATCATGGTGGCGGGAGCTCAGCAGACCTCTGTCCGCTCAGCCTCCCACCTCTAGGACCAGGACGTGACTTGTATGACATTACTTCCTGGAATGGGGCTGTCTTTTTCTGGAATCGGTGGTGGGGAAGCAGCTGATGAAACATGGTCTGTGTTCCATCAGCTGCAGTGGACCAGAATGGACACATCCAGGATCTAATAGACCCCAGGTGTCTCCATAAACAGAACCTGTCACCTCTATGCTATCACATAGGCGGCTATTGGTCCCCCATGTGATGGCAATAAACATTATGTAAAAATATATAAAAATTAAACCAAAAATGTTTTCAGCAACCCCCCCCCCCTCCCCCACCATTCACACCCTGAAATAATGCGTGCGTTGGGGCAGCTACGTATGAGTGGATTTCCTACACGTTTAATATCAGCATGCCAGAATGAGAGCAATAGTTTTAGCACCAGTGCTCCTGCGTAACTCTAAACAGATGACCTGTAGGGGTATCTATTTACTCGGCGTAACTTCATCTTTTATATTTTGTTAAAGAATGGTAATAAATTGCATTTATATGCCCAGAAATTGACATGCATTTTTTACTGAAATGTTGCCTTTCATAAACCGTTGCACTAATGTCATGTAACATTAAAAAAATAGAACTATCAACATTTTATTCTCTAAGGAGTCTGCTTTAAAAAAATATATTGGAGGTTTTAAGTAATCTTCAGGCCTAAAATAATTTTGGAAGAAAGTTCCCAAGTATGTACTGTATACATATTTACAGATCCATACCCCAATAGGAGTGCGTGTAACTTTAGACAAGCATTTAGAAACCCTTTTAGGAAGACAGTTGACTTAGTGAAAAAGAAAAACCATAAACAATCAGTTTGCAGACAAACTAATCAGAAATAATAGTTTCCCTGTATAGTATGTAATATTGGATCCTTTTTTGGGTTGAGATCTTTATGTATGTATTTTGTTAGTTATTTATTCATTTAGGGTTGAGATCTTTATTTAATTTTGTATTTATTTTGTATTTCTTCATTTAGGCTTGAGGCCTTTGTATTATCATTGTTGAGCTCCATTTAACGTGGTTATAATTACTTGGATCTCAGCATGGTTTGCTGTTTCTGCACTGTAATAATCGCACAATTCAGCTTCTTCAATGCATGCTGTTCTGTAGGTCAGAGGACACCGATGGACTCAAGTAATTGTATTAGTAATATGCTGCCTCTCACACTTCACTACAAATGCCAGAGATGCCATATTGGTAGTCCAGGCCTGCCAGATGTAAAACTTAAAAGTTGTTATAAAATGCTTTACATTGCTTGTCAGCAATGTACCTGTTTTCTCTAATTTGCATTGGGTCTGGTCACAACTGGAACAGAAGCGTCTCCTATTTCCACTCACTTTGTTTCTCAAACTGGCAATCAAGCCTTAGCTAATTTCCTAGTATAATCTGTAGAGTTCGGCTTTCAGCATGACTGGTCCTGGTCTCTATGCTATGTGAGCTGGCAGTGGCTCTTGTGTGAATGAAGACTGCAAACAGGTTGCAGTTTTTATTCATAAATGAATTGTTGCAGTTTGTGAAAATTAAAGTACTATCTTTTGATAAATGCATAATGCTAGTTTTAGCAAGCCTGCAATTGTGAAAAAAGGGTCTCTTTTCATAAAGGGTCTTCTGTTTGAGCCCTTATCCCAAACTTTTTTTTTTTGCCTGGGCCAGCAAGAGGGTGATACCAAAGCTGCAGGTTTGTGCTCTCTGTAGTGTTACTGTTGCTGGTGAACCAGTGACAGGAATGCTAGTGTGACCTAGTGTAACTATGAGTAAAAATGTATTTTTTGTGAGGGCTTTCTAGCTTTTGGGCAGGGACTGGTGCTGCTGTGGTAGGAATAATTACTCTCCTTTTTACTACAAGGGAAAGCGGAGCGGGGAACTCTCCTTTTTACTACAAGGGAAATCGGAGCGGGGAACTCTCCTTTTTACTACAAGGGAAATCAGAGCGGGGAACTCTCCTTTTAGCAACAAAGGAGAGCAGAGCGGGGAACAATCCTTTTAGCTACAAGGGAAAGCAGAGCGGGGAACTCCCCTTTTAGCTACAAGGGAAAGCAGAGCGGGGAACTCCCCTTTTAGCTACAAGGGAAAACAGAGCGGGGAACTCCCCTTTTAGCTACAAGGGAAAGCAGAGCGGGGAACTCCCCTTTTAGCTACAAGGGAAAGCAGAGCGGGGAACTCCCCTTTTAGCTACAAGGGAAAGCAGAGCGGGGAACTCCCCTTTTAGCTACAAGGGAAAGCAGAGCGGGGAACTCCCCTTTTAGCTACAAGGGAAAGCAGAGCGGGGAACTCCCCTTTTAGCTACAAGGGAAAGCAGAGCGGGGAACTCCCCTTTTAGCTACAAGGGAAAGCAGAGCGGGGAACTCCCCTTTTAGCTACAAGGGAAAGCAGAGCGGGGAACTCCCCTTTTAGCTACAAGGGAAAGCAGAGCGGGGAACTCCCCTTTTAGCTACAAGGGAAAGCAGAGCGGGGAACTCTCTCCTTTTTACTACAGGGGAAAGCAGAGTGGGGAACTCTCTCCTTTTTACTACAGGGGAACGCAGAGCGGGGAATGCACTTTACTGTAAAAGAAATAAAATGGGGAACTCGCCTTTTACTAAAAGTGAGGGAAAGCAGAGTGGGGAACTCGTTTTACTATAGGGAAAATCAGTATGTGGGTCTTTATTACAAGAGAAAGCAGAGTGGGGGAACTCACGTTTTATTATAAGGGAAAGCAGTGTGGAATTCCCTTTACTATAGGGGAAAGCAGTATGGGGGCCTTGCTTTACTACAAGGGAAAGGAAAAGGGGGGACCCACTGTTCGCTACTAGGGAAAGCAGTGAAGGGCCCTGTTTATACAAGTGAAAAGAATGTAGAGGACTAACTGCACTATAGAGGAAAACCGTGTAGGGGACTTAACTAACTGTACCTTATGGGAAAGCAATGTAGGGGACCCACTGTATTACAGAGAAAACAGTGTAGGGAACATGCTGTGCTACAAGGAAAAGCAATGTGAGGGCTTGCTCTACTACAGGTGTAAGCAGTGTTCGGGGGCTCACTACACAACAGAGGAAAAGCAGTGGGGTGAAGGTGAATTTGCTGTACTTTTTTAGTTGTAATCATTGCAAGGTTTCTGTGTTTTCTGTAATTTTACACTGCTCCCTGTCCTTTTTTCCAGAGAGAACACTGAGTAGATTTAGATTTTCTCTTGTTAAATAGCTGTTTTATTTCAGGTTTTTGTTGTTTTTGTTTCTTTTTATCTGATGCATTACAGAAAGGCATTGGCTTGACATGAAAGCAGTTTGTTGACTTGCAGGATTTTACCTCTCAGAGGGCACAGCCAGATCTGATGAAGTAAATCAAAAGCTAACGATTCACCTGACCAGACAGGTGGAAAAGCAGCTACACTTGTCTGAGAGGCAGGTGTAATGTATTGAAAATAATTCAACAATGTTTAAGACATCAGTTTGTTCACTTGGAAGACAGGCACCTTTATCACAGAATTTGTGAGTTCTTCCAGCTGTTTATAGCTAGAAAAACGTCTTCTGCCTAACGACATGTGTGTGATCGCATTTTACAGCTATTCTGTGTTATCCAGTGCAGGTCTACATCTGGTGCTATGATGCACTCACTCAACCAGGGATGTGGCTTTCTCCTTTAAGTTCTCCACAAAATCATTTTAAATATTGCTTGGAGATTGAGTGATGCGTCGAAAAGTGTGATGGAATGCTAATTTTGATACCAATTCAGCCTTTCAGGTAGCTAGATCAGCAAATTTCAATACTAGTCCCCAGTTCAGGTTGACAGGTGCTTGGGCTCCTTAGCTAGAGGCTAACACATTAACATAGAATTAAAGAAACCTTTTGGTTGATTTACAAAAAGAGTAGAAGCTGTTTATGTGACTGTCCACTCAGCCTCACAATGTACAGAGTTTTTTCCAGATTTGTGGAACAATCTAAGCACCAGCAGATTGACAGCAGATACCAGTAGGGATGGGCAAACGGTTCGCCCGAGCGTAAGTTCGGCCCAACTGTCGTTGTTCGGCAAACAGCTGAACAAACAGGTCGTTCGACCGTTTGTTTGGCCCCCGAACCGACCGCAATGCATTGCAAGCCCTGATTGGCTGAAGCAGTGAAAGCTTCAGCCAATTAGGGCACAGAGCACTGTCTGAGTCATGATTGGACACTGTCATCATGACTTTATTCAATCATGGCTCATTCCTGCCCCACAGTATAAAAGTATTCTTTCAATGGCAGCCATTTTCAGTGTGATTTGGGCGTGGAGAGGGATAGAACAGGGCTCTGTTAAGTGCTATCAGTTAGTGTGCTATACTGTGACACTAAACTAATATTCTACACTGACAATTGAAGCAAAATAGCAGTCTAGGGATAGTGTGAGTGTAGTGAGGAGGACCATCATTCAGCTTTGCATAGTGTGCAGCTAGAGTAGGGACAGCTAAGATAGTTTCACTGTAGTGTAGTGAGACCGTGTCATTCATACATACATACATACATACATACATTAGTGTGGAGTAGGGACAGCTCAGATAGTTTCAGTATAGTGTAATGAGACTGTCAGTAATCTTGACATTAGTGTATAGCTAGAGTAGGGACAGTTCAGATTGCATCAGTGTAGCGGCGGTTGAACATAGTCTATTTGATTGAGTTACTGCCAGTTTAATGCCATTTACTTCTGTGTGCGTTACTGCCAGTTTAACGCCTAATAGTTCTGAGCGTCACTTGGCGCATTATATTGCAGTATATTATAGTGTGTCTGTCTAGTGTGAGTACTCAAATTAAAGTGCACCAAACACCTCTTTACATCGATTAAAGTGCATCTACATACAGATTTCAACTTCTTCTTTACATGTGCTTATAAGCACCGCCCCCTCCCTCCCAATAATGTCTGGGAGGACAACAAGGAGAGGCAG
This sequence comes from Aquarana catesbeiana, assembly GCF_042186555.1. Classification (NCBI taxonomy): domain Eukaryota; kingdom Metazoa; phylum Chordata; class Amphibia; order Anura; family Ranidae; genus Aquarana; species Aquarana catesbeiana. The sequence continues at coordinate 206,275,193 of NC_133324.1, forward strand.
ACATTCCCTTGGCACTGTAAGGGGGCCAGCAACAAATGTGTCCACAGGCAAAGGTGGATGTGGTGGTCAGTCCTCAGGCAGGGCATAATTTCTTCTGTTTAGTGAGTTTGCCCATGCTATCCAGCCACAGCATGCAGAGGAGGTGGTGGATTGACTTTCTAAACCTTCCTCATCTTCCTCATCCTCCTCATCCTCTATCATGCAAGCAGAGACAAGTGTGCAGTCCCCTGCAGTTGCCAGAGTGTCCTCCTCGTCCACATTTATTCCTGCCATAGCCCCAACATCAGCCATTGAGGAGTCAACTGAGTTATTTGACCACAACGTCAGCCACTTGCTCCTTGATGATGCCCAGCCATTACTGGATTCAGATGTTGGTTCTGAGGTTGAGGATGACAGGAATATGAGCCTAGGGAGAGGGAGGAACACTGGTAGACAAATTGGTATTCATATTCCCCAATGCACAGCATATTGCCAAGTTGTCTCCAGTGGTAATGATGAAGATGGAGGAGATGATGATGATGAGGTCACTAATGTGACTTGGGTGTCAGAGCAGAGGAGGAAACTGAAGGTGAGGCGGCACAACCCCAAGGAGGCCGACATCAAGAAAGAGTAGAGAGCAGTCATCGCATTCTGCAGCTGTTCTCTCCCGACCCATTCCCCAAAGCTCAGCTGTCTGGGCCTTTTTCAGCACATCTGCAGCAGATCGCACTGTTGCTATCTGCAAACTGTGTCTCAGGCACATCAAACGTGGCAAAAACACTAACCATTTGGGTACCACATGCCTAACAACAAGACAGTTAATGTCCAACCACTCAGCCCGTTGGCAAGAGCACCTAAAAGCCACACAAAAGGGGCACAAATCTGACCCTCCTCCTTACCCACTTCAGTCTGTCCCTGCGATACCGAGTCATTACCTTCACATGCAAGGGAATGTTCTGGGCAAGGCAGTCAGCCGTAAAATCCACCTTACTGCTGACGCTTGTTCCAGCAAGCATGGGCAGGTGAGATATATTTTGTTCACAGCATACTGGGTAATGGTGCTTGCAAATCAAAAGGATACAGGACAGGGCTCGGTGCTGCAGCTTGTTGTGCCCCCATGTCTCCATACATGATGCCATGTCTGCCATCATGGTGATGATGCCAGACCTGTAAACTCTATCCTCTCCTCCTCCTCTGCCACCTTCATGCCCTTCTCGGCAGAATTGTCCTATGAACATCAGGTGCCCCCTAACCATTCAAAGGGCTATTCCCAGAGTCAGGCTAAAAGGTGCCATGCAGTGCTTCAGCTGGTGTGCTTAGGGGACAGGAACCACACCGGAGCAGAGATTCTTGCAGCTCTGCAGGGACAGGCCCAGAGGTGGTTCACACCACGCCAGCTGGAGCCAGGAATGGGGGTGTGCGATAATAGCTCACACCTCTTGTCCACCCAGGACAGGGAAAGTTGACACATGTGCCATGCCATCCTCCTGGCAGGAGGAGAGGGGGGAGGAGGAGAATTCTGGCCCTTTTATAGGCTTCGAACAAGAGGAAGACATGCGTCAATCTGTAAGTGATGGCTTTCCAACCCCAGGACCCTTGGGAGTAGTACGTGGCTGGAAGGAGGAAGTTCCAGATGCTGTCATCCTGAGTGACCCCAAGGATTCTGTTTCTCAAGCCTCAGCAAATTTAAGGCGCATGGGCAACCTCATGCTTCAAAGCCTGTGAAAGGACCCAAGAATACGTGGCATAAAAGAGAAGGATGATTACTGGTTGGCAGCTCTCCTTGACCACCATTATAAGAGGAAGGTCTCAGAACTCATCCCGTCCCCACAGACAGTGCAGAAGATAAAATCTCTTGAGGACATGTTAAAGAGGATTTTATTGAACATTTTTCGTTTTGAGACTTCTGTTGGTCAAGAGAGCAGCGTTGGGGAATGCGTCTGCCTAAGTGCGGCATTTCGGAATTTTTTTAGTCCTCGGCGCCCAGGGCTGTCAGCTTCCACATCCCATCGGCAGCATCTGCATCACATGGTGGATGATTACATTGGGGCCAAAACAGAGATAGAGTTTTCCAGCTGACGGTCCACTGACTTACTGGGTCATGAGAATAAACCACTGGCCACAACTTGCCCAGTATGCTATTGAGTTGTTGGGCTGCCCTGCATCCAGCGTGCTTTCAGAACGAGCATTCAGTGCTGCAGGAAGTTTTGTTACTGATCAGAGAACGCATCTGTCCACAGACTCCGTGGGCCGTTTGACTTTTATAAAAATTATTCAGTCCTGGATTACCAGCTATGAAGTCCCTGATGCCGATGTCACTGATTGTCTTTTTGGGATGTGGAATGTCTACAGAACTTTGAGGCTGCCTAGCTTTGAGGGTGTTCAATCATTTAATCTGGAAGAATGTTTTTGGTATAGGTTTCATGGGCACAATTAACACCCAAAGACCAGTTTTTCTGCACCGGTTTGACAGGTGCATATCATTGCAATTTTTTTCAGCAAGGCCAATTCTTGCTTTCATCAAGAGTATCTCTATAGGGTTACGGAGGGAAGGCACCACCGACACCCAAAGACCATTTTTTCTGCACCCGTTACTTCTATCCAAAGTCAAAGTGACACCAGAATGTATCCAAAAAATCTCTAATCTTGTTCCCAGTGCACTACATTGTTGCCTCATCATACACACTGGCTCCCCAGCTGTTGCCAAGTAAAATAAAGGCAGCTTGCAGGGAAAATGTCTTTTTTTATTTATTTTTTTTTTTTTTTGGCTTTATGAATGCAATTATTGCTGCAGCAGATTCTAGACATGGTACAGATCTGCCACTTTACAGGTAGACTAAGGGGGGAATTTTTCATTTTTATGCTTTCACTTTGAAAATAAAAAAAATCACTGCTCATATAAAAATTACGTTTTTCAAAAAATTTTTTTTTGATACATGTCCCCCAAGGCAGGACCCGGATCCCTATAACCATTGTATGCCCAATTACTTCCATATAAGCCTTCAAAATGGGCAATATTGATTTTTGACGATCGGGTCCCATTGACTTTAATGGGGTTCATTATTCGGGTCCGAAATTTCGCCGTTTGGCCCATTCATAGATACCGGTAGCTGACACTGGGGCAGCTTAACTCTGTAGCTAGCCCTTTACCCACATTAAGACCAGGCCTTTTCTGGAACTTTTTGTTTACAATTTTTAAATTAGTATTTTTTGCTAGAAAATTACTTAGAACCCCCAAACATTATCTATCTATCTATCTATCTATCTATCTATCTATCTATCTATCTATCTATCTATCTATCTATCTAATTTTTTAGCAGAGACCCTAGAGAATAAAAAGGAGATAATTGCAATATTTTATGTTGCACCGTATTTGCGCAGCGGTCTTTTAAATGCAACTTTTTTGGAAAAATACACTTTTTTTGAAATGGAAAAAAAAACGATACAGCAAAGTTAGCCCAACTTTTTTGTATAATGTGAAAGATGATGTTACGCCAAGTAAATAGATACCCAACGTGTCATGCTTTAAAATTGCGCACGCTCATGGAATGGCAACAAACTATGGTACTTAAAAATCTCCTTAGGTGACCTTTTTACCTTTTTTTACATGTTACCTATTAGTTACAGAGGAGGTCTATTGTAGCTCTTGCTCTCACGATCACAGCGATACCTCACCTCACATGTGTGGTTTAAACACCTTCTACATATACGGGCGCGACTTGCGTATACAATTGCTTCTACGCGCAAGAGAGACAGTTTCTGCTGTAATTATGTGATCGCTGATGAAAGTTTTGGACCCATTTTTGGAGATCCTGGTGTGCTGGTGACATTGCTTTCTTAGCACAGAGAAAAGGGGCGCTTTAATTTTTTTTTTTTTTTAATTGATTTTACTTCTTATTTTTACACTGTCCCTTTTTAATTTTTTTTTTTTTTTGATCACTTTTATTCCTATTACAAGGAATGCAAACAACCCTTGCAATAAAAATAAGAATGACAGTTCCTCTTTATTGGGAGATCTGGGGTCAAAGTCCCCAGATCTCCCATTTACCTTTTTAAAAGCAAAAAAAAAAGTAATTTTGCCTTTTTAAGGGGGAAAAAAAAGTCATCCCTTTTAAGGACGAGAAGCGTAAGTGACGTCAGACGTTGCTTTGGTCCTCCAGGGGCATAGAGCCGAGTGGAGGCTATCTTGCCCTCACCTGGTTTCCTACCCAGGCATTCGACAGATTGGCTCTAGGCTTACTGACAGGTCCAGTATGCTCGGAGATGACCTGGAAGCAGCGGGAAGGGGGGGCACACCTCTTTCGCCGCCACCTCCTAAAAGTGATCCAGTGGTGAATCCGCTGGGACCACTTTGATCAGATGCCGAATCACCCACAGTACAGAACAATACTGGGGTTATGGCAGCTAGCTGCTGCCAAGAAAAATACTATACCTGCCTCAAGCTGGGCTTCTTCCTGGATGGAAGAGCGAGCGGACAAGAACGTACTATAATAATATGCACTGAAACCCAGATGCGAAATGACTACACGCACTGAAGAACAGATACGAACCCACAAGCACAAACTGAAGAGCAGTAACGATCCTAAATGCGCGAATCGTCTCTTACCAAACTTCTACTAACATCAGATTAGCAGAAGGAGCCCAAAGGGTGGCGTGCTTCGTATGAAACTTCCCTTTTCTAGTGCCGTTGTACGTCACCGCGTTCTTGACGGTCGAAAGTTCAGAGAACTTTTGTGTGACCGTGTATACATGCCAAGCTTGAGCGGAATTCCGTCGAAAAAAATCATCCAAAGTTTTTCCGATGAAAATTCCGATCGTGTGTACGTGGCATTAGATTAATTTCCACATGTTTTCTATTTTCTTTTAACCTCCTGTAAAATGCCTATTGTTTACAAAGCTCAGTAGCCGAAACTAAAATGTACTCAGATGAGTAAACGAGCCAGACCCCTTCCTTTGAACAGTTCAGTTCAGTTTCAGTAAGGCTAAGTTCATACCTATGCAGGTTGCGGTTAATGCATTTTCTCACACGCGTTTTTACGTTCTTGATGCGTTTTGCGTTTTTGGGAGGTGTCTGTTGTCATGCGGAAGAAGCCAGCAGAAACACATAAAAAATGCAAGCACTGCACTTTTGTTGCATTTCCATTGAAAGCTTTGGAGCCAAAAACGCAACCTGCTTTGGGCAAAAAAGTCCCTGATCCTTTCCAAAAAACGCACCAGTTGAAAACACACAGATGTGTGTCCCACACATACGGGGACCTTAGAACGAGGTCCCCGTATCGCAGGCCTGTCCACGCCGAGGGAGCTGACATTTTGCCCTCGGCTTGTCTTCTGGGTTCATGGCTCCGGCGCTGTGAGTGGCCGGAGCTGAGATGACGTCACTCCTGCGCATGCGCTGGATGATTCTTCCCGGTAATCTCCGGCAGCGTCTGCCGGACCTTCAGCCCGGGCAGTCACAGCGCATGCGCCACTGACATCAGCGGCTGCATGCAAAGTGAATACCTCCGAAACCGTACAGGTTTAGGAGATATTTATTTTACCTACAGGTAAGCCTTATTCTAGGCTTACCTGTAGGTAAAAATTTAAAAAGTGGGTGTAAACCTCTTTTAAATGTATATTTGTAGATCAAAGATTGTATATATGTAAATTAAAACATTTGTTTATAAACTTAAATAAGTCAAATACTATGGACGCACAAGCCTTTATAACTTACCTTTTAAAGACATGCATTTAACAGTTTTGCATTTAGGCTGCATGATGAGTAAAATAATATGATGGCGTCATTCATTTTTGTAATGTGGTAAACTCATTTACTGCTACATCAGGCCGACCTATGGTGGCAGCACATGCAAACCACCGCTATCACACAGAGCACAGCGGTCAAACACGCTCTCTGCACAATGCTCCCTTTACACTGCTGTTTATTGGAGCACAGAACAGAATATGTCAGATTGATGGAGATCCAGACTGCTGCACTCTGAGTGATCAGTGGTAAGGGTCTCCAGCACCCAACATGCACATTTACTATTCTATGAATGCCACGCACTGTCTGTCAATATACACTGCTTTTCAATAGTATTCACCCCATAGAACGTTTTGTAGTGCTGATACGTGAAATTAAGGTTATTCTGAAATTTAAACAATAGTCCCTAATGTTGAAGTGGAAAAATCTACATTCTTGGCACTGTATGGGGGCTAAAATTATAACAAATGTAAGTTCAATGCCAAATTAACTTTTTTGTAATTGTAATTCATACATATTAAAGCGGAGTTTAACCCAATGTGGAAGCTCTGCTTATCTGCTCCCCCCCCCTTCCGGTGCCACATTTGGCACTTTTTTTTTTGGGGGGGGGGGGTACCTGTTTTTGACAGGTACCTGTTTCCACTTCTGAGAGATCTCGCAGTGGCGCGATCACTTGGAAGTTCAGGACCCCTAATTCCCTTTCCGCTGGGCCATTCAGAAAGTGCAGTGCGCTTTGTGTATGTGCAGTAGGGAACCGGCTGTGAAGCCAAAAGTCTTCACTGCCTCCGGTTTCCCTTATAATGAATGACGGCTGGAGCACCCAAGAGCCGATGGAAACATTGCCTGGGGTGCCGACATCATTGGATTCCTGGACAGGTAAGTGTCCTAAAATTAAAAGTGAGCAGCTACAGTATGGGGGGGGGGGGCAGAACTCCACTTTAATGAATGGGATTGGTAAATCACCAGTCACACCAGTGCAGCTTTGAAATCGTGCTACTTCAGCGAGATTTCAAAGCTGCAGATCAGTGCGATTTGTACCTCCGAATTCATTGTGCAGGAACCTTTTTCAAAGTTGCTGCAACTTGAGTCGCAACAATTTGAACAGTTCCATTGTCGGCAGTGGGGTGCGATTTGTTGTTTGACTGAACTGTCAAATCTCATGACAGATCGCACCAGTGTGAACCAGGGCTGTTTTGCGATTTGACATTCTTTTTGCACTTATTGCTCATTCTAAGCTATACTACATTGCATATACAGCTGTCTGTGCCTTCATGTTGCTGATTTAGCAAACCCAACTTAAGCAGCATGACCTCTGATTTTGAAGGTGGTTTCTTATGTATATTGGCCATAACTGTCACATTTGTTTGTGGTTTATGTATTGTATGTTTGAAACTTGAGAGGTCAGCATTTTCTAAGGGCATCTGTCATTATGTTTGTAAAAGTGCCAGTGGTAAAATAATTGTATAAGGCTTAGGAGAAAACTTTGGATTACACAAAAGTGTCTTCAGCTCCTGCCCCCCCTATGTGAATGAGTATGGAGTACATTGTGCCCCTACCCATTTACAAAAAATAAATAAAGACAGGAGGCAGTTTTTGACAATTCCTTTATTAAAAAAATAAAATGGTAATGTCCCCCGATCCAGAGTCCGTTGCGATGCCCGGCTTACTGCCGGACCTGACAAAAGAAAAAGAAACTTTCCACCTGCAACTAAGGCTAAATGCTGTATGCCTGCTCCGCCATTTGACAGTTCATAATAGGTAAGGAGCTGGGCCACCTGGTGACATCACTGACCGAACTGATGTCACCAGGTGGTCCCACCCCCTTCCCTTTTTAAGAACTGTCAAATGGCTTAGCATGCATTCTGCGGTTAGCCTTTGCCACAGGCAGAGCGTTTGTTTTTTTTTTTCCCCAGGTGTGGTGAGCGTCGTGATTGATGATGGATCTACATCGAGGGACATTGTTTTTATTTTTTTAATGAATTGTCAAAAACTGCCTCCTGTCTTTTATTTATGACACTTTTTTTTTGGTGAATGGGTAGGGGTACAATGTGCCCCATACTCATTCACATAGGGAGGGGGGCCAGGATCTGGGTGCAATGGTATTGTATTGCCGACAATTTAAATGTAATTTTTTTTTTTTTTATTTATAAATGTCAGTTTTGCTGCAGCAGGTTCTATACAGGCAGACTAAGGGGACACCCCAGGCACTGTATTTAAAGGCATTTTTCATTTTTGTTTTACTTTTAAGAATCATTAAAATCACTGCTCCTATAAAAACAATCTTTTTTTTTGAAAAAATGTTTTGCATTGGTACATGTCCCCCATTGCAGTACCCAGGCCCCCATACCCTTTTTATGGCCAATAACTTGCATATAAGCCTTCAAAATAGGGGCTTTTGATTTCTCTAATTTGGTTCCCATAGACTGGGCAGTGGGGTTTGCGTCTGAACTTTTGCGATGTTCTGGCGCAAATCAAATCGGGATGTGTTTGGCCCAACTCTATTACGCAACACAACATCATATTTTATGTTTTTGTTGTGTTTGTGTGCACTAAATTTCATGAAATTTTTTTTTTTTCTTAAAATTTGCATTTGATAAAAGGCTGCACAAATATCATGTGACATAAAATATTGCAGCATCCACCATTTTATTCTCCAGCACCTCTGCTTTCAAAAATTATATAATGTTTTGGGCTTCTAAGTAATTTTCTAGCAAAAAATGACGATTTTAACTATTTAAAAAATTGCCCCGGTAAGCAAATGGTTAAGGTAGACTCATGTTTTGCCCACTCAAGGAACAAGAAGAAGTTTGCTTTGCCTAGAATATACTTGCCTTTCCTTTTACCCCCTCACTGCAGACCCAATGCTAACATAGTCAGTAGTCAGCATGGTAAAGCATTTATATACACCGTGTCAAAGAAAACGTAGTTCTCTTTTTAATTGAATAAATAGACTAATATGGAAAATGCTATAGTAACTATGAATTTACAAATAATTACAGATTAATAATGTTTTGCTGTGTAACATTTTGCTTTATGTATTTGGTTTTCTTGCCTCCTGACAGCTCTCTATATAGTTTAGCACAGGCTGCCTTTGTTTCTGCATTTACAAGCACATGGGCCTGTGCAGTACACCCTTGGACTGCCCATTAGCCAATAAATGCAAGCTAAACAGATGCCCAATGTTATTTGCAAAATGAATTCTTTTCTGTTGAGACAAGAGGGTCAGAGGCCAATATCCCCTTTAATTCAAACTAACAAGAAGACATGTTAATGTTCGTGATTAAGCAAGTGGACTTGGGACAGATATTGACACGCCGTGATGTTCCTTGGCTCTATGGCTGACCTTGCTTTAGCGAAAGCTTTATGTGGACACCTTTCCAATGGTAGTTAATGAGGACCGGCACAGGCTACAGTACAGATCAGCAATCCTGAACACTTGCAATTCTTTGTTTAATCTTCCATTAGGTTTTTTCTTTCTCTGCCTTCAAACTATTTTTACTTCTTTTCACTGTGAAACATGTCGTCTTCTGCTCATCAAGTGGACTTTAGAATTGTCTGTTGAATGAATTGGGATTCTTAACATCAATATGAATATATGTAGCAATCCAAATAATCAAAGTATTTAAAAAAATACTATAAGAGGGAAAGCGAACTTATCTGCATGCCTAATAAAATAATTTAAGATCTGCTGACAACTTGCTGTAGGGAACATCTGGAAATGTAAATTGTGAATTAGCACTCTAATGCCCCGTACACACGGTCGGATTTTCCGATGGAAAATGTGTGATAGGACCTTGTTGTCGGAAATTCTGACCGTGTGTAGGCTCCATCACACATTTTCCATCGGATTTTCAGACACACAAAGTTTGAGAGCAGGATATAAAATTTTCCGACAACAAAATCCGTTGTCGGAAATTCCGATCGTGTGTACACAAATTCGACGGACAAAGTGCCATGCTTGCTCAGAATAAATAAAGAGATGAAAGCTATTGGCCACTGCCCCGTTTATAGTCCCGACGTACGTGTTTTACGTCACCGCGTTTAGAACGATCGGATTTTCCAACAACTTTGTGTGACCGTGTGTATGCAAGACACGTTTGAGCCAACATCTGTCGGAAAAAGTCCTAGGATTTCGTTGTCGGAATGTCTGAACAAAGTCCGACCGTGTGTACGGGGCATAAGAAGTTTACGCTTTGCATTAAATGCCTCCTTGAAAAATATCATTGCGCCTTCTGGCAATGATATGTGGTCTTATACCTAAGGCTGGGTTCACACTAATGCGATGTATGTGTGATGCAAATTCAGCCATATAGTTTGTATGGCTGAAATCGCATTGCATTAGCACCAAAATGGTGCAGAACGCTTTTCTTTTTTATCCGCACTGGAATCAGATCGCATGGGTGTTCAGATCCATGCCATCCGATTTCACAGTTTGTACAGAAAACTGATTTGGGGGTGTCATTGACTTTATATTGACACCCGCAGTGGTTCGCAGAGAGCAGTGTGAACTGCCTGCGAGTCAGATGCGATGCGGGAACCCACACAGGAATCTCTGTGGTTCCCGAATAGCACCAGTATGATCCCAGCCTAAAGTGTCATAGTTTTGTCACCAAAGCTGCTGCCTCTGACTATTAGCCTCATTGAGATGTAGTGAGATTTGGCGATGTCACTATTGTGCTGTACTTGTTCTCTTTGCTGGAGAGAAAGCTGTACTCAAGGACCTGCAGTGCAAGAATATCACGCCTCTTGACCATTAATTGTGTGGATCTGTCATCTTCTGCGTCTTAATCACCATTGGTGACTGAAGGAGAGCATCGTTGACATATTGGACTATCCCCTATTCACAGATAATGTTACAGGCAGTGACCGCAATGAAAGAAAATTTCTCATTGGAGGAGAAGGGGGGTGGGTGAGACAAATTTCTACAGGATTCAACTGCCTGCAAAATATGGGACATCCTTCATTATAACTACATTAGCTCACTAAAGCTTTGGGGATTTTTTTTTTAGCAGTCATTCACCCTGAAGGTGATGTTGTGCTGCATTGACCCCCCCCCCCCTCCCCCTTACAAATTTTACAAACTTTTTTTTTTTTTGCATAGTACTTTATTTGTGCTGCGAAGCTCCACTTCCGTGTTTCTTGCCCAGGTGAAAAGTTTTACCCATCCCCTGCACATACGCAGATGAGAAACCTCTGTGCACACATGGCGTTTCCTGCACATGTGCAAAGTTTTTGCGCAGAAAATCCCCTGCACATACCCAAGGCAGAGCTCATGGACACCTGCACATACCCAAGGGAGGCGAATTGAAGCTCTGCTTTAAAGAGGAACTGATATGTGAGAGCTGTGCTGGAATAAAGGAAGATAGAGGGCAAAGGACTAGTTACCAATATTGTATGTGGGTTCCCTGCAATCTGACCTTTTCCCCTGATTGGCTTACTTTGATTTTTTTCTGCATTGTATCTCTGTGTGGAGATGTAGAGATTGTAGTGAAGGCAGAGTTTTGCTTACTCATGTCAGAACCTCCAGCAAGAACAGTGAGCAGCACAGTAGTGACATCAGTGTTGCAGGTATACAGCTATGAGGCTGAAGACACAGGAGTTGCCTAGGCACCTTCACATACCCGAAAGTGTTCTGCTACATTTCAGGAGGGATTCAAGACAAAAGGTACTTTTCTCAGGGTACAGCATAGGGTCCCGTCCACCCCTCTCTAAACCCAGGGCTTGACAAATTTGCTTAGAATTTAGAAGCCAGCTAAAAATGTTAGAAGCCATTTTTTAAAATCGGCTGCCCAGCGCCCAGAAGTGCATGTCTGGGACGTCTGGCAATAAAAATTGCTCATGCCTAATGCCAAGTGAAAAAAAGACCAAAAAATGTAAAAAAAAACAAAAAAAAAAACTTTGTTATAAAGTTTTGCAAATAAGTAATTTTTCTCCTTCACTGATGGGCACAGATAAACTACACCTGGTGAGGTGGCACTGATAGGTATTGATGAGGTGGTAGTAATAGGCGGCGCTGATGAGGCTGGGTTAATGAACACTGATGAGGCTGTACTGATGGGCAGCACTGAGGTGGCACTGACAGGTAGCATTAATGAGGTGGCACTCCCTGTCCACAGTGGCGGTAAGGAACGGGCGACCGATTAAGCCCGCAACCTCAAACCCAGCTGTCAAACTGGGAAGATGATGTTGGAGGTGGGCGGGCAGTGAGGGCAAGCCGCGCTCATCAGAGCACCGCCCACCAGAGGAGGGCGCTGGTTCACAGAAAGGAGTAGCCTAAATTTTGGCCAGCCCGACCTAAAGCTGAATACACACTATACAATTTTCTGTAGATTTACCAAAACCATATAATATGAGGTCAAACCTTAAGCGTTTCAATTTGTATGCAATCAGGCAGGCCTTTTCACTACATGGTTTTGGTAAATCTAAAGGAAATCCGACAAAAGTTGTATCGTGTGTATGGCAGGCATGTCCAAAGTTCGGCCCGCATTCTGGTTTAATACGGCCCCCCTGGTAAATTGGATATATATATAATATATCTTTTGTGGCCCCCGGTGCTGCCTCAAAGGGGGCGGGATGAGAACATACAGGAGAATCTCTGGTTTACTCTGCGGCATCTGTAATAGGAAGTCCTGTCTCCTGTGCTGCAATTGGACGACTGCTCTGTCATAGGAGGTGGGACTTTGTATTAAAAAGGCCGCCGAGTAAACAGGAGATTCTCCTGTATGTAATCTGTTGGCGCTTGTCCCGCCCCCCTCCCTGTGCCTTCTGAGGCTGGAGATGGGCATCGATCAGGCTGCATTCATGGCAAAGGTAAGGCTGCATTGATTGCAATGGTAAGGCTGCATTGATTGCAATGGTAAGTCTGCATTGGTTGCAATGGTGGGGCTGCATTGGTTGCAGTGGTGGGGCTGCATTGGTTGCAGTGGTGAGGCTGCATTGGTTGCAGTGGTGAGGCTGCATTGGTTGCAGTGGTGAGGCTGCAGATGGACACTGATTAGGCTGCATTCATGGACATTGACCCTTATTTTGCTTCACAGTTCTTTATTTAAAATGTAATTTTTTTTCCTAAAACTTCCCTCTTAAAGTGAAGGTGCGTGTTATATGCCGATAAATACAGTATATCCAAATAACACGCCCGAGCTTATCTCGTCACCACACACAGCTACAAAGGCATGAGAATTCTTGTTGGGCAGTGTATTAGTGCTCGGACAAACACCTTTAGACCAAATTTTAATAGATTAAAAATGTCAGGCAAAATGGTCGGCCCTCAGGCATGTTCACTTCATCAAATCTGGCCCTCGTTGAAAAAAGTTTGGACACCCCTGGTGTATGGGGGTCTTAGTCTGTGGGGGGGTGCTAAAAGTAGAAGCTACATGCCATCATGAGAGATAACCACCTTGCAAGTATTCAGTATTTCAAGTCACATGTAAAACTCGGTATGTTTGACTGGAGTTTGTGAAAACACTGTTATAGCAGCTGACATTTTTCTGTTGTTTTTAGACCATTGCCACATTTACATTGACATGCAGTATGCTGTGCATTGCTAAGTTCACCTGTACCAGAAAACTGCCTCTGCAGATAAGGGGCATCTGTAGATGCTATAGGCGTAGGCCATTTACGTACTTCATGAAGCCTGACTGGAAAACTCCTAAAACATTGCTAACAGACACCTAGCTGTTACTGTTCACCTTCACCGTCACAGGAGCAAGCTCTCACACATTGAGCTCTGAGCTACTGCATCAGGAGAGAGAGAGTGCATGTGAGGTGGTTTGAATCAGAGAAAGAGCTACAGCTTTAATGAAAACAATACTGTGCTCTGTAGCCACCCTAGTGCTTCCAGAGAAGACCATAAGCAACCGCTGTTCAAGCATGTTTTGCTCTTACCATATATGGAAACCCTGCCCTGAACAATGACATGCAGCCGCCCCTGAAGCCATACAGATAGGAAGTAACTGCGAACAGGCCAGAAAGCACTCCGCAAAATGGTAAAAAACAAACAAACATGGCATTAGTTTCCATCCTCTGTGGATCGCTCTTCAGAGGTGTTTGACAGGCAGTGAGGAGGCTATATGTTTGTCAGGGCTGGGCTCAGTCCTTCCTTCTCTGAGCTGGCCGCTCAGCTGTCGGCTAATTGCCAGCTCTTATCTCTCCACAGTGATTCACCTGTTGATGGTTTCCTGCTCGTCAGTCCTGCCTACTTTAGCTGTCCAGTCCAGAGGATCTCTGCCTTCGCCTTGGTCAACATCACAGAAACTCTCTCCTGCGATCCTGTTCAAGACTTGCTTTGCTGACATCCCTTCTGGCTCCAGATCCTGCTTGCTGTTCCACTACTTTGATCCCTGACTTCTGGCTTGGCTGACTATTCGTTCTGGTTACTGAACTTTGGCTATGTTTGATTTTGTTTGTTCTTTTTACTTTTATTATTAAACAAGTGTGATTTAACTGTACTTCTGTCTCGGTCTGATTTCATTGTTTCTAACAATGTTGCCTCCTCACCCTGTTTTAACCCTGTAAATGCCACACCACTGTGCTCCAATTGCATGCATTACACGGGGTTGTGACACTTCCTTGTTCTCGCGATGTTTGGCAGCGGTACTGCCTGCCGAATGCGTCAGTTGGGATCATTTTTGCCATGGATGTGAAGCAAGGCATCTTGGCTGCCTTTGCAGCATAAGAGGGGGTGGCCAAAACATGCCTCAAGTATACCGCAAGTATAAATGAGTATAAAGTGTCATCAGGTTACATCTCCATTGAATATAGCTGGCTGTATAACAAAAGACACAGACCTAACCTGTCTGTTCTGTGTTCATCGGGTACTATTGCATAATGAATTTTAGTTGTGCTCTCCTGTGTTGAGATTTGTCAATCTTGTTTGAAAATGATGACATTTCATTAGCTGCACATTTCTAATACATGATATGATTGACAGCTGGCTAAGCGTGCCATTTACTTCACTAATGCGATTTGTTAGCACTGGACTGCTGCAGGAATGTGCCAGTATGTACAAATGCATTTCACATTCAGGCGTTCCCTTCAATGTTAATCTTGTTAATGTTACAGCTGTTTACAGGGAGCAAACAGACACTGTTAAATACTACAAGCATGTGTCAACATGACTTCCTTTTATTTTCCCATTAGTTATCGTACCTCCTGATTTAAATAGACTTGCTTTCTTGGCTGAAGAAGTTGGCCTCTCCTAGAGCACTGAAGCAAAAGACTGGGTAATAAACCCAAAAACATTTATTATATTGCAACTTACCTTACCAAGTCTTAGATGTGGTGGCTTTTTATTTATTTATTTTATTTATTTATTTCAGGTACTTATATAGCGCCGTCAATTTACGCAGCGCTTTACATATACATTGTACATTCACATCAGTCCCTACCCTCAAGGAGCTTACAATCTAAGGTCCCTAACTCACATTCATACATACTAGGGACAATTTAGACAGGATCCAATTAGCCTACCAGCATGTCTTTGGAGTGTGGGAGGAAACCGGAGTACCCGGAGGAAACCCACGCAGACACAGGGAGAACACTTTCTTTGCTTGGTGATCCAGACAGTAAGTCTGTTGCTTTTCAACAGGACAAGCTCTCTTGCAAATTTAGTAGTTAGCGTGTTGAGACAAACCATTTACAACTATCAGGGGTGCTAACCATGACTAAACGTTTAGTTATTCATGTAAAACCTTTATCCTAAAAGAAAAAAAAACTTGCTGTTCTGCCTTTTAGCAGGGATATTTATTAAATTTGGCAACTAGATGGAGCCTAGAATAAATTTACTGTTTTACAGAAACTAGTAACTGTTCAGCTTTATTAAAAGTTCCCATCATCCTTCAGTCTAAGAAAAAGAAACAGGTGCATCCTGGGAGCTCTTACTCCATTTTAAAAACTGAGGGAGAGGAAGCCAGCCATCATTACAGAAGCCAATGTTGTGCGCTGAACTTTCATTCCCATACAGGCAGCATCGCTGGTGAGCATGGACTTATTACCATCGGCAGCCTAGTTATTTCACTGTGTTTTCTATATGTTCATACATTGATTGTAAGTATTATCTGTTTTTCCTAATAGTTTCACCTCACCCTATTTTGTTAATAAAGCTTCAAGATCACACTCAGCCTGGCTTATTTCAGAATAGGAGCGTTTAGCTGCATTTCGAGTTACACACAGGGAAACGTGTAGCAAGGACAGAACATACTGTAACTGCAGTGTAAGCTGGCGTTTTGGCTTTAACTTGTTAGTCTATCTAAATCTGCTAGTACATCTAACACTTCCACCCCCCCCCAGACTAAAAACACTGCCCTCCAAACGTGCCCCCTGTGCTCCTTCATCCAGAGTGGAGGTACTCTGAAACGGACAGTGTGTTACTGACCAGATCACCAGGTAAATACTGAGAGGAAAAAAAATGCCCAAAAATAAAAGCAGCTACCCTATCTAATAATTGGTAAGCTGCAAGATACTACATTTTTGGATTTGTGTTTTATATCTGTCTTAAAGTGTTACTAAACCCACAACAGTAAATCAGTCTGTATATGCAGTAAAGCATGCATGTTCTTCTCACTGTGGAACCTAAGGGGTTAATCCTCTGAATTGTGTACAAAGGCTGTTTGATCCTGTCTTCTCTGATCCTCCTCTTCTTCCACTGTCCCCAATCCATCTCCTGATAGAACAGAGCATTAGGGGACAGGCTACACATGCTCAGTTTGGTGTGTATTGTTAGAGAGTTGTTTTTTTATTGGAAGGGTGCATGGGATTAGCACAGGGCCAATCAGCACTCTCCAGACAGAAGATCAGTGGAAATGAAAACGCCTCCTACAAGCTTTAAGCAGACACTGATGGAAGTCACAAGACTGCTATATGCTGCTGATGAGAAAAGGTATTTATCAGCTTATATTTAGTGGGACTGCTTCAGCAGTCCCACTATTGTTGTTCGTTTTTTTATTTAGTGAGAATGCTTCAGCAGTCCCACTACTGCTGTTCGTTTATTTATTTATTAGTGGGACTGCTTCAGCAGTCCCACTATTGTTATTTGTTTTTTTATTAGTGGGAGTGCTTTTTTTGTTTAGTGGGAATGCTTCAGAAGCTTTCCCACTATTGTTATTCGTTTCTATTTATTTTTAATTGTATTAGTGGGACTGCTTCAGCAGTCCCACTATTGTTATTCGTTTTTTTATTTATTTTTAATTTCTATTGTATTATTCCGTACGTTTTTTGGCTCTGCGTAACTTCTGCATACTTTCAGCTATTAAAACCATTCAACTTTTAAAATGTTCAGCTCTTTCAGCTAATGATGGGACTTCTTCAACTTTTTCTACTATTTATACTTTTTAAAATGTTAAGCCTTTTAACACTTTTTTTTAACATTGAAGTCAATGGGAGCATGCTTCAAATCCTTAAAATCTTCTTCCGCTCCCAAAAGTTTCAGCTCCTTCATACTTTCACCTACAGACGCCAAACAAACTTTAAAATGTTCACTAAATATTCCGCTATCTGACTATATCTTTTCAGTTTGATATCTTTTACAGTTTTTGTGAAAAAGCTGTTTAAGTTTAGTGATCATTTCAGGAAATGTTATAGATTTAAACAGAGTGTGTATTGGGCTGCTGAGAGTGGATGATGTCATAGCTAGAGCACAGAGCCTTAAAAAAAATTATCTTAGTTCCGTCTCTATAAATTGATCTCACACCCACAAGATCTACTGATCATACACAATTTATACATCAAAACGTTGGTATTTTTGTCTAGTTTCAGGCAATGTGCTCAGTTTTGTGATACACTTTTAACTTTTGGCTGGTTGAGCTTCCAAATGACAAGAGTTCTACACTTTCTTCCATTGGCTGTCCCGTATAAAATCCTTTACATTTCCCAGCGAAACGCACAGCCAACTTCTTTTTTAAATCACTGACATGCCCACATTTTTAAGTTTATCAACATAAATTTTATACCGATACGTTCGATAGCATGTACTGTTGTGGATTTATTAAGGCTTGTTTGAAGGGTTCTCTCACACTGTCTCACACTGTCTCAGGTGTGGGGATTAATGATCAACAAGCTTTTCAAAAAACCTTTAAATATTCCACATCTTTCATACATTAGTGGTGGTGTTAAACTTTTTTAATGAAATTCATGTTTATTTTAAAACCATTCCTACTTTTCCAACTATTCTCACTTCTTCAACTTTTTCTTATGGATTTAAGCTATTCATCCAGTTAGCTTTAGCAATTCAGCTATTCAGCATTCCCACTCATTTTCTCCAGGAAATGAATTTTCTAGTTACTAATGCTATTGCAATGCAAACTATCCATGTTCTGTGTACTGTGGGAGACCAGATTTAGTGAAGTCAGGGTCCTGGGTAAGTACCCACCCATTTGATGAGAAGATATGTCTGGTCTGAGCAAAAAAGGTTGTTACTACAGTGATACTAAAGCTGGAAATTTAGACAGGCTTGCCATGGAGCTGCACGATTAATCTTTAAAAAATTGTGATCTCGATTCAACCCCCCTCACGATGCTAATAAGCTATTTTCGCGATTCTTTGTAAACCGTGCAGAGCCGAGCTGTGAAAAAAAAAAGCAGACAAATGTTTATCAACATTCCTCAGGGTGGAGAGATAGAGAAAAGACATACAATGTATCTGTTAGTTCTTTTTAGATCAAAGGGATGAACTTTGGTCTGTAGATGAGGTCAGTTTGACCACTTAAAGGCTAAACCTTTTTCTGACACTTGTTGTTTACAAGTTTTTCCCTTTCCGTCATTTCAGGACAGCCACAATAGAGAGATAGTCTCCTCCCCTTCCTCTGGAAACACTGCGCCAGCCCATAAAATCTCTCCTCCCCTGCCAGACCTCAGTTATTAGTGTTTCCTCCGGTGGGGAGACACTGTGCAGAGGAACCAGGCCGGGTGCAGTCAGGGAGACTGTGGCCTCTTTCTAAGAAAATCATCCCTAGGGAAGCAGGGGCTTCCAGGATGAAGAGTGGCGGTACATACCGCAGCTGAAGCCACCCCTTCCTTGCCGAGCGCGGCATCAGGTCGTGGGGGACCCCTATCGCGTCCACAGGGCCGCAGCATGGAGACTGTCCGCTCTCCCCTGTATCCATACAGGCCGCAAAATTTGGAACCAGCGGGCCGGACGACGGGTGACGTCATTTCCGGCGGGGGGGCGGACGCTTTCCCTTTGAACCGCGACTTCCGGTTCCGGGTCGCGGGGCTGATAGGGGGCCGGGCTCAGGCTGGAGTGAGTCGCTTCACATGTACACAGTGTGAGACTCTACACAGGCAACCACCTGCAGTCATGTCTGAGGCAGATGCTGCAGCTCATTCGGACGCTGTCTCCAGCCTTCCAAAGGTAAGAGTTCCCTGGGGAGGGGTCCTCTCTATCTAAGGTTTGCTCTCCCTCTTGTATGGTTCCTTACTTAGAGGAGGGCAGTCCCCCTGGGTGGTCAGGGGGTGGGGGGGTGAGCGCAGTTCCCTTAAGATGGATCTGGTACACCCCCAGGGTTGTTTCCACTTAAACTTGCTGGAAGTAATATGGTTTTTTTGTATGTATTTTCAGAAATCTACAGAAAAAACAAAGTCCACTCATGTCTCTAAAAGGAAGTGTGCCTCTTGTAGAGACAGTTTAGGGGAAGCATGGACTAAAGTTTTGTGTAAGGAGTGCATAGACTCCCTGGTTAAGGAAAGGGAATCTGAACAGCAGTCTGGGTTGGCAGCTTCTGTGAAAGAGCTGTCATCCACCTTTTCATCTTTTAAAACCTTTTTTGAGACGTTCAAGCTTCCCTCTAAACCCATTCAGCAGGACACAACCCCGCCTCATGCTCAGGGCTCTGCACCTGCCAGATCTACCAATTTAGTTATGGCAGAGGAGATGTCAGGCCCTTCCGGGGTGGAGCAGAGGCAACCGGACAGTGGCACGTCTGATTCCCATGAGGAATCAGAAGGGGAGGACCAGGACGGGGAGTCCAGGAAAATCTCCAGGTATAAATTGTCCCTGGATGAGGTGGAAGATCTCTTGGGGGCAATATATACAACCCTCGGGATACACGAGGATAAAAAACCCCTATCTCTCCATGACCTTATGTATAAGGGCTTGGGAGATCAAAAAAGAAAAGTTTTTCCAGTACATGAAGTGCTGGTGGAAACGATTAAGAAGGAGTGGCAGGATCCTGAGAGGAAACCCTTCTTTTCTAGCTCCCTTAAGAGAAGGTTTCCTTTTTCAGAGGATCCGGCGTCCATTTGGAATAAAAATCCCAAGTTGGATGCCGCCTTCTCTCAGGTCTCTAGACACACAGACCTGGCATTCGAGGACATGGGGGCTTTGTCGGATGTCATGGACAAAAGGATAGACTCACTTCTAAAAAAGACGTGGGACTCAACTGTGGGTAACTTAAAGCCAGAAATGGCTGTTACGGTCGTAGCCCGCAATTTAGAGCACTGGCTTTTCCAGATTCAGGAGCACATTGAAGCTGGCACAGCCAAGGAGACTATCCTAGCCTCGTTCCCCACGATTCTGCGAGGAATCGCATACATTGCAGACGCCTCAGCAGAGTCAGTCCGTATGTCGGCCAGATCAGCGGCGCTGGCGAATTCGGCCAGAAGAGCGCTCTGGCTGAAAACTTGGCCGGGGGACACCGCCTCCAAGGTCAAATTGTGCGGGATACCCCTGACAGGTGATCTACTCTTTGGCCCTGGTTTAGAGACGGTCTTAGACCGTACAGCGGACAAAAAGAAGTCCTTTCCGCCTAAGAGGAAAGCCCCAGCTCAGACGAGAAAGGGGTTTCGTCCGAAAAAAGGCAAGGAATCTCCCAAGCAAGGGAAGAAAACTTGGGGCCAAAGAGGCAAGGGCAGAGGAGGGGCGATTTTTCGCCCTCCTGAGAAGGCCCGTAAAGATCAATGACTCTCTAGGGACGGTGGGGGGAAGACTGGGGGCCTTCCTTCCACAGTGGGAGACCCTCTCACCCAATCGATTCATCCTGGGGGTCATAAGAAGGGGGTATCTCTTGGAATTCTCAAGACCACCCCCGCAAAGGTTCCTTGTTACGAAGCTTCCCAGCTGCACAGCAAGGGCCGAAGCTTTGGTGGACGCCCTGAAGGAACTGGAGATTCAGAACGTAGTTCACAGAGTACCAAGGGGGCAGGAAGGAGAGGGGTTCTATTCCCACGTATTTGTGGTGAAAAAGCCCTCGGGAAAATTCAGACTAATTCTGAATTTAAAACCCTTAAACAGGTCAATTTGCTACAAAAGGTTCCGCATGGAGTCAATCTTTACGGTCAGGGCCCTGCTACCACACAACTGTTATATGGTGTCTCTGGATCTCAGAGACGCATATTTACACGTCCCTATCGCAGAAACCTCCCAGAGGTTCCTCCGTTTAGCAGTAGACCTGCAGGGCACAATACTGCATCTGCAGTTTCAAGCGCTGCCCTTCGGGCTATCCTCCTCGCCCCGCATATTCACAAAGGTACTGGCAGAGGCGTTGGCCTTCCTGCGACTCCAGGGGGTATCAGTTATAGCCTATCTGGACGACCTGCTTCTTTTTGCAGTATCCCCAGAACAGTTGATCAGAGACCTCGATCTAACCAAGAGGGTTCTAACAGGTTTGGGGTGGCTGCTGAACTTAGAAAAGTCCAGCCTCATTCCCTCACAGCGCATTGTGTACCTGGGGTACCTGCTGGACACTACGCTCTCGAGAGTTTTTCTTCCAAGGGAAAAAATTCTAAAACTGGACAGAGCAGTTCTCTCCCTCCAGTGCAACCATCTGGTGTCCAAGAGGTCCATAATGTCAACATTAGGCCTTCTAACTTCTACTCTTCCAGCAGTGCAGTGGGCAGGATTACATTTTCGCCCCCTACAATCATATGTACTAAGAGTATGGGACCACAGTCAGAGGGATCTAGACACCTTAGTACAGGTTCCCCATCAAATAAAGAGATCTCTTTGGTGGTGGAGGAAGGAAGTGAACTTGTCACAGGGACGTCTGTGGCTCATCCCAGTCCCACAGATCCTAACCACGGATGCAAGTGGCAAGGGCTGGGGGGCACATCTGGGATCCCTTCTAGCGCAGGGCACATGGAAGGGCGACGAGCTGCAGAGGTCTTCCAATTGGAAAGAGCTGAGGGCAGTAGGCCTAGCCCTCAGATTCTTCAAAAAGGAACTCCAGGGCCACCATGTACAGGTACGGTCGGACAACTCATCCACCGTAGCCTATATAAACAAGCAGGGAGGCACCAGGAGCGGAAGTCTGCTGGCCCTAGCAGAAGACATTCTAAGCTGGGCCGAGTCCAACACTCTCTCACTCTCAGCGGTTTTTCTGAGAGGGGAGAGGAATATAATCGCAGATTTTCTCAGCCGGAGGAGTCTAAAGGAAGGAGATTGGGCCCTCAACCAGGAGGTCTTCCATCTCATATCCGAAAAATGGGGACCCCCGGAAGTGGATCTTTTCGCTTCAAAAGACAACGCGAAAACCCCCTGTTTTTTCTCCCTAAACGCAGGGGAAGGAGCACTGGGAGTGGACGCATTATCTCAGAGTTGGCATTTCAGGACATGTTATGCCTTCCCTCCTCCGGTACTATTACCGGCGGTTCTGAGGAAGTTTCAATTAGAGAGCACCTCTCTTATTCTGGTAGCTCCACATTGGCCGAAAAGGGCATGGTTTTCAATCCTCAGTCAGTTAGCAGCGGAACCTCCCCTTTTCCTTCCACCTCGAAAGGATCTTCTGTCGCAGGGTCCAGTCCTCTGCCCACAGGTGCAGCAGTGGAAATTAGCGGCCTGGCTACTGAGGAGGGTATATTAAGATCCAAGGGGTTTTCAGAGAGCTTGATCTCTACCCTCCTCAACAGTAGGAAAAAGGAGACCCGTAAGATTTACAAAAAGGTCTGGCTCCTTTTCAACAAATGGTGCATAGAAAACTCCTTCTCGGTGCAGAGTCCCGTAGCTGTGTTGGAATTTCTGCAGTGTGGAGCGGACAAGGGTTTATCTGTAGCTACCCTTAAAAGTCAGGTTTCAGCACTCAGTGCTTACCTGGAGAAGTCTCTGGCTACCAATCCATGGGTGGTCAGATTCTTTAAGGCACTGTCAAGACAGAGACCTACCAGGGGTCCTCCCTTTCCCGGGTGGGACCTTTCTCTGGTTTTACAGAGCCTTACGGGAAGTCCCTTTGAGCCATTGGACAAGTGCCTGTTAAAGGAACTTACCCTAAAAACAGTATTTTTAGTTGCAGTAACAACTGCCAGGAGGGTCAGCGAAATTGAGGCGTTATCAATTAGACCTCCTTTTTGTGTTATTTTGCCAGACAGGATAGTCCTTAAGACTGATCCAGCTTTTTTGCCTAAGGTGGCGTCAGGCTTTCATAGAAGCCAGGAAATAGTTCTACCCTCGTTTTGTCCCAATCCTTCAGGTGAAAGGGAACTAAGATTTCATTTTTTAGATGTAAGGAGGTGTATCTTACAATACCTAGAGATGACTAAGACAATAAGGAAGTCTGATTCTCTATTTATTTTACTTTCTGGGGCCAGAAAGGGTCTCAGAGCGTCCCGACGCACGATTGCCAGGTGGCTTAGATTAGCTATTGGGCAGGCATATTCTTTAGCAGGGAAGGAGGTCCCTAGAGGCATAAAGGCACACTCCATCAGAGCAGTGGCAACTTCCCAGGCAGAGAAGGCTGGAGCAACGCCAGAGCAAATATGCAAGGCAGCGACATGGTCCAGCTACTCCACTTTCGTTAGACATTACAGAGTGGACCTGGTGGCGGCAGGTGAGCAGGCTTTTGGGCGAAAAGTTCTGCAAGCTGTAGTCCCACCCTAATTGGTAAGTGCTCGATTATCCTCTCTATTGTGGCTGTCCTGAAATGACGGAAAGGGAAAATTAAAGTTACGTACCGGTAACGTCTTTTCCTGTAGTCTTTCAGGACAGCCCTAGTTACCCACCCTAAGCTTGGGGGGGTCTTATTAAAGACCAGAACGCAATATGGTAATGATATTGATTGGTATGTTATTAATGTGTTCTTGTGTCTCCCCAGCGGCCGGAGGTACTCTTGAAAGAACTGAGGTCTGGCAGGGGAGGAGAGATTTTATGGGCTGGCGCAGTGTTTCCAGAGGAAGGGGAGGAGACTATCTCTCTATTGTGGCTGTCCTGAAAGACTACAGGAAAAGACGTTACCGGTACGTAACTTTAATTTTTTTTTTTTTTTTTTTGTTTGTTTTCTAAACCACCTCAGCAAGAAGGTTTACCGTGGGAATTCATTTTTTCAAATTAATATTCAAAAATTCTTCCCCTTGGTCCTCACATCATTGTGGCTTTTAATCTGTTTACTTAATTCATAACACCAAATATGAAAAAGATGATATACCCCCCCTACTTCTACTGTTTATTTTTACTTTTTTACTTCCTACCCCACCCCCCCTCCCCCCCTCTACCCACCCCGAGACCATACCTCTTCATTTCAAGCCCTTTCCTTTCGTTTCCCACATCTACCCTGGGTCGAGATCTGCCCTCTCCACTACTCATGAGACCATATCTCAGCTGCTTTTATAGATTTTTTAAATTTTTCCCATACTTCCCACTTTTTCCTATAAATCTCCATTTTTGTCCCATCACTAAACCTTAAATACTCCAACTCCTGTATCTCATTTATCTTATTGATCCATTCCCTCATGGTTGGTCTTTCTTTTCTTTTCCAATTTTTAGCAATTATGCTTTTAGCTGCATCTATACAGTGGGGCAAAAGTGTCCTGAGATAGGCCCTCGTGGGCATTTCGCTCAAGTGAAATATAAGAACCCTAGGGTCCTTTGGCAGATCAAAATTAGTGATCATTTTAGTGTATTTTTTAATCTCCTCCCAGAATACTCCCATCTCCCGACACGACCACCACATATGGGCCATCGTCCCTGTCTCATTACATCCCCTCCAACAGAGCCGGGATCTTCCCCCATCGATTTTATGTATCCTATCCGGGGTCATATACATTCTCATTAGGCATTTATAATTTATCTCTAATACTTTATAGTTGACTGACGTATTCAGGAGTCGCTTCAGCATCAGATCTACCTCTGGCTCGGTCAACGTTAATCCTAACTCCTTCTCCCATTTACTTATAAAAGCCCGGGTGTCCCCCCTCCTCAACTCCACTAATATTTTATATATGCGGGAAAAGCCCCCTCTTTCATCTAATTCCATGCATATTTTTTCTAATGGGAGTAAATTTTTTGTTGTCCTAATTGGTTGAGGTAGGGATTCCACAAAGTGTTTCAGTTGACCGTAACGCCATGGGTTGATACTTATCCTGTCTCTTCTGTTCTTAAGCTCTTGTATGGAGCATATTTTACCCTTCTCTACTACATCCTTCAGCTGTATGTTCTCATCTAGGAGCCATTTACCAAAACACTCTTCTTTCCCCGGCGGAAAATAGTCTACATCCTTTAAAGACATTAACGGTGAGTTATATTCCCAATGTTCCCTTTTATGTATAAGATCCCATATTCTAAGTGCATGTCTAGTGATTTCATGTGACTCTATATTATATTTTCTTATCTTTGGTAAACACCATATTATTTTGTGTAAATTTGCCTTACTTATTTTATTTTCAATCTCTACCCACTGTTTTCCCTTATTTTTAACCCATTCTACCACTCTCGCAAGTGCAATAGCCTCGTAGTATTTACCGATATCTGGTGCTCCCCAACCCCCTTTTCTTTTCACATTTATTAATTGAGTGTACTTTAACCGTGGTGTTTTTCCTTTCCAAATGAACCTCAATATCAATGAATGTAGTCTTTTGAGGTATGCAGGTGGGAGCATGATTGGGAGCATCTGCATTTTATATGTTATTTTTGGTAAAATAACCATTTTCAAAATATTGATTCTTCCCGCCCACGACAATTGTCCCCGATGTATTCTATTTAGTTCTACTTTTACCTCATTAATAAGTGGCAAAAAATTTGCTTGATATAATTTTCCCGCCGATGATGTGATTTTGATTCCTAGGTAATTTAGGGCTTCTTTCTTCCATCTAAAGGGAAAGTGTTCCTGATATGCGTGGTCTCTTTTTTTTTTGGAATTTATGTCTAATACAACTGATTTAGTGGTATTTACTTTAAAATTGGATAATTTCCCATACTCCTGCATTGTAGCCAACACATTCGGTAGGGAGATTCTTGGGTTAGTTATATATAGGAGAATATCGTCCGCATAAGCTGCGAGCTTATACTCCGTTTCGCCTATACTTACTCCCTTGATGTTTGGATTCTGCCTTAACCTAGTTAGAAGAGGTTCTAGTGCCAACAGAAAGAGGATTGGGGAGACTGGGCACCCCTGTCTCGTTCCATTATACAAAAAAAAAGGATTGGACAGAGACCCATTTATTTTAACTCTCGCTGATGGTTTGGAGTAAAGCGCCCTGATCCAGGTACAGATCTTATCCCCATATCCTATTTCTTTGAGTGATTCCAACATGAAGTCCCAGTCCACCCTGTCAAACGCTTTTTCAGCGTCTATAGACAGGAGCAGACCTGGGACTCCACTCTTTTTAATTTCCTGTGTTATTAAAAGGGTTTTAATACTATTATCCTTTCCCTGTCTACCTGGTATAAATCCTACTTGATCAGGGTGGATGACATTTTTAATTGTTTGTTTTATTCTGCCCGCTATTATTTTTGCAAACAATTTTGTATCACTATTTAGAAGGGATATGGGCCTATAGCTCGAACATAATGTGTCATCCTTTCCTTCTTTATGAATCAACGCTATGTTTGCCGCCAGAGCATCTCTGCTCATTTCCCCTGTCTCTCCTATTTCGTTCATATAGGCGCAAAGTTTTGGCACTAGATAGTCTTGATATTTCTTATAGTATAACGCTGTCAGTCCATCTGGACCAGGGCTTTTTCCTGTCTGGGTCTCTTTAATGGCCTTCCTTATCTCGGGCTCTGTTATGGGGGCCTCCAGGGATATTCTCTCCTCTTCTGTTATTTTAACCAACCCTGTTCCTTTTAAATAATTTCTAATTTTTTCTTGTTTTTGCCCTTTCTCTTTATCCTTTTTTTTATCCAATGAATAAAGATCCCCATAGAATTCTTGAAAGATTTTTGCTATGTCCGCATCTTTATATCTTATTTCTCCTGACCTCGTCCTTATTTTATCAATATATCTAATACCCTTCTTTTTACTTAGGGCCCTTGCCAGGAGTCTCCCAGGTCTATTTCCGTAAATATATCTCTCTTTTTTTACTAGGTTGTATTTTTTGCGATTTTCTGCCTCTATCTGCTGTCTCATAGCTTCTCTGGCTCTATATAGTTTTCCCAGAGTCCCAACTTCCCCAGTCTCCTTATGCTGCCACTCTAGTTTTTTAACTTCTTCCTGAAGCGCATGTAGGTTTTTAACCCGTCTTCTTTCTTTCTCCGCACCCGCCTTTATTATTATCCCCCTGATATAGGCCTTATGGGCCTCCCAAACTATTGACTCCGATGTTTCTTTTGAAGTATTAATTCTAAAATAAAATTTTAATTCTTCTTGAATTATCTTATCAATTTCCCTATCATGCAGGAGATCCTCATTTAGTCTCCAATTATTTGTTAGGGGTATTTGCACTTTTTGTTTAATTCGCAGTGTCACCGGGGCATGATCCGAAAAAGTTATAGATCCTATTTTAACTTCTTCTACTTCTTCTAGGTTCCTATGTTCTACAAAGATATAATCTAATCTTGAGTATGTCGCGTGGACGGGGGAGTAGTAAGTGTAGTCTTTTATTTTCTGATGTTGCATCCTCCATACATCAACTAGCTGACAAAAATGTAGTTTTTTCTTAAGTTTATTTAGCCACACTCCTCCAGTCCCCCGCACACGCGACACACAATCCCTACCTGGCTCTAAGCACAAATTCATATCTCCTGCCACAATAACCCTCCCTCTCCTAAAACCATCCAGCTTCACTAATACACCAATTAAATATTTACCTGGGTTAACATTTGGGCAATAAATATTTACTAAGGTATAGTCCTCATCGTTTAGTTTGCCCCTCAAGAACAAATATCGACCCTCAGGATCAGTTAGCCTCTCCTCTATCTGAAAATGACTTTCCCTTGCAAATCCAATCGCCACCCCCTTTGCCCCCCTTATTGGGGAGTCTCCGTAAAACCACAGCGGGTAATCCCTAGACGCTATCCTCCGACTTCCCCCCATATATAAATGTGTCTCCTGGAGGAAGACCACCCCAGCTCTATTGGCTCTCAACTCGCTCATTATGTTGGCGCATTTTATGGGCGCGTTGAGACCCCTCACATTATATGTTACGAGATTTATTCCGACCATTTACTCTTCTTTTCTGGACCCAAGCGTGGTAGGCGAATAAATTTGTACTGGTCTCGACCCCCCCCCTTGATCCCCCCCCTTCCCCTCCAGACCCCACCCCCCCCTCCCCTCCCCTCCCCCTCCCCGCATATGGGGTTTCAGGCCCTCTAGTGGCACTATTGACCGTGGCCTCCCCTTCTCCACCCGGCCCTACGGTTAACCCCCCGAGGGTTGAGCTCAGTGTGGGAGTCACCAGGTCCCCCATCCCGCCCCGGGTTTCACCGGACCCCCCTCCGCTCCTCCACCACCTCCCACTCCCCAGGATCCACCCCTCCACATCCCTAGCCCCTCCCCGCCGCCCCCCAATCACCTCCCTTAGACTTTATTTTTAGTTTTCCAACCCCTCCACCAGAATACAAAAACTTATATTCCTCAAATTGTTTCTGAACTTGCTTAGGGCCTTCTCCTGTTATATACTGGTTTCCAGCTTTGCACATCCTCTCCAGTGCTCTGCCCTCCCGTTCTCTCCCACCACCCTGGGATATCTACAGGTGGAATGTCCAGCTTACGGCAAAAATCTAGGGTCTCTTCTGGGAACCTTAAAGTCGCTGAGCGCCCATCTTTTCGCCCAATCAGGCACGCCGGGAACCCCCAGGAATACTGCA
Organism: Aquarana catesbeiana; assembly: GCF_042186555.1. NCBI lineage: Eukaryota > Metazoa > Chordata > Amphibia > Anura > Ranidae > Aquarana > Aquarana catesbeiana. The sequence continues at coordinate 206,303,853 of NC_133324.1, forward strand.
CTTCTCGAGCTTTGAGTTGTTCCAATAATGGTCTGAGAACTTTTTTCCTTGCCCGTGTCTCAACTGCCAGATCTGGGTATACTTGTAAATTAGATTCTCCATATTTAATTGTTTGACTACTTCTCAAATTTGCCCTGATTTTCTCCTTGTCTTGGTAGTTATGAAACCTCACTATCACATCTCGAGGTGCTTCCTTGTTAATCTCAGCTGGTTTCCTAAGTCTGTGTACTCTATCTAATTTAACCCTTTTATCATTTGGATTGATAAGACCTCCAAAGATTTGATCCACCTTTTCTTGCAAGTTTTCCCCCTCCCCCTGCGCCTCGGGGAGGCCTCTGATCCTCAGATTCTTCCTTCGGTTACGATTTTCTTGGTCTTCTAGTCTATATCTTAAGTCTCTATGTTCACGCTGCATTTCTTCTATCTGGCTTTTCAGGTACCCCATTTCCATCCTCTGTTTTTCATTCACCGTCTCCACCTCTTCTACTCTTCTCAGTATATGGCCCATGTCCCCCCGTATTGCTTCTGTTTCAGCTTTGATAAAGGTTTCCAGTCTAGCGAACATCTCCGCTATATCATTTTTTGTTGGTAATACTCCTTCCCGTTGACTCTCTATTGGGACTGTTTCTACTATTGCTGGATTTACACTGAGAGATTCTACTTCAGCTAGCTGCCTCCTTGTGTTAATTTTAGGCAAGCGTTCAGGGGTTTTATCTTTTGATCCAGGTATCTTTCCTGGGCTTGCATGCGTGCTATCGTGGACCATATACTTCTTTATTGTACCTGGGCTGGAGCTAGTTCTCACAGACGCTCCTGCTGGGTTTGTTGTTGTCCCCCCCTTACCCGCTTTCCCTTTCATTCTTTAGAGACTTTGACCCCCCCTAGTATGGCTTTGGTCCTAGAAGTCCACAGAACCTGTGGGCCTCTACTGCGATTTTCCTCCTAGAAGGGTTTCTCCGCTTAATAAGGATGAGGATCCCTGTGGTGGGGTTCAGGTCTGTTAAGTCTAACAAGGGGTCCTTTGGTATAGGCACCTTAGTTGAATAAAAACCCCAGGAACCTATCTTTTATGCCCCTTGGATGTATAGGCCTATGATCTCACCGTTCATAAAAGGGGAGGGTAATGTTGTTCAGACGGGCGTTACCAATAAGGGCAGATCCTCGACTGTTCGAATGAGTCACATTTAATAGGTAACTTATCCAGGGGCCCAATCCAGAGACTTTATTTTCTTGCAGATGGATTTTATACCCTTGCAAATGCCTTACAAAGAATGACCTAGATAGATTCACACAGTTCCCCGCCTGTGAATAATTCAGATGAACTTTCTCATACAGTTTTGAGTCTTACTTATCATACAGTTCCGAGGGAGGAGCCCAATACTAACATCACTTTCCTCAGCAATTTAGAACAATGCCCCCTGTAGGTCTTTTGGTAATAGACATCAAGTCCAAAAGTCGTCAGCAACCCTGAAGAGAGAAGATGGACACGCCGGCCTTGCCCACACTTTCCTTCAGGCCTTCTCCATTATATTTGCATTAACCTTGACCTCAGACAATTCCCGTAAAAAAAAAAAAAAAAAAAACAAACAAAGGGGAGCAAGTCTAGAGGTGACCTGATATATTAGGTAATTTAGATGTGTTGCTGTCCATACAAGATCAAAGTATAAATCACTTTTAGTTCACAACCCCCTTTCCTTTACATTTCATGCTCCAGCAATGACATTGCATATAAGGCACTTACCCTCTCCAGCTTCTATTTTCTATTACACTTATCTGAGGGTTTCTGGTCTTGGCTTCTCTTTCAATTGCTGTGTTCCAAGGGAGAGAATCCATCCATCCTTCTCATCCATCCCCTTCTCTCTGTATTTTAATGCATCACACACTTGTGCTGGGGTTTCACATAGCATCCGCAGCTCTTGTCAGGAAATTCCTAACACCGCCGCTCAGCTCGCCCTCCAGCCCAGCCCAGGTTCCAGGTAACGGGCAGTGGAGACAGGAGTGAAGTGGGAAGAAAGAACGGAGAGGGAGGGGGGGGGGCGGTTTGACGACCGCTACCGCACGGTCTGATCCGGAGGTGGAAGGCTAGGAGGCGGCCGCTCGCATCCAAGCGAGAGGCGCCGCTGTCAGCGTCGCCGCCTCACCGCTCACCACGAGGAGGGAGGGAGGAGAGATCCGGCATCCCCGAGCGCTCTCCGAGGTCAGCAACACGCCCACATCCGGAAAACCCTCTCACCCAATCAGCCCAGTGTTGTTTACAAGTTAAAATCAGTATTTTTTGCTTGAAAATGACTTAGAACCCCCAAACATTATATATATTTTTTTAGCAGTGACCCCAGAGAATAAATTGGCGGTTGTTGCAATATTTTATGCCACACTGTATTTGCGCAGTGGTCTTTCAAATGCAAATTTTTGGGGAAAAAATACACTTCAATGAATTAAAAAAAATATAAAGAGTAAAGTTAGCCCAATTTTTTGTATAATGTGAAAGATGATGTTATGCCACGACAATCGTCATCTTTACTCTAAGCAAAAAAAAAAATCATGATTCCCATTTTATCCAGAATCGTGCAGCTCTAGCTAAAAGCAGAGGGCTTGTCATGGTTGACAGTGGTCTTAATACAGTTTGTGGAGTATTAATAGTATGCGTCTCCCTCTGACAGTACAATGCCTGGAATTTATAAAGTGTGTGGTAGATCCTTTTTAGAAACCTGGCTCACAGTACTGCAACAAATGGCAACACTTGCAACTGATTCATGTAGACCAGGGGTAGGCAACCTTTTCAGCACGGTGTGACAAAAAATGTTTTCAAGAAATTGAGCGTGCTGATTTTACAGTCAATCACGAAAAGGGTTTTTTATAAAGTAAATGCTGTAAACTACTTTAGCGGTGAGAAATTAACATCCTGCACTCTCATGCCTCAGATCAACCCCAATTCCTGCAACTCCACACCTCAGATCACTGCCCCCCCTACAAATCTGTCCCACCACTGTACCTCCCTGCTCATCTTACCCACCACTGTAACCCCCACTGTTACACCCTGCACATTTGCCCCACCACTGTACTTCCCTGCTCATCTGCCCCACCACTCTAATTCCCTGCTCATCTGCCCCACAACTGTACTTCCCTGCTCATCTGCCCCACAACTGTACTTCCCTGCTCATCTGCCCCACAACTGTACTTCCCTGCTCATCTGCCCCACCACTCTAATTCCCTGCTCATCTGCCCCACAACTGTACTCCCCTGCACATCTGCCCCACCACTGTACCCCTGCTCATCTGCCCCACCACTGTAACCTCCTGCTCTTATGTCCCACCACTGTACCACCCTGCTCTTCTTTCCCACCACTGTAACCCCTGCTCTTCTTTCCCACCACTGTAACCTCCTGCTCTTATGTCCCACCACTGTACCACCCTGCTCTTCTTTCCCACCACTGTAACCCCCTGCACATCTGCCCCACCACTGTAACTAACGAGTCATCATCCTCCAGATGGTCGGCGGGGCTAGCAGGATTGTGATTGGCTTTAGCAGTGGCCAATGACTGTCCTCCTCCTGGAAACAGGAGTCCCCCCCCCCCCCCCCCCCCAGCAGAACTGCACCCAATCTCTTCCCCATCACAAAATCTGAGGATCGCAGCTACAGCAAAGTTAGAGAACCAGACAATGTTTCCCATCTTTTGCGATGTGTGGGGGCACAGTGCCTCCCCCTCAGTGCAGGTGCGGCTTGGGGAATTCTGAAATTGGAATGCATTATTGTCTCACTGACACTTTCCTGCGCTGCTCTGCTGATGGGGAGGGAGTCAAGTGCTGGCAAAAGAGACTTCATATGTTGCTTGTGGCACCAGTGCCGGGGGTTGCCTACCCCTGATGTAGATGTTGGTAAGGTGTATGTGAATCTGTCACAACTCTGACAGAAATGTCTGTTTTACAGGCAGAAAAAATGATTTGGAGACATTGCAAGAGTAAGGAAATTGTATCAAATATTCCTTCCAGAGGAAGTGGTTCTAAAGGCAAAAGATTTTTTGTGTCAGTGGACGCACACATCCCGACAGTGCCCCCACAGCACATTACATCGGAGGAGAGGAGGAACTGAGAACACCGGCATGGTACTGCCAGAAGAGGATGTCAGCCAACGTAGGGAGTAGGGAAATATAAACCTCTTTTACTTTTAAAGGGAAAAAAAACTATGCCTAAATGATACCATAGCCAAAAGACAGCTACTGTGCACAGCTCTCTAGTTCTAGGAAGGTGTCCATGAACGTTATCCAAGAATACGCTTCCTGTGTGTCCTTTCATGTGTCCACAGATCGAAGTAAAGAGTCAATCACAGCGGCCCTTTACCATGTGATGGGCTGTGTCCAATCACAGCTTATCACTTGTAAACAGACTTGTCGGTTACAGGCATTCCTGTTACTGTGTGAGGAAAGGAGAGCCGATAACCAGCAAGTCTGACAGGGCACATTTACACTGATCATCAGTGCAGGATATCAGTGCCTATCCCTGCAGCCTCACCAGTGCTAATCAGTGAAGAAAAGTTGCTTATTTGCTAAATGTTATAACAGAAACTAAGATGTTTTTTTCAAAATTTTTGGTCTTTGTTTATTTATTTAGCAAAAAATAGTAAAAAAAAACTAAAAATGCCACCAAAAGAGAGCTCAATCTGTCTCAAAAAAATTATAAAAATTTCATATGGTTACAGTGCTGCATGACTGTGCACTTGTCATTCAAAGTGCGACGGAGCTGAAAATTGGCCTGGGCAAGAAGGGTGAGAAAGTGCCCAGTATTGAAGTGGTTAAAGACAAATTCTGTTGCAGAATTGTCTCAGATGCGACGCAATAATTATATGTATGACACAATCAACAATTTACACCAACAAAGAAGAGGTTTTATTAACCTCCACTTTTCTTATCACTGTTGTAAACCTCTGTCATGGAATTTGAGCAAAGCACATATATCTGTAGTGCTTACTTTCCAAAGCTCTAAGTGTCATTTGTCTCTGGTGCTTCGTTAGCATGAGTCAATTCTGAGAAGTTTTCTGACACATGAGATAAATTTGTTGAGGAGGAGGGGGAGCTCAGAATTAAGCTTGTCTATTCGCAACAGTTTTTCTGCTGTGTAGGTGTGTGTGTGTGGTCCTTTCCTCCAATCAGCTCTCACACAATGTAACTGCAGTCTCTCCTCCCCCTCCTCCGTGTTGCTGACAGATGAGGAAGGATTTTTAACATGATCTGCTCTTTTGAAGGGGTGTAGAAAGGAGAAGACTGCAGATAAACAAGTAAAATCTTTGTAGGATCTGTTTCATCTCTGTGTATCATCAGAGGCTGTTCACTGGGTATATGTGAGGGTTTACATCCACTTTAAGTGTTAATAATAACTGCTTGAATTTGTTGCACACATTGCTGCAAAAAATGAAAATGTTTCCGGGTATTCCTGAGTTTGGTGCAAGGTATCCAAAAACATACACACCACCAGACGTGTCACAAATGTCATTTTGAATTGCCTCCAATGTGTGGTTTATGTGAGGTTTATGCTATAGTTTTAGAAGAGACCGGCTCCCACTCTTACTCCACTTCCCAAAACCCAACCCCAGCCTGAATCTCCTTTGCCACAAAGGCAGTGGAGATGAGGACCCCTTTACTTCTAATGGCCAGCAGCAGTCAATATCTTCTGCATCATTGGGTAATGGGCCCAGCCTAAGTGATTTCACCTCCTCTGCTCCCATTGACTAGTAGTGGCCCCACTCACCTTACAGGGTCCAGGATGCTAGGCAGCAGTGTGGTGCTGCTTGCTCCATCCCCTCAGACCTGACTGGCTGTGGCACTCTGAGCATCACAAGCCCAGGGCTCTGAGCTTGTAATAGCAACTTTCTGCCTTGCCCCCTACTGTGCTTTGCCTTGCTATTTCTGCCCACTTTGCCTAGTTGTTGGATTCTCCTGTTACTGACCCTCTATCTGGAATACGGGCCACTCTTTTTGATTGCTTGCCTGCCTTTGACTCGGATTGTCTATGGATAACTGTCTGACCACCACCAGCCTCTGGACTTTCTTATGATTACTTTTCTACCATGGTACTTCTCATGCCAAATCCTCCTAAAGATCATGGGTATCTTTTTCTGTTACCAATGCTCAGTCCCTATAGGCCAGAAACTGTAGCATTGTGTACCAAGACCTGGGGGAAACCACATACCTGTAGGCATGCCTGCTTGCCTTAAAGAGGTTGTAAAGCCAGAAGGTTTTTTTTTTTTAATGCATTCTATGCATTAAGATAAGCCTTCTGTGTGCAGCAGCCCCCCTAATACTTACCTGAGCCCCATCTCTGTCCAGCGATGTCCACGAGTGTATCGGCCGTCCAAGCCTCTCCCTCCTGATTGGCTGAAATACAGCAGTGGCGCCATTGGCTCCCACTGCTTTCAATCAAAGTCAGTCAGCCAATCAGAAGAGAAAGGGGGGCGGGCCACAGCTCCGTTTCTGAAGAACACAGGGTGCTGTGACTTGGCTCGAGTGCTCCAATAGCAAGCTGCTTTCTGTGGGGGCACCCAGCAGGAGGGAGGGGTTAGGAGCACAGAAGAGAGACCCGAGAAGAGGAGGATCTGGGCTGCTCTGTGCAAAACCATTATACAGAGCAGGTAATTATATGTTCTATTTTAATGGAAAAAAACAAAACAAAACAAGACTTTACAATCACTTTAAGGGAATTGTAGCTGCTAAAAGTGAAGCAACACTATAGCGATAGTTTTTGACCTTGGCATCAAGCCAAGCGTCGCATAATAGATTCCACAACTGTTATGCCCCGTACACACGGTCGGACTTTGTTCGGACATTCCGACAACAAAATCCTAGGATTTTTTCCGACGGATGTTGGCTCAAACTTGTTTTGCGTACACACGGTCGCACAAAGTTGTCGGAATTTCCGATCGCCAAGAACGCGGTGACGTCTACCACGTACGACGAGACTAGAAAAGGCCAGTTCAGAACCAAGCGCGGCACCCTTTGGGCTCCTTTTGCTAATCTCGTGTTAGTAAAAGTTTGGTGAGAGACGATTCGCGCTTTTTCAGACTCGTGGCTTTCAGATTGTTTTCTGCCGTTCATTTTGTGCTTGTGGGTTTGTATCTGCTCTTCAGTGCGTGCAAGCAAGTTCCGCGTGACTTTAAGTAGTCATTGTGTTCTTGTTCGTTCGTTACTGTTTTTCAGGTCGCTCTTCACAGGCCTTGCTGTTCTTCAGTGCGTTCTGTTACTTCGTTCTGAGCAGCCGACCGTTTTCTAGCCATGTTGCGTATACGTACTCCTCGTAGAGTTCGTGCTGTGCCGGGGCTTGGTGTTGGGGTCCTGACCTTGACACAAGTCCAGTCCATGAACAGGGTGGGGAGGAATTCATGGACCAAGAATTGGTTGCTTCAGCGTGACCAGTTCTCTCATATGCCTTTGCTCCGTGAGATCTGTGAGAAAAATCCTGATGATTTCAGGAACTTTCTCAGGATGATGGACCCCGTGTTTCACCGTCTGCTGGCTTCGCTAACCCCTTATATCAGCAGGCAGGATACCTGCATGAGGCAAGCCAGCACTCCGGAGCAGAGGCTCGTCGCTACCCTGCGGTTGCGGTACTTGGCGACAGGGAGAAGCCTGCAGGACCTCAAGTTCTCGACAGACATCTCCCCCCAGGCTCTGGGAATCATTATCCCAGAGACCTGTTCTGCCATCATCCAGGTCCTGCAGAAGGAGTATATGAAGGTAAGATTTTTATCATTTAATATCACATTTTATTGTATTTAATGTTTGATAATATCTTGTATTTCTTTCCTCATTCCCTAATTACCATGATTGGAATATGCTCTGAATGTCCCCTTTGTTCTCATGCATGCTGGTTTTTAAGGTATTTATTTTTTAAGTCCTTCATTCATATCTGCCTTCAATAATCTCCCCAACATGCTCTCCTGCCCCTATATTCACCTCATGTAGTCACTTAACACTGTATTTTATCAGCTCCATAGTAGTGCTTTACCCCAAACACCCCCTAAAATGTTTAGAAATTTGATTAGTGCTTTAAATTCAGGCAGAGTGCCAGAGGCTTTTTTTTGTAGTGTCCCCAAATCATTTTTCTAAACCCTCCCTCCCCCCAACTGCTAAGTCAGCTGATCCCAATTCTCTATCTACCCTCAATCATCTATCTGCTAACTTTGCCAAACCCATACACACTATACCCATCTCTTTACTGGTCAGATTTATGGATGAATTCCCCAAAGCATGTAGTGCAAGGGCCTGCCTGTATACTTTCAAATAGTACTGTTTAAAGTTTTTATATCCTATTATCTTGATAATGTCCAAATGTCCTCAAATGTGTACAGTGTGTATTTATATCTTTGTATTATGACACTTCTTACCTGTCCAGTGGGCTGCCAATAGTGTAACTAAGGAGGGGCTGTTACAAGTAATACCCTGTATTTAGGCATTCATCTCTCAATGAAGTGAAGAGGGTTACCTGTCCATGATTCCCCCCCCCTATAATGTTAGAAATGGCCCATGAGAGGGGGGGAGGTTGAATATGATAGGTGTACCTTATACTTTGGTGTTAATTTCCCTTTAATAAATGCTATCTGGAGGTTGGCCAAGAATGTTTGTGCCTAATCTGCTTGCCATGTTTATGTGCAAAAATAGTAAATTATTTTTGTTTTCCTCAACAGTTTCCTTCCACGCCACAGGAATGGCAGACTGTGGCCTCCCACTTTGTCCAACGGTGGGACTTTCCTAACTGCGGAGGGGCAATTGATGGGAAACACGTCCACATCGTCCCACCACCCAACTCGGGGTCGTACTATTTCAACTATAAGGGGTTCAATAGTATTGTGATGTTGGCGGTGGTGTCGGCTAATTACGACTTCTTGTATGTGGACATGGGGAAGAATGGCCGTATGTCCGATGGTGGAGTCATCGCCCAGACGGAGTTCTACAGGCGTCTCCAGAATGGCAGCTTGGACTTGCCACCTCCAGAGGACAATGTGGAAGGACTCCCATTCGTCTTCGTTGCGGATGAAGCATTTGCGCTGGGGGACCATCTTATGCGGCCATTCCCGATGAGGACCCTCACCCCGGAACAGAGGGTTTTTAATTACCGGCTGGCCAGAGCCAGAAGAGTGGTGGAGAACACATTTGGAATCATGGCCAGCCGGTTCCGCCTATTTCTGACACCCATCCATATAGCGGAGTATAAACTTAATCATATAATCCTGGCGTGCTGTGTTCTCCATAACTTTTTACGCCAACATTCTGCCAACTATGTTGGCTCAGTTGGGCCTGAGGCCGGAAATCTACATGATACAACCCTGACGGCGCTTGAAAGTGGCCGTCCTGGCTTGCCCTCCCTGAGTGCCCGTGATGTCCGGTTAAGATACCTTGAGTTCTTTGCGGGTAGGGGGGCCATCAGTATGCCAGACAATTTGTAAAGCATTTATCAAATAAAAAAAAAAAAAACTAATCTTTGGTGACATTTACTGCTTGTGTTTGTTTTAGCTGACAGCAATGTGTGGAGTCCTGAAAATGGCGTGATTGTGTAACCTTATACAAAGCACTGTTGGCTGTTATTTACTAAAGGCGTATACACTTTTTTTACTACAAGTGCTCTTAAAAATGCACTGAAAATGCTCTTGTAGTGCAAAGAGGATTTGCCCTTAGGAAATAACCACCATTTTCTCAGAAAACAGCAATTACATCACCACAAAAGTGTTATAGCGTTGAGACAATAATCCACACATTCTTGATTAACAAACTTTTTAATACCTGCACAATCACATGTGCATTTAGAAACGGTTTTTAAAACAAACCAACATGTTTGTTGTATAACAATTTTTGGGGTGGCATTATCAAAAATAGAAATGTCCATTTACGATAAAACAGGCCTGTGTAAAACCAACAAGAAACACAACAATCTTGAACTTACAAAGTTCACATATGGTAAAACTTGAAGGCAATATCAGACATGAGTATTTAGGAACTGTGTTTGATATTGCGTTCAGATGGGGTGAAGTCACCCCTTGAAAAGCCACATTTGGAAGATGCACACCAATTTACGAATGTCAACATGTGCTAGCTGCCATCACGGGGGATCAAGGGGCGTGTTTTGTGGGAGCAACCCCTTCCTCACCGCTACTTTATTATTGAGGAAGGGGTTGCACCCCCAAAACGCGTCCATTGATCTCCCGTGATGGCAGATAGCACATGTTGGCACACTGTGTGCATCCTCCAAATTTGGCATTTAGAAACATCGCTAAAAAATTTAAAAGATTGTACCACACAAAAAAAAAGAGATTTGTGGGGTTTTAAATTCGCCCCAAAACATCAATGATGTTATTATTTTTTTGAATCACATCATTGATTTTTTTCTGTATGTTTTCCAATTCTAAATTACACCCCATTATCTCTCCGATCAGGATCTGGGCACTTTCTGATGTGAAAGGATCTTGATCCATGACATCACGATCACCTAAAAAGAGAGAAACCAAACAAAAACAGGTATTAAAAATCTGCCAGCATCCATCTCTTACCTGAGTCTGTGGTCGCAGACACTCACCTGTTGTGGTGCCAATTTCCACCACATCTTCTTCTTCCTCCTGCTCCGCTTGTGTTGGGGGTATTTCACCTTCTTCCAGAGGTGGGGGGTCTCTGGTCTCCTCGGATGAGGGGTGTCCTCCGAGTCTTTTCTCCCCTATGTAAAACAAAAATGGTATAATTAGCACACAGATATTTGATGTCAGAAATGTCAGAACTATAAATAGGAAACATTGCTTGGAAGTGGGGTACAATTGTCAATTTTAGCAGAGTTCCAAGATGTCGCTTTTTTAGTGTCCTTTGTCAACCTGCAATACTTTACCTGTTTTGTACAAGCTTCACAGATGAGCCCCCCCTATAGTATACACTGGAGCACCTGTGTGCCCCCCCTAATAAAAAGGGTGTTCTTGTGTCCCACACTAGTGCTCCAGTGTCCAGATGTGAAAACAGCTGCTCAGTGTCCTCTCCTTACACAGAATCTAGTTTGCATTTCATTCTAGTAACAAAGCCATCTACACAACCAAATATTTTGCATCCAAGCAGGCCCTAAAAAATGTAGGAAAATGCATATGGCCTAAACAATGGTGTTTTAGAGGCCGAAAAAAAAATGTTTGATACGAACGAATAATGGGCCCATGAACATTAAAATTGACATTTTAAACTGTACAACAATTAAGAAAAGCATATGGAGCAGCACAAACGTAATAAAGACAAAAAGAATAGGAACACAGCACAACTACTTACTTTTTTGCAGCACTCTCCGGATCTTTCGGTACTGCTCGGGTTCTCTTAATTTCAGGTCCGACCACCGCTTCCTGAGCTGATCTTTCGATCGTCGTACCCCGAAATTCAGGTGCAGACTTTTGATCACTTTTGCAATGATCTTGGCCTTTCTGATATTGGGGTTGGGGTAAGGCCCATACTTCCCGTCATAGTCGGCCTTCTTCAGGATGTCCACCATCTCCCCAAAGGACATATTTGTGGCCTTAAATCTTCTCCTTCTGGATTGGGACGTGTCCGGATCCGGGCTTTCCTCCTCCTCCTCCTCCTCGTTCCTATAATTAGCACGCACCTGCTGTGACTCCGCCATGTGCTCTTCACCCACTGCGCCGAACGAAAAGGGGCGGGGAATAGACTAGAAAGAACATCAGGGGCGGGCGGAGTTACACGCATGCGCAGTGTGTATAAAGCGTAACACACGTGCGTATTACGTACGATCTGTGAGCGGAGGAAGGAGCATTGGACGCGCCGATCGTAAGAACGAAGGTAAGAGACATACTTGTGCCTATACTGCTTCTAGATTGAGACCTATATTGTAACAAGATTAGGAGAGTTTGGTCTGACATTAGGCTTTGTCTTGTGTTGTGTCTTGCAGTGAACATGGATATCTTATTACAAGATAATGACTTCATGTCAATATTCATTGACATGTTCAGGGAGCTGCCCTGTCTGTGGGAGATCAACCACCCACTTACAGGAACCAAACAAAGAGGAAGGCAGCGCTGGATCAATTGTTGGAAATTGTGAAGCAGGTGATCCCCACGGCAGACATCACATATTTGAAGATCTTAATTGGTGGCCTGAGGAGCACATATGTAAGGGAGTGCCAGAAAGTCCAGGATTCGCAGAGATCCGGAGCAGCAGATGACATCTATGTCCCCAGGATGTGGTACTATGACAGGCTGCATTTTCTGGCAGGCCAGACTGAACCAAGGTCATCAATCTCCAGTCTTCCTTCCACGCTTCCTTCCCCCCCAGCTGAGGCTCCTGACGCCCAACCTGGGCCTTCCAGGCAGCAACATGTGGAGGAGCCCAGCTTGAGCCAGGTATAGCATTCCTCTAAATATTTCTGCTTGTCCAATCAATGATGTTAACAAGATGTTAGTTTGGAGTACTAATTTCTGATTGTGATTGATGAAGCAAAAACTAAAACCATGTCCCTTTTTCATACACAGGGAAGTCTCAGCCAGGAGGTGGCCGGGCCGAGCCGGCTGCCTGATCTGCAGGTCCCTCTCCAACACCTGGAAAGAGAAAGTGGCAGGAGGAGGGGTGCCCTAGAGGAGGCTGCCATAGGCCTCTTTTGGAGGGCTGCAGAGGCCCTGGGAGCACCACAGACCGTGGAGGATGACTTCGCTGCCATCATTGCCTCTAAAATGCAGAGGATGGAGGAGGGACAACAACTCATGTGTGAGTCGCTCATATTGGAGGCTCTTAATAAAGGAATGAGGGCCCAAATTACATCTGAGACACACCTTTGCGAACTCACACATGGTCCTCCTCCTCCTCCTGCAGGTCCTCCTCCTCCTTCTCCTCCAGGTCCTCCTCCAGGTCCTACTCCTCCTCCTGCCACATCTCCAACAGCACAGCCACAGCCCGGAATGAAGCGTGGAACGTAGACCAGAAAGTGAGGACCCTGGATCCAGTCTGGTCGGCCAAAAGATGCAGCCTCTTGTGGTACCACAGCCTGGGGACACAGATGTCATCTGCTGCTTTCCGGATCTCTGGGACTTCTGGACCAGACTGCCCTCCCTTACATATGGACTCTTCAGGCCACCAATTTTGATGATCAAGAATTGATGTCTGCCATGGGGGTCCCAGGCTTCGCTAATTTCTCCTGTTGATCCAGCGTTGCCTCCCTCTTTGTTTGGTTCTGAGCCCTTAATAAAGGATTTTTGGTTTGAATTATACTTGCCTATGTGTGTTTTACTTCAAAAAGGACAGTTGGTTTGTGAGGATTCAGGTACATTGCAAAAATACAATGTGAAATTACCAAGGGACACCAACAACAAACAATCTCCTTGAGATTAAATAATAAAAGATATCAATGGTGTTGTGGTAACTTGACACACAAAAATAGTCTGGAGTAAAACTAAAAATAACATTAAACAAAGATCAGCCTTGAAAAAAATACAAACATAAAATCTAAACGAAAAATGGCTTTAAATCAAAAAAAAAAAAAAAAATTATGTCAGATGTGACAAATAACAATATATTCAGGGAATCCCAAGAAAAAAACAAAAAAATAAGTTTGTGAGAAGTGTGTGTGAATATGAGCAGCAAAACTACTTAATTCTTGTCACATTATAAAGAAAAACAGAGTGCGCTGTATTAAACCATTTTTAACATTGCAGCGTGACGAAAGTGCTGTATCCATTGCGAACGCTAATTTTACCTGACCGAGCTGTTCCGTGTCGAAATTTCTTCTGAGCATGCGTGGCACTTTGTGTGTCGGAACAGGCCACACACGGTCGGAATTGACGCGATCGGATTTTGTTGTCGGAAAATTTTATCTCCTGCTCCCCAACTTTGTGTGTCGGAAAATCCGATGGAAAATGTCCGATGGAGCCCACACACGGTCGGAATTTCCGACAACACGCTCCGATCGGACATTTTCCATCGGAAAATCCGACCGTGTGTACGGGGCAATAATCTTTAGATTTCTCATCAGTGATGATGGTGACCAGGACAAATAGAGAGGGATGATTCTCCTCAGGGGGAAAACAAAGTAATACATACTTTCCGTGGGTTTAACTCTTCCCTACTCCAATCAATAGTAAAAAAAAATGTTCATTTTACATACACTTTATGCTGCCTTTTTCATTTGATCTGCTGATTGTTTTTTTATCTGTGGGTTTTACTCCAGGAATTCCATACATGTATGTGTTTTTTTTTTTTTTTTTTTTTTTTTATGTTTGGCATGTTATTGTCTAGGTTTACTTCATTTACTTTGTGCTATATGCGTTTTGTGAGTATGCCTTGTGAGAATATCAACATTATATGCAGGTCGGTAGGACAATGTTCTTACATGTAAGCTTTTTGTTTTTACTGTTTTAAAGTATGGCAGTGGAACTCCTGACAAGTTTCAGACAGTGACCTCAGTTAGACCAGCAAAGCACATGGAACAATATGAATCCAGCCTAAATATCTGAAAGATGTTCTATATTTTCTCCACACTTTCGAAGGGCTTGATTACAAGAACCGCATCGGGCTGTTGCCCAGTACAGTCCCAACACAAGGAAAATAAATAACCTTATTTCCTATCATGTCAATTCATCCCAGTGCGCATTGCAGCATGCTGCAGTGCATGGTAAAATCATAGAAGTAAAAAAAAAAAGATAAAAAAAAAACCTAGCAACATGTTGTAAAAGCACAGTGCAGTGTGACGCAGTGCAACTCAACGTAAAAACACATGCCAGTCTAATCCATGAACTATGGAATGAACCAGTTCTAACAAAAAATGCAAATATACTGGAATTCCACTTTCAAAAACAAATGTAGAAAAAACGATTAGCCCAGAATGATTATGTTTTAGTTTGTACAGTGAACATTCCTTTGATTAGATGAAGAAGGAAGTAAAGAACTTGAAATCAAGGTCATAAAAGAGGGAAGATCTGGAACTTGGTCAAAAGTAATTCTGGTTTCTGTGTGCTAAAGCAAACCTCTTTTATACAAGAAACAACATTAGTGTCATTATAGTAATGCAACCTGACACAACCTAGTTGTAGCAGCGGAAAGCCTCCATCCCTAATATGTGTTCAACATTCAAAAAGAGAAAGAAATGGACTTTATATGAGGCATGTCACTGAATGGATACCTTATTCATATTTTTGATTAAATTATTTATTAATTACAAATCACATCATAAAAAGTGTCAATTTGGGATACAGGACACAGTTTACTATGATACACTTGTTTAACCTTTTCATGACTAAGCCTATTTTTGAAATTTGGTGTTTACAAGTTAAAATCCGTATTTTTTGCTAGAAAATTACTTGGAGCCCCCCAGTAATAGGTGGTGACAGGTACTCTTTATGGAGGGATCGGGGGTCTAAAAGACCCCTGATTCCTCCTTTGCACTTCAAAGTATTCAGGTCGCCGTTCTCGGCGATTCTGAATACTGTATATTTTTTTAAAACCGGCGCCATTGGCAGCCGAGTAAACGGGAAGTGACGTCATGACGTCGCTTCTGTGTTTACTATTAGGAGGCTGGAACGAAGCTGCTCATTGCTTCGTTCCAGACGTTCACTAGCTGCCCCGGAGGTGGCGGTTGGTCATCGGGCCTCCCGATGGAACGGGAGGCCCGGTAAGAGCGGCGGGAGGTGGCGGGAGTGGGGGACGTCCCCTCCCGCTCTTCTGTTATGATAGCCAAGCAGCTTTTAGCCGCATCGGTTGTTATACCAGGAAAGCCGATCGCTGCCTCTAAAAAAACAGTAACAGGATGATGCCTGCAGCTGCGGGCATAATCCCGGTATAACCCCCGAAAGCCGAGTACGCACATCTGCGTACGCTCGGCGGGAAGGGGTTAAATATGCAGTCGTTATACAAAATACAACATGGTTAGCAATGCAAATGCATAAAAACACTCATCCATTCATAAAATCAATAAACATAAGCAATTGCTCATGGTGAGCCAAACTTGACTGGGCACCAGTTCGATGTATACTCGACGCCCCTTTCATGGCTCATGCCAATCATCAGGAGTAAAAATGCTCTGAAATTAAACCAATAATATCTATAAATATGGGATACCCTTTAAACGGAGAAACATCTCTGAAAAAAAGGTCTATAACTTACAATACGGCCCAAAAATGATGCCCAACCTATGTCCAAGGGGATGCAGAGGACAGAAATATCGATCTCCCCCAGGGCTGAGGTGAGGAATCGCATCCAGACCAGGGACAGAAGCTGGGTAAAGCTGCTTTATTTATTATTTAAACAAGCGTATCATAGTAAACTGTGTCCTGTATCCCAGATTGACACTTTTTATGATGTGATTTGTAATAAATAATTTAATCAAAAATATGAAGAAGGTAATGACCCTAACGACACTGTAATGTTGAAAACATTACAGTGTCGTTAAGCAAATTGATATGATGTAGAAAATACTTTCCATATTGCCAATTCTAAGTATTGAGCCATGGAAAAAGAGTGATTTGAGCCCTTTTTATTCTGCAGAATACTTAGACCTTGACACAGTTACAGTGTAAAACACACAGGTTTATGTTAATGTGCCCTGCGATGATGGAATGTGCTACCTAACATGCCAAAAGGCACCAGAAAAGGTGCATGAAGCATTTTTGGCAGGGCATGGCAATACATATTGCGCTACCCTTACCATTATTTTCAGGCGGTCAAAAATGATAGTCTGTATATTTCTCTGAACACAAGTTTTATGTAGGGTCCATTCAAACCAATGTGTTTTGTTGCACATTAAAAACATGTGCAAAGCTTTTCAATTGTTTTTAAAGGAGAGGTACACCCAAAGCTCGTTTGGCTGTACTTCTCCTGTGAATCACAGGAGTGCAGTTAGTTATGCACTCATGTGACCCATTTTCAACTGACAGTGTGCTGAAGCCTGCTGTCGGCTGACGTCACAGAGCTGGTCCAGGCTGGGGAAAGATTGCGATCATACGGCCGGGATCCACCCACATGCCTGGACCCGGCACCTAGCTCAGCCTCTCAGTATGCTGCTGAGAACCTGTGCCGGCCGATCTCGCCCCCTCCACAGACCAGCGCTCCGGTAAACACAGGGGGAGAGGGCAGAGCAGAGAGCCGGTGACTGACAGTCACCGGCTCTCTGCTTAGGGAGCTCTGAGAACCGAGTGATTAACAGCGGTTTTCAGAGCTCCCTAAGCAGAGAACTGAGCGATCAGCAGCGTTTAATCGCGCGGTTCTCAGTGTTAGAGCCAGCGAGGGACAGATGTAGCATCGGACCGATGCTGCATTCACCTAGGTAAGTATGATTCTGCAAAAAAAAAAAAAAATTCCCATACTTCTCTTTTAATGTTGTCCTCTACAACACGATGATTAATACGGCTTTCAGTCTGTTTCCTTGCTGTCAGGCTGACTTTCTGACTTTGCTTCGAGTCACTGAATTGACTGTATACATGATCTGAAATTATTGAAGCCAATGGTGTGCTCACCCAGCATTTTTAGAAGGTAGTCAGACTCCATGTTTCTTTCAGAAAAAATCCTACTATTTAAATAGAAGACAACCATAAATAAACAAGTGTGGAGGTCTTCAGCACAGGTCACCAGGGAGTTATGCCATTTTTACCGCTGCAGTGTGACAGCAATTCATACCTTCAGGAATGCCATTTATGCCACCATGAGCTTGGAATATGTCATTAGAACAGGGTGTTGTCACAACTTTCACACCTCTATCATGTTCTTGGACAATCGGCATCTGCCTTGACACATCTCTCAACACATTTGGTAAAATAATGGTGTTTGGATTAAGGCCGGCCATACACGATTCGAATCTCAGCCAGTTCAGCAGGAAGCGCTAATGGACAGGCTGAATGTACCAAGTTGATCGATCAATCAACTTGGGTGCAACCAGCCTGCCGGATTCTCTTGCGATTATTGCTAGCGGCTATAATCGCTGTCTTCTCACAGCGGCTTCCCCGGGAGCACCCGCGGTTGCAGGAAAGAAATATGCACCCTGTATGGCCTGCCTTAGGTGATCGTGTTGTCCATGTGGCTATAAAATTCTCAGAACTCTGAACACATAATTACTTATCAAGGGGGCCCAACCAGGATAGTAATTTACCTTGAGGTAGGCCAAATCTAATGAAATTAGACAAAAATCACTAGTGTAGCACCCTGGGGTTTAGTCAGGGAGCTCCTCTCCAAATTCCTTGTCATGAATAGCAACTGTAAATAATTGTTAGAGATCCATTGATTCTCCCTAAGTTTGGCCTTTACCAGGGACAACAGTGAGTAACTTAAAGAGGAGTTCCACCCGAGGTCCAGTCAAAAAAAAAAAATTAAAAGTCAGCAGCTACAAATACTGCAGCTGCTGACTTTTAATTGGACACTTACCTGTCCCAGGGTCCAGCGATGCGGGGGATCGAAGCCCCGCTCGTCTCCCCCTCCGTTCAGCAGCACCAGCATTGCAACTGTGGGCGCCGGGCTGTGGCTTCACAGCCTGGCACCCACTGCGCGTGCGCGAGCGGCGCCGCGTGCCGTGATTGGCCGCTCAGTCATCTGGGACCTGTAATGGGTCCCAGATGATTGACAGGAGGGAGGGAGCAGAGCTGAGCCCTTCCTGTGCCGAGGGGGAAGTGATGTCACCAGCCCAGGCACTGGAAGAGGCAGACTACGAGGGACCCCCTAGCAGGCATTTAGAGGTAAGTAAAAAAAAAAAAAAAAAAATTGAATGTTTTTTTTTTTTTTTTTTTTTTTTTTTTTAGGATTTTTTATGTACTTTTTTTTTTTTTTTTTGGGTGGAACCCCACTTTAAGCAAGTACTGGGACAACATTCTCACCGTACGGGGGCGGTGGAGAATCGGGAAACTTCAGGCGGTGATCAAGTCAGGGACCCAGCCATGGGAGGTGACGCTTGCAGAGCAGCCTTGTGTGTGAAGTCAGGGACCAAGCTGGTTAGCAGGGGTGAAGCTTAAGGAGTATCTGGAGTGCCAAGCTAGGGACCCAGTAGGGAAAATATAAAAAGGACTGTTAAAAGAAATAAAACCTCTTTTGCATCCAAGAAGTGTCTGGCGCCCAATGACTTTCACCATCTTTGCACCCACTATGCCTCATAACCCACTACATATTGAAGGATGTCAGCTGTCTTTGGCTTTGAAGGTCCTCATTAGGCTGGAAGTGGTTAAAGACTTTGCTACACAACTCAATTTAGATCATAATTTTTAAAGACCAGCAGTCATCTCTGTCCCGCAGTGGCTCCTCCTCTGACCCGCTGTTGACTCACCGACAGTCTCATTCACTTTAATGGAATGGCTGGTGATGCGGCAGTGACATAACAAGGTGAGGGACGTGGCGGCAGCCTGAAATGGCAGGTGTTTTTTAAATGTAAGGACTTATTCTTGCTGGTAGTTAGAATCTTTAATATTTGCAAACAAAATTAAGGTTTCCTATTTAGAATAATAACCTTTCAGGTTAGTAAAACAGCAATATCAGAATCCATTCAATCATACAGTTTGTAGTGTACATAGATTTGCAAAACAATGGGATAAAGGAATATTCTTGAACTTTGTTTTATTTCATGGTTACTGTGAAATTGTGTGTATGCATCAATGCACTGCATGTTCTCTCAGTTTGCAGAGCTTGGATTCATTGAATGAGTTTACCAAAAATGTAAACATTGCAGAATATAAAGCCTCATGCTACAATAACTAAGTTCCATTTCATACTGAATAAACTAAAATAATAATATATCTTAAATTGAAAATTAAAACTATCTTTAGATAGATTTTTGCTCCCAAAAGCATCTTAATTAAATACATTTGATAAAAATCAAAAAATTGATTGAAATAATAAAAAAAAAAAAAATCAGATATTTATTTTGGGGATTAAAAAAAAAATCATCATTGAATTTTTATCTACCCTGGAATTAAGCTTTGGAAAATAAACAAAACCTACTCTTTGACTGGGGCCCCAACACTGCAAGGGTTAAATACTCATTTAGTCTAGAGATATAAGGATGAGGTGTAATACTTTCCTCATTCTGGGTCTGGCAGGCTTTCTCAATCCATGAGACGGCCCAGTACGTCTCTAAGACACTTCAGGGCAGGGTCTCGAGCTCGGCTCATCACATAAATGGTTAAAATGGTTGTAAAGGCTCAAGTGTTTTTTTTTTTTTTTTTTGCTTCAGGCGTTCTATGCCTGGAGCTCAAAACCTTCTGTGTGCAGCAGCACCCCCAGCCCCCCTAAAACTTACCTGAGCCCCATCTTGAACCAGCGATGTGCATGAGAGCCTCTGCTCTCCCTCCTCGATGGCTGAGATGTGACTGTCAATCACAGTCAATGAGGAGAGAGCGGGGCCAAGCTGTGCTCCGTGTGTAAATGGACACACATGACAGTGGATCGGCAGTAAGCCTGCTCAGGTGCCCTCATAGCAAGCTGCTTGCTATGGGGGGACGAGGCAGGGGCCTGGAGTGCCCGTGAAGAGGATTGTGGGGCTGCTCTGTGAAAAACCACAGCACAGAGCAGGTAAATATGACATGTTTGCAATTTAAAAAAAAAAGAAATAAACCTTTAAAGGCACTTTAATAGCCCCGCACTGTATGCGATGATGCTGAAGGACCGCTCACAGCCCAGAGCTTTGGGTAGAGGAGAACAGTGCTGGCACCTGCCAGACCAATGGATAGGGTAAGTAATACAGAATATCCCTGCACCTCTAGAATAATCCCTGCACCTCTAGAATAAATGAGCATTTGACCCCTGCAATGCAGGGGGATGCTTCATTAGATTTTGTCTAATGATCAGAGTTCAGCTTTAGAATCCACCAATTCTGAGTCTCACCTTTTTATAGGGGTACAGCTATTAACCACTTAAAGACCAGGCCTCTTTTTCAGACTCGGTGTCTTCAAGTTAAAAAATTTTTTTGCTAGAAAATTACTTAGAACCCTCCAACATTATACAGAGAATAAAATGGCGGTCATTGCAATACTTTTTGTCACACCGCATTTGCGCAGCGGTCTTACAAGCACACTTTTTTTTGGAAAAAAATCACTTTTTTGAATAAAAAAATAAGACAACAATGAAAGATAATGTTACGCCGAGTAAATTGATACCCAACATGTCACGCTTCAAAATTGCGCCCACTCATGGAATGGCGTCAAACTTTTACCCTTACAAATCTCCATAGGTGACATTTAAAAAATTCTACAGGTTGCATGTTTTGAGTTAGAGGAGGTCTAGGGCTAGAATTATGTTTGTTTTATTTAACGGTTTGACCACCGTTTTCATATGCGGGCGCTACTCAAGTATGCGTTCGCTTTTACGTGCGAGCTCGTCGGGATGGGGTTTCTTTAAGAAAAAATTTTTTTTTTATTTTACTTGATTTTATTTATTTTTTCACTGTTAAAAAAAAAAAATTGGGTCACTTTTATTCCTATTACAAGGAATGTAAACATCCCTTGTAATAGAAAAAAAGCATGACAGGTCCTCTTAAATATGAGATCTGGGGTCAAAAAGACCTCAGATCTCATATTTGGACTTTAAATGCAATAAGTAGTTGTAAGAGATGAACACTGTTAGGCTCTGAAGAAGAAGGTGTAACCTTTTTGAAACGCGTCAGCAGCAGCGGTTTGTACGTCCTCTTCATAGGATCTGGAGACTGCTACCAGTGGACAGATTGTCACAAGTCAAGGACTATTTTAAGCGTGATTTTCATCTATCTTTATCTGGATGCCTTTTTATTTCCTACACGGTTCCTTCCGGTTGGTGAACACCACTGCAGCTGGTCCAGTCTAAAGGAGATGTCCTTTGAGATCCGGGACTTCCATCTCCCTCAAGGACAGCCATTCATCTGGATCTCTAAGCCTGTTTGATTTGGTGTCGCTGACATCCGAATCCACCTGTTCTGGTAAGAGTATTTCACCTCTTTCTACCTCAAGATTTCAATGCTGATGAATTATACACCAGAAGATTTTCCACTTACACTGGATTTCATACCTCATTGCACTGTGGGACTTTATCACTTATGTTGCCCATATTTATGTTACAGTGGATATTACCCACTGGTCATTGAACGTTATCCACCTATATATATTTTGGCTTTGTTTCGTTTTAGCGCTACATTTTCACACTAGCCCATTTTGAATACTTGTCACATTTGTGTGTAGCAGCTTTGTGTTTTTTACACTGGGTTAGCGCAGTGTTACCACTGTTTTTATTTGGTTAAATGCAATAAGAAAAAAAAAAAATTGTCATTTGAAAAAATGACAACAGAAAAATGTGCCTTTAAGACGTATGGGCGGAAGTGACGTTTTGACGTCCCTTCCGCCCTGCTATAATATGGAAACGGGTGGGGGCCATCTTCCCCTCACTCGTCTCCATACCCAGCCATGGACAGGTCCCGATCGCCTCCGCCACTGCTGACGGCTCCGGTAAGCAGCAGAGGGCGCGGGAGAGCGGTGGGAGGGGGGGTGGCCACCATTATCGTAAACAGAACTTCTGGCTCTAAAGATGGATACCTCGATTGTGGCAGCAGCTGCTGCCGTTACTGAGATATCCATCTTCAAACTGCCGACGTATATGTACAGGAGCCGGTCGGTAAGTGTGAACATATGTTTTTGTAGCTTTTCTAAGTCTTTTTTTAGTGATTTATATATATTGGTGTTTTCAATGTAGCAGCCCAATACCATAAAGTCCTTCTCTCTCTATGTATTAAATAAGGGTGACATGATATTGAACAGTCATCATACTTCTAAATGTATTAGGTTACCATACCAAACGTAATTAGAAATGCTTGGAGCACATCATATGGCATGTGCGACCTTTACATATTAAATGTTTGTCACCTTGACCTGCAAAACCAATGGATGGCAATTGGGTCAATAGAAATCAAATGAGAACTAATTTATTCAGTCCTGAACGGTATCTCAATCAACAGCAGAAATCAGAGCGGTATTTGTAATTCTGGTATTGACACAGCAAGCACATTTAAATGATAACAAGTGCTCACTAGTGTCACTTTGAAGTTGAATTGTTCCCAATGGCCAGTTTCAGAAAGCGTTCACATTTAAAGGTCAACCAGAGGCAAGGCACAGACAACTGTTGAATTTATTAAAGATGGCTAAAGCATAGGCCAGCCTGCTTAAATCTACTGAAGCTTATATACAGGCTGAAAGATTACATTGGCCACAAATCCTCTTTTCCAGTGATTGCTTATTCAGTGTCTGTAATAACACAATCTAGAAACCCTTCCGCTATTAAGAGCTAATCAAATTAGCATTAATACTGTTTTTTTATTGGTTTAGTGCTCAACTAGCAACACTAGACATTTAGAGGGAAGATCAACAAGAGCACCATGGAATGCCTTAAAGCAGGGGTCTTCAAACTACGACCCTCCAGTTGTTCAGGAACTACAATTCCCATCATGCCTAGTCATGTCTGTGAATGTCAGAGTTTTACAATGCCTCATGGGATGTGTAGTTCTGCAACAGCTGGAGGGCCGTAGTTTGAAGATCCCTGCCTTAAAGTATAACGTAGCCTCCCTGGCGGTTTTCCCGAGTGTGGCTCGGGGTTAAAATTCAGTACCATTAGCGGTAACCCCGAGCCACACTCGGGATTGCATTGCAGGATCCTGGGGCGGCGTTACTTACCTTGTCCCCGGGATCCTGCGATGTCACCCGCAGTGTCCGAGGGCTCCGTCCTCCTCCGAAGCCTCTCCGTGCCAGGCTCCGTTCCCTGCGAGCGGCGTGACGCACGGGGGCGGAGCCTGGCGGCAAATTAAAAAAAAAAGTAAAAATCATAACACATACAGTACTGTAATCTTACAGATTACAGTACTATATGAAATGATTTCACATCCCTTTTGTCCCCAGTGCTTTGTCCTATGCCCTGCATGCAGTTTTATGTGATATACACTGTTCTTTCTGCCTGGAAACTGGAGATTGTCCATAGCAACCAAAAAGTGTCCCTTTACGTCAAAAGTGGCTTTAGATCAGCTAGAAAACAGAGATAGTAAATTAGAACACTTGCAGAATTGAGCGATAGTGAATTGTGGGGAAATTTATTTTATTACTATTTTTTTTTAATTTTTTTAATTATTTATTTTTATTTATTATATTATAATTTATGTTTTTGTGTTTCAAACTTTATCATACCCGGGATATCTACTAGACTCTGGTTTGGACAGATTTAAGTGTGTTATTGTTAAGATTTACAGACCTACAATATAAAACGCCAAATTTCCATGCAAAATAATGGTACCACTTTCAGCACCTAAAATCCGAAATAATCATACCGCCAGGGAGGTTAAGGCACAACATTTTTTTTTAAAGTTTTGGATAGAATGGACAGGGATTAGGCCACCTGTCAGTTTTTATTGCTGTCTATGCTACCGTTCCAGAGATTCACCCTCTCTATTTGTCCTGTTTACCATTATCATTTAAAGTGAAAGTAAAAGAAAACCCAAAATGTTGGGTTTTCCCCAGAAAAGTAATAGAGGGGAAATCTTCCAATGGGGATACTAGTTCCGGTGAGCTGGGGGTCCCCAAGGAATTCCCTTAAATTGCAGGGATTTCTTCTCGCTTCCTGTTTGGTTATAGGACAGGAAGTGAAGGGACACAGATGGTAAAAAAAAATCTGACGGGTTATAACCCTCCCTTACTCTATCTAAAATGAAAAAAAAAGTTTTGTCTATAGTTCTACTTTAACCGCTTGCCGACCAGCCGCCGCAGTTGTACTGCGGCAACATGACTTGGCTGCGCGAATCGCTGTCATGTTACTTCGCTTCCTGATTTGGCCACTAGGGGCGTGCGCCCCCTGCTCTCCTATGGAGCCGATGCGAGTGCCTGGCGGTCGCAATCACCACCGGGCTCCCGCGATCACTCGGGGGACACTGAGAACCGGGATCTGTGTGTGTAAACACACAGTTTCCGGTTCTCTGAGGGG
Source organism: Aquarana catesbeiana (assembly GCF_042186555.1). NCBI lineage: Eukaryota > Metazoa > Chordata > Amphibia > Anura > Ranidae > Aquarana > Aquarana catesbeiana. Next base: position 206,328,754 of record NC_133324.1, read on the forward strand.
AGAAGAGACAGATTGTCTGTTCATGCAGAGTATGAACAGCAATCTGTCATCTCCCCTACACAGTCCCCTCCCCCCTTCAGTTAGAACACATAACAGGGAACACAACCCCTTGATCACCCCCTAGTGTTAACCCCTTCCCTGCCAGTGACATTTTTACAGTAATCAATGCATTTTTATAGCACTAATCGCTGTATAAATGCCAATGGTCCCAAAAATGTGTCAAAATTGTCCGACATGTCCGCCATAATGTCACAGTCCTGATAAAAATCGCAGATCGCCGCCATTACTAGTAAAAAAAAAAAAAAAAAATTAATAACAAAAAAGCCATAAAACTATCCCCTATTTTGTAGACTCTATAACTTTTGCGCAAACCAATCAATATACGCTTATTGTGATTTTTTTTTTTTACCAAAAATATGTAGAAGAATACATATTGGCCTAAACTGAGAAAAAAATAGTTTTTTTATATATTTTTGGGGGATATTTATTATAGCAAAAAGTAAAAAATACTGCGTTTTTTTTTTTTTTTTTTCAAAATTGTCGCTCTTTTTTTGTTTATAGCGCAAAAAATAAATATTGCAGATGTGATCAAATACAACCAAAAGAAAGCTATATTTGTGGGAAAAAAAGGACGTCAATTTTGTTTGGGTGCAACATTGCACGACCACGCAATTGTCAGTTAAAGCGACACAGTGCCGAATTGCAAAAAGTGCTCTGGTCAGGAAGGGGGTAAAATCTTCCGGGGCTGAAGCGGTTAAGTATACATGTCTGCTTCTGTAAAGATGTTTTGTTTTTTGTGCTTTGTTTTTTAAGTGAGATTCCAAGGAAAAAAAATCAGGATCCTAACTATATGAACCATGTAAAGGTTCTATCATTCTGTCTTTTTTTTTTTTTTTTCCTCCCGTTCACCATCTGATGGGCGAATATAGGAAAAAAGAATGGCTGCTGAAGTTCTAGACTCTTAGTCACTTTTTTTCATTCAGTCAGCTGATTGGACAGTGAAGGAGCAGCAACACATTAATTAGGTTGTTCCTCTGCTCTCTCTTCCTGTAAGCATGTTCAGGCAAGAAAGCTCTTTGAAAACTGGTAAAGCCCTGGGTGGCTGAGAGTCCTGGCATGGGATATCAGAAATGGATATCGGAACAAATTCAGAAAACTGGATCCAATCGGCAAGCTAATGTTATCTAGAAAACATTGCACTGTGTTCACTCATTTTTTATTGGAGTTCTCTTTTTATTTCTATTATATACAACTGAAGAATTCAGACAACTTGTCAGGATTATCCTGAGTAGCTTTCTTTTGTCTGCTTTTTTGCATTCTCAATCATATTCAAAATTTCCAGGGAGCTTTGAATCTGATTGTGGGTTATATGAAATGTTTTAGTATTTAGGTTATGAGTGGGAGGCTGTGAAGAGCCAACAGTGGGATTACAAACAGAATAAAGTGGAGTGAATTGGTGCACTAAGTTACGGCTTGAAACAGAAGCTGAAGTACTGAGCTCCAGGTATGCATTTCAAGAGTGGTAAATAGCCACCTCCTATTTGATTGTAATGCCTTGTGCAATAATACCCACAGCTGCAGCAACTGAAGTGCTGGAAAGCTTACGGAAGCAGCAGGAGAGGATGTTTCCACCGGCTCACCCAGGAAATGATGCCACCAGCTGGTCACAGAGGCGATAATAGACTAGATTGTCTGTCTGTCTTTGATCGCCTCTATGGCCTTGGAGGACTGGAGCGACATCATGGCTTTTCTTCCAGTCCAGGATGGAAGTAAATCATTTTTTTTTTTTTTTTTAAAGCAAAGATCAAAACAAATTATTATTTTTTATCTTTAGCTTTTGGCCTCTTGCGCATGATACTCCTGTTTGAACATCTACTTTTTCAGACTTTTTTTGGTATGTATTTGCGTGCATATGCGTTCACGCAAATTTGCGCACGCGAGAACTTATTCTTACGTTTGTGGTTCTGCACAATATGTGAATGGGCATTTGTACACATGTGTGCAATTGCGCGTATTTGCGCGCATGAGGTGTAAGTTACTGACCAAAAATGGCGATTTTCCTTTTTATTTATTTATTTATTTATTTTTTTCTTACTGAAGAATACACAGCGCTTGTTTATGTGCCTGTGTGCAAAGTCACATTACAATTAATGGGCTGTATTTAAGCTCAGTAAAAAAAAAATCTGTACTGGGCTTTTTCAAGCTGCAGTGTGCAAGAAGCCTTTATAGGGCTTTTTGACCCCAGATCTCTACATCCAGAGGACCTGTCATCCTTTATTTCTATTACAAGGGATGTTTACATTCTTTGTAATAGAAATAAAAGTGATTAAGAAAAAAAGGGACAGTGTAAAAATAAAAAGTAAAATAAGAATAAAAAAAAGTATGCATACGTAAGTCATGCGCACAATTGTAAATGGTGGTCGCATCACACATGTGAGGTATTGCCTCAAATTCTAGTGCTAGACCTGCTCTGTAACTCTAAACCGGTAACCTGTAAAGGCATTTAAAGCGTCGCCTATGAAGATTTTTAAGTACTGTAGTTTGTCGCCATTCCACGAATGCAGTTTTAAAGCGTGAAATGTTGGGTATCTATTTAGTCGGTGTAACATCTTTCATACTATACAAAAACATGGGGTATATATTGTATTTTGTTATTTTTCAATTCATTAAAATGTATTTTTTTCCAAAAAAATTGCGTTTGAAAAACTGCTGTGCAAATAATGTGACATAAAAAGTTACGATTGACATTTTATTCCTTAGGGTCTCTGCAAAAAAATATATAATGTTTGGGGGTTATAAGTAATTTTCTAGCAAAAAATACTGATTTAAACTTGTAAACAAAGTGTCATAAAAGGGCATGTCTTCAAGTGGTTATAATCGAACTTTGCACTTTTTTTTTCTGGAGCATATCTTTTCGGAAAAGAGAACATGTGCCTGCAGGATAGATATACAGTACATGTTTTCTTTCACTTAAAGAGGAAGTAAATCCTGGTGGGTTTTACTTCCTCTTTATTTCCCTGCAAAGGTAAAGCATAATGGGCTACTATGCATCGCATAGTAGCCCATTATGTGTCACTTACCTGACGCTGAAGCCTGCGCGGTCGCTGTTGTCCCCACGAGCAGGGAGCTTCCATCTTCGCCCCTCTTCCTTCTGGGGCTGCGAACTCTGGCTCTGTGACTGGCCGGAGTCCCGTGACGTCACTCCCGCACGCCGCCAGTCACGGCATGACCCCTATTAGAAACGGCATGATGTGCCCTTTTTAAAGGGCGCAAGCGCCGATGACGTCATTGCTCGTCATTTTAGTAAATATCTCCTAAACTCCTAAACTGTGAAAGTTTAGGAGTTATTTCAAGCACCTACAGGTAATATAGGCTTACCTGTAGGTAAAAGTGGTTGTACAGGGTGTACAACCACTTTAACTGTGCATTGCATGGCACTCTCACCTTCAGTGCCAGATACCACGGTCAACCCTCCCCCCTTATTTTTTTTCTATAAATGGCCTTACTCATTTAGGCCTTTTTCCATGAGTGAGTTGGTTATTACTTTTTTCAGAAAATGCCTAGAATCTTTAAACTTTTGTACCCCATTTTTCAAACGAGTTTTTGCAGTAATTCCCAGGCTTTATTGCTTGAATACAAGAGACCATGAACTTGCCCCTCTTATTTTTCCATTCTGCAAATTCACAGGGCCGTGCTTCTATTCCTAGACTTTACCCTCTGATCAGAAACCGGATGAACCACTGTACACCTGATAAAATAGTTGTTCAGTCTACAGACCCTACTTTTATTTATGATATCAGGAAAAGAGCAATGTTTTGTTGCTGCTGTGGTCAAAACAGAAGCGACCCTGCTTGTTCACAAGTGCCCAAAGCCTGCAGATAAGGGGTGCAGAATAATAAACTACAATAGGAAGAGTGCGCTGTAATTATTTTAGGTGTCAAATGAAGCCCTTTCAAGCCCCCTGTGATTCAGATCTTGGTAGTCTGCACAATTCCGTAGACTAACCTAAGCCACCATCAGAAGAATCTTAGCAGCCCCGTCCGACATTGCTGAAATTGCTTCAGTTTGTCATGCACCGGGCATGCCAGGTCCACACAATATCATTTACTTGCAAATGGGCCTGGCTCCTGAGCCCTCTGGTATCTGACTCCTGGCCTGCAATTTGTCATGTTGGTGGCATTATCAGTGTACAGTTATTTTAATACATTCTAAATTGTTTGAGGAAACAAAGGATGTCTGCCTAAGAGAGATTTTTCAGAGTAGACCTCAGTGATGCAGCTACTTATAAACAGGTCACCAGGTGAGAGCGGAACTGTGCCAAAAATATATTTCTTTAGACGTACATTGAGATTGTATGAGCAAAAGAAGTGTGCTTTGTTGCCTACAGATTTGTTGCATGGATGTGGTAACACTTTCTGTTCTGAGCTCAGTTTAAGTCTGTTTTCACTACTCTATTTTGTGCCCTACAACAACCAATCCTATTCAAACTTTAAATGTTCAGATAGCATTGCTGCATGTTGCTGTTGAATAATACAGTTTTAAAGATACCTTGTGTGATAGTGCAGTTAGCTGTGATGGGGTATGTCGTCCAGGATTTTCAACCAGACAGGTTGAGGGGCTCCAGGATGATTGGGTAATTTTGGAGGAAACTGAGTTTCAGTTTACTTTGTGGTTGGGAAAATCCAGTTGGGGGCCTGGAGATTTCATAGTGATCTAGGTAGGAGGAAATCTCCATTTCTAGGACAGGATTTGGGAATAGCCAGGACACCGATTGTTTAGGTGGGTTCTGGGCTAATAGTAGAGTCAGGACCAGGGTTCTGGGTTCCACCCTCCCGAGGAGTCCATGTGTGCAAGGGAGAAGCGTGCATGTCTGCACAAGCAGACGGAGGGCCCAAGATTTGGGCTGGAGCATCAAGGAAGCTGTGAAAGAGAGTGCCAGCAGAGGTATAGAGTTTGTACATGAACAGGGACACTGTAACAGAATCAAAAGCACCAAGGCCAAAGCCTGAGCAGCAGTGTTGTCCAGAGCCCCAGGTGGCTTGGTATTTTTCATTAACGTTGTTGCTTTGTAATGTTGAAACCCCTGCGTGGAAATCCTGGATGGACTGTTTGTTTTTGTTTTTAAAAGTGGGCCAACATGCCCTTAAATGGCAGAACTGGCGTGGACTTTTCTCATGGGCGAGCTCTACACATAAGCTAAATATCCCATCACACTTGATAAACACAAAACTGCCTATAAGAAGTCTCAGAGGTTTGAATTAGCAGGAAACAATTAGTGTAATTTAGAAAATGTTATATTTTTTTATTTTATAGTGACTCTCCCCTCCAAAATAAAAATATCGCCCTGTAAGAGAAGAGTGTTAATCGATGCCTTGCACACGTGCCTCGAATTCTCGCTCTCTTGCAGAGCTACACCAGTGGAGGAATTTTGACCGGAAGTGTCAGATATTTGGTCCTCCTCTGTGTGCTGTAGTTCTACCTGCTGGCCGATATGCCTGGGGGGGTGGGTGTAACTAGGGACAGGAAGTGAGGAGAAATCTCTTTAAAACGGAGCTCCACACGTACTCGTCCCCCACTTCCGGGAGACCTTGCTGCAGCAACCCTGGCTCCCCTCCTTCTTCCTCAGCCGCCAGGCTGGTTAGAAAGCGCAGCGTGCATGCGCAGTAGGCAACTGGCTGTGAAGCCGAAAGGCTTCACTGCCGGTTTCCTTTACCACGAATGGCGGCGGCAGCACCCAATAGCCAATTGAAAAATCAGCTGGGGTGCCGACATCGTGGGATACCTGGATAGGTAAGTGTCCTGATGTTAAAAGTCAGCAGCTACAGTATTTGTAGCTGCTGACTTTAAATTTTTTGGTTGGGGCAGAACTCCTCTTTAAGTAGATTTCAGCAAAAATACCTGGCAGAGGTCTAACCTTTCCGTATTCAAACCAAAAAGAAACTAATAAGTTTTGTTTGGAACTAGTGAGATCAGCAGTAATAATGATATTTGTTTCATATCTTGTTCCCAGACACAAATATAGTTTTGTCCCAACTAGAGCACAGCCAATCTACTTTAAGGCCTCATACACACGGATGTTTTAAAAAAACGAGCTATAAAGCTTGTACCGGCGCCAGGAAAAAAACGGCGCGTGATTTTTATCTGCGTTTTGCATTGACGTCAATGCATGTTTAGCCGCGTTAGCTTTCAGTTGCGTTCCTCTGCCTCTATTTAAAATCAATGGTTCCCTATGGGAGCCCATTGATTTGAATAGAAGTCGCACCAGAAGTCGGATCAAGTCGGTGTGACTTGTGTGCTGAGAATCTAGAAGGGGAGCCCCGCCAAAATGTAAAAAAAAAAATTTGCGTTGGGTTTTCCCCCAAGACGATAAGACCCTTTGGTCTGGATCTTAAGGGGAACCCCCACGCCACTTTTTTTTTGGCTCCCCCAAGATCCATACCAGACCCTTATCCGAGCACGCACCCCAGCAGGTCAGAAAAGGGCTCCTGGCCCGTACCAGGCCACATGCCCTCAACGTGGGAGGGTGGATGCTTTGGGGCAGGTGCCCCCCCACCCCAAAGCACCTTGTCCTTATGTTGATGAGGACAAGGGCCTCTTCCCGACAACTCTTGCCTATGGTTTTCGGGGTCTGTGGGTGGGGGCTTATCAGAATCTGGAAGCCCCCTTTAATAAGGGGGCCCCCAGATCCCAGGCCCACCCTAGGTGAATGAGTATGGGGTTCATCGTTGGCCTTGTTTGTACCTGTTGTTAGCCTTCCAATGCTTCTTACTGTGATAGCTAGCAATAGATGGGAGCAAGTGGTGTCTTTTCACTGTTATCACTGTTATGTTTTTTGGTCAGGCAATGCACTGACACCTTTGCAGCCATTGTGCTATATGCTGGGTGTTCAGTGTGCTCCTGTACCTTTTTAAGAAGGGGTGGCTTCCCTTCAGTCCACCTGCTCTCACCTATCCATCAGAATGCATGTGCCCCTACTGTGGAGACACTTATAAATTAGTGTTAGGTACCACAGATACCAGGGTGCCTTGATGATGCTCTGTGGCTTACGCGTGCATTTGCAAATGTCTGCAGACTAAACCCCTGCCTTTAACGCATACTGTAAGACAGGTTATTTGGTTGTCTGCGGGCTGGTGGTAAGTTAAGCTTGGTTTTTTCCTTGGATTTATCCTTGGCCTTGTTTGTACCTATTGTTGGCCCCTACCCATTCACCTAAAAAAAAAAAAAAGTGTCAAAAATAAACACGCTACACAGATTTTTACAGTTCTAGTGCTGGAGCCCCAGAATGCGCTGGTCTTGTTTTTTTGTTTTTTGTTTTTTGTTTTTTTTGGAGCTTTAAAACGCCAATGACTGTTACAGCTCAAAAACAACATGGTGTGAATAAGACCATTGAATAACATGGAGTGGCGTTTTTAAGCTGTAAAAACGTCCGTGTGTATGAGGGCTCACACTTTTTAATTTTCTAACCTGTGCGTGGGAAAAATGAAGGAGAGAAGCTGATTGGTTGCTATGGGCAGTGGTTGGAATTATGACTTGTCTCAGACACTTTATGAATTCCCCCTCATTGTGTTCAAGTAAAATTATTGATGTTTTATTTGCTGGGTGGGTGGAAAGTGCAGGCAAACCTTTTTTTTTAGCAGCTGTGTTTAGTTGTCTAGTTTAACCTGTGCTGCATTTAGATCTGTAAAAACAAAATAGGAAAATCTGCATCTATGGTCCTGCTTATGAGCCGTATTTTGCACTGTAGTGTGCAAATGTTTGCATGTGTAATGTTTGCACACTTACATCGCAAATGTACTGGGATCCAAAGTTGCACGACAAGTCGCACAAGTGTAAATGGGGCCTAAAGTATACACCTATAATTTGTTTAATGTGTACAAACAAGATTTTTCATAATCTTACTGATGGCAAAATCCTATGTAAAATCATACGGCTGTGTGCATGAGTTCTACATGAGCTCACAAAGGCAACAAGTAAAGTTGTCATTTCTTTCTGGACACAGCGTGTGCATAACTGGCCGGTCCAGTAGCATTGTCTGAAAATGTACACAGCCCCCCCAGCGCACATCTAAACATTATACATTTGTTGTAGACATACAGCCCCCCCATCGCATATCTAAACATTATACATTTGTTGTAGGCATACAGCCCCCCCCATCGCACATCTAAACATTATACATTTGTTGTAGACATACAGCCCCCCCCATCACACATCTAAACATTATACATTTGTTGTAGACATACAGCCCCCCCCATCACACATCTAAACATTATACATTTGTTGTAGACATACAGCCCCCCCCATCACACATCTAAACATTATACATTTGTTGTAGGCATACAGCCCCCCCCATCACACATCTAAACATTATACATTTGTTGTAGGCATACAGCCCCCCCATCACATATCTAAACATGATACATTTGTTGTAGACATACAGCCCCCCCATCGCACATCTATACATTATACATTTGTTGTAGACATACAGCCCCCCCCATCACACATCTAAACATTATACATTTGTTGTAGACATACAGCCCCCCCCATCACACATCTAAACATTATACATTTGTTGTAGACATACAGCCCCCCCCATCACACATCTAAACATTATACATTTGTTGTAGACATACAGCCCCCCCCATCACACATCTAAACATTATACATTTGTTGTAGACATACAGCCCCCCCCATCACACATCTAAACATTATACATTTGTTGTAGGCATACAGCCCCCCCCATCACACATCTAAACATTATACATTTGTTGTAGGCATACAGCCCCCCCCATCACACATCTAAACATTATACATTTGTTGTAGGCATACAGCCCCCCCATCACATATCTAAACATGATACATTTGTTGTAGGCATACAGCCCCCCCATCACACATCTAAACATTATACATTTGTTGTAGGCATACAGCCCCCCCATCGCACATCTAAACATTATACATTTGTTGTAGACATACAGCCCCCCCCATCGCACATCTAAACATTATACATTTGTTGTAGACATACAGCCCCCCCATCGCACATCTAAACATTATACATTTGTTGTAGACATACAGCCCCCCCATCGCACATCTATACATTTGTTGTAGACATACAGCCCCCCCATCGCACATCTAAACATTATACATTTGTTGTAGACATACAGCCCCCCCATCGCACATCTAAACATTATACATTTGTTGTAGGCATACAGCCCCCTCCCCATCGCACATCTAAACATTATACATTTGTTGTAGGCATACAGCCCCCCCCCCCATCGCACATCTAAACATTATACATTTGTTTTAGACATACAGCCCCCCCCCATCGCACATCTAAACATTATACATTTGTTGTAGACATACAGCCCCCCCATCACACATCTAAACATTATACATTTGTTGTAGACATACAGCCCCCCCATCGCACATCTAAACATGATACATTTGTTGTAGACATACAGCCCCCCCATCACACATCTAAACATTATACATTTGTTGTAGACATACAGCCCCCCCATCGCACATCTAAACATTATACATTTGTTGTAGACATACAGCCCCCCCATCACACATCTAAACATTATACATTTGTTGTAGACATACAGCCCCCCCATCGCACATCTAAACATTATACATTTGTTGTAGACATACAGCCCCCCCATCGCATATCTAAACATGATACATTTGTTGTAGGCATACAGCCCCCCCATCACACATCTAAACATTATACATTTGTTGTAGACATACAGCCCCCCCATCGCACATCTAAACATGATACATTTGTTGTAGACATACAGCCCCCCCCATTGCACATCTAAACATTATACATTTGTTGTAGACATACAGCCCCCCCATCACACATCTAAACATTATACATTTGTTGTAGACATACAGCCCCCCCATCACACATCTAAACATTATACATTTGTTGTAGACATACAGCCCCCCCATCGCACATCTAAACATTATACATTTGTTGTAGACATACAGCCCCCCCATCGCACATCTAAACATTATACATTTGTAGGCATACAGCCCCCCCATCACACATCTAAACATTATACATTTGTTGTAGACATACAGCCCCCCCCCCATCGCACATCTAAACATTATACATTTGTTGTAGACATACAGCCCCCCCCATCGCACATCTAAACATTATACATTTGTTGTAGACATACAGCCCCCCCATCGCACATCTAAACATTATACATTTGTTGTAGACATACAGCCCCCCCCCCCCATCGCACATCTAAACATTATACATTTGTTGTAGACATACAGCCCCCCCATCACACATCTAAACATTATACATTTGTTGTAGACATACAGCCCCCCCATCGCACATCTAAACATTATACATTTGTTGTAGACATACAGCCCCCCCATCGCACATCTAAACATTATACATTTGTAGGCATACAGCCCCCCCATCACACATCTAAACATTATACATTTGTTGTAGACATACAGCCCCCCCCCCATCGCACATCTAAACATTATACATTTGTTGTAGACATACAGCCCCCCCCATCGCACATCTAAACATTATACATTTGTTGTAGACATACAGCCCCCCCATCGCACATCTAAACATTATACATTTGTTGTAGACATACAGCCCCCCCCCCCCATCGCACATCTAAACATTATACATTTGTTGTAGACATACAGCCCCCCCATCACACATCTAAACATTATACATTTGTTGTAGGCATACAGCCCCCCCATCGCACATCTAAACATTATACATTTGTTGTAGACATACACCCCCCCCATCGCACATCTAAACATTATACATTTGTTGTAGACATACACCCCCCCCATCGCACATCTAAACATTATACATTTGTTGTAGACATACACCCCCCCCCATCGCACATCTAAACATTATACATTTGTTGTAGACATACACCCCCCCCCATCGCACATCTAAACATTATACATTTGTTGTAGACATACACCCCCCCCCATTGCACATCTAAACATTATACATTTGTTGTAGACATACAGCCCCCCCATCGCACATCTAAACATTATACATTTGTTGTAGACATACAGCCCCCCCATCGCACATCTAAACATTATACATTTGTTGTAGACATACACCCCCCCCCATCGCACATCTAAACATTATACATTTGTTGTAGACATACAGCCCCCCCATCGCACATCTATACATTTGTTGTAGACATACAGCCCCCCCATCGCACATCTAAACATTATACATTTGTTGTAGACATACAGCCCCCCCATCACACATCTAAACATTATACATTTGTTGTAGACATACAGCCCCCCCATCGCACATCTATACATTTGTTGTAGACATACAGCCCCCCCATCGCACATCTAAACATTATACATTTGTTGTAGACATACAGCCCCCCCATCGCACATCTAAACATTATACATTTGTTGTAGACATACAGCCCCCCCATCACACATCTAAACATTATACATTTGTTGTAGACATACAGCCCCCCCATCGCACATCTAAACATTATACATTTGTTGTAGGCATACAGCCCCCCCCCCATCGCACATCTAAACATTATACATTTGTTGTAGGCATACAGCCCCCCCCCCCATCGCACATCTAAACATTATACATTTGTTTTAGACATACAGCCCCCCCCCATCGCACATCTAAACATTATACATTTGTTGTAGACATACAGCCCCCCCCCCATCGCACATCTAAACATTATACATTTGTTGTAGACATACAGCCCCCCCCCCATCGCACATCTAAACATTATACATTTGTTGTAGACATACAGCCCCCCCATCACACATCTAAACATTATACATTTGTTGTAGACATACAGCCCCCCCATCGCACATCTAAACATTATACATTTGTTGTAGACATACAGCCCCCCCATCACACATCTAAACATTATACATTTGTTGTAGACATACAGCCCCCCCATCGCACATCTAAACATTATACATTTGTAGGCATACAGCCCCCTCATCGCACATCTAAACATTATACATTTGTTGTAGACATACAGCCCCCCCCATCGCACATCTAAACATTATACATTTGTTGTAGACATACAGCCCCCCCCATCGCACATCTAAACATTATACATTTGTTGTAGACATACAGCCCCCCCCATCGCACATCTAAACATTATACATTTGTTGTAGACATACAGCCCCCCCCATCGCACATCTAAACATTATACATTTGTTGTAGACATACAGCCCCCCCATCGCACATCTAAACATTATACATTTGTTGTAGACATACAGCCCCCCCCATCGCACATCTAAACATTATACATTTGTTGTAGACATACAGCCCCCCCCATCGCACATCTAAACATGATACATTTGTTGTAGACATACAGCCCCCCCCCCATCGCACATCTAAACATTATACATTTGTTGTAGACATACACCCCCCCCCCCATCGCACATCTAAACATGATACATTTGTTGTAGACATACAGCCCCCCCATCGCACATCTAAACATTATACATTTGTTGTAGGCATACAGCCCCCCCCCCCATCGCACATCTAAACATGATACATTTGTTGTAGACATACAGCCCCCCCCCATCGCACATCTAAACATGATACATTTGTTGTAGACATACACCCCCCCCCCCATCGCACATCTAAACATTATACATTTGTTGTAGGCATACAGCCCCCCCATCACACATCTAAACATTATACATTTGTTGTAGGCATACAGCCCCCCCATCACACATCTAAACATGATACATTTGTTGTAGACATACACCCCCCCCATCACACATCTAAACATTATACATTTGTTGTAGACATACACCCCCCCCCCATCGCACATCTAAACATTATACATTTGTTGTAGACATACAGCCCCCCCATCGCACATCTAAACATTATACATTTGTTGTAGACATACACCCCCCCCCATCGCACATCTAAACATGATACATTTGTTGTAGACATACAGCCCCCCCCATCGCACATCTAAACATTATACATTTGTTGTAGACATACAGCTAAACAATTTTTGGAGCACCAAGGAGATTTTTTTTTTTTTTTGTTATCCAAATAACTACGGTATGTTTTTCCTGGGGAGAAGTTGGAACTCATATCATTTTTCAATTGACAAAACCTCATCTGTGTATCATTTTTTTTTCTTCTTTGCTGAAATCCATAATTGATTGCTTGCATGAAGTGCTTGACTCTGTAGCACAGCTTTGCGGAATCCTCTGCTGACATCAATCGATTAGCGTGGAGGTGTTAATGTTAGTGATTTCATTCAAAGAACATTTAAAATGTCAGTAATCTGTTGCTAAAATCTGTCAGATCATGGGTTCTTGTTATTTTGTACATGCTGTCTCTGATTAACAAGCTATTCTCTCTGGACTTGGTGCGAACCTTTTCACGCTTGCAGCCTTGTGAAGGATGAAGGCTAGCTTGCCGTCAGCTTCCTGTGCAGTAGTGTGGAAGTGATGTGGACTTCTGAATATTTCATTCTTGTTTTTCTGTTTGTTCACCCTCGGTGGAGTTCACCTGAGCACAGAAATTGTGCACGCTAGGGGCTTAACTGACTGCCATGTCGCTGGTTAGCACAAAGCTGGCAAGTAAGTTGCCAGAAGGATCCATAATGCCAGCTGAATCATTCTCATGTCAGTGCCATTCTCTTCATGGGACAGATGGATCACAGCTTTTCAAGGTCACTGTAAAGGGCAAACTTTCCTTAACCACTTGACCTCTGGCAGGTTTTACCCCCTTTATGACCAGGGCACTTTTTACTATTTAGCACTGCGTTACTTTAACTGGTAATTGCACGTTCATGCAACACTGTACCCAAATTAAAGTGATAAGTCTTGTTTGTCTTGTTTGTTATTTAAAAAAAACAAAAAAAACATGATGTACTTACCTGCTTTGTGCAGTGGTTTTGCACAGAGCAGCCCAGATTCTCCTCTTCTCGGGTCCCTTTGCTGTCACTCTTGGCTCCTCCCTCCTGCCCACCCAGCAGACACCTTGCTCTGGGGGCACCCAAGCCAAGCCGTTGCTCTGTACTGTGTGTCCATTCAGACACAGAGTGGTGGCCCAGCCCTGGCCCCCCCCCTCTCATTTTTGGCTCGCTGACTTTTATTGACAGCAGCGGGAGCCAATGGCACCCACTGCTGTCCCAGCCAATGAGGTGGGAGAGTCCCGGACAGCCAAGGCACTCGTACAACATCGCTGGATTGGGATGATTTTCAATCTTAAAGCAGAGTTCCACCCAAAAATTGGGGGGGGGGGGGAGCAGGTAACTAAGTTTGACGGGTACCCAGCTCCCACTTCGGCCACCTAGGCATCTCCTCTCTCCCTCTCTCCCTGCTATCTTCTGGGACACATCACCGGTCCCAGAAGATTGCCTGACCATTCTGGGCGTGCAGTGTGACTCAAGCATGCGCAGTGAGCACTTAGCTGTGAAGCTACAAGCTTTCACAATTGGGTGCCCACACTAGTGATGCCGGGGAGAGGCGAGGGAGAGAACCGAGGCTTCGGGCGGCTAGATCGTGGGACAGGTGACAAGTCAGCAGCTACACTTTTTTTTTGTAGCTGCTGACTTTTAAGAAACACAGAAATGGCTGGAACTCTGCTTTAATGCATAAGATGAAAAACTTTCTGCCTTTTAGAATCACGTTCAATTTTTAATTAAAAAAAAAAACAAATAGAGTTTGTACTTTCTGTGGTTGATCACCACTGGGTTTTTTATTATATAAACGAAAAAGACTGAATAATTAGAAAAAAAAACATTTTTTACTTTCTGCTATAAAACAAAATCAACTTTCTTCATACATTTAGGCCAAAATGTATTCTGCTACATCTTTGGTAAAAAGAAAAAAAAATCCCAATTAGTGTACATTGATTGCTTTGCATAAAAGTTATAGCGTCTACAAACAATGGTGTGGGTGTGTGTGTGTGTATATATATACATTATGAATTTTTATTTATTAATTTTTTTTTTTTTATACTAGTATTGTGTGGTGATCAGCAACTTATAGTGGTACTCTGATAGTGTGGCTGATTTTGTGGCTGAGCTTGCGCACATCCCATTCTGGATGCTAATAAAATGATGTGACCTTTGACTTGTTTTGCTGTCAGAATGTCTTAGCCAGCACTTGCTATGGTCAATGAGCTACAGGTTTCAGTTTAAGGCAAGTGGAAGTAAAAATGCTGAAGTGAGATTTTTTGGAAATTGATGTGCAATTCACAGCTAAATGTTATGTTCCTTCTCAGCTGCACATATTTGAATACAAAATGTGTTCCTCTTCTGTTTGATCACATCCAGCCATAAACTGTCTGTCACCTGATGGAACCCATTACTGGCGGGATATGATTGCATGTCTGAGGTCCAATTCTGGAAACCCCTTGTCTGACAGATTGCAGAGAGAGAATCCATTTCCCTTATGCTGTTTTGTTTTACAATACATTTTATTGAGTTTACAAAAAGATAAAACAGAGAGGAAGAAAAAAAAAATGACACAGATCATAATAGATGAATTAAACAAAAAAGAAAAAAAAGTAGAATCAATATCAATAGATTCTATAGTATTAAATGTATCACACATTTTTCATAACAAAAAGTAAAAATTGAAATGGAATCAGAAAAGATCCAAGTAAATTAAGTCGGGGGGGGGGGGGAGAATGGGAGCAGGAAGTTTGGGATAACGAGGTAATCCCATGTGGATCCAACATTGGTGATGAAGGTAGTTGTTAAAACATTTGATCAGAGAGAAAGGGAATGATCAGTATGCAAGTGTTTGATATAATTAAGCCATGGTTTCCATATTTTGAGGTATTTAGTGTGGTTGTCGTTGAGGATAGAAGTACATTTTTTGTGAATTATAGTGCCTAATGCCGCGTACACACGGTCTGACTTTCCGACGTAAAATGTGCGATCGGAGCTTGTTGTCGGAAATTCCGACCGTGTGTAGGCTCCATCGGACAGTTTCCATCGGAATTTCCGTCGCAGAAAATCCGAGATCTGGTTCTCAAATTTTCCGACAACTAAATCGGTTCGCGTAAATTTCCGATCGTGTGTACACAATTCCGACGCACAAAGTGCCACGCATGATCAGAATCAAGCAGTAGAGCCGCACTGGCTATTGAACTTCATTTTTCTCAGCTCGTCGTAAGTGTTGTACGTCACCGTGTTCTTGACAATCGGAATTTCCGTCAAAATCTGTGTGACCGTGTGTATGCAAGACAAGTTAGAGCCAACATCCTTCGGAAATAACCCATGGATTTTGTTGTTGGAATGTCCGATCGTGTGTACGGGGCATAAGAGGCATTTCCAGGCTTTGGCTAATGTTTGCCTGGCCGCCAAGAAGACAGATCCTACCAGTTTAGAGTTGATCTGATGAGGGATAGGTATGTGTAGGAGAACTGCCCAAGGGTTTTTAGTGAGAGTGATATGAAGGATTAAACTTATTAGATCATATACCTTGGTCCAGGAATGAGAGGCTATAGGACAAGTCCACCAAATGTGTAATAAAGTGCCTCGTTCAGTACAACCACGGAAGCACTGGGGCAAATTATCAGGAATAAATTTGGATAGGCGATCCAGGGTCATGTACCAACAAGACATTGATTTTATAAGCATTTTTTTGTGAAAATATATTAAGTGAACATCTAGAGCAGGGGTAGGCAACCTCGGCCCTCTAGCTGTGGTGAAACTACAAATCCCATCATGCCTCTTCTTCTAGGAGTCATGCCTGTGATTGTCAAGGTCTTGCAATGTCTCATGGGACTTGTAGTTTCACCACAGCTGGGGGGCCGAGGTTGCCTATCCCTGATCTAGAGGTAGCCAGCCATATAGATTCCCATTCTCCTATATCCAAATTGCATCCAAGATCGTGTTCCCATTTTTCCATGTAAGCAAGTTTATGGGGACCTAGGGAGTTTGTAAAAGATGTGTAGAGTGCAGACACTAGGCCTTTAAAGTGTGGGTTTAATATACACTGGGGGTCGGCAACCTGTAGATCGCAGTCTACAAGTAGATCGCGAACAGTTGACTGGTAGATCGTGGTCTGGGCTTGCTTACCAGCCATCCCAGAGCATCAAACAGCGTGCAATACAGAGGGACTACTTAGAGCTGTAGTAGGGAGCAAGAGCCGCATAAGCTGATGTCTCCTCTGTAATGCTGGCTCCTGTCCCATGCGGCGTGGCCCCATTTCCTTGAATGGGCCGTGATTGGCAGGCGGTAGCATGCGCCAAAAACAACAGGGGGCTTAATTCCTGCTGCGGCATGTGTACACCTTTTGGCTGCTGCTTCAGCAGCTAAAGGGGATAGGGATTGGGGGGCGGTAAAACCGCAAATCAACCGTAGGGTTTTACGTGTGAACGAGCCCTAAGAGTGCCACTGCCGAATGCAACTAAGGGCTTATTTACAAGTGCAGCAGGCACTGCTGCTCCTCTAAAAAACAATCTGAGTGTGTTTGATAGGTGGTGAGGAGGTTAAATGTTGCCTCCTCACTACCTGATTTAAACCCATGATTGCGGAGGCGACACTGTGCCCGGTGATCTTTGACTTCTCCCATGTGGTTCAGGTAGATATCCACCTCTTTAAGGTTGCCTACCCCCGATCTACACCAATTCTCAAAAGGGGTCAAATGTTTTTGTGTAGAAGTGACTAGGTTAGAGAGGTAGGGATGAATTTGAGTATAGCGAAAGTGTTCCTTTTCTGGTAGATTCTAGTCTTTTTGAAGAAAAGTAAAGAATTCAAAACCATCGGAACAGAAAAAATACTAGAAATATTGAATTCCTTTTGAGACGCCACCAGCAGAATGAAAGAGGATTTTCATAGGCTGGGTAAAGGAAAGAGTGTCATGTATCCCAGAGTGGTAGATGTGGAGAAATAAGATTGCTGGAGTACTTAAAGTGATTGTAAAGCTTCATTTTTTATTTTTTTTATCTTTTATATAATAAACATGTCATACTTACCTGCTCCGTGCAAGGATTTTGCACCGTGCGGCCCTGATCCTCCCTCCTTTTCTGGCGTCCCCCTGCAGCACTCCTGGCCCCTCCTCTTCATCGAGTGCCCCCACGGAGAGCCGCTTTCCATGGGGGCACTCGTGCGGGCCCGCTCCCGAGTCCTGCTGCTGTGTCCATTGACACAGGCAGCAGGACTCGGCCCCACACCACTGGAATTGATTGACAGCAGCAGGAGCCAATGGCTCCTGCTACTATCAATCTATCCAATGAGGACCCGAGACAGCGGCTGGAGATGCTGTGCTCGTCCACGTCGCTGAAACGATCGGGCTAAGGTAAGAAAAAGGGGGGCTCTGGTGGGCAGCTGCAGCACAAAAGGTGAAAAACTGTGAGGGTTTACAACTCCTTTAACTGAGTCCCATTGTTGGAGAAGGTGTCTTAGAGAAGGATCAGAAATTTTGGGTCGGAAGGTTGGAGGTGTCCATTTTAGGTTATATATGAGGAGGGGGGAACAGGCCAGTTTCATTAGGTATGTCCAAATTGGTCATTCATAAGTAGTGTGTAGCGAGGCAAGTTATGAAATTTGTTCTGTTAGATGATGATGTTTAAAAGAGGGTACTGCTTAGCCTCCTTTGAGGCGATTATGATATAGTGTGTAAGCCGGGAGTCTGTGGTGACGCCAAATGAATCGTAATATTTTTTGTTGTAGTGAATGTAATTGTTTACTGGGGATGGAAATAGGTAGAACTCTAAAATAGTACAGTAATTTGGGTAGATATGTCATTTTAATGGCATGAATTTTACCAAGACAGGAGAGGGGAAGGGGTTCCCATGAGGTGAGAAGAGAAGCCAAAGATTTGAACATAGGTGGATAGTTGGCTTTAAAAAGGGAGTCGAAGGTAGGGGTTCATTTGATACCTAGATATGATAAAGATTCAGGCCAGGCAAAATTATTATTTTTAATTGTTTGAAGATGAGTGGCGGATAAGGTAATGTTAAGAGTTTTAGATTAAGATTCATTGACTTGTAGAATAGAGATACTACTAAAGTCTTTCAGTAAAGTAAAGAGATGTGGAAGTGAAGTATGAGGGGATGAAATACATAATAGGATGTCATCAGCGAACATCATTAGTTTGTGATTAAAAGTAGATATTTGAAGGCCGCGAAAGTCGGAATGTTTACGAATTGCTATTGATACATTTTCAAGTGCTAAAATAAAATAGGAAAAAGAGGACAGCCTTGTCTAGTACCTTGATTTATTGGAAAGCAGCTCAAGTATGACCTCAAGTATCGTAGTGTAGCAGAGGGATGGGTATAGAGAACTGAGATCCAAGAAAGGAATTGTTCTTTGAAGCCCCGTTTATGGAGAGCATAGAAGAAGTAATCCCCGGAGATGGTGCTAAATTCTTTACGGATGTGAAGAGAGAGAAACATTGTAGAGTTAGGGTAGGATTATGCTGAATGTAACAGTTGTATTGCCCTGCGGATACAGTCTCCTGCTCCCCATAAAGGGACAAAACCTACTTTATCTTTATGTATTAGTTTACCTATGAAGGAATTGAGTCTAGTCCCTAATATTTTGGCTACTAGCTTCACATCAATGTTTAAAAGAGATATATTGGTCTGTAAATGGACCAAGAGTGAGGATCTGTATCAGATTTAGGAAGCAAAATGATATTGGCTCTTAAGGAGTCAGGGGAAAATGGATTGCCTAACCTGAGGTTGTTGAAAGTATTTTGTAAATGTGGAACCATAAGATCAGAAAGCTTTTTATAAAACAGAGCAGTATTGCTAGTTTGACTTCTTCGGCTGAAATGTCCACACATAGAGAATGGGCGCTAGCAAGAGGAGTTGGGAATTATTAAAGGCAGCAGCTTGGTGTTTTGTAAATTTACTGGAAGAGGAGTGTAATCGAGAGAGATGAAATTGAAATTCATCTAAAATTTCAATCGGGTTACTGGTAAATATTTGTTTTCGTGTATGTAGAGAAATGGGAGTCTTATTGAACGCAAAGTGGCGTAGTCATTTCGCCAACATGGTCCCTGGTTTATTGCTTTGAGCATAGAATTTTTGGTTGGACCAGGGTAATTGGGCCAGCGTAAGTTTTGGTTAGAGCAGCATAAAGAGTCTGACATAAATTTAGTTCTGTTCTAGTTTTATCAAGATGAGTTTTTGTGGTATTCGAGGTTTGACGTTTGTCAGATTCATAGGCTCTAAGAACATATTGTTCTTCTAGTTCTTTTTTTTGTCGGTCTCGCTCTGTATTTTTGGGAAGCAATTTTTATTAGGTGTCCATGTAGGAAAGATTTTGTATGATTCCCAAATAATACTTGGAGATTAAACTGAGTGTGTGTTAAATTGAAAGTATTCGATAGTAGTAGAACATAATTGTTCTAAAATTGCGGGATAAGAGTAAAGAATTGTTCAAGATCCAGGAAGATTTAAGTTTAATTTAATAAAGAACAAAAATAAGTTACTACTGGATCATGATCTGACCAGGAAATAGTCGGAATGGAAGCCTTATTGAGTTCTGAAAGGAAAGTGCGGTGTATCCACATGTGATCAATTCTGGTATTGACATGGTGAGAGGAGAAATAATAAGTATAGTCTTTAGTTATGGGGTGTAGCTCCCTTCATATGCACATATTTAAATGTCTGTCATTGACAAACATGGGGTGCAAGTCATGTGACTTTAGTGTCCAAAGTCGCACAAGTGTGAAAGGAGCCTTATGCCGTGTACACACGAGCGGAATCTCCGACAGAAAAAGTCCAACGGGAGCTTTTCATCGAATATTCCAATCGTGTGTATGCCCCATCGGACTTTTTACGTCGTAAATTCTGACGGACCTAGAAAGAGAACATGTTCTAAATTTTTCCAACGGAACCAGTTCCTATCGGGAAAACTGCTAGTCTCTATGCTGTTCAGACGTACCAAAAACGACGCATGCTCTGAAGCAAGTACGAGACGGAAGCTATTGGCTACTGACTATTGAACTTCCTTTTTCAAGTCCCGTCGTAGAGTTGTACGTCACCGCGTTCTTGACGGTCGGACTTTGGTGTGACCGTGTGTATGCAAGACAGCTTGAGCGGAATTCCGTCAGAGAAACCTTCAGAGTTTATTCCGACAGAAAAACCGCTTGTGTGTACACAGCATAAGAAATGTTTTCTCACACTTCCTGTTTTGGCTCTGGGACAGGAAATGTGGCGAAATCTCACCAATGGGACAAAGATGGCAAAAAAAAAAAAAACTAACAGTGGTTATAACATTAGTTCTACTAAGTAAATTAGGAAAGAATCTCTAGAAATTGGCTTAAAAATAGCTGATCTTTTCCTATTTAAAGCAGTATTAAACTGAAAAACAAACATTTATTATATTGCAGCCTACCAATTCTTAGATGTGATGGCTGCATTTGTTTCCTTTTCTGAACTTGCTTTCCTCTATTTTCATCTGGTAATCCAGCCAGCACGTCCATGTCTGTTGTTTTACAAAAGTGCAACCTCTCCAGCAGAATGTATCAGTTTACGTGGATGAGAAAAAACACCTAACACTGGCAGGGGTGATTAAAACGATCAGCTTTTTTTATTCATGCAAAACCTTTATCCCAAAAGGAAAGAACTGTTTGCTGTAAATGATTATAAAGTGTTAGCTGGCGTTGGGTTTTTATTTGTTTAGTGTATTTAAATCTGCTAATCCATTTAACACTACCCTTCCCCCAGACTGCTATCTGCTATGTCTCTTGAAATCCTTCATCCAGAGTTGTCTTACTAATACAGGAGGTGTGTTGTTGGCCAGATCACTAGGTGAAAACAGAGAAAAAAGCCAAAGAAAAGAAAACTAATGCTGCCACCACATCTAATGATTGCAATATAATGCATTTTTGGTTTAGGGTTTACTACCACTTTAACCACCTCAGCTCCGAAAGGTTTTACCCCTTTCCTGACCAGGCCATTTTTTGCGATACTGCAATGCGTTGCTTTAACTGACAATTGCGCGGTTGTGCAACCCTGTACCTAAATAGAACGTATGTCCTTTATTTCCCACAAATAGAGCTTTCTTTTGGTGGTATTTGATCACCTCTGCGGTTCTTATTTTTTGTGCTGTAAACAAAAAAAGACAGACTATTTTGAAAAAAAAACTTTTTTTTTACTTTCTGCTATAAAACATAGCCAATAAAAAAAATTTTAAAAATCTAATTTCTTCATCAATTTAGGCCAATATGTATTTTGCTACATGTTTTTGGTAAAAAAAAAATCCCAATAAGTGTATATTGTTTGGTTTTTGCAAAAGTTGTTATAGCGTCTACAAACTATGGGATAGACTTATGGTCTTTTTATTTATTTATTTTTTTAATTGTGTTTACTAGTAATGGCAGCGATCAGCGATTTTTTTTTTTTTTATTGCGGTGAACACATTTTACACTAATTGACACTTTTTGTGGACCAGTGACACCAATACAGTGATCAGTGCTAAAAAAAAATGCATTGTCACTGTATAAATGACACTGGCAGGGAAGGGGTTAATATCAGGGGTGTTCCCTGGTAGTGTTTTCTAACTGTGTGGGGGATGGCTTAACTGAAGAAAGACCGATCCGTGTTCCGATCCGTGTTCCTGCTTAGCAGAAACACAAGATCTGTCTTTCTTGCTAGCAGAACGGCATGCTGTCTTGTTTACATAGTCATAGGCAGATCACCGTTTCGCCTCTCTGCGAAGAATTGCCGGGTTCCCGGTGGATGTGCTGATTGGCTCTTGCTGTGTCCCATCACAGTGGGAGCGGGTCTCCGGCTGCGCGCACTCCTCAGACCCCGAAGAAGGAATCGCGTACAGGTAGGTGAGTTTGTGCTCAAGGGCTGCCCTGCTGCAGTAAATGTACGTGGTGCGGCCCTTAAGAGGTTAAAGGAGAAGTATAGCCAACGCTATTTTGGCTATACTTTTCCTATGGATCAGTTCGTTCTGCACCCCTCGGATTTGTTTTCAGCTGACAGCGGGCTGACGTCACAGACCTGGTCCAGGCTCTGAAAAGATCCCAACCATATGGTCAGGATCCACCCAGAAGCCTGAGCCAGCACCTCTCACCCCCTCTACAGCCCAGTGAGAGCTGAGGGGAGGAGAGAGCCAGAGACTGACATATCCCGGCTCTCTGCTCACAGAATGCTGAGAACTGAGCGGTTAGTGATCTTTGATCGCTCAGCTCTCAGTGCAAAGCCAGCGGGGGACATCCACATAAGTAAGTTTAAATGTTTTTTTTTTTTTTTCTTTTTAAGTCCCATACTTCTCTTTTAAGTTGGCATATGGTCTTCCCAATTTATATTATTGCCAGCATATCAGGTTTCAGCAGCGCGCGTAATGTGCACAGTATATATGAACTATATAATGTGCACCAGTAGGTGTCATTGTCAGCCCTGAACTCACTGCTTTGTAAGATTTGGCCCTCATATGATAATTCAAAGATATATATGTGTGTGTGTGTGTGTATATATATATATATATATATATATATATATATATATATATATATATATATATATATATATATTCTCTATTTGTATAGCTATGTTTGTGTGTATAATGTATTAATACACTGTATATGTACACGTTTATAAAACAAGTCGGAATAAGTTGTTCAAACTCAAGTGTAGTTTATTTTTCATGTTTCCATACATGTGAAATGTATAGAATAGAAAAATAAATAAATCTATAAGTAGGTTGTGGGGTTCTCTTGCCCATCAGAATTGTTTTTGTCATGTTTGTCTATATATAGGTAAAAGCCTGACTTTATCCCGAATGTATTCTTTTTTTTCTTTTTTAGATTTATTAAATATGAATAAGTGTGTTGCTTGTTGTATATTTAACAATTGTTTTTCAGCTGACATTCTCCGAAATTCTATAACATTTACTTAGGGGTGGCCAAACTCAGCTTATGGTGGTGATCTTGTCTTCAGTGATGTGTTCATAGTGCTACAGGCATGCTCTGAGCGGTGTGCAGACTTCTCCCTGCAGCCTGTCATACACAGTCACCTTCTATTTGTCTCCAGTCATGTGCTCTTTGGACTTGGCAATTGACAAAAAAGTGTACATGGGCCAGTAAAAAAAAAAAAAAAAGTTTTAGTCCTCCACTGGCCGTGCTGTTAGTAAAATAGTCTGAACAATCAAGATACTTTTTACAATACAGTACTGTGCACACATGTATTTGAGGGACTGGGGTTGAGTTCTGCAATATTGTGCATATAGATCAACATTCTGACAGTACAGTTTCATGTTTATAATTGATGTTATCCCTCGATCTTACAAAGTCAAGAGATGGGCATCTTGAAAACTTGAAAATATTTCCCACATGCTGTTTTTAATCGTGGTGCATTGTATATCACTGCTTGTATATCACAGATGCAAACTGATTGTGCTTCGTTTTTTTTTTACATCAAAATTCCATGCATATATTTTGGGCTTTATAGATATCATTAGTAAAGCTAAAGAACTGTGACTACTTTGTAGTTAGTGCATGAAATGTTAACAGAATGCCAGGTAAATTAAAATTGAAATGTAGGCAAAAGGCTAAATACAGAGATGAAATACAGTGGAACCTCGGATTACGAGCATAATCCGTTCCAGGAGAATGCTCGTAATCCAAAGTACTCGCATATCAAAGTGCGTTTCCCCATTGAAGTAAATGGAAACGAAAATAATTTGTTCCGCATTGACTTCGATGGCATGCAATACCGCATGCGGCCAGAGGTGGGGGGGGGGGCGCGGGCGCCAGAGAGCCTCGGAAATGGCCGGAAAGGCCCGAGGACCCCTCGGTTGACCTTGGCAAACCTCGGAAAGACTCCGTTCTCGAGGTTTGCCGAGGGCAACCGAGCTGTCCTCGGGCCTTTCCGTGCATTTCCGAACGGTGCCGCTCGGCTCCGGCTCCCCTCTACCTCAGGCCAAACGCGGTACTGCACACGTTGGCCTGAATCGTGCTGTTTTGTGAGACAACACTCGCAAACAGAGTTACAATTTTTAAAAATACAGTGCTCTTATTGCGAAATGCTCGTTAACCACATTACTTGCAATCCGAGGTTCCACTGTACATATATTCGAGATTAGAGCTGCCTTAGGATCTGTGTTTTAGTCAATTCAGCCTTGCCAAACAGCAAAGCATGGTGCAAGACACTACTTTTTAAGGAACTTTGAGTGGAAATGCAGTGGTGTTCTCTCCCCACACACTACCTGCTGATTGAACAGTGGATGAGCAGCAGAAAACTGATGAGATCATCTCTCTGCACACTGTTCTCTTTCCTCCAGTTAACTTGTTCCTCCTCAGCACAGTTGCATGTCGCATACCTGATTAGCTGCAGTTCCTCTCTGCCCATGTTTTACACCTGATTTACACCTATGCATTTTTAGAGCTTTTTGCATTTTGCAGATTTGCACTACAGAATGTGTTCCATAGGAAACCATGTTAAGTGGACTGTAGTGCAAATCTGCAAAATGCAAAAAGCACTAAAAATGCATAGGTGTGAATCAGGCCTTAATGCTGCTATATAGGATTGCAAGAGGCTAATGACAAATCCAGTTTAGGTACTTAGTTGCTTGGAAAAAAAAAAAACATGTAGTGATCTATTGGTGATTCATGCTGCTTTAAAAAGTTTCTGCATTTTTTTTCTTTTCTTTTTATTAAGAAAGGTAAAAGAAATTATCATCTGGATGTTGTGAATGGGGTTTTCTTTAAAATAGAGAGGATCCTGCAACCATCCACCACTGTTGTCTTCCATTAACGTCCAGACCTTTTACGAGCTCACCAATACGTTCTTCTTTCCTCAGAATGTTGATTTGGTCACTCCTAATGTTGCTGCTATCTCTGATGGATTTGTTTTAGTTTTTGAAGCCTTACAATGGCCTGTTTCACTTGCATGGACAGCTCCTTTGAACGCATTATGTAAGTTTACAGCAGTAGATTCCAAATGCAAATACCACACTTAGAATCAACTCCAGACCTTTACCTGCATAATTGATAAAGAAATAAAAGGAGTAGTCCATTCCTGGCCATGAAACAGCTTTTGATTCAATTGTCCAATTACTTTTGGCCCCTTGAAAAAGTGGGGAAAATCTTAAGAGCTGTAATTCCTAAACCCTTCCTCCAATTTGGATGTACATACCCTCAAGTTAAACCCAAGAGTGTGTACTTTCAAACCATATCCATTTTATAACTATAGCTTGAATATGTTTTAGTAAATACCTGAAAAAACTAAAATTGTGCCTGTGTCCAAATATATATCGACCTAACTGTATATATATATTCACCAGCCATTTTATTAGGTACACCTGTTCAATTGCTTGGTAACACAAATTGCTATATATATATATATATATATATATATATATATATATATATATATATATAATAAATAACAGTATCTCACAAAAGTGAGATTTTTGTAAATTATGTTATTATATCTTTTCATGTGACAACACTGAAGAAATGACACTTTGCTACAATGTAAAGTAGTGAGTGCATAGCTTGTATAACAGTGTACATTTGCTGTCCTCTCAAAATAACTCAACACACAGCCATTAATGTGTAAACTACTGGCAACAAAAGTGAGTACACTCCTAAGTGAAATAAATGTCCAAATTGGGCCCAACGTGTCAATATTTTGTGTGGCCCCCATTATTTTCCAGCAATGCCTTAACCCTCTTGGGCATGGAGTTCACCAGAGCTTCACAGTTTGTCACTGGATTCCTCTTCCACTTCTCCATGACGACATCATGGAGTTGGTAGATATTAGAGACCTTGCGCTCCTCCACCTTCCGTTTGAGGATGCCCCACAGATGCTCAATAGAAAAAAGGAGAGGCTTCCACCATATCAGAAATAGTGTGGTGGTCACATCCCTGATTAGACAAACCAAGAAAAAATACCCCCTTTTAATGGGACTTTGGAAGACCACCAACACTGATACATATATATAAAACTACTTTATTTTATCACAAATATTGTAAAATCAGACACGTTTACAAAATATATAAAAAGACGTGAAACGGCCAGTACTACATACAATGAACATAGCCACAAAAATCAAAACAATTTCAAAAAGACCATGATACTCTCCAATGGGTAAAGACCCTAATACCCGACGCGTTTGTTTTTTTTACACCTTCGTCAGGGGTACATAGTGGAGAATGGTCACATGTATTGGCTCAATTGGAGCGATTCCATATTGGAAACTTGAAAAGTCTAATAGAAAAGATACAGGGCGTCAACCAAAACAACTATTGTTGGCTTGAAGAAAAAACGGTACGATAGTGGGTATAGATCAGTGGTTGGATTTCAGCAATAAATGCTTTTAGTGGGCAGGAACGGAAACAGACAAGAGCATCAAATAGAACTATCAAACTAGCAAATGCTAGCCAACTTCCAGTGCCCTATGGTAAGAATATCCATGGATAGGATGTGGCCCCTCTGTGACTGTGTCTATCTAACCCTTAACCCTCTTGGGCATGGAGTTCACCAGAGCTTTACAGTTTGTCACTAGAGTCCTCTTCCACTTCTCCATGACGACATCATGGAGTTGGTAGATGTCAGAGACCTTGTGCTCCTCCACCTTCCGTTTGAGGATGCCCCACAGATGCTCAATAGGGTTTAGGTCTGGACACCCGCTTGGCCAGTCTATTACCTTTTACCCTCAGCTTCTTTAGCAAGGCAGGCAGTCGTCTTGGAGGTGTGTTTGGGGTCATTATCATGTTATCAGGAATACTGCCCTGCAGCCCAGTCTCCGGAGGGAGAGGACCATGCTCTGCTTCAGTATGTCACAGTACATGTTGGCATTCATGGTTTCCTCAGTGAACTGTAGCTCCCCAGTGCCAGCGGCATTCATGCAACCCCAGATCATGACACTCCCACCACCGTGCTTGACTGTAGGGAAGACACACTTGTCTTTGCACTCCTCACCTGGTTGCTGCCACACACGCTTGACACCATCTGAACCAAATACGTTTATTTTGGTCTCATAAGACCACAGGACATGGCTCCAGTAATCCATGTCTGCTTGTCTTCAGCAAACTGTTTGTGGGCTTTCTTGTGCATCATCTTTAGAAGAGGCCTCCTTCTGGGATGACAGCCATGCAGACCAATTTGATGCAGTGTGCAGCGTATGGTCTGAGCACTTGACAGGCTGATCCCCTACCCCTTCAACCTCTGCAGCATTGCTGGCAGCACTCATACGTCTATTTCCCAAAGACAATCTCTGGATATGACTCTGAGCATGTGTACTCAGCTTCTTTGGTCGACCATGGCGAGGCCTGTTCTGAGTGGAACCTGTCCTGTTAAACCGCTGTATGGTCTTGGCCACCATGCCGCAACTCAGTTTCTGGGTCTTGGCAATCTTCTTATAGCCTGGGTCATCTTTATGTAGAGCAAGAATTCTTTTTTTCAGATCCTCAGAGAGTTATTTGCCATGAGGTGCCATGTTGAACTTCCAGTCACCAGTATGAGAGAATGAGAGCGATAACACTAAATTTATCACACCTGAGACCTTGTAACACTAATGAGTCACATGACAGGAAGGAAAAATGGCTAATTGGGCCCAATTTGGACATTTTCACTTAGGGGCGTACTCACTTTTGTTGCCAGCAGTTTAGACATTAATGCCCGTGTGTTGAGTTATTTTGAGGGGACAGGAAATTTACACTGTTATACAAGTTGTTCACTCGTTACTTTACATTGTAGCAAAGTATCATTTCTTCAGTGTTGTCACATGAAAAGATATCATAAAATATTGACAAAAATGTGAGGGGTGTACTCACTTTTGTGAGATACTGTGTGTGTGTGTGTGTGTGTGTGTGTGTGTGTGTGTGTGTGTGTATATACAGTGGGGATCGAAAGTTTGGGCACCCCAGGTTAAAATGTGTATTAATGTTCATAATGAAGCCAAGGAAAGATGGAAAAATCTCCAAATGGCATCAAATTACAGATTAGACATTCTTATAATATGTCAAAAAAAGTTAGATTTTATTTCCATCATTTACACTTTCAAAATTACAGAAAACAAAAAAATGGCTTCTGCAAAAGTTTGGGCACCCTGCAGAATTTATAGCATGCACTGCCCCCTTTGCAAAGCTAAGACCTGCCAGTGTCATGGATTGTTCTCAATCATCGTCTGGGAAAACCAGGTGATGTCAATCTCAAAGGTTTTAAATGGCCAGACTCATCTGACCTTGCCCCAACAATCACCACCATGGGTTCTTCTAAGCAGTTGAAACTGAAAATAGTTAACGTACACAAAGCTGGAGAAGGCTATAGGAAGATAGCAAAGCGTTTTCGGATGTCAATATCCTCTGTTCGGAATGTAATTAAGAAATGGCAGTCATCAGGAACAGTGGAAGTTAAAGCAAGATCTTGAAGACCAAGAAAAATATCAGACAGAACAGCTTGCAGGATTGTGAGAAAAGCAATTCAAAACCCACGTTTGACTGCACGATCCCTCCAGAAAAATCTGGCAGACACTGGAGTTGTGGTACACTATTCCACTATAAAGAGATACTTGTACAAATATGGTCTTCATGGAAGAGTCATCAGAAGAAAACCTCTTCTACGTCCTCACCACAAAAATCAGCGTTTGAACTTTGCAAATGAACATATAGACAAGCCTGAGGCATTTTGGAAACAAGTTCTGTGGACCGATGAGGTTAAAATAGAACTTTTTGGCCGGAATGAGCAAAGGTACGTTTGGAGAAGAAAGGGCACAGAATTTAATGAAAAGAACCTCTGTCCAACTGTTAAGCATGGGGGTGGATCAATCTTGCTTTGGGGTTGTATTGCAGCCAGTGGCACAGGGAACATTTCACGAGTAGAAGGAAAAATGGATTCAATAAAATTTCAGCAAATTTTGGATGGTAACTTGATGCCATCTGTGAAAAAGCTGAAGTTAAAGAGAGGATGGCTTCTACAAATGGATAATGATCCTAAACACACCTCAAAATCCACGGGGGATTACATCAAGAGGCGTAAACTGAAGGTTTTGCCATGGCCTTCACAATCTCCTGACCTCAACATTATTGAAAATCTATGGATAGACCTTAAAAGAGCAGTGCGTGACAGACAGCCCAGAAATCTCAAAGAACTGGAAGACTTTTGTAAGGAAGAATGGGCAAAGATACCTCAAACAAGAATTGAAAGACTCTTGGCTGGCTACAAAAATCGTTTACAAGCTTTGATACTTGCCAAAGGGGGCAGTACAAGATATTAACTCTGCAGGGTGCCCAAACTTTTGCAGACGCCATTTTTTTGTTTTCTGTAATTTTGAAAGTGTAAATGATGGAAATAAAATCTAACTTTTTTTGACATATTATAAGAATGTCTTATCTGTAATTTGATGCCATTTGGAGATTTTTCCATCTTTCCTTGGCTTCGTTATGCACATTAATACACATTTTTACCTGGGGTGCCCAAACTTTCGATCCCCACTATATATATATATATATATATATATATATATATATATATATTTGTGTGTGTGTGTGTATATACATGTATATGTGTATAGATAGATGATAACTAGATACGAATGGGCAACTCAGTAAAACTGGAGGTGCAGGGGACATATAAATAGGGGGAACCAAAACTGGGATCGGGAACAAGGCAGTAGGAAGAAGGCGGCAGCAGGGTTTGGGGAAAGATACTAGACAGAGAGCACAATTAAAGAGCAGGAAGAAGATAATGGCTAGCAGTACCTACCAACAAGCAAAACACTGGAGCAAGATGTAACAGTAGAAGAGGGGCTAAATATCCTCCCAGCGGCCAACACTAGGTGACGCTGATTACTGGGTTCTGCTGGCTACTGGGACACACCCGCTGGTGGACACTGAAACTACAAACTTCCTCTCTGAGAAGCACAGTGCCACCAGCAGGTGATCCAGGTCCTGACATGTGCTTTGTGTTGCTACCCACTGTTCTGAAAGTGCTTGCCACCACAATGCAGTGGAGTGAACTGGCACCATAGGAAACAAGGCAAAATGCCTTGTCTTTGCATTGGGACAACATAACCGTCTAGTGCAGTGGTTCTCAACCTGGGGTCGGGACCCCCTCGGGGGTCGAATGATGATTTGCAGGGGATCACGAATCCTAGGCTGTCCCTGAAGCCTGCACCACTCTTCCGGCCTTTTTGCGGCCGCCCAGCAGGTCTGTCCCTAGAGCCTGTGGCCGCCAGGCTGGACATTCTTGGAGCCCGCGGCCGCCCATTCACCCTCTTCGCGGCCTTCCATTCAGTTTACGGCATGGCTGGGGGGCAGAGACTAGAGGTCAGCTGACTGGTGAGGAATGTGAAGTGCGGGGGGCTGGAGGAGACCCTATCTCCTGATTTCAGCATAGGTGTCACTGCTACGAGACACCACAAAGTCGGAGACACAGTGAGTAACACTACCTGTTATTATAGTTGCCATTAAAAGTCCCCACTATGGTTCTCAGATCAGCAGATGACCTTGATCAAGAACACCTAAGTTGGTTGATCAGAACTCCCCCAGCACTACCGCTTATCCCATTCCCCCCACCCCTCCAAGAGAAGGAATAAAAATAGAGAATACATGGAAGGGAGAGGAAAAGAGGGTGAGGAACAAAGAAAAAGGGAGAGAAAGAATAGGAGAAAGAACAAGAAAGACAGCTAGAGAAAGGGATGGGGGGAAAAAAACAAGAAATTAGGATAGAGATAGTTAAAAGGGAAAGAAGGGAGAACAAAGAGAGAGTGGGACATCCTAAAATGTACCATAAGGGGTTTTTAATACTGTACGAGTGGAAGGGACTCAGGGAGCGCTAAATGGGTTAGGGGCACAAATGACTTGTCTTGCCTTGGGTGCTGACAATCCACACTACAAAAATAATTTTACTGTTAGGGGTCCCCACAACTTGGGAAATTTTATCAAGGGGTCACAGCACTAGAAAGGTTGAGAACCGCTGGTCTAGTGCATCCCAATACAAATGGTGTTAATGGGCCCTAAATGAATATGTTGCTGGTGTTTGTTTTTTCTGGCTGCTTTGGGAGTTAAAAGACTTTGTGAATGGGAGAGATTGAGGAGCTTTGTTTAGCTGCAGGTAACATGCAGGGTATTAATCAGGAAAAATAAATCAGCGTGACATCCTTTTAATTGTCACACTAGGGGTGAGTTGGAAACCACAGCCATGAAATCTTTCCAGCACTGTGCCCAAGATGTGTGAAAGGCACTGGCAGGAGTTTCAGCTGGTTGATATCTTGTCAGAACTGAAGGGACAGTTTTGCTGAGATTTAGCCAGAGATTTTTCAGGAGTAACTATGGTTTGGTTTTTAGTGATAAAAGTCACAGTGAGATTTCGAAGAGTCATGTTTAAAGTTTCCAGGCTCTTTGAGGCATAGCACAGTTAAAAAAACCAGAGGATCCCTCCTTGATCCATCTTCTTTATTCAGGACATTAAATGTCATGCTTTCCAGGCATTTACACTTAAACAGGGCTCAGGCAATCTCTATTAACCTTCCTTTATTGATGCTTCTAGAATGAGATGGTTGAAATTAAGATCTCTGAGATGCCTACTGAATTTTTCCCACCAACTTACCAACTAGTTTGCAAGTTTTCTAGAGATAATGAACCTGACATTGGTTAACCTGTCTTCATTGCCTTGGAGACATAAAGATTTGTGATATAATAAGTGCTTTTGGCATGATGTAATGAAGTCGTGTAACATTTAAGATGTACATGAAGGCACTCTGAATGCCTTCACCTTATAGCACCTGCAGTACTCTCGAACAACCTCATCTATTTTGTCAAATGGTTTTGTGGTAATCAATAAGCATTTCTTTGTGGCCTTTCTCTACTGTCAGGTGCCATTGTGTGATGTAAACAGACGTCAGAAACAAGAAACTTGATAGCTTGCCAAGGATGTCAGCTCGGCCTGAGAGACGGCTGACAGCTCATGCTTGCTTTGTTAGGTTAGCAGATAGGCTGTAGCATACATTTATCAGTGCATATTTTTTCTCCTGTCATATAATCATCTGCTTGTCAAGAATTGAATAATATGGGTTGAATGTTACTGTTGTGAAGGGCTGATATAGAGAAGATAACGTGAATTGTATGGATGATTTACAGAAAGATTTGGATAAGTTGCAATAAAGGCACGTGGCGGAATTGTAGGTGGACTTTTATGTCACAGATCTGAAGGCTGCCAGAATGTTTTTTATACTGTATTTTGTGCAGAGTTGGTCTTCATTAGCCACATGAGTCACTTTTAAGGTGACTATAGGTATAGTGCCTTTTTAAAATAATGTTTAAAAGTAAAAAATGTAAATATGTGTTTCTTTTTTAGCAGGTTAAGATGAAATGCTGCATACGAATATAACCTTTTCATATTCACAGAGTCTCTGGAGATTTTCGTCTCCCTTCTGTGTTTTTGTCTGTCTCATTAGCTTAGCTTCCTTGTTGTAAACATACTGTGCAGTTTGAGCTACTGAGCTCTGTAAACCAATCTACCCACTAGAGCTGCCCGATTCTGGCCAAAATGAGAACCACAATTTTTTTGCTTAGAATAAGGATCACGATTCTCTCACATCATACAAAAAAATTGGGCTAACTTTACCATTTAGTTTTTTTTTAAATTTATTAAAGTGTATTTTTTCCCCCAAATTGCGTTTGAAAGACCGCTGAGCAAATAGTATGACCTAAAATATTGCAACAGCCGCCATTTTATTTTTTAGGGCAGGGGTAGGCAACCTTGGCCCTCCAGCTGTTTTGAAACTACAAGTCCCATGAGACATTGCAAAACCTTGACAATCGCAGGCATGACTCCTAGAGGCAGAGGCATGATGGGATTTGTAGTTTCACCACAACTGGAGGGCTGAAGTTGCCTACCCCTGCTCTAGGGTCTCTGCTAAAAATAAATAAATATAATGTTTGGGGGTTCTAAGTAATTTTCTAGCAAAAAATGCTGATTTTAACTTGTAAGCAACAAGTGTCAGAAAAAGACTTGGTCCTTAATTGGTTAAACTGACCTCATTTACAGACCGAAGTTCATTCCTTTGATATAAAAGAACCAAATGTTACAATGTTTCTCTTTATCTCCCCCTAAGGCTAAGCTATGTTGTGATAAACTTAACTGCCTGTTTTTCTCTTTTTTTTTTTTTTTTTACATCTGTCAGCAGTGAGCAGAGAACTCTGCACTGAATCGGGAAAATGCTGTGTTAAGATCGCGAAAGGGGGTAGAATCGCGATCTCGATTTTTTAACTATTAATCGTGCAGCTCTACTATCCACACAAGTTGATGAGGAACTCTTCAACCCCCCTTCTCTGTCTCTCTCTCGCCCTTCCTACAAAGAGCTCTCCCAAGTGAGACACAGGGGTTTATGTAGTATGATGGTAAAGAGGGTGAACCTTTGTTCACTTTGAATACCTAATTGTGCACAAGGGCTGTTAAAGCCAGCCATAGAGCGTTTGACTCTTGGCCGATCCCTAATTGAGCCATCTATGGGCAGGCTGACTCTACCCAGTCAATCAATCAGTTGACTTGAGTACAAACAGCATGCCTGATTTTTTACGTGTGATTATTGCCAGCGGCTATAGCCACTAGCAGTAATTACTGTGTTCTCCCGGCTGGGACAGCTCCCCGTGCCCCCCTGCTGGGAGAAAACAATAGCTAAACAGGAGGAATTCCACCATCAACACTGACTGTGTCAATTTTCTTTTTTGAAAAATACTTAAGAGCCCGGGAGGAGATCTTGTACTAACTATCCGATGTTAGTACAGCGATCTGCCACGGTGAGCTATTGTGTTCTCACAGGGGGACACCCCCCCCCCCCCCCACCAGAACACACCAGTCAGTGCTAATCGGATGCCGAGCAACAGACCTTTTTGGTCACACCCCTTTGACCAAAGCTGAACGTTTGGCCAGCGTCTTTCGGACCAGCTGCTGTACACAAGGGCCGAATGTCGGCCGGTTTCTATTGAACCACCCAATACTGCCTGTTATGCGGCCCGTGTGTGCTGCCATTTACTAAGCTCATTGAACATCTACTTCTTAAGATACATTCTTCTGTTATGTGTCCAATCTATTTGCCTTTTAATTAACTCCTATAGCTTTGCTTCTTTTTCAGATAAGCCATAGTGCTCTTCCTGTATCTTTTATATTTTTTTATTGTATATAGTAAAAAAAAAAAGTACAGTATGTTATTTTGAAAACTTTTAAAAATGTTTTAAAACAATCATTTACACACACGCTGCATTTGCAGGCTGTAGTGACTGCTGGAATTATTGCTCATACAGTGTTGAGAACTGTTTATTCATGTTCCCTAGGGACTATAGGACACAAGTCAACTGACAGCAGATATTGAGTGATTATTCAGATAATCAACATTGCTGTTTCTTTATCTCTTCACTGTATGTCAATTCATCTTCTAGTTCTGCAGTAAAGTGTTGATGTTTTCCCTTAAAGACACTGAATTAGAGCTGCCAATAGCTCCAATGCTTTTCTAAATCTCTGATGAAGGTATTGGAGGTCTGACTGCTCAAGGTTATAAAGTTGAAGTATCACATGGAAGCTCAAGTTGTATCTAACAAATTCTACATTTTAGTCTCAAGTGGAGCAAAACCCTTATCTACTCTTCAAATATACAGCAATATACTCCAGCCTTACATGCACAGCTGTACAGGCTCCTCTCCAGTACTGAAATTGTTTACTTTGATTTAACTGCACACTGTGCGCTTCTTACAGTATGCCTTAGAAGCAGCAGAAAACTAGAGCATGTCCAGTATAGAGACATTGTCTATGAAGCGATCATGTCAAGAAAAAGCATTATGATTGGGTGTATATCCCGCCTTAGGTGGGCCTTGGGTGTGTATCCCGACTTAGAAGCTGCAGAAAACTAGAGCATGTCCAGTATCACCCTAGCCATTTCCTCCTTAACCTGGCTGTCACTTGCCCAGCCCTTTCATTCTTTGGATTTCAAGTAATTCAGTCATGGAGGCTCAAAATTATATGTCAGCATTACCTAGGGTGGTCTACATGCAAAAACAGTCTTCCTAGGATAATGAAATCCTTCTGGACTGACATTCACCCAGTAAGGTATTTGCATATCTCCTTCCGAGGGCCAGCCCACTGCTTGCATCAGGGCTGAGGGCTCTTGATAGGGTTACTGAGGCAGTAATATTGAAAAAATAGCACAGAGAAGTGCTTCTAAAGGCCCGTACACACGATCTGACTTTTTGACAACAAACATGCAAATTAGCTGTTTTGGAGCAACATCCGACCGTGTGTACGCTCCATCGGACAAACTTTTTCTGTTTCCATCGGACTTTTGTTGGCTGTGCGAACGGACAAACTTTCCGGCAACAAAAGTCTGATGGAGCAAAGTCCGATTGTGTGTACACAAAAGCATCGGACTTTTGTACAAACTACAGTACGCGGCCGTGAGAATGTTTCCAGTGCGAACCCATTGCGCTGGTTCTCGGCGACAGAGTACTGTACATCTCGCGCTTGCTGCAATAGGAAAAGCACATTTTCCTATTCCAGAGAGCGCGAGAGGGAATTCCCCTCTGGGGGCATACCAGGCCCTTAGGTCTGGTATAGATTATAAGGGGAACCCCCTACGCCGAAAAAACGGCATGGGGCTCCCCCCCAAAATCCATACCAGACCCTTATCTGAGCACGCAGCCCGGCCGGTCAGGAAAGGGGGTGGGGACGAGCGAGCGCCTCCCCCTCCTGAGCCGTACCAGGCCACATGCCCTCAACATGGGGGGGTGCTTTGGGGGAGGGGGCGCCCTGCGGCCCCCCCACCCCAAAGCACCTTGTCCCCATGTTGATGAGGACAAGGGCCTCTTCCCGACAACCCTGGCCGTTGGTTGTCGGGGTATCCGGGCGGGGGGCTTATCGGAATCCGGGAGCCCCCTTTTATAAGGGGGCCCCCAGATCCCGGCCCCCCACCCTATGTGAATGAGTATGGGGTACAGCGTACCCCTACCCATTCACCTAGGGAAAAAGTGTCAATAAATAAAACACACTACACAGGTTTTAAAATTAATTTATTAGGCAGCTCCGGGGTCTTCTTCCGACTTCGGGGGTCTTCTTCCGACTTCGGGGGTCTCTCCGGTGTCGTCTCCGCGCTCTCTGGTTCTTCTCCGGTGACTTCTTCCTTCTGCCGGGCTCCTCCGCTATCTTCTGCTCTTTTGCTGCTCTTTTGCTAGCGGAGGAGCCCGGACATCTGGATCGTCTTCTTCCCTCTTCTCTTCCAGAGATGTTGACACAGTGCTCTCTCCGGCTGTAATGCTGTCTGTGTGCTCCGCTGTGACTTATATAGGCGGTGACCCCGCCCCCCTATGACATCACAGTTCTTCCCCCTTGCTGTGAGTGACAGATGATTTACATATCTCATGCACAAGTGTGAGCCCCCGTTCACACCTATGCAAATTAGATGCGACTTACACTGCATCCAATTCGCAGCCAGGACATTTTAAAATACATTCATTTGAATAATGTATCTGGTCCACATATGTGCGTTGCATTCGCACTGTGCATTGCACACATGTGCGTTTTCTGGGCATTGCGGTGCGAATTACAAGCCCATTATCTTCTATGGGAACGCATCTGATTTGCAGATGCATTCCGTTCTGAACACAAATTCTCTCCTTCTCCTCACTACACCTCCCCCCTCTCCCTGCTCACTGATCCGCAACTAAAACGCAGAGGAACCTCTGAACAACTGATTTTTATCTTTGCAGTGAAACCATAGCTTCAATTCGCAACGCACATGTGTGAACCTGGGCTGAGAGAGGCATTCTCCTCCTTTCTTCTCCAGCTCTCCCAGGATTGGCTGCTCCACATCTCAGCATGATTGGACATGCTGAAGTCATGTGGTGACTTTTCTGGGTTTTGACTGGATGTTAGTGATCATAGCGGAAGTTCAGTGTAAGAAATACACAGGAGAAAATGCATATTGACAAGGGTAATGTAGAGGTGGGCGGAGAGTCTACTGACATCACGACTCCACCCACCGAGCTCCAGACAACAGACCCGCCCACAGAATCTGCAGTTTTTCGGGTCTCATAACAGACAGAGGGGAGACATTTGACAGGTAAAGATACATGCAGGAGGCATATATATCCTTATAGATAACCCCTATGGCAGTCGTTTAGAAAGGATGAGAGTGGGTTTACATCTACTCATCTACATCTACATTACCTGGAGACTGAACTGGCTTGCTTTGGGTCTCCCTGCTGTTGATTTAATTTGTCTCCCTGCTGTTGATTTAATTTTTCTCACTGCCTAGCCTGTCTCTTGTCTCTCCTTGTGTCTCCCATGGGGTATAAATGCTGCAATGAAGCCAAGTTTGAAACGGGACCAGTCTGAATGTGGGCATGTTTCTACTAGTCGTTGGGCAAGGATTTGAAAACTAGCCATTCAAACATACGTTTCAAGGGGACTGCAAATTGCTAGGTTGCATTCGGCAACCACCTCCACACCACAACACATGCACACCTTGTAGCAGAGACCACTTTCTCAGATGAGGGGCATAATACATTTTTCATTTAGTTTAGTTGTGGATATTGGAGACTTGTTTTATAGGCATTGTAATCCTACCCACGCCTTGTGTTTTTCACCTGCATAAGCTGTGCATTTGTATCATGTGGTTTCATGGTGTTGTTGACTATAGCCTATAGTAGAGTTATTCTTCAAATTTCTATGTCAGAAGGTTCTGTTTGTGTTAAAAAATTAGGCATTTAAAAGAAAAATAAGAGGTAACACTGACCTGCACAGTGCAACAATTCTGCACAGAAACATCGCTTTCTTTCTCCCGCAATCCTCACCGTCACTGTAGGATCCTCCCCTCTTTGGGGTTTCTCCTGTAGCAAGCCAGGAGCTAAGGAGCCACCTGTTGGTAAGTGCTCTCATGAAGTCCTGTGTTGAGATATGTGCGTCCATAGCCATGCCCCCCATCCCTCCTTACAACACTTTGACTGACCACAGTAGGGGCCTATGGCTCTGCTGCCCTCAGTTTCTCCTGTGAAAGCAAGAAGGGAGGGAAGCTTAGCCGGACCTAAGGACAGGTATGTATGTGTGTAGGGATGAGGAGGGGTAGGAAAGGTAGTGGGGCTTCTTTTTTATCTTAATGCAGAGAATGCAGTAGTCTGAGAAATAAAACTTATTGTGAAGAAACTACATATCCCACAATCCCTAGGTCTCCAAGTCTCATGTTCTGCAGATGAGAGTTAAATGGTAATTAGATCTGAAACGGACATCAGCTGGCAGAGCGATTCATAGACCAACACATGCTGCAAGTGATGTGTTTCATCACATCAGCGCTCCCACATTTATGATACAACATGAAGAAATTGGCAAGGCATAGATTGGACGCTGTGTGATGCGGAACAAGAAGTTAACTGTCCCTAGGGACAAGCTTGCTAAATAAATACATGGACATTGAGGGGGTCGATCAGCCATGGCATTACAAATTGCAGCCACCATATATGAACCCCTCATTACAGGGCTGGGCAAACGAAAAGCACATAGAATATAACTACACTAATACCTAGTTAAAATGACATAAAAATTTGAAAGGTGTACAGCATCTTAAGTTGGTGTATTGTGTGTGTGTGTTTGCACAGTGTAAATGAAAATTGTTAGATATGCCTAAGCCTAGAGGTTGCAGCAGTTCCTCCTTGTCCACAACACCCGTGAAAGTGACTGCTGCTTCTCAGCAGTGCCAACAATTTGCTGATCAAGTATGCACATACCCACGTGCAGGCTAGTGCCAGTGGATGTACAGGGACTGAGCTTTTCCTCACCAGTTCCCACAATTCATTCCAGATAATAAAAGGTGTTTATAAAGTCAAATAATATGCAGTTTGTGGGGTGAGGTGCATGGGGGTTTGTTGGGTGCAAATTAAGGGCCTACTGCAATTCAGTAGGATATTCAGTGCTTGGTGACATAGTACACGTAACTCTTTGCCATCATTCTCTGAATCGGAGGTGGCGGTTATTGAACCGCTGCTTTCCACAGGTTTATCCTCCAAATCTCAATCCAGTTAAAATTTGAAAGACCTCCTCATTAATATATATATATATTTTTTGGACATTCTTGTCAGTAGCTATACTGGTGGTACCTTATGAAATTGGTGCTGGTTGGTGATTAGAACACCAGTTCCCACTAACGGTGGTATTAGATCACACTGTACTGGTGTGGCTGACGATCAGGTTACAGGAGCTGGCTTACACTGGTACTGGTGACAATGTGCTGATGTGGCAGCGATGAGGTCGCTGGTGTATATGGGCTCTAGTGGCACTGGTGTAGCTACACTGAACACTGTTCCTGGCTTCACTTGCTCTGCAGACAATGACACTAGTGTGGCAAGCAATCAGGATAAGGTTGCAGGCTTCACTGACTCTGCTGACACTGGCACTGGTGTGGCAGTGATCAAGACAATGTTGCTGGCTTCAGACTCTGGTAACACTGGCACTGGTGTGGCTAGCGATTGGAACATTGTTGCTGACTCTGGTGAACTAGGGAGTGGTGTGGTTAGCGTTCAGGCTGCCAGGTCTGGTACGGGGTATGGCGAGTGATCAGGGATACTGTGGATGGCTGCAATAGTCTGGTGACACTATGACTGTTGTGGTTAGTGATCAGGGACACTGTGGTTGGTGGTACTAATTTGGGGGGTACTGAGGACTGTGGCTATTGATCAGAGACACTTTGGCTTCACAGGCTCTGGTGACACTGTGACACGTGTGGCTATTGATCAGGAGCAATGTGGCTGGCTTTAGCGCGGTGTAAAAAATGCTGCGTCTGATAATTGATAACTGTTTCATCTCACAGCCAATGGATGTGTTAGTGGTAGCTGAAAAATGCAGCCTTGTGTTATGTGTGTGACCAATCGCAGCGATCACGTGATAAGTGGCCGATAGGGTACACATGAGCAGCGCAAAGGGAAGACCATTTTAAAACCGTCTCCTTACCTTGCAAAGTTTCTGTCTGGTCCTTTATGTACAACAGCTGGATGGCAAGTGGTTAAAGTGGACCTTCACTCAAAAAAACATAAACAAATTATTTGAACCTGCCTCTAGCTCCCTCCCTTCAACTGTTTTTGTGCTGCAGGGCAGCACGTCCTCCTTTCTTGCCTATGTGAGAATGACATGCGCTTGATTTCATGCATTTACAGATGTGCTGAAGGGCATGGACTGGGACGTTTGTTGCGAGCACAGATATGCCTGGGCTCTGCCAGGTCCCAAAGGCTAGGCACTTGCCATACCTTTCAAGATGGTGGAGATGGGTGGGGGAGTGGGATAGCTTTAAGGAGGCTGAAGTTCCTCTTTAATAATTGACCTATCACCCTTCCCCAGCACACATCTATTTGGTAATCCATTCAAATGT
This sequence comes from Aquarana catesbeiana, assembly GCF_042186555.1. Taxonomy (NCBI): domain Eukaryota; kingdom Metazoa; phylum Chordata; class Amphibia; order Anura; family Ranidae; genus Aquarana; species Aquarana catesbeiana. The sequence continues at coordinate 206,370,036 of NC_133324.1, forward strand.
GTGTAGCTCCCAGCACCTTACAACTGAAAATTGGTTGTATTAACGCACAAAACAAGTCTGATTAGATGTAAAGATGACATTTTTTCCTCATCCGGTTTAGCAGTGCATTGTTTACTTTGGGTTTGCCTTTATACATGTTTGTGTCTTGCAGTGGTTGCTGAGTAATATATACATAGAGAACTCCACTCCTGCACATGAGCAGAATAGCCTGGTGTTATCTGTCATCCTTTGCACCCAGTCCTGTTAGTTCATTCCAGTTTATCTACTGGTCACAGATAGCAAAACCATTATAACACCTCAAACTTCTCACTATCTAAAAATGTTTCCATGGACTGTCTGCAGTATAAATTCCTAATGAGCAGCCTTTGGCCTTTTTCACACAGGCCCATGTAAAAAAAACGTTAGCTATAACTCATGTAAGGATAATGTCAAATTAATATATAGTTGTTGACCTACAGTCATATAAAAATACACCCCATGGAAAAGGTTGATTTGTTCAACATATTTGAACAGGCAAACATTAGATCTTCATTCAAACAGTTCCTAGAGATTAAAGCGGCTGTAACCCTAAAAAAAAAAAAAAAAAAAAAGAGGCTGCTGGTTGATCCTGCCTGTTCCCGTGCCCCGTCCCATGTACTGACCACGGTAATCATGGTTGCTGTTCCATAATACTGTGGTCAGTTTATGTGCCTCCATCATCCCACTGTATTCAGAGTTTCTCCCCCCTCCCTCCCCTGCCTGTCAGTTCCTAGTGTGAGAGTCGATCTCCCCTCTCCTCCTGCCACTATTAAGTGTGACTGTAAACGCACTGTGCATAATTGCTGGCATCCGCTCTGTTCTAACAAGCTATGCATTAGAGTGTTTGTGGTTTTTTTTTTGTGCATTTCATTGCGCCGCTGTGCAGTCATGTGACCTCCCGGCTGACGTCAGAGGGGAATTTCAGCCCCTTCCTCTGTAGTTCTTATATCAGGGAAGAGGAGTAGTGGAAGGTCACGTGACTACACGACACTGTGAAATAAGGTATTTAGTTTCAGAAATAAAAATCAATAAATCAATAAATAAAGAGATAAAAAAACACACTGTAATGCATAGCTTGTTATAACAGAGGGGGGGATCCCAGTAATTGTCCACACATACTTTACAACCACTTTAAGGCAATATACAGGCGGTCCCCGGGTTACAAACATCCGACTTACGAACGGAGGGAGACAACAGGAAGTGAGAGGAAATTCACTCCTGTAAGCGTTATGGGAAAAGGTGTCTCCACTGAAGCTTTATCACCAAACTTGTTTCCACAACAACCCAAAATTTTCAAAATCCAATTGCCATAGGAACAGAAAGTGAGATGAAATCTTCTGAACAGAGGCACAGACAGCAACACAAATGTTACAGGGGTGTTAACCCTTCCCTGTGCTATCCAAAAAATGTAAAAAGATTTTGTTTGGCTGGAGCTACACTTGTACTTGTTCCGACTTGCAAACAAATTCAACTTGAGAACAAACCTACAGACCCTATCTTGTTTGTAACCCAGGGACCGCCTGTACCTGAATAAGGCCTCATGCACACGAGACGCTGTTAAACTCACGTTCAGAGGCAGTTGGACACTTTTTTTCAACTGCCCCTGAACCCATTCAATGTTATCCTATGTGTCCATGTACACAGTCTCATTTTTTGGTGTTTTTAGGCAGTTGCGTTTAACCTCGTTTTTCCAGAAGCAAAAAAATGGGTTCAGACGCAAACGTTTTCCACGTTTCAGATGCTAAACGCCGGTACCGCGTTTGCGTTTATAAGTGTTTTTTACAACCCGAGTTTGGGGCCCCATATCTCGGGGCCACTTGGTGCTAGGAACCCCAAATTTGGTATGCACAGTGGAATTAGCACTACAACATATCCAAATTTGGGGTTCCTAGCACCAAGTGGCCCCAAAGTCGGGTCACAAAATGTCATTCTCTGCTGCAGAATAGTGCTTGACATTTTGCGTCCCGACTTTGGGGCCCCATATCTCGGGGCCACTTGGTGCTAGGAACCCTTGGTGTGCTAACATAGTTGGACTAACAATATAACATATCCAAATTTTGGGTTCCTAGCACCAAGTGGTCCTGAGATTTGGGGCCCCAAATTCGGGTCGCAAAATGTAATTCTTTGCTGCAGAAGTGCTTGACATTTTGTGACCTGATTTTGGGGCCCAATATCTCGAGGTCACTTAGTGTTAGGAACCCCAAATTTAATGTGCTAACACAGTTGGACTAACAATATAACATATCCAAATTTGGGGTTCCTAGCACCAAGTGGCCCCGAGATATGGGGCCCCAAATTTGAGTCACAAAAAGTCATTCTCTGCTGCAGAAGTGCTTGATATTTTGTGACCCGAATTTGGGGCCCCATATCTCGGGGCCACTTGGTCCTAGGAACCCCAAATCTGGTGTGCTAACACTATAACATATCCAAATTTGGGGTTCCTAGCACCAAGTGGCCCCGAGATATGGGGCCCCAAAGTCGGGTCACAAAATGTAATTCTCTGCTCTGCAGACGCTTCTAGACGCAAACGCAGCAAAACGGGTGTTTCTAAACGCCGGTTTCAGCTTTTAAAAAGTGTGTTCAGCAGAGTTTGCACCGGCGCCTCGTGTGCATGAGGCCTTAAAGCAAAATAAATAGTTGCATTTTAAAAAATGTATTCAACAAAAATATCAATAGATAACGGAAAGTGGAAAAAATAAGTATCTAATCAATAAATTGAGGTTGAGATGCTATACTGTTTTAGGTTCTTATCGGCATCATCCCAGGTGTGCATGTAAACTAATAAAAACCAAAACAAAATAGGAACTTTATATATACCTCTATTTGCCTCATTCAAACTGATTTGTAAAAACAATATCAAATTTTACTAATTCACATATTAAAAACATGAAAAGAGCAGGTATAGAAGTTTTTGTTTTCCTTTTCTTTTATCAATGCTCCAATAGTTTGTTGGTCTACACGATTCACGGGGCTGTCCGCTTTGTCAGGACTATTTATATAATTTAAATCACTCACTATATAAAGCTCTGACTATAAGAAAAATATAGAAAAAGAAATAAAGGTGTGTGTGTGTGTGTGTGTGTGTGTGTGTGTGTGTGTGTGTGTGTGTGTGTGTGTGTGTGTGTGTGTGTGTGTGTGTGTGTGTATATATATATATATATATAACATTCACAGAATAATAATGAATTGCCTATCTCCAATAAGGACAAAAGGGGAATAGAGGGGAAAAACATTGTATATACCTATGGGCATATCATACCTTAAATCACAGGAGGTGTATATATGAAAAAAGCATTCATAGAAAACAAAGAAATGGGTCTCCAGAATTATGCCTACTGGTCAATGGGACATACCTACATCAATAGAAGCCAAAATGAAAACTAAAAATTATGAGGCCCCTTTCACACTTGTGCGACTTTTCCTGCAACTTTGGACATCAGTTGCATGACAAGTCGTACCCCATGATTCCCAATGATGACCATTCATATCTGTGCTACTTCAAGTTGCACTGACTTCAAAGTAGACCCTGTACTACTTTGGTCCAACTTTGATGCGAGTTGAGGTCCATAGAGCTCAAGTTTACACAGGCATTCCCTGAAATTGCAGCAAAATCGCACAACTTTCAAGTCGTGGCAGTGTGAAAGAAGCCTTAAAAAAAGAAGTATGGGTTTTTTTTTTCAGATTCATACTTACCTAGGTGGATGCAGCATCGGTCCCCTGGCGCCTCTTCACTGAGAACCAAGCGATCGAACATCGCCGATGGCTCAGTTCTCTCAGCTCCCCGAGCAGAGAGCTGCTGCTTGTCAATCAGCAGCTCTCCTGCTCTGCTCCTCCACGCTCATTGGATCGCTGAGCTGTGGCAGATCCAGACTCCTAGAGTCGGGATGACACGGTGCCTGGACTGATTTGTGGGACTTCAGACCACTCTGTGCTGAAAATGGGTCACAGGAGTGCAAAACGAATTGCATTCCTGTGACCCATCATGGGAGAAGCCCAGCCAAACGAGCTCAGACTGGACTTCTTCTTTTAAGAAGTAAAGTTCTATACAGCTAGACCTTGTGTATATAGAAAACAAATAAATAATAGAAATTAGAAAATAACAGCAAAATATATATAGAGTTATCCTTAAATCACTGCTCTTACCCAGAAAAGCGGGTGCAGGTGATATACAATGTTTTAGTAGTGTAATACAGGTCGGTGCTATATAAATATATATAAGTCACAGGGGATTTAGGCCATGCAGGCCACAAAGAAATTCACCCCCCCATCCAAGAAAAGCACCCTAAAAAGACAAATGGATAGATACATAACTCATATCATCCAAGAGTCATAAGAGTTAGTTAACAAACTGTGCAAACTATGAATCCATTCTTCAATTAAAACTTACTTGATTTAATGTGTTTGTTACCCTAAAAGAATAGCTCCTGTTCCATTAAAGCATGTTATACAGCACAGTGCTTGTGCTGTGTAATTTGGCCCCTGTATCACCTAAAAAACCTGGCTGATTCTGCCTATTTCTGTCCTCCCCCTGTAAACTGACCATGGATGCTCTGTCCTTCTCTCCCCCCTACCTCCCTGCCTGCTTATGACAGTGCCTGCCCCTTCCCCTCCTGCTTTAAAAATTATAATATATTCATCGTAGTAAAAAACGCAATGGGCGGAGTCCTGATGACCAGTATCGTCGGTCAATTCAGGTAACAGGTTACCGGCTCACCTAATAGGGTGGTGTTCCTTGTCAGAACAGAAGAAGTAGTCAAAATAAAAGGGGAGTGGGAATAGGACCCAAGGTGTCCTTACCTTCAGTGAAGGAAAAGGAACAAATTGCGGTTTAACCTGATATAAAACTTTATTAGAACAATTAGTAGAAAAAACATTTGAATCATTGAAAGGAAAGCATAAACAATAGGAGATTGCATAAGGTAAAAACTGACAACGTTGTCACTTAAAAACGCATGCCCATGAGCTCAGCCATATCCCAGTCATCCACACGTGTCAATCATCTCAAGTCATTAAGTGTGACTTAATATATAATGCCTACATGTGTTTAGGCGAGGTGAGTTCCGGGAAACCTTGGTAGTACAGGTCGGTACCCATATTGTGCTTAACCATGGACCTCCAGACTCCCTATATGCCTATAGAGCTGCTGCATTAAGTCTTTACAATGTTGAAGAAAGCATTGGACTGTCCTGTTCACTAACTATCAGGAATTCTTTCTGGATGACTGGGATATGGCTGAGCTCATGGGCATGCGTTTTTAAGTGACAACGATGTCAGTTTTTACCTTATGCAATCTCCTATTGTTTATGCTTTCCTTTCAATGATTCAAATGTTTTTCTACTAATTGTTCTAATAAAGTTTTATATCAGGTTAAACCGCAGTTTGTTCCTTTTCCTTCACTGAAGGTAAGGACACCTTGGGTCCTATTCCCACTCCCCTTTTATTATAATATATTCATGCCATCCTCTCTGTTATATAGCGTCTCCCGGCGCTCAGGTTACTCCTCGGCTCTCTCTCCTCTCTCCTCCCCGGCTGACATCAGCGGGAGTGCTCGGCCCTGCCCACTATGGCTGGGACACATATTGTTATATAACAGAGGGGGTGGCATGAATAGATTATAGTGGCTTAACTATTTTTGAGTGCAAGGGTCTCCACCTCATTCCATATGTCAGTACAGACAGCAGCCACAATGTAGACTGAGAAAGTTGGCCTAAATATAGGAGAAGTGGGGGTTCCGAGGACTGCCCCCTGGCAGAGGCAGCTTCACATAAGGATAAAAGTGCCCCCAGCCTGATTATCTTTATCCTCATTTGGAGCTGCCTCTGGCAGGGGACAGTCCTCGGATCCATTTATTTGTTTTCTAGATAGTAACTGATATACATGGTCCTGATGAAGCTGGCATTCCTGCGAAACGAGTAGACAAACTATTGGATCATTGATCAAGGAAAACAAAATTCCATACCAGCTATTTTCATGCTCTGTACTGTATGGTATACTAATGATTTTAATGTTTTTAATATGTGAATTAATAAAAAATGATATATATTTTTTACAAATCAGTTTGAATGTGGTTCTCTGAGGTATATGTAAAGTCCCTATTTTGCTTTGGTTTTTGTTTACATGGAAAAGATAAGTGCACCCTTGGCCTCAGAAGCTGGTACTGCCCATTTAGCAGAAATTACTACATGTAGGCATTTTGCAAAACTGCCCTTCACTCTTAAATTCAGCTGACGTATTTGAGCCCTACTGCATGCAAATTCCTTCAGTTGTAAGATGTTTGTGGGTTACTTGCATGAGCTGCCTGCTTCAAATCTCATAATATATCAGCGGGATTCAAATCAGAGCTTTGACTAGGCCGGTCCATAACCCTTGGTTTCCTCTTTTTGAATCATTTCTAGGTGGATTTGCTAGTGTGCTTTGGGTCATTATTGAATTAAAGGATCAATTTTCTGATTCATCTTCAACTTTTGGACACTTGGCCTCACATTCTCATCAAACACACATTGATATGATGCAGAATTCATAGTTGACTGAACGCAAGCTGTCTAGGCGCTGAAGCAGCAAAACGACTCCAACCCAGGACATTTCCATCACCATGTGTCACAATGATAAGATTCTTTTATCTTAAGTGTGTGTATGTATGTATGTGGCAGACTCTTCTTGCCAATGATAACTGTAATGAAAAACATGTTAATTGGCTAAATGGGCAGTTGTTTACGGTCCTGGGTAACGAGGGTTGTAAACACTGTAGTTGGCCTTAATTGTTGTAATCAAGTTAATTGTTCATTGAAATGCAAGTAGGGTCTGTTGAGATCAAAGGTCTGGCCAGCCAATCAGAAACCCCCTCCCTCTTTAGTTATTGGTAATAATATGTATATGAAGGGATGTTTAGCTGTTAATTAAAGCATTTTTATGGAAGGGAGGGTCTATAATATAATAGACATTATTGCAAGCATGGAAACCACCTAAGTGCATGATATAGATCACACACACACACACATTAATTATTCTTCAGTACTTTGTTCCAGTTGGCCTGGTCTTTGCTCTGATGATCTTTTTTGGAAAGCAAAGGCTTTTTCTTCGTGCACAACTAATGCTGATTGAATTGTTGTAATAATATAGATGCATGCACTTTGACTCCAAGAGCAAGAGTTGCTTAAACACCCCACAATGAAATGCTGGGGTTCTTGCAGACTTTTTTTGCATCAGTCAGCTGCTGGGTTGAATTTGCTTTGCCAGCCATTCCTGGGCAAATTGGCAGTTGTTTGACCTACATCAATTGTAGATTATTTTCCTTGCAGTGGAATGACTGATCTCAAATCTTTTGGTGATCTTTTTAAATCCCTTGCCAGACTCCTAGGCATCGTCAATCATCTTTGTAAAGGTCTTAGAGAGCTCTGTTGGACCTGGCATGATACCGCACGCCAATATCAAAGAGAACATCATACCCTGGATATCCGAGGTTTAAATAAAACAAATTCCATCCTCATACTCCCTAAGAAGGTTCTGGTCATTGGCACCTAATATGGAACACCAGATTCTTATTTCATGGGTTTGAAGTAGTGGTAAACGTAGGAGTGTACTTCCATTTTACATATGGAAAAACTACATTTACAAGTTTGGATGAGTGTTTTCCAAAGTTTTCTCAGTCAAGGCACCCCGCGAAAATTCTGCATCTCAAAGCACCCCATTCTAAAGTGTAAAAAAGTAAACTTATAGTTTTACATAATGCAGCAACCTCTATACATGTAGGACACACGTTAGAGGCAATTTATTCTTCCAAAGCAAATACACTGGTACTGACTAGTATTCCAATCTTTCTCTTCTCCCTCAGTTTCTCTACCTCACTCAACTAATGTGAACTCTGTGTAATGTGAAGTGGTGAGGAAGAGGGGCAGGATAGGGGGCAAACAAGGATGCTGTGCTGGCACCTGATGTCCTCATCAATCAATGAGATCATTGGTTGTTAGAACACAGGCGGATAGAAGGTTGTAATGGTACACAATTAAAACCTGTGGCTTTGTGTACCAAAAAGGCAGGCTTGATTCACCCACGGGCTTGTATACATTTTTGGGGCAATTTTTAGGCATTTTGCCAAGGCATCCCTGAAGAAACTTGAAGGCACCCTGGTTGAAAAAGGCTGACTTAGATCATGAAAATGAGTACACCCTGTCAAATGTATGTTATTTATTTAAGTAAATTACCTTAACCTATAGGCACAGTTTGAATTAATAATGTTTTACGGTATGTGAGCTTATGGTTACTAGCCATCTGATTTTCAAAGAACTGGCTCAGGCTTTGATGAGCAGGTTTATATATTGTATATTAAAGTGGTTGTAAACTCAGTTTTTTTTATCTTAATGCATTCTGTGCACTGAGATAAATAACCTTCTGTGTACAGCAGTCCCCCTAATACTTACCTGAGCCCATCTCGATCCAACTCATTGGCTGAGACAGCAGCGTGGCGTCATTGGCTCTCGCTGCTGTCAATAAAAGTCAGTGAGCCAGTGAGGAGAGAGAGAGGATCAAACCTCGCCTTCATATCTGAAAGGACACAGGGAGCTGTGACTCGACTCGGGTGCCCCCATAGCAAGCTGCTTACTGTTTGGGCACTCAGCAGGAGGGAGGGATCAGGAGCGACTTGAGAAGAGGAGGATCTGGGCTGTTCTGTTCAACACCACTGCACACATCAGGTAAGTATAACAGGTTTGTTATTTTTAAATGAAAAAACTGAGACTTTAGTATCGCTCTAAGGATGACATGAAGAAGGAATGTTTTGTGGCATAGCAACACAGCATGATGCAGTAGGAGCAGAACAATCCCTTTATGGGCCCTAACCCTCAACCTCATGCTTCCAGTATAGTGACATTACTTCTAGTGAAGAATAAAGGAGAACCTGCACTGAGAGAACACTGTGGCTTGCTATTGTGGATCTTCCTCTGAAAATGCTAGTCACCTGGCTTTCTTCAAACTTTAAACCACTGATCGAGAACAATTCTGTAGTGTGTGAAGTCTGCACACCATTGCTTGAGTGTTGAGATAATGAAGACATTTATTAGTGTGATAGTGGCTTAAATTCTTAGAAGAGGATGTCACCAATGGGAGCCTGCATATTTCTCTAAGTACCTTTCCTTCAACCACTTGCTGTCTTTATGCTATGTTAAAACATCCTGGACTTCAAGTGGTTAAAAAGCCTGTGGCTTCAGCTATGAGCTTTGGTATCAATTTTTTCAGTGGGCGATCAGCTGTTCAGTAAAAGTTATCCAGGAGGCATTACAGTGCCCAATCGCTTTTACAGTAGTAAGACCTGCAGGCTAATCAAACACAATTTGTGCTTGATTAGCTTTGTGGAGGGCAGTGGGAGATATTTAGGCGTCGATTTACTAAAACTGGTGCACTCACAATCTGATGACGCTGTGCATGATAGCCAATCAGCTTCTAACTTCAGCTTGATCAATTAAGCTTGACAATAAAACCCAGAAGCTGATTGGCTTCTATGTAGAGCAGCACCAGATTTTGCACTCTCCAGTTTTAATAGACCCCTGATATCTCCCTAAAGATTACCTGTCACCTGCCTGTGCTTTCACATAAGGGCTTGTTACCCCCCTTGTGATAGCAATAAAGTTAAAGTAGAAGAAAAGCCTAAGGCCGACCATAGCTTGAGCAACTACGGGTTGCAGGAAAGAAATCTTTTGCCATCAACACTGACATAACAGTAATTAATGCTAGCAGCTATAACAGCCGCTAGCAATAATTGCATGTTAAATCCGGCAGGCTGGTTGTACCCAAGTTGATCGATTGATCAACTTGGGTAATTCAGCCTGCCAATACATGGTTTGAATCTCGGACAGCTCCTGCTGAACCAGCTATGGCTAGCTTAAGCCTATTTATTCCTAAATATGTGCCCCCCCCCCCCTCCTCCTACCTATCCTGCCTAACCTGTATAAAAAAAAAAAGATATGTATACTTACCTATTTTTAATCTGGTCCAGTCACATGATCCCACAGCTTCAGCTCCTCTGTGTCAGTGAGTGGCTGCTGCAGGGGAAAGGAGGGAGCGAGGACAACAGCTGGCCCATTGGAGCCTATGGGTGACATTGCGGCTCCTTAAATTCTGAGCCTTTGTTGAGTGTTTTGAGCCAGAGCAGTGGTATTGGATCTGGATGGGTGAGTATAAGGGGAAAAAAAGGCCTAAAAGAAGAGGTTAAAAGTCTGGTAAAAGAAATTGAAGTTTTTTGCCTGGGGTAGGGCTTTAATAATGTGTGATCTATGCCTTCCACTACTGAAGCAATGATGATATCCTCAGCTTTGGGCTGTTTAGAATGTAGATGGAGCCATCCTATCTCAGCATCCAGAATTTCCCCTCTGCGTTTGCAGTGGCGATCAAACCTCTGTGTATTAAGACTTTCAAGATACAAACCAGTGGCTGACTAATTGCTTTCTTGGATCTGCCCTTAATAATTACTTTTAGTAAAGCTGTATGGAAAATGAGAAAGGCAGAGACTAATGGGAAAACTAGATTTTTCACTGAATTAGAAAGCAAGACAATCCATATATTGACAAGACTTCAGGTTGAGCGGGATCAAGAAAACTGTTTTGGACTGTGTGTGCGAGGAGTCAGGTGCTGTCCTGATACACTGTGGCATCTGCATTTTATCAAGGTGGAGACGTCTTGATGTGATCTCATGTAAAAAGGTGTCAGCTCTGCCGCAGGAGTGGTTTGGAGAGAAGTCTTTTGATAATTCTGTGTAGATTGAGGAAGAAATCTCTTCTTATCATAGTTACTAGTTAGAGAATGTGCTTAATTGAATAAAAGATTTGGAAAGGAAAAACTATAATAGCCGATTCTCTAAATTGTAATTGGATTAGAGAATTAGCAACATTGATTGTCTTGTTTAGTCCACTACAAGACAACTAACTGCTAACTCAGCCATTCTCAACCAGGGTTCCTCCAGAGATTTCTAGGGGTTCCTTGAGCTGTGGCTAATGAACCACCTTTTTGATGGGGCCTACAGAGTTCAAGGTTCAGCATCACTTAGCAAACCCAGCACCATGACACAAAATATATTTTTAGCTGTCTTTAAGGGTGGCATTCTGAGCACCATTTTAAGGGGAACATTCTTCTTATTGACCATCAGTATAAGGGGCATTGTTCTATTGACCCCTGATGAATTGGTTTTAGTAAGGGTTCCTCGAGAACTGAAAATTATTTTTGGGGTTCCTCTAGAGTTGAAAGGTTGAGAAAGCCTGTGCTAACTATTCAAATTGAAGGAACCCAAGCTTTATCACACTTAATGGGTCTGTGCACACACATATGCACAAAAAATATATTCACTTACAGGTACAAGTTGTTGGTCAAGGTCAAACACCTGCTTCTATCTTAGAAATCCAGTGGTGGTATTTTCCTACCATAGTCCCTTGTTGGCATTTGTTTCAAGCATGTTCTTTCCCCTAATCAGTTGCTGAAACTGTTCTTTGCCATTTTATAATCCCAAAATAAGAGCTGTATTTCGCTGGTGCGTTTTCGATCTCAGAAGTAAGTCTTCATTACTTTTCTTATGTGTGTCTTCGTGTGATGAGCTGCATCAATACAATATTCAGTTTGTTTTTGCCCCGCTTGTGGTTTTGGGTGACTCGGATAACTTTATGGTGTTTCTGTTTCTTCAATTGCAGTTTACATAATGTAAGAGTGATTACATTTCCAGTGTGGGGAGTGGGTCATCACGGATTCCAAGAAAAACGTAACATTTTTTGTGAACTTTAAATTGAAAAGTTAGAGCCTACATTGTTTTTCTAGACCCAGTTTGTGTGCACAGTATGGCCACTGTCTGACCTGGCAGAATCCACATCTTCACTGCTTAAAGCAGTTGTAAAGGTATCTGTGTGTACATATGTATGTATGTATGTGTGTGTGTATATGTATATATGTGTATATGTATGTGTGTGTGTATATATATATATATATATATATACATATATATATATATATATATATATATTTATTTATATAATATAGTTACATAGGTTGAAAAAAGACACAAGTCCATCACTACTTCAACCAAACAAATATCATACAATCACATATACACAATCCTTCACCCACAGTTGATCCAGAGGAAGGCGAAATACCCCAGCAAAGCATAATCCAATTTGCTACAGCAGGGGAAAAAATTCCTTTCTGATCCCCCCGAGAGGCAATCAGATTTTCCCTGGATCAACTTTATCTATAAATGTTAGTACCCAGGTATATTATGTACATTTAGGAAAGAATCCAGGCATTTCTTAAAGCAATCTACTGAGCTGGCCAGAACCACCTCTGGAGGGGGGAGTCTATTCCACATTTTCACAGCTCTTACTGTGAAGAAACCTTTCCATATTTGGAGATGAAATATCTTTTCCTCTAGACGTAAAAAGAGTGCCCCCTTGTCCACCTGTGTTGTCTGTAAAGTGAATAACTCAACAGCAAGTTCGCTATATGGACCCCTTATGTATTTGTACATGTTGATCATATTGCCCCTTAACCACTTCCCTACCCGCGTATGTACATATGACGTCCACAGATGGGATCTCCCATCCTGGGTGGACGTCATATGACGGCCTCGGGTTCCCGGCCATCTAGGGGGCGCGCGCCTGCCGCGTTGCTCTGGACCTTGTGCGTGTGCCCGGCAGCCGCGATGTCCGCCGGGCACCCACGATTGCCCGTTAACCGGGCCGGACCTTGGATCTGTGTGTGTAAACACACAGATCCATGTCCTGTCAGGTGAGAGGAGACCGATCTGTGTTTCTAGTACAGCGGAACACCGATCGGTCTCCTCCCCTTGTACGTCCCCGCCCCCTACAGTTAGAAGCATTCCCTAGGAAACACCTTTAACCCCTTGTGTCCCCCTAGTGGTTAACCCCTTCACTGCCTGTCACATTTACACAGTGATCAATGCAATTTTATAGCATTGATCGCTGTATAAATGTGAATGGTCCCAAAAATGTGTCAAAAGTGTCCGATGTGTCCGCCATAATGTCGCAGTCACGAAAAAAAATCGCGATCGCCCCTATTACTAGTAAAAAAAAAAAAAAAATAATTTTTTTTTAAAAATGCCATAAATCTATACCGTATTTTGTAGACGCTATAACTTTTGCGCAAACCAATCAATATACGCTTATTGCGATTTTTTTTTTTTTTTTACCAAAAATATGTAGAAGAATACATATTGGCCGAAACTGAGGAAAAAATTTGTTTTTTTTTTAAAAAAATTGGGATATTTATTATAGCAAAAATTGTCGCTCTTCTTTTGTTTATAGCGCAAAAAATAAAAACCGCAGAGGTGATCAGATACCACCAAAAGAAAGCTCTATTTGTGGGAAAAAAAGGACGTCAATTTTGTTTGGGTACAACGTCGCTCAACCGCGCAATTGTCGTTTAAAATGCGACAGCGCTGAAAACTAAAAATTGGTCTGGGAAGGAAGGGGGTGAAAATGCCCAGTATTGAACCGGTTAATCTCCTCAAGAGAGAAGAAATTCAGTTCCTCTAATCTTTCCTCATAGCTGAGCTCCGCCATGTCTCTTATCAGTTTGGTTGCCCTTTTCTGCACTTTCTCCAGTCCCCAGATATATTTTTTGTGAACTGGTGCCCAAAACTGAACTGCATATTCCAGATGATTTGTACAGGGGAAAAATATATCTCTCTCTCTGGAGTCCATACCTCTCCTAATACAAGAAAGGACTTTGCTCACTTTGGAAACTGCAGCTTGACATTGCATGCTATTATTGAGCTTATGATCTACCAAAACCCCCAGATCCTTCTCCATTATGGATCCCCCAGTTGTACTCCCCCTAGTATGTATGATGAATGCATATTCTTAGCCCCCAAGTGCATAACTTGACATTTATCTAAATTAACCTCTTGCTTACTGGGCACCTAAACCCCCCTCCTGGCCAGACCAATTTTCAGCATTTAGCGCTGTCACTATTTGAATGACAATTGCGTGGTCATACAACACTGTACCCAAATTAAATTTTTATCATTTTTTCCCACAAATAGAGCTCTCTTTTGGTGGTATTTGATTACCTCTGGGTTTTTTATTTTTTGTTAAAAAAATTTAAAAGGCTGCATTTAAAAAAAAAAAAATACAAAACTGTTTTATATTTTGTTAAGTTTTGCAAACAGGTAATTTTGAGGCTGCACTGATGGGCACTGATAAGGCAACACTGATGGGCACTGATAAGGCAACACTGATGGGCACTGATAAGGCAACACTGATGGGCACTGATAAGGCAACACTGATGGGCACTAATAGGCGGCACTGGTGGGCACTTATGAGGTGGCACTGATTGGTGGCACTGGGTGGCACTGATGGGCATTGATAGGTGGCACTGAAGGGCACTGATAACTGGCACTGGTAGGTGACACTCATAGACAGCACTGCTAGGTGGCACTGATGAGGCACTGATTGGCACCACTGGTGGGCATTTTGTAGGTGGCACTCGTGGGCATTGATAGGTGGCACTGATGTACTGGTTGGCACTGATTGATGAGCACTGTGGGTACTGATTGGTGAGCACTGTGGGCACTGATTCTTGGGCATTGGTAGGCACATATGAGGCGGCTTTGCCTTTCCCTGCTCGGCACTGATGTCCCTTCAACAGAAGCCGGTGATCGGCTTTTATTTCTTTTCACGCTGTCAGCGTGAGAAGAAAAAAAAAGCCGATTACCGATCTTCTGTTTACATCATGTGATCAGCTGTCATTGGCTGACAGCTGATCACGTGGTAAGGGGTCAGGATCGACGCCTTACTCCGATCTCCGATCTCTTGAGTCTCATTGACTTGGGTGATCACAGCGCGTGCCCTTCGGGGGGGCGTGGCCACCTTTCAAAGGGGAGGACGTCTATTGACGCCCTCCCGGCAAAGCAGATCCGCGCTGTAGCCATCATTCGGCTATAGCGCGGATCTGAAGGAGTTAAACCTCATCTGCCACATAGTCGCCCAATTAAACAGTGCATTGAGGTCAGCTTGTAAATGTGTGTGTGTGTGTGTGTGTGTGTGTGTATATATATATATATATATATATATATATATATATATATTATATATAATATATATATAATATATATATATGTATATCAATCTATATATCTCATTTATTTTTTTAACAACCATGTTATACTTACCTGCTCAGTACAATGGTAAGTGGCCCTGGACCTCCTCATCTGTGGTCCCCCACCTGTGCTGTCATCTCCTTTTTCTCGGTGTGCCCCTCCTCCCAATAGGAAGCCACTTCCTATGGTGATGCACCTGCAGGCTCGCTCCCAAGCTGGGCTATGTGCTTCTATTGAGACACACAATGTGGCTCGGCTCCCACTGCTGTCTCTGAGCCTGTGAGGGTGAGAAAATAAAAACAGGTCTGGTGCAGACAGGCAAAGCACTGGATTGATACATGACTCAGGTAAGTATTTAGGGAGGCGTGTGGGGGGAAAACTAGTGGAAGGGTTTTTTTGCCGCAATGCATTAAAGTAAAAAACCACCTGGCTTTAGAACCACTTTCATTCTTCAATAAGACTCAAAAGTTGAATGCAACATCATTTTTCTTCACTTCATAAGTTGTTTTCCTTGTCTTGTTCATCATTGCATTGTCATTTTTATGACTTTGTAATATCTCTGCAAGAATAGGCCATAGACAGTGGGAATCTCTTTTCTACAACCACAGGAAAGAAATTTGCACAGACCATGTTGACAGGGTCGTCAAAGAAAGTTCTGGACAGCCACACTCCAAAAGAATTTGCCTTCATTTAATAAGGTGTCATCCAAAATACAGGTTACAGCAAAGTGGATCAAAGCTTTGATCCACTTTGCTGTGACCTGTATTTTGGATGACACCTTATTAAATAAAGGCAAATTCTTTTGGAGTGTGGCTGTCCAGAACTTTCTTTGATGATATTGTTACAGCATTGCCAGCACCTGAGCTTCTAGACTGGAGGAGAAGCCTTTTACTACAATCTGACCCTCCTGGAGCGGTGATACTTTCTCTCTACCATGTTGACAGGGGAATCCCTTCTGCCAAGTAATTGCCTTCTCTCGGCAGGGGGGTGGACGGAGTAAGACCGTGATTATTGCTAGCTGCTATAGCAGCCACTTGCGATATTCGCAAGCAAATTCGCTATCGATCGATCAACTTGGTACATTCAGCCTGCCCATTAATGGTTTGAATCTCGACTGGTTTCTGGTGAACCTTCCGAGATTTGAATCGTCTATGGCCAGCCATAGTGTCTCCAAATCCCTGGCAAACACTGACATCCCATCTTCTTGGTCTAACTCCCTCCTTTTACCTTACTGCTCTGTTGGGCAGAGAAGCCTCCTATCATGGTGATGGGCCAGTAGAGGAGTATAGTAGTCAGGAAAGGGGATAGAATCTTTTCATGGTGAAAAAAAAAAAAAGTTTATTATTTTAAAAGCTAAAAAATAAAAAGCTGTGACCATCTGCAAGAAAGTCTGAGCCCCGCTCTATGTGCCAAGTCAGAGAAATGTCCAGTCACTCATCACTGTTGGGTGCTGGCATTCAAGGAGCTCATCCCAGCCCATTTGATCATGCAAATAACATCAGGTAGGAAGCCACGCACCAAGGAACATTCCAGCTGTAAGATCGTAAAAAAAAAAGCAGTTTCAGCATAGGCAATGCTCTTCTGATGTGTTTTGTCCTGCACACCAGTCTTTGTCAAAGAGGTCTATACCTTGATGACTAAGCCCAGTGAGCGTATCGAAGCGTGTTAGCAGGTCGTGTCCTATGAGGAGTTTATCACTATTTCATAGCTGGGCTATTCATTTGTGCACAGCTTCTTACCTGATGTTGGTCACATAAAAAATACAAAGCGTTTGAATCACCCAGTATACACTTTAAAGCTAGAGTGAGGTACAAACTAAAGAGTTGAAACCCCTGAAATAGACTCTACTGATCAAAAGAGGTACAAGCTATGGAATTGAGTAACCGGATATACACTCTATCTAGAGTAGATGTGCAGGCTGCTGGAAGTGCCTTCTATGTGGTAGCAATTCGACTTCAGTCATATTAAGATTGAAAGGGAAGAATTCTCGTGTCTCCCTAACAGGGAGGCTATGGGAAAGGGGATTTTTTATATTCTTCATATTAAGATTACATAAGGCACACTTTATGTATGGCTGGAGCAGCTGCTAGAAAACCTAGTTTTGCTTTTGCAAGTCAACATATTTTCTGAGAGTCATTGTTCCAGAGGCAAAGGCCAAGCTACAAATTGTCTGATTATGATAGATCATGTAACTAGGAAGAAGTCTTTGTTTAGGGGTAAAAAAAATCAATGGAAAGACTCTTGGAGCAGATCGTGTTCTTTATCATACACAAGGAATCTGAGCTCTAGAGTGAAATCTGCTGATTCCAGCCTCTGGATGACAAGGATACATAGAACACTTTGTGTGTCAGGATGTTATTTCCCATTTTCATTTTTGTGTTCTTTCTATAACCAGAAGAATGTATTTATTTACATGGCTGCTAAATATTTGTAATTACCCATCATCTGCTACTTGTATGACTATGTTACACATGCCTAAAAAAAAACGTAATCGCAGTACAAAGTCAACAACAATTGTTGGTAATGAAGCAGCATCAAACCCAAAAGCAAACCTGTATTATATTGCAGCTTACCAATTCTTAGATGTGATGTCTGCTTTACTTTTCTTTTTTTAGGCTTTCTTTCTTATATTTTCATCTAATGATCCAGCCAGTAAGTCTGTTTTTTAAAAGAACAAGCTCTCTTCCAGATGCAAACCGGCAAACCATTAACCACTTACGGACCACCCGCCGTCGTTATACATTGGTACTTTGAAGGAGGGTATCGTTATGGCAGCAGCTAGCTACCGTAACCCCGGTATCCTCGTCTTCAGCGGGTGGTCCGTTACAAGATAAAGTGGTCTCTGCAGCAGATTCGCCGCGAGATCACTTTTATCAAAGGTGGGGGAGGGCCCCCTCCCACCGCCATCAGGTGCCCTCCGCCGCTTACTGGAGCCGTCGGCGGAGGCGATTGCAGCCTGTCGTTAGCTGTGCATGGAGACGAGTGAGGGTAAGATGGCCCCCACCCCTCTCCACACAATTGCTGGGTGGAAGCGATGTCAAAACATCACTTCCGCCCACAGCTCTTAAAGGGCCATTTTCTTTAAACAATTTTTTTTTTTTTTTATTGCATTTTAGTCTAAATATGAGATCTGAGGACTTTTTGACCCCAGATCTCATATTTAAGAGGACCTGTCATGCTTTTTTCTATTACAAGGGATGTTTACATTCCTTGTAATAGGAATAAAAGTGACACATTTTTTTTTTAAAACAGTGTAAAAACAAAAAAATAAAAGGTAAAATAAATAATAATAAAAAAAATAAATGTAAACTCGCCCCGTCCCGACGAGCGCATACGTGAGTAGCGCCCGCATATGAAAACGGTGTTCAAACCACACATTCGAGGTATCGCCGTGAAGTGCGCTTATAAGACCGCTGTGCAAATACGGTGTGACAGAAAGTATTGCAACGACCGCCATTTTATTCTCTAGGTTGTTAGAAAAAAAAATGTATAATGTTTGGGGGTTCTAAGTAATTTTCTAGCAAAAAAAAATGTTTTTAACTTGTAAACAACAAATCTCAGAAAGAGGCTCGGTCCTTAAGTGGTTAAACACTGGCAGGGGGGCTTACAGTGTTCCTAAAAGGAAAAAAAAAACTGTTGCTGTAACTGATTGTAAAGTGTTAGCTGCAGTTTGGCTTCAATATGTCAAATGTATTAACAGATTTAGCTATATTAACATTCCCATCCCCCCAGACTGACAATGCTGCTGTCTTCTGTGCTAATCTTATACCGGAAGTGTGTTACTGGTCAGATTACCAGGTGAAAACAGAGTGTAAAAGCAAAAAAAATGTTTGCTTTTGGGTTTAAAGTGTTACTAAACCCACAAAAGTAAAATCAATCTGTATGTGCAGTAAAGCATGCTTGTCCTACTCGCTGTGGAACTTAAGGGGTTAATCCTCTGCGTTGTGTAAAAAGGCTGTTTGATACTGTCTTCTCTGATTCTCCCCTCCTTCCACTGTCCCCAAACCATTTCCTGATAGCACAGAGCCTTGAGGACAAGCTGCACATACTCAGTTTGGTGTGTATTGCTAGAGAAGTTTTTTTTTTCTTGGGAGAGTGCAATGTGATCAGCACAGGGCCAATCAGCACTGTCCAAACAGAGGGTCAGGGGTCCTGCAGCCTCATAGGACAATCAGGAGAGAATGAAAACTCCTCCCACAAGCTTTAACCAGACACTGCAAAAGAAAAAGAAGTAGGGACAGTTGCTGAAGCTGTCGTCCTACAACAATAAAAAGGGGGGAAGTGGACTATCTCGGTACTAATAGCCACGGATTAGCTTTGAATAAAAATTGTTATTTATTACATATAAAACACATATATTACAAAAAAAATCAAAACATAAAAACAGGAAAAGAAAGTCGATACAGTATACATATACTTGTAGACTTCCAGGTGAATTCCTGGGTATGGAACTCTCTCACAGATTATATAATCCTTTACCAGTTTCGCGATCAAAGGACCGCTTCATCAGGAGGATAAATCTATAAAATAAATAATGTTTGGAAACCAATACAAGAGATAACAATACAATATAGAGAAATACGTTTAAACTACAAATATATCAAAACCAAGTATATATCAAATACAGCAACACGCCCGGGTGCAGTCACTTACCCATGAGTCCAAAGCCAGAGGCAAGCTTCAGTCACCAATAACTCCCCCCGCGGCGGACATGGGGGATTTATGCAGGTAATATATCTAAATAAAAATATATATGTACAAATGAGTTGTAATAATATCCAATCTGCTGGAATCAGCACTGACTAGACAGCGGATCAGGGGTCCCGCAGCCTCATGGGACAATCAGGGGAGAATGAAAACTCCTCCTACAAGCTTTACCGGACATGGCAAAAGAAAAAGAAGTAGTTGCTTTTTTTTGTTGGAAAAGTGCAATGTGATCAGCACAGGGCCAATCAGCACTGTTCAGACAGAGGATCAGGGGTCCTGCAGCCTCATGGGACAATTGGGGGAGAATGAAAACTCAATCTACAAGCTTTTAACACTGATAGAAGTCCTAAGACTTCTATATACTGCGAATGAGAAAAGGTATTTAGCAGTTTAGATTTACCAAAATACCGTAATTGCATTTCCATGTTGTGTGTACTGTGGGAGAGCAGATATAGTGAATACAGGGTCCTGGGTTTAGTAACATTTTAATACTACTTTAACATGCAGTTACTGTATTGTTTCATTCTGCATACATTTAGCCCACCTCATCCTTTTTTTTCTTTTTTTAGCTGTGCTGTTACTGGTCTTCATATTTCTTGTCTGTGTAATGCTTTACTTGTAATCTTTAGTCCTAATTGTTATTCAAGCATGTATATTTTATTTGGTCTGTTAAGTGATAATATTGTTAAATTACAAACCAATTTCCTAAGCACCCTGTTTGTTTATTTTCATTGAGTAAGTCTTTAGTCTTTACTTTGGCACTTTTAGGTACATGAACCAATTTCCTTGCATTGTGACACACACTTTGTCTGCACTTTGTCAGTAAAACTGAGACAAATGTGATGTATATTTCTAGTCTCCAGACAATATACTTATTGTACAGGTGATTATACTATTAAAATAAACCTAAAGCAAAACACTTCTATAAAGTCCCACCACGAAGTTTAATCAAGGCAGCAGGTTTCCTTCACTTGATTGGAGAAATTCAGGAGCATGACTGATTTCCAAGCACAAGATGACTAATTGACCTCAACTTGAAAACTCCAGAAGAGTAGATTACCCGCGTAAAATGGTCAAAATTCATAGGGGATCAATTGGATTACAAAGACCTCTACGAATGTGAAGACTTTGTGGAAGCATGGCTTTGTCTTTATTTTTTACCATGTGTGCTGAATAGCCGAGGGGGCCCTGAGGAATATGCTCAGGACTTGGAGTGGTGCAGTCTTTTCTTTGTGTCTATTTTAAAATAAACCTGTCACAAACTGTGGAAGTTCAGATTAATCTGTGAAAAATACATAGCAAAACAATCTGAAGATTTAGATACATTGGTGACTAAATATACACTACTGTGCAAAAGTTTTAGGCAGGTGTGAAAAAATGCTGTCCAATTAAGAATGCTTTCAGAAATAGAAGTGTTAATAGTTTCTTTTTTTATAAATTAACAAAACAGAAGCAAATGAACAGAAGAGAAATCCAAATCAAATCATAATTGGGTGTGAGCACCCTTTGCCTTTAAAACAGCATCAGTTCTTCTAGGTGCACTTGCACACAGATTTTGAAGGAACTCGGCAGGTAGGTTATTCCAAACATCCTGGAAAACTAACCACGGATCTTCTGTGGATGTAGGCTCAAATCCTTCTGTCTAGTCATATGATCCCAAACAGATTCAATGTTGAGATCAGGGCTTTGTGAGGGCCAAACCATCACTTCCAGGACTCCTTGTTCTTCCTTATGCTGAAGATAGTTCTTAATGACATTGACTGCATGTTTGGAGTTGTTGTCCTGCTGCAGAATACATTTGGGGCCAAATCACATGCCTCCCTGATGGTATGGCATAATGGATAAGTATCTGCCTGTATTTCTCAGCATTGAGGACACCATTGATCATGACCAAATCCCCAACTCAATTTGCAGAAATGCAGCCCCAAACTTGCGAGGATCCTCCACCATGCTTCACACTTATTGTACCACTCTCCGGCCCTTCAGCAAACAATCTGCCTCCTGCTACAGCCAAATATTTTAAATTTTGACTCATCAGTCCAGAACACCTGCTGCCATTTTTCTGCACCCCAGTTCCTATGCTGTCATGCATAGTTGAGTCGCTTAGCCTTGTTTCCACATCAGAGGTATGGCTTTTTGGCCGCAATTCTTCTATGAAGATCAGACAGTTTCCGCCAGTTCTGTGCTGATGGCACTGCTGGGCATCTTCCGGTGACGAAGGGCAGGTAAGCATGATGTCTTTCATCTGCTGCATTAGGTTTCCTTGACCAATCACTGCATCTACAGTCCTCAATGTTTTTGTGCTTCTTCAAAAGAGCTTGAACAGTACATCCTAAAACCCCCGTCTGCTTTGAAATCTTTGCCTGGGGGAGACCTTGCTGATGCAGTATAACTACCTTGTGTCTTGTTGCTGTGCTCAGTCTTGCCATGGTGTGTGACCTGTGACATGAAACTGTCTTCTACAACCTCACATTAGTTGCAGGGTTTGGCTGTTCCTCGCCCAGTTTCAAGCCTCCTACACAGCTGTTGCTGTTCTAAATTAATGACTGTTATAACCTATACATAAGTTTGATGATCATTAGCACCTGCTTGCTATAACTGGTTAATCATACACCTGACTAATCCTACAAAATCCCTGATTTTGTGCAAGTGTAAGAATTGATGCTCGTTTGAAGCCAAAGGATAGTTACGCCAAATATTTGATTTTATTTTCTGCTCGCTCACTTTGCATTTTATAAATTAATAAAAAGTAACAAGTAAAGTATATATTTTTGAAAGCATTGTTACTTTACAGCATTCCCTCACATCTGACTAAAACTTTTGCACAGCACTGTATATGCAGATATTGAACCTTGGTGTAATATTCAAGCTTGGTCCTGCTATCAAGCATCCCTGTTGAACCTTAATGTAATTTCTTGGCGTCCCTGACCAGTTTGATAGGGAGGGGGTTAGTATGGTGGTAAACACACGCGTGCACACACACTATCCTCAAGATTTGTTAAAGTGTCATACAGCATCACTCACCAGGTTATGGAGAGCTACGTTTTTTTTCTACATTATACGTCCTCTGTGGCATAATCAAATTATGTAACCCAGTTTCTTTATAGATTGGCCATATGCCATCAAAATCTGCATACTCAAAAAATAATTGCATCTAATCAGCCCATTCTCCCAATGCTTGTCCATAGTTCTGTTCTGCAGTCTACTTATGTTACACATTCTTATTTTTTAGTTTTTTTCCCCGAAATTGTGTTTTCCTTATTTTTGCCCTAGTGTTAAAGTTAACTCCAAACAAAACATTTATTTTATTATGGACAGATAGCGGAAGCGTCCTCAACATGCTTTTTATATCTGTTTGGGGAAATTTCCATGTGTTTCCTGTCTTCCTGGTACTGGGGAAGGAAGTGACATGAATTCTCTTTTAATGAAGCCATAGTAGAAGTGGTTAAAGACTGGTGTTTTTTTTTGTGATCTTTATACCAATTTGGGAAATGTCTACTCACTCCCTTCTATGGGAACCCTGTTTGTCATAGTGAGATTTATTTACTAAAGCTAGAGAGGGCAAAATTAATCACAATTCTGCAGACAAACCAATAAGCTTCTAATCTCAGCTTGTTTAATTAAGCTTTACAATAAAACCTGGAAGCTGATTGGTTTCTCTGCAGAATTGTGACAAATTTTGCCCTCTCTAGCTTTAGTAAATAAAACCCCAGTGTGACAAGATACTATAGGGACAGAAAATGAATATCAACCAAACCCTGATGTTCTGAGATTTTAACCTTTTCCAGTCTACCCGAAACGAAAAAGAAAATAAGATTTTGCCAAAATTGGCTGTTAATTGTCTATTTTGTTGGTCACCTTTACTCCAGACTCTTGGCTGGGCTGCTGAGGCCTATACTCCATTTTGTACATGGAGGATGTTTATGTACATCAAGACAATCTATGCCATTGTGGGAAGGATCACAGTACAAAGGTAGATAGTTATAAAATAGAGAAGAGAAAGAAAAAAATGATGATGAAGAATGCGCATATGTTATGTTGTGGGTAGATAATGTTATAAAGGTGACAAAGTGACATGTTATGTCAATCATGGCAAGGTTCCTGATCCTTTGAGGTGGAAGGGGTTTAGATCAGCATATGTGGTCATTACAAAAGCAGGGTGCTATGACTTTTTAGACATTTTAATGGGGAAGTTTAGGATAATTGTCAGTGGATCGGGTCACTGATGATTGACAGGGTGTTGCTTGAAGAACATTTTTAGTTATGACTTTGGATTGGGTTAGAACTTTGCCTTTGCAATCTCCTTTCATCTTTTAGGAGCCCCCATCTGTGTAGCTTGTCATCTGTTTGAATCTCCAACCCCTGACCCCTGTGTCACTGGCATGTCATATTTGGACTCCTAATTAGAGAGTCTGTAGAGGCCACTTTTTTGGCTCTTTAACCTTCCAGTGGCTGTTGCTAGCTGCAAATTCTGTCATAGGTGTCACACAAAAAAACATAGGTTTATCATATTGTTTGTGTAGGATGTGGATGGGACAAAGCACCCAGCTGAGACCAGAGATAAATATATAGATTACAGAGAAATTAACCTGTCTAAGCTAAACATTCAAGTGTTGTGCTCTTTTTCATTTGCAGTGCACATTTATTGTGTTATTTATTGCATAGGATTAGAGCATTTAAAGCAGGACTTAGGGTAAACTAATAAGTACATCGCTAAAATATACATCTAGTACTGTTTTACCTTTCAAAAGATTTCTAGTTTTTTTTCAGTTGGTCTTGTGATTCACATATTTCCATCATACATAATGGCTCTATTTGGAATGGTGTGTTAAAGAATAACTGTAATTAAGAAGAGGCTGTCTATTTAGTGGTGGATGATGTCTCCAATGCAATGAATGAAGAGAATAGTAATGATGCTGACTTATTGTCTTATTGGAAGGCTGGACACAGAGATGACAACAGAAATTGCAAAGCTGAAGTGGATATAGTGTTGTCATTTGACTAAGAGGCAGAATAACAAGACAGGGTGAACAGAATGACAAATATTTTCATATATATAGATTTCTGACCTTGGCGGTTTGCCAAAGGTGTGGTGTTCTTTCACTTTAACTGATGCTACCATTGCATTTCAGAGATCTTTCAACATAATACAAGATTTGTTTTAGATAATTGTGAGCATAATGAGTTCATAAATAGTAGTTATCTCTTCACACGGTCAGGTGAAGAATTTACCACTATGAGGGCTCACTAGTGCAACTTTGATGCAACTTTTACACACTCTGACGTTTAAGTTGCTAGAAAGTTGCATCAAAGTAGTAGTTGCATTAATTGGAACTGGTGCCATTTTAATCAATGGGCTGCAACTTGTCATATGACTATGTGTTAAAAGTTGCATGACAAGCTTTATCAGTGTGAACAGAGCCTTAATGGCCCTGGAAGCTGCAATTACAGATGTCATCTGCTGGTAAACATTAATACTGCAATTTCATTAGCCCTACATATAGACCATACCATTAGTTACTGCAGCCTACAAACAGGTAGTACCTTATAATGTAAGTGAATGTCTGAATGAGGCCATTTATAGCAAATAATCACTTCATTGTACATCCTTGAAGGGGAGAGGTTCCCACCCATGGAAGTATCTGGGGATTCAGAATCGGGGGATTTCCTTTTTAGCTAGTGATCCTTTATAATAATAGATTAATTGTAACTGTTTGTAATAGATAATAAGAAGAGGGTGCTTGATTCACAGTTTTACATGGAAGATATTTTTAAAGCATGGTGTTCTTTTATGTAATCTAGCAAAAGACAAAACAAATGGGTGTTTAACGATGGTCTTTTGATTCATATGCGATCTCATCAAATTGTGCACAGCAAATTCATTTTAAAACAAAAATGATTTGTATTACTAAAGTTTGTTGAAAATGACATAACATCCGATGGGCAATAACAAGCCCACATACAGTAGAATCAGATGCAAGGATAACGGTCATATTTAGCGTAGAGCTCGTCTACATGTTTTGTGGAACAAACCACTTCTTCGGGGCTTAAGTCTCCTCATCTGACTGGGTATACACTCTGGGTACATCAAGTGCATTCAGGCTACAGGGAGACCATAAGCTGGATCCCAACTCAAGGAGACCAACCAATGGACATGAAGCAAAACAGGTGGTGAGACCAGGAATATTGTATACTTTGTTTAAAAAAAAAAAGCCAGAGTAGTCACTTTAAGAGCATCAAATGGCCACTAGGGAGGATGGTAAGTCGGGTTCAAACAGGCAGTGTATGGATCAAAGGGCAGCAAATGGGATGAGCATCCAGGGTGGGATGTTTGCCCTCACCATCCTCCCTAGTGGCTGTTTGATGGTCCTAAAGTAACTACTCCGGCCATTTTTTTTTTTTTTTTTTTTTTTTTAAGCAAAGTGTACAACTTTTCCGGTGTCACCACCTGTTTTGCTTCATGTCCATGAGTTGGTCTCCTTGAGTTAGGCGCCTGCCAATGGTCTCCCTGTAGCCTGAATGCACTTGATGTACCCAGTGTGTATACCCAGT
This sequence comes from Aquarana catesbeiana, assembly GCF_042186555.1. Taxonomy (NCBI): domain Eukaryota; kingdom Metazoa; phylum Chordata; class Amphibia; order Anura; family Ranidae; genus Aquarana; species Aquarana catesbeiana. The sequence continues at coordinate 206,396,401 of NC_133324.1, forward strand.
CAGACGAGGAGACTGAAGCCCTGAAGAAGCGGTTTGTACCACGGAACATGTAGACGAGCTCTACGCTAAATATGACTGTTATCCTTATATCTGATTCTATGTGGGCTTGTTATTGCCCATCTGATGTTATGTCCTTCTAAACAAACATTCGTAATAAAAATAATTTTTGTTTTAAAATGAATATGCTGTGTACAATTTGATGATATCGCATATATCAGGAGACCATTGTTAAACGCCCATTTCTTTTGCTATATTACAGTTTTCGGGCTAGTGATGGCTAGAGGGTTCGGCCTCCTGGTTATCCACCCCCCCCCCCCCCCCCCATATATCCTATCGTTCACATTATCATGTTCATTTAGGTCTAGGTCAGAGTATTATTGTATGCATTTTATTCTAATTTGTAAGTTTATTATTGTATTTATGTTCTCATTTCAGGTTTTTAGAATTGTGGTACTTGTGAATGGAAGAAAACATTTTGTGGAGAAGAGGTACAGTGAATTCCATGCACTCCATAAAAAGGTAATGCTTGCTACTGCAAAACAGATATTTCTTGCTTTATTCTTACATGTTAAGGCCCCTTTTACGTGGCCTGTTAGCTGCATTCTTCAGATTTCAGCTGCAAATTCTTGCAGCTGAAATTACAATGGGCATGTGAAGAGCAGTGGTCGCTCAGCCTATATAAACTAATGATGAGCTGACAGTGGCTGATGCTGTTCACATGTAGCCGCACACACAGCATTTACCTGCGAATATTGGACGCAATGCATATAGGGACGGTCCCAACACTGATGACGTCATTGCGATAGGCAGATTTAAGTTTGCCCAGTGTAATGAGCCATTCCTGTGTACTGCTTTTGCCGGTTGTTATGATGTGAGATGAGTTTTAATCTACATTTGTGTGTAAGTGTTTTTAATCCTTGTTGTTTTATTAAAAAAAAAATGTCTATACTTACCTGCTCTGTGCAAGCAGCCCCGATCCTCTTCTTCTGAGGTCCCCTGCTAGTGCTCCAGGCTCCTCCTCTTCATCGCGTGCCCCCACGAAAAGCTTCTTTTCATGGGGGCACTCGTGTGGGCTCACTCCCGAGTGCTGCTGCTGCGTCCATTGACACAGACAGCGGGACGCTGCCGCGCCCCCACTCCTATGTCACAGGATTTGATTGACAGCAGTGAGAACCAATGACTCCTGCTGCTATTAATCTGTCCAATGAGGGGAGAGACAGTGGCTGGAGCCGCTGTTGCTCATGAACATTGCTGGATCGGGCTCAGGTAAGAAAAAGGGGGGCTGGGTGGGACACTGAAGCACAGAAGGTTTTTCACTTTAAGGCTTTATAACCACTTTAAGTAAATGCATGGAGCACTATATAGTTTCCTCTTCTTCTATGGCAGTTGAACATATGGGGATATATACGGTACTGATGTCTGGATTATCCATTTTACTGGAGTGTGGCCTCATGTTGATTACCCCTTAAAGGGGAAACGCTGACCTCATATCTATTTAGGGGTCATATTGTGGAGATGAGAAGCTGTGAGCGTCAAGAGGTGGAAGTGTGTTATACTGCAAAGATTGAAGAGTGAATATTGGGCACGTACTCTGATCACCTTGGAAGGGGATTTAATCACTAATGAACTTTAATATATTGGTTTACGTTCCTGAAGGTGGACTTATGTCACATTTTGGCTTTAAAGCAGAACTTCACTCTTGTTGAGAAAAATATTGCCCTCTGCTTGATCTGTGTACATTGCAAGGATTTTAACAATCTTTGTTGCAGATTCGTACCTTTTGTTGTTCTGAAGAAATCCACTTGTGTTCCTCTGTGCTGAGTGAGTCTAATGGAGTGGTTTCATAATTATCAAACAGCTGCTGCAGAATCAGAAATTGAAATTGCAGGATCTGCATCCCTTTAGACGTTCTTTCCTTTTGGGAGTCTCTTGCCAAAAAATACATTTTTGTTGCAGGGGGTGCCAAAAATCTTAGTGTAGACTTCTGAGAGAATCAGTGAGCCAATCAAACAAGCAGGAAATGTATGTTTCTGTGGGGGGGGGAGGGGGGGGGTGTACTGTACACATTCTGTGTACAGAACACCTCCAGGTAGCCATATTGCATTGCACTTTACAGAAAGTTACAGTGCTGCAGATTAAAAAGGAAAGGTCATTTTTAATAACATAAAATAACAATATGATTTGTGTCGCAATTATATATGCTATATTATTTTTTTTTATTTGCTATTTTTTTCCCCCAATGAAAGTGGATTTGCCCTTTAAATGTTTTATATGTTATGATGATAATCTGACATTTTTGCATTGACTATCTGTTACAATATTTACTATGAAGTCACCTCAGTACTTTTTTTTTTTTTTTTTTTGTTTTGATTTGGGATGTATTTATTTACTTCCACATATTAGATTACGTAATATAGAGGGGTAGCACCGCACTATTTTGGCCATTCTTATTCCAGCTGGAGGAGTCTGCTGCTGGAATCCAGAGAATGCAGCTAAACATCCGTGTGAAGGAGGCCTAACTGTGCCAAAGTTCACCCTAAATGTGTGCTGGATTGGAGAACCAAATTTAGCTGTTTTCTGTCAAAGTAGTGAAAATGCAGAGCTTTTGCTGAGTAGTTTGGACTCCTGTCTGCATCACCAGAATGCCCATAGACGATTGAAAATGCTTGGGAATTATGTTTAAACCCTTCTAGATGCCCCTGGGAAATCCAACACCTCAGCGCTATTCGCATATTGTCAGAATTGCCCATTGTCACATTCAGGGGTGCCCAACCTTTTATAGAGTGAGGGCCACTTAAGTGACTTGGTAACCGGTTGCGGGCCACAATGAGCAGAGCGGACTGATGACAGGTCTGTGTCCACTCGGCATATGCAGAGCGGACACGGACACAACCCACTCAACTCTAATGGCCCTCTGATCCGCCCAGACAGAGGGGTATGGATCCCCTTCAGTTTTTTTTTTTTTTAACAAGCCTGTTTACATCTGCCACTCCCATAGAAGTGAATGGAGGGTTCGATTGGGTCAGCCTGAAAAAACGGACGTGTGGACTCAATCAGATCGATCATGTGAAGGGGGCCTAAGGCTGCTTTCGCAGTGATGCGCTGCAGGTGCAGCGCAGTGCACCTGTGGCTTTCCTGGGTTAGCTGCACTAAGCCATAGACTTCTATTATACCTTGCAGGTGTGGTGCACTTTCTGAAAGGGCACCAAAACTCCTGCATTCAGGAGTTTTGGTGCTCTTTCAAAAAGCGCATAAAATCCGCAGGCAATAACTGAAGTCTATGGCTCAGTGCAGGTAACTACGGTGCACCTGCTGATCAGTTTGAAAGCAGTCCAGTAACCTCTGCAGAAGAGATATGCCTATATATACACTGTAATTTTAGAATATAAACTTACCTTTAATGATAATCTTCCATTCAGGAATCTCCTTTGCTACAGGTATTGCCAGCTTTTGCTGTCCCAGGCGGAGTGCAATTGGTATCACAATGCCTGTGACAGGAACCGGCTGCGGAGGGAGCAGAGCCACATAAGCCGATGCTTTCTGTATAGCACTGGCTCTATTCAAAACACCGATACTCTGGGATGGTGGGTCAGGAACCCACAATATGGGCTTGTTGACCTGACATCTCAGAGCAGGAGGTCGTGGCCCACATCAGAGGGCGCCACGGGCCACATGTGGCCCATGGGTCAGCGGTTGGACTTCCCTGGTCTAAGTTGTCAAGATTGCTTGTTTGTTAGCAAATTGTCACAATTGCCAGTTTGTTGCCCCATATAGTCTAAATCGCCCACATAGTGTCCTGTATGTGCATTTGTTACCTAAGTATTGTCACAATTGTCTGTTTTCTGACTCATAGTGCAATGTTTGCCTGTTTTCTACCTGCATATTATAACAACTGACTGTTTCCTGTTTATTGTAAATCATTGGCCATTTGGAGCCTATATTGTCAGGATATCCATTTTTGCTTATGTATAGTAAGGGAAAAAAGTATTTGATCCCCTGCTGATTTTGTAAGTTTGTCCACTGACAAAGAAATAATCTGGCTATAATTTTAATGGTAGGTTTATTTTAACAGTGAGAGACAGAAAAACAACAGTCCTCTTAAAGGGAGTGCTCATAATCTCATCTTGTTACCTGTATAAAAGACACCTGTCCACAGAAGCACTCAATCAATCAGATTCCAAGCTCTCCACCATGGCCAAGACCAAAGAGCTGTCCAAGGATGTCAAGGACAAGATTGTAGACCTACACAAGACTGAAATGGGCTACAAGACTATCGCCAAGCAGCTTAGTGAGAGGGTGACAACAGTTGGGGCCATTATTTGCAAATGGAAGAAACACCAAATAACTGTCTCCCTCGGTCTGGGGCTCCATGCACGATCTCACATCGTGGAGTTTCAATGACCATGAGAACTGAGTGGAATCAGCCCAGAACTACACAGGAGAATCTTGTCAATGATCTCAAGGCAGCTGGGACCATAGTTGCCAAGAAAACAATTGGTAACATACTACACCATGAAGGAATTAAATCCTGAAGCGCCCGCAAGGTCCCCCTGCTCAAGAAAGCACATGTGCAGGACCATCTGAAGTTTGCTAATGAACATCTGAATGATTCAGAGGAGAACTGGGTGAAAGTGTTGTGGTCAGATGAGACCAAAAATGAGATCTTTGGCATCATCTTAACTCGCTGTGTTTGGAGAAAGAGGAATGCTGCCTATGAACCAAAGAACATCCTCACCTTCAAACATGGAGGTGTAAATATTATGCTTTGGGGGTGTTTTTCTGCTAAGGGGACAGGACAACTTCACTGCATCAAAGGGGCGATGGAGGGGGCCATGTACCATCAAATGTTGGGTGAGAACTTCTTTCCCTCAGCCAAGGGATTGAAATTGGGTCGTGGATGGGTATTCCAGCATGACAATGACCAAAAACACACAGCCAATGCAACAAAGGAGTGGCTCAAGAAGAAGCACATTAAGGTTCTGGAGTGGCCTAGCCAGTCTCCAGACCTTAAATATGTGGAGGGAGCAGAGATGTATGCAGACCTGGTGGCCAACTACAAAAATTGTCTGACTTCTGTGATTGGCATGTAACCTGGAAGTGACGTTGTGATGTCACTTCTGGGTTACTACATCGGAGACCTGATTAAAGTCGATTCCGGCTTTGTTCGAGACTCCGGCAGACGTGCTAGGGGCGTCCCCTCCCATTACTTGTAATAACAGACGAGCGTTATGTGAGTACACCCCTAAGTGAAAATATCCCAATTGGGCCCAATTAGCCATTTTCCCTCCCCGGTGTCATGTGACTTGTTAGTGTTACAAGGCTTCAGATTTGAATGAGGAGCAGGTGTGTTAAATTTGGTGTTATTACTCTCACTCTCTCATACTGGTCACTGGAAGCTCAACATGGCACCTCTCTCTGAGGATCTGAGAAAAAGAATTGTTCCTCTACATAAAGGTGGCCTAGACTTTAAGAAGATTTCCAAGAACCTGAAACTGAGCTGCAGCATGGTGGCCAAGACCATACAGCAGTTTAACAGGACAGGTTCCACTCAGAACAGGCCTCACCATGGTCGACCGAAGAAGTTGAGTGCATGTGCTCGGTGTCATATTCAGAGGTTGTCTTTGGTAAATAGACGTATGAGTGCTGCCAGCATTGCTGCAGAGGCTCAAGGGGTGGGGGGTCAGCCTGTCAGTGCTCAGACCGTAGGATGCACATTGCATCAAATTGGCCTGCATAGCTGTCGTCCCAAAAGGAAGCCTCTTCTAAAGATGATGCACAAGAAAGCCTGCAAACAGTTTGCTGAAGACAAGCAGACTAAGGACATGGATTACTGGAACCATGTCCTGTGGTCTCATGAGACCAAGATAAACTTATTTGGTTCAGATGGTGTCAAGCGTGTGTGGCGGCAACCAGGTGAGGAGTACAAAGACAAGTGTGTCTTGCCTACAGTCAAGCATGGTGGTGGGAGTGTCATGGTCTGGGGCTGCATGAGTGCTGCTGGCATCGGGAAGCTACAGTTCATTGAGAGAACCATGAATGCCAACATAAACTGCGAAATGCTGAAGCAGAGCATGACCCCCCCCCCCCTTTGGAGACTGGGCCGCAGGGCAGTATTCCAAAATAACCCCAAACACACCTCCAAGATGACCACTGCCTTGCTAAAGAAGCTGAGGGTAAAGCTGATGGACTGGCCAAGCATGTCTCCAGACCTAAACCCTATTGAGCATCTGTGGGGCATCCTCAAACGGAAGGTGGAGGAGCGTAAGGTTTCTAACATCCACCAGCTCCGTGATGTCGTCGTGGAAGAGGACTCTAGTGGCAACCTGTGAAGCTCTGGTGAACTCCATGCCGAAAGGGTTAACGTAGTGCTGGAAAATAATGGTGGCCTCACAAAATATTGACACTTTGGGCCCAATTTGGAAATTTTCACTTAGGGGTGTACTCACTTTTGTTGCCCGGGTTTAGACATTATTGTCTGTGAGCTATTTTGAGGGGACAGAAATGTTACATTATTATACAAGCTGTATGCTCACTACATTGTAGCAAAGTGTCATTTCTTCAGTGTTGTCACATGAAAAGATATAATAAAATATTTACAAAAATGTGAGGGGTGTACTCACTTTTGTGAGATACTGTGTGTGTATATGTGTATGTATGTATGTGTATATATATATATATATAAACCAGTTGCCTTCAGAAGTCACCTAATTAGTACATAGAGTCCACCTGTGTGTAATTTTAATCTCGGTATAAATAAAGCTGTTCTGTGAAGCCCCCAGAGGTTTGTTAAAGAACCTTATTGAACAAACGGCATCATGAAGGCCAAGGAACACACCAGAGAGGTCAGAGATAAAGTTGTGGAGAAGTTTAAAGCAGGGTTAGGTTATTAAAAAAAATCCCAAACTTTGAACATCTCATGGAGCACTGTTCAATCCATCATCCAAAAATGGAAAGAGTATGGCACAACTGCAGACCTACCAAGACAAGACCGTCCACCTAAACTGACAGGCTGGGCAAGGAGAGCATTAATCCCACCAAACCAAAGATAATGGTTATAGCAAGGGCCACTACAAAATGAAAGGATAATCCCGGACCACTCACCAAATGAGCTGTTGTCACCATAACCTTAACAGCATATAACTAATCCCAGTGGTAGTCACTGGGAGAACAAAGAGGTTGCTTTGGTAACAAAGGGCAATGCTGGAGGAGTATCTAATCAAAAGAATATTTTATTGATATTGAACAATAAAAGTTTAATACTTGTACTCAGATTAGTAGTTTTGCAATGTCATTAGTATAGATAACAACACATTAATAAAGTGCATCGCAGATATACATCAGACAAGGACACACATGTAACATAACACATATACAGTGGAACCTTGGATTACGAGCATAATCCATCCATTCCAGGAGAATGCTTGTAATCCAAGAGAGTTTCCCCATAGAAGTCAATGGAAATGAAGATAATTCGTTCCACATTGACTTCTATTGCATGCAATACCACATGTGGCCAGAGGTGGGGCGCTTTGGAGATACTCGGAGGCCGCTCGGGTATACTCGGATACACTCGGAAACACTCAAGAATGCAGTATTTCCGAGCAACTCCGAATGGCTCCGAGTGTCACCATCACTCCCGCACCTCTGGCCAAATGCGGTACTGCACACCGCAGGTGCTTGAATCCTGCTCGTTTTGCAAGACAACACTCTCAAACCGAGTCAGAATTATGACAAAAACAATTGCTCGTATTGCGAAACGCTCATTAACAGCGTTACTCGCAATCCGAGGTTCCACTGTACTTTAAAACTGGACGTCCAGATACCTAATCATAATGCGCGGAAGGGATGTCATGCGATAATTGTTGCATATGTTGAATTAAGTATGCTTGCTGTGAATGCAAAAATATGACATCCAATCCGTGCATTGGCCTGGGGATGAAATGTTGGTAGAGTGGGGCCTACCCTCTCCGAGCAATGGATAGGATGATGGTAGTGGCACTGTGGATCGTTGAAGGTGGGGACATATGGTATCAAAAATGGAAAAGGTTTTAAAACTTTGGTTCAGCGGGATGAAGGCTGCATATGAGTTCACTGATTGAAGTCAAAAGCGGTGATGATAGGATGGTAAACAATGTCACTAGGAACTATATGACCCGGTTCACTGATGAGATATCAATTTTCGCTAATATCAAGTGGTGGAAAGTCATTGCATTCCTATAGCTGAAGAACTGTCGTTCATGCACTTATAGATGATGATAAGTCACAAGCAGCGATGACCTCGCTGTCAACAATCACTGTAAGTGCAGAGCTTGTCACACTAAGAAATGGAGCAGCGTCTTGAGTCAAAGAAAGAGTTCCAGTTGGCAACAAGTGCATTTACCGTGCGGTCTCAAATGTATACCCTTCCATCAGGCCTATATGTGTGCTAAATTAGCGTGTGGTCAACTGATGGCTGCAGGTCTGATGGGTATGACATTGTTGGTACTTTACCGTTTCCACAGACTGTACGACTTCTAGAGTCCCCAGCTCCATATCCACTTAGGAGTCTTTATATGTGACCTTGAGTACGATGCCTCCTGGTTACAAACCGTGGTGGAGAGGACATGGGTCACCTAATCCTTCATTCCACAAGGGCAGTGGGCTGCGCCTCAATCCGGCTCTTCATCCCCCAGGAGAGCATTAATCAGTGAAAAAACTAAGAGGCCCATAGTAACTCTAGAGGTGCTGCAGAGATTGACAACTCAGGTGGGAGAATCTGTCCATAGAACAACTATTAGTCATGCATCCCACAAATCTGGTCTTTATGGAAGCGTGGCAGGAAGTCCGGTATGCAGTTTGCGAGAAGCCATGTGGGGGACCCAGCAAACATGAGAAGAAGGTGCACTGGTTTAATTAGACCAAAATTTAACTTTTTGGCCTAAAAGCAAAACGCTATGTGTGGGGGGAATTAACACTGCACATCACCCTGAACACACCATCCCCATAATGAAACATGTTTGTGCCAGCATCATGTTGTGGGGATGCTTTTTTTCAGCAAGGACAAGGAAGCTACTCAGAGTTAATGGGAAGATGGCTAGAGCCAGATACAGGGCAATCCTAGAAGGAAATCTGTTCGAGTCAGCAAAAGACTTGAGACGAGACTGGGATGGAGGTTAACTTTCCAGCAGGACAATGACCCTAAACATACAGCAAAAGCTATAATGGAATGGTTTAGATCAAAGCATATTCATGTGTTAGAATGGCCCAGTCAAAGTCCAGATCTAAATCCAATTGAGAATCTGTGGCAAAACTTGAAAATTGCTGTTCACAGAGCTTGAGCTATTTTGCAAAGAGGAATGGGCAAAAATGTCACTCTCTAGATGTGCAAATCTGGTAGAGGCATACCCAAAAAGACCTGCAGCTGTAATTGCAGCAAAATTTGTTTCTACAAAGTATTGAATACAAATGCACACCACACGTTTCACATATTTATTTGTAAAAAATTTTGAAAACCATTTATAATTTTTCTTCCACTTTACAATTATGTGCCATTTTGGGTTGGTCTATCACATAATATCCCAATAAAATACATTTGTTTTTGGTTGTAACATGACAAAATGTGGAAAATGTCAAGGAGTATGAATACTTTTTCAAGGCACTGTATCTGTATGATATATACAACCTACTACATCATCACCTAGACACTATGACATTTAGAAAAAAAAAAAGTGTGCTTAACCCATTTACGCTGAGCTAACACTGTACACTATATTGTCAAAAGTATTGGGACGCCTGCCTTCACAAACAAATGAACTTTATTGGCATCCCAGTCTTAGTCCGTAGGGTTCAATATTGAGTTGGCCCACTCTTTGCAGCTATAACAGCTTCAACTCTTCTGGGAAGGCTGTCCACAAGGTTTAGGAGTATGTCTATGGGAATGTTTTTTTTAAATTCTTTTTATTATAAGAATATAAATTGGAATACAAAGCAAAGCCGATTGGGCATACCCAGGCTTAGGTTAAAACATACACATTAAAAGAAAAACAACAAAAGGTAAGGTGGTTGGTAACCAAGGCTTAGGGAATTGGAAGCGAGGTATCTGGGGTGTGCAAAAGTTAAAGGGTCGGGTGGTACATTCTCTGTAAACAGATCCACATCTAAGCAGTAAACAGAAGCAAAACAGAGTATCCTATGAAGGGGTTGTCGAGGATCCGACAGTATCTCTGGACTCGGTCCAAATATCCCATACTTTGGAGATTTTTTTTGAACATCCCCTAGTAAATGAATAAAATAAAAGAAATAAAAGAAATCTGCTGCGCCAACCAAACAAAACCAAGCAACCAACACCAACAATTAGACTAATTGTATTGAATAATAAAAGGAAAAAGAAGTGTAGCGCTATATTGTGCAAAAAAGTGTATCATATATAACACCTGTGTACTTATCACAAACTAGGTCCTGCTGGACCTCACAAGTGGGCAGGTTAATCGTGGCCTGTCTAAAAATCAGGTGATCTAAAAAAAACCATTAATATCAACACCCAAAATAGTAAAAAAAACAATATAAATTGTGTATACACGATGAAAAATACAGGACCTTCAGGTCAAAACATAAACATATATAATGAGAGTTGGAGTGGGGGTGTATGGCAAGTCCCTGGGATATAGGACAGTTCATTAAGTTTAACAAAGAGATCCTGGAGCATAGATGTAGGTGTCACAATAGCATCTATTCCTGTCTCCAATAAACTTTTTCAAATACTTGACCCCGCAGGAAATATTATAAAATGCCCTTACCGGACGTGGTGGACTCACAGGCCGTTGGCGGTGAGTCGTATGCGCTTGCACCGTCAAATACGGTAAGGTTATAGTTGTCCTTGGTCCATGGCGCAAGGGTCCTGGAAGGGCTCCCAATCTTAAACGGTACCACGGATTCGTCCTCCAGCGAACATTTGGGTCTCATGCAATTGAGATAAAGGGATAGGGAGAAAAAAGGCTCCGCATAGTGTGAATTCCGGATTACCAAAAAATTTTTTTTATTGTGTTTAAAAAATTCCAACACAAATTCAAGTAAAAACAAAGTTCATAAAAGTACTTTTAGCGCAGTAAATAGATGATTGAGGTGGCGTCCAACACCCGACGCGTTTCGTCTTCAAAAGACTTCAACAGGGGTAAAGCTTACCTCTCATCTACTGCGCTATTTATTTAAGAATGCTAGAATTTACATCGGGGACACCTGTGCGGCGTGACTTCCGGGATTGGCATCATGTGAGGGTTTTCCTGGTCAGCTGACTAACTTTTCGGCCTATCACGGAGTTAGACATAGTCACAGGACCAAGCCTCAGTCAGATCTTCCTACTCAGCCAATTGAAATGAAGCAAAGAGGCCATGTGATCACTACGTCGAGGCGTCTCAGCGCAATGACGAGGATCACACAACACTCATCCATGTTAGTTGGTTACTTCCTGATTGACGCGTCATCACGTGTTAGCGCGATGATGTCATGGATCAGACATACCTTCTCATTTTCAGGAGAGTACGTCCCATAGAAGACACGTCCTATCACGCAGGCGCATCAGCGCAGACCTGGGGGTTCCTCTCTTCAGTGTGTCAATACTGACAATGCAAATAGGCGTGTATTAAGATCGCATTTTATACCACTACGGCCACTCACCTTCCTCATTGCGTTCAACAAGGCTACTTAATCGCAACCTGGTTGGCCAATAACACAAAGAGAGAACACAATCATTGTGACACAAAGGTGGTATAGGTATACAAACTGTCAAATCATCGAAGGTGACATCTCCCCTCATTCCAGAGCTATCCTAGTCATATCGCACAAGTTCCCCTGTGTTTACAAATATTACTTCCAAACACTTTTAAAATGATTAAAAGAAAAATCCGCACACAGAAAAAATAAAATACAATTAAATTTAAAAAGTAGAAATTCATTTTATGTTCTAATTGTATGACCATCTCCCCCAGACATATGTCCAGGGGGGGAAACAAGCGTCAATCAGGAAGTAACCAACTAACATGGATGAGTGTTGTGTGATCCTCGTCATTGCGCTGAGACGCCTCGACGTAGTGATCACATGGCCTCTTTGCTTCATTTCAATTGGCTGAGTAGGAAGATCTGACTGAGGCTTGGTCCTGTGACTATGTCTAACTCCGTGATAGGCCGAAAAGTTAGTCAGCTGACCAGGAAAACCCTCACATGATGCCAATCCCGGAAGTCACGCCGCACAGGTGTCCCCGATGTAAATTCTAGCATTCTTAAATAAATAGCGCAGTAGATGAGAGGTAAGCTTTACCCCTGTTGAAGTCTTTTGAAGACGAAACGCGTCGGGTGTTGGACGCCACCTCAATCATCTATTTACTGCGCTAAAAGTACTTTTATGAACTTTGTTTTTACTTGAATTTGTGTTGGAATTTTTTAAACACAATAAAAAATTTTTTTTGGTAATCCGGAATTCACACTATGCGGAGCCTTTTTTCTCCCTATCCCTTTATCTCAATTGCATGAGACCCAAATGTTCGCTGGAGGACGAATCCGTGGTACCGTTTAAGATTGGGAGCCCTTCAGGACCCTTGCGCCATGGACCAAGGACAACTATAACCTTACCGTATTTGACGGTGCAAGCGCATACGACTCACCGCCAACGGCCTGTGAGTCCACCACGTCCAGTAAGGGCATTTTATAATATTTCCTGCGGGGTCAAGTATTTGAAAAAGTTTATTGGAGACAGGAATAGATGCTATTGTGACACCTACATCTATGCTCCAGGATCTCTTTGTTAAACTTAATGAACTGTCCTATATCCCAGGGACTTGCCATACACCCCCACTCCAACTCTCATTATATATGTTTATGTTTTGACCTGAAGGTCCTGTATTTTTCATCGTGTATACACAATTTATATTGTTTTTTTTACTATTTTGGGTGTTGATATTAATTTTTTTTTTTAGATCACCTGATTTTTAGACAGGCCACGATTAACCTGCCCACTTGTGAGGTCCAGCAGGACCTAGTTTGTGATAAGTACACAGGTGTTATATATGATACACTTTTTTGCACAATATAGCGCTACACTTCTTTTTCCTTTTATCCCCTAGTAAATGTATACACTGGGACCGCTTTATTGACTTTATTCTTCCAATAATCTAAGGTGGGGGGCTGGGTGGATTTCCATTTAAGGAGTATAGTCTTACGTGCGTAAAACAATAAGAGGCCTATCAAGGTTCTCATAGATCTAGAGGTAGCTAGTAGGTGAACGAGACCTAAAATGCAAACATCAATTGATAGTGGTATTGCAATTGTGGTGACTATGCAAATATGTCGGGAAACCGCTGTCCAGAATAGTTTTATGCCCGGACATTCCCAAAACACATGCAGGTATGTGGCAGGGTCGGCCGTACAGCACCAACATTGTGAGGAGTGTGCAGGATAAATCTTCTGTAACCGTTGAGGTGTGAGATATACTCTATGGAGGATCTTAAAGGGGTTGTAAAGGTAAAAGTTTTTTCACCTTATTGCATTCTATGCATTAAGGTGAAAAAATATCTGACAATACCCCAGCCCCCCCCGTTTTACTTACCTGACCCCTTGAAAGTCCCGCGCTCGCCCCTGACATCCTCTTTGCCGCTCAGCCTGGCTGTTGATTGGTTACAGTGGATGGATTGAAAGCAGCGCAGCCATTGGCTCACGCTGCTGTCAATCACATCCAATGATGCGGAGCGCCGGGGGCGGGGCTGAGTGATACAGTGAGCGGCTATGGCTGCCGGCTGTATCACGGAAGCGCGCCCGCAAGCAATCAACACCATGCGAGGGAGCTCGTATGAAAGTGTTGAGTCCTTGCGGGGGGGAGCAGAGACAGCCACCGAGGGACCCCAGAAGACCAGGTTCTGGGCCACTCTGTGCAAAATGAGCTGCACAGTGGAGGTAAGTATAGCATGTTTGTTATTTAAAAAAAAAATTTAACTTTAGAGATCCTTTAAATTGGATTAATCTGTCCCTGGCTGATACCAAGCTTTGTATAGGGTAGTCCCAAACATCCTCCCAGTCTTCAGAATCTAACTCTGGGACTTCCTCCCGCCATCGCGACAATAGTTTGTCGAGGCCAACATGGACGGAGGGTTGAAGAGACTTATATATTGTAGAGAGTGGTTTACCCAGACTATCCCCTCGTAGCATAGCTTCAGTTCTGGACAAGGTTAACGTTACGGGGTGATTGCCAAATTGCGTCTGAAAGGCATGTCTCAACTGAAGGAACCTAAACAGATATGATTTTGGGAGAGCGTATTTCGATTTAAGGGAGTCGAATGTCTGGAGTACGTCTATGGGAATGTTTGACCATTCTTCCAGAAGCGCATTTGTGAGGTCAGGCAATGATGTTGGATGAGAAGACCTGGCTCGCAGTCTCTGCTCTAATTCTTCCCAAAGGTGTTTTATCGGGTTGAGGTCAGGACTTTGTGCAGGTCAGTCAAGTTCCTCCACCCCAGCTTGCTCATCCATGTCTTTATGGACCTTGCTTTGTGTTTGAAGGTGGAAGTATGTTTTTGGGTTCTGGGAAGGAGCCACGGTACCTGCAGGTCATGCACACAAACGCAGGAAGCCTTTTCTGAGAGAAACATAGAGGCTTCTGGATTTTAAATATTCAAATACAAGTTTCCTGGTAGTCACTAACCCAAAAGAGTACAGGTAAGCTATTTTCCCTGATACTCATACTTGGTCACAGACCGATATTGACTTTAGAAATATTTACAAAAGAGGCCATCATCTGAACTCACTGCGAAGAAGAAAGGCAAGCAAAGCTGGTGCAGCTGTGCATAGTAACCAATCGGCTTCTAACTTCAGTTTGTTCAGTTAAGCTTTGACAATGAAACCTAGAAGCTCATTGGTTACTATGCACAGCTGCACTAGATTCCGTATGCACCAGTTTTAGCAACTCTCCCCCATTGTGTCCCAGATAGACCTGTTTATATGCAATATATACTATTTTTAATTCTTTATTATCTGTCATCATCTTTGATATATTAATAAAGAAAATAGTGCAAGAAATCAGACTGATCCTGAAAAATAAATCTTGAAGAATCGGATTCCCTAGCGTAGACACCATTGTTCATTAGTCACAGAGAATTGTCCGTGGAGCATTTATCTTGTGGCCTCCTGGTACTCAGGACACCTGTATTGTTTCAGGTTTGTCGCTTTTCATCCAGTGCAATTCATCACTCACCCACATGGCCTGTCAGCAGCCTTAGCAGCTGTGATGATGACCCTTTGATGGCTTGACACTTTTATAAAGTGAAGGGAAGGGATAAGAATGTTTTTGCCTTGACATCGATAAACGAAAAAGACCTTAGTGTGTAAAAAACATGCAGGAGCTAGATGTGATGTGAACCTGTCACACAGCATAAACTTTGGATACAGATGGCATTTAAAGTGGGTAACTCCTTCGCACTAGTAACTGAGGCTTGTCTGTGATGGCATTTGCATAGTAACATTAATGGTTCACTCTGATACACTATCATACCGGTATATACTGCGGACAACTACACCATGGCACTTGAGTGCATACATTGTTTGTAATTTCACTGACAAATCACTAAATCAGATGAATTTGTGGCACATCTGTGAAGTGTAATGGAAATATTTGATGGTTTTATCTAACTGTGCGGGATATTATTATTCATAGCAGAGGACCTTGTATCAACCGATATCAAGGGAAGAAAAAGAAAGGACTGTGAAACTTTGTAAATATCCTGCAGAGTTTTTTTTTTAACAGGCCTGAGTAAAGATGGCCATACATGGAGTGAAATTCGGCCAATTCCGCAAGGATCGGTTGAGTTTAGATCCATGTATGGGGACAGTGGTTGTACAGAAGTCAATCTACCGACCCCCTTTTTCATTTTTTTTTATGTTGCAGCCTGATACTACAGCTGCCTAAATTCATTTTTTTCTCATTAACCACTTCAGCCCCGCAAGGTTTTACTCCCTCAATGACCAGGCCATTTTTTGCAATACGGCACTGCGTTACTTTAACCACTTGCCGACCGCCTCACGCAGATATACTGCGGCAGAATGGCACGGGCAGGCAAAGTAACGTATGGGTATGTTACTTGCCTCCCGCGGGCAGGGGATCCCATGGGACCCCCCCGGTGCTCGAGGCGGTCGCCTTCTGTCCTGGAGCGATCAGAGGTGACGGGGAGGCCATCCATTCGTGGCCACCCCCTCGCGATCGCTCCCAGCCAATGACGTTCTTCCTCTGCTGCTGTATAGTAAACCGCAGCAGAGGAAGTGATGTCATCGCTCTTCGGCTCTGTATTTTCCATTCCGGCGCCGAGGAGAGAAGACATCAATGTGAGTGCACAAACACTACACACACAGTAAAACACACCAGGCACACTTTACACCCCCCATCATCTCCCCCCCCCCCCCCCCACCCGTCCCCGTCACAGTGACACCAAGCAGTTTTTTTTGATTATTGCATTGGTGTCAGTTTGTGACAGTTAGTGTGATAGGGCAGTTAGTGTTAGCCCCCTTTAGGTCTAGGATACCCCCTAACCCTCCTAATAAAGGTTAACCCCGTGATCACCCCCCGTCGCCAGTGTCACTAAGCGATTATTTTTCTGATTGCTGTATTAGTGTCACTGTTGACGCTAGTTAGGGAGGTAAATATATAGGTTCGCCGTCAGGGACCCCCATATACTACCTAATAAAGTTTTTAACCCCTTGATAGCCCCCTAGTTAACCCTTTCACCAGTGATCACTGTATAACTGTTACGGGTGACGCTGGCTAGTTAGTTTATTTTTTATAGTGTCAGGGCACCCGCCGTTTATTACCTAATAAAGGTTTAGCCCCCTGATCGTCCGGCGATGATATAACTTAGGTGTTAGGGTCAGATAGGGTCTGCGTCGCCCCAGGCAGCGCCAGGTTAGCGCCAGTACCGCTAACACCCACGCACGCAGCATACACCTCCCTTAGTGGTATAGTATCCGAACAGATCAATATCTGATCTGATCAGATCTATACTAGCGTCCCCAGCAGTTTAGGGTTCCCAAAAACGCAGTGTTAGCGGGATCAGCCCAGATACCTGCTAGCACCTGCGTTTTGCCCCTCCACCCGGCCCAGCCTACCCAAGTGCAGTATCGATCGATCACTGTCACTTACAAAACACTAAACGCATAACTGCAGCGTTCGCAGAGTCAGGCCTGATACCTGCGATCGCTAACAGTTTTTTTGGTAGCGTTTTGGTGAACTGGCAAGCACCAGCGGCCTAATACATCCCGATCATAGTCAAACCAGCACTGCAGTAACACTTGGTGACATGGCGAGTCCCATAAGTGCAGTTCAAGCTGGTGAGGTGGCAAGCACAAGTAGTGTCCCGCTGCCACCAAGAAGACAAACACAGGTCCGTCGTGCCCAAAATGCCCTTTCTGTTGCATTCGCCAATCCTAATTGGGAACCCACCATTTCTACAGCGCCCGTACTTCCCCCATTCACATCCCCAACCAAATGCAGTCGGCTGCATGAGAGGCATTTTCTTTATGTCCTCCCGAGTACCCCTACCCAACGAACCCCCCCAAAAAAGATGTCGTGTCTGCAGCAAGTGCGGATATAGGCGTGACACCCGCTATTATTGTCCCTCCTGTCCTGACAATCCTGGTCTTTGCATTGGTGAATGTTTTGAACGCTACCATACACTAGTTGAGTATTAGCGTAGGGTACAACATTGCACAGACTAGGCACACTTTCACAGGGTCTCCCAAGATGCCAACGCATTTTGAGAGACCCGAACCTGGAACCGGTTACAGTTATAAAAGTTACAGTTACATAAAAAAAACCACAAAAAAATATATAAAATAAAACAAAAATAGTTGTCGTTTTATTGTTCTCTCTATTCTCTCTATTGTTCTGCTCTTTTTTACTGTATTCTATTCTGCAATGTTTTATTGTTATATTTTATCATGTTTGCTTTTCAGGTATGCAAATTTTATACTTTACTGTTTACTGTGTTTTATTGTTAACCATTTTTTTGCCTTCAGGTACACCATTCAGCTGCAGAGCGGATTTATTTATCTTGACAGCAACAGCGTTTGCTCCCACGATATATAAAGCCCTGACTCCAGCGGAGGTGATATATGCCGAAGCATGGGGGCAGCAGGGGCGGAGGAGCGATTTGCTCCTAACTTTTGGGGCAGATGCCCCCATGCTTCGGCATATATAAATGGTGCATGTATGCCCATTATTAGAAGTGGGTGGACGAAGGGAGGTATTCTATTGGTGGGCATACCCACCGATGAATCTCTTTTTTTCGTTCAGCCCACAGGCTGCATGAAAAAAAAAGATTACAATATATGCCCAACAAGGACCAGCAACGTACTGGTATGTTGCTGGACTTTGAGTGGTTATACCAGAATGATGCCTGCAGGTTTAGGTATCATCTTGGTATCATTCTTTTCAGCCAGTGGTCGGCTTTCATGTAAAAGCAATCCTAGCGGCTAATTTAGCCTCTAGACTGCTTTTACAAGCAGTGGGAGGGAATGCCCCCCCCCCACCGTCCTCCATGTTTTTCTCTGGCTCTCCTGTCCCAACAGGGAACCTGAGAATGCAGCCGGTGATTCAGCCAGCTGACCATAGAGCTGATCAGAGACCAGAGTGGCTCCAAACATCTCTATGGCCTAAGAAACCGGAAGCTACGAGCATTTCATGACTTAGATTTCACCTGATGTAAACAGCGCCATTGGGAAATTGGGAAAGCATTTTATCACACCGATCTTGGTGTGGTCAGATGCTTTGAGGGCAGAGGAGAGATCTAGGGTCTAATAGAGCCCAATTTTTTCAAAAAAGAGTACCTGTCACTACCTATTGCTATCATAGGGGATATTTACATTCCCTGAGATAACAATAAAAATAATTTAACAAAAATGAAATGAACAGTTTAAAAATAAGATAAAAAAAGCAAAAAAATAATAAAGAAAAAAAAAAAAAAGCACCCCTGTCCCCCCCTGCTCTCGCACAAAGGCGAACGCAAGCGTCGGTCTGGCGTCAAATGTAAACCGCAATTGCACCATGCATGTGAGGTATCACCGCGAAGGTCAGATCGAGGGCAGTAATTATAGCAGTAGACCTCCTCTGTAAATCTAAAGTGGTAACCTGTAAAGGCTTTTAAAGGCTTTTAAAAATGTATTTAGTATGTCACCACTGCACGTTTGTGCACAATTTTAAAGCATGTCATGTTTGGTATCCATGTGCTCGGCCTAAGATCATCTTTTTTATTTCATCAAACATTTGGGCAATATAGTGTGTTTTAGTACATTAAAATTTTAAAAAGTGTGTCTTTTCCCAAAAAAATGCATTTGAAAAATCGCTGCGCAAATACTGTGTGAAAAAAAAAAAAATGAAATGCCCACCGTTTTAATCTGTAGGGCATTTGTTTTAAAAAAATATATAATGTTTGGAGGTTCAAAGTAATTTTCTTGCAAAAAAATTTTTTTTCATGTAAACAAAAAGCGTCAGAAAGGGCTTTGTATTCAAGTGGTTAGAAGAGTGGGTGATGTGTGACATAAGCTTCTAAATGTTGTGCATAAAATGCCAGGACAGTTCAACCCCCCCCCAAATGACCCCATTTTGGAAAGTAGACACCCCAAGCTATTTGCTGAGAGGCATGTCGAGTCCATGGAATATTTTATATTGTGACACAAGTTGTGGGAAAAAGACACATTTTTTTTTTTTTTGCACAAAGTTGTCACTAAATGATATATTGCTCAAACATGCCATGGAAATATGTTAAATTACACCCCAGGATACATTCTGTTGCTTCTCCTGAGTACATGAATACCACATGTGTGAGACTTTTTGGGAGCCTAGCTGCGTACGGGACCCCGAAAACCAAGCACCACCTTCAGGCTTTCTAAGGGCGTAAATTTTTGATTTCACTCTTCACTGCCTATCACAGTTTCGGAGGCCATGGAATGCCCAGGTGGCACAAACCCCCCCAAATGACCCTATTTTGGAAAGTAGACACACCAAGCTATTTGCTGAGAGGTATAGTGAGCATTTTGCAGACCTCACTTTTTGTCACAAAGTTTTGAAAATTGAAAAAAGAAAAAAACATTTTTTTTTCTTGTTATTCTTCATTTTCAAAAACAAATGAGAGCTGCAAAATACTCACCATGCCTCTCAGCAAATAGCTTGGGGTGTCTACTTTCCAAAATGGGGTCATTTGGGGGGTGGGGGGGGGGGTTGTGCCATCTTGGCATTTTATGGCCTTCAAAACTGTGATAGGTAGTGAGGAGTGAATCAAAAATTTACGCCATTAGAAATCCTGAAGGCGGTGATTGGTTTTCGTGGCCCCGTATGCGGCTAGGCTCCCAAAAAGTCTCACACATGTGGTATCCCCATACTCAGGAGAAGCAGCTGAATGTATTTTGGGGTGCAATTCCACATATGCCCATGGCCTGTGTGAGCAATATATCATTTAGTGACAACTTTTTCTGTCTTTTTCTGTTTATAGCACAAAAAATAAAAACCGCAGAGGTGATCAAATACCATCAAAAGAAAGCTCTATTTGTGGGAAGAAAAGGACGCAAATTTCGTTTGGGTACAGCATTGCATGACCGCGCAATTAACAGTTAAAACGACGCAGTGCCAAATTGTAAAAAGTGCTCTGGTCAGGAAGGGGGTAAATCCTTCCGGGGCTGAAGTGGTTAACTGACAATTGCGCGGCCGTGCAACGCTGTACCCAAACAAAGTTGATGTGCTTTTTTTCCCACAAATAGAGCTTTCTTTTGGTTGTATTTGATCACCTTTGCGGATTTTATTTTTTGCGTCATAAACAAAAAAAGAGCAACAATTTTGAAAAAAAAAAACAACTTTTTTTTTTACTTCCTGCTATAAAACATATCCAATAAAAATATGTAAAAAAAAAAATCAAATTTCTTCATCAATTTAGGCCAATATGTTTTCTGCTACATATTTTTGGTAAAAAATCCCAATTACCGTATATTGATTGGTTTGCGCAAAAGTTATCGCGTTTGCAAACTATGGGATATTTTTATGGCATTTTTATTTTTACTAGTAATGGCGGCAGTCAGCGATTTTTAGCGGGACTGCAACATTGCGGTGGACAAATCAGACACGAAGTAACACTTTTTGGGGACCAGTGACACCAATACAGTGATCAGTGCTAAAAAAAAATTTTACTGTATATGTATTTATGTATATATGTATATGTATTATAAATATATGTATCGATACACTGTTACTGTATAAATTACACTGGCAGGGAAAGGGTTAACATTAGGGCTGATCAAAGGGTTAAGTGTGCTCCCAGGGAATGCTTTCTAACTGTGTGGGGGATGGACTGACTGGAGGAAGAGAGACATCTTTGTTCCTGATTAGCAGGAATCACAAATATCTCACTTCCTCTGTGACAGAATGACAGTCTGCCTTGTTTACATAGGAAGACCACCGTTCTGCCACTCCTACAAACAATCCCTGGTGGCCAGGCCAATGCGACTGCCGAAACTGCTGATTGGCTCCCGGTGTGTCCAATCACAGTGGAAGCGGGTCTCCGGCAGTGAGCGCCCCAGACCCAGGAAGAGGTAATGGCGTACAGGTACATTGTTTTGCGCAGCCGGCCACCCTGCCGCAGTATATGTATGGTGGGCGGTCCGAAAACGGTTAATCTACATTCCGTACCCCATAATGACAAAGTGAAAACAGAATTTTAGAAATGTCTGAATTTATTAAAAAAAAAAAACTGCAATATCACATGTACTTAAAGCGGAGCTCTACCCAAAAGGGAAAGCTCTGCTTTAAGCACTCCTCTGCCCCCCTCCCCCTTCCACATTTGACATATAATGTTTTTTGGGGGTAGCAGGTACCTAGCTCTTCTCTCCCTTTCCCTTCCTGCACTCTTCTGGGACACATCACAGGAGACTGCCGGACCATTCAGAAGGTGCAGCACAACTATCGCATGCACAGTGTGCACTCTGCTCTGAAGCTGCAAGCTGTCACAGCCAAGTGCCCACAGTTGAAATGCCAGCACGGGGAAGAGAAGCGACGTTTCAGATGACCACATCGGTGGATCACGTGGGCAGGTGAGTGTGTGTTTGTTCAAAGTTAGCATGTACACTTTTTGTAGCTGCTGACTTTTAATAAACACAAAACCGACTGGAGCTATGCTTTAAGTATTCAGACCCTTTTCAACAACGCTTGAAATTTGAATATACTCCTCTTCCTTTAATGGAATGTTGTTGTTTTTTACATTTTTTTTTTTTTTTATCCTTCAGCTGAAGAAATCTATTAAAGCACCAGAGATGCCATCAAAACATGTTCGAAACTGGGTCCCTAAGGTGCTGGAGCAGAGGCGACAAGGACTGGAGTTGTATTTACAGGTAAAATGTAAATTCATGCACTTGGGGGCTAAGAATATGCATGCATAATACATACTAGGGGGAGTAAAACTGGGGGAATCCGTAGTGGAGAAGGATCTGGGGGTTTTGGTAGATCATAAGCTCAATAATAGCATGCAATGCCAAGCTGCAGTTTCCAAAGCGAGCAAAGTCATTTCTTGTATTAGGAGAGGTATGGACTCCTGAAAGAGATGTCATTTTGCCCCTGTACAAATCATTATTAGTAAGACCTCATCTGGAATATGCAGTTCAGTTTTGGGCACCAGTTCTCAAAAAGGATATCGGGGAACTGGAGAAAGTGCAGAGAAGGGCAACCAAACTAATAAGAGGCATGGAGGAACTCCGCTATGAGGAAAGATTAGAGGAACTCCGCTATGAGGAAAGATTAGAGGAACTGAATTCTCTCTTGAGAAGAGGAGATTAAGGGGGGATATGATGAACATGTACAAATACATACAGTAAGTGGTCCATATAGTGAACTTGGTGTTGAGTTTTTCACTTTAGGGTCATCACAGAGGACAAGGGGGCACTCTTTAAGTCTAGAGGAAAAGAGATTTCATCTCCAAATACAGAAAGGTTTCTTCACAGTAGTAGTGAAAATGTGGAATAGACTCCCTCCAGAGGTGGTTCTGGCCAGCTCAGTAGATTGCTTTAAAAAATGCCTGGATACTTTTCCAAATGTACCGTATATATTCAAGTATAAGTCAAAATTTTCAGCCCCTTTTTTTGGGGCTGAAAGTGCCCTCTTCGACTAATACTCGAGTCACCACCGTCTACCTACATGATCAGCGTGTCATGCAGGCAAATGGCGGCTAGCGTGTGCTACATAGCACTCGGCAGCCTCTCACTGTTCAAAAGCCGTGCCTCCTCGTCTGTGATAGGCAGTCAGTGTACAGCCTATCACAGACATTCTCTCATCCTCGTCCGTGGTATGAGGATGAGAGAATGTCCGTGATAGGCTGACCGCTGACTGCTGGGAAATGGAGTTTTCTGCCTATCGTGGACGAGGAGGATGCGCTGCTTTTGAACAGTGAATGGCCGCCGCACACGCTGATCGGTGCAGAGCGGCACACGGAGGATGCACATGACACAGGTAGGATGCGCACAGACACATGCACACAGGTACATATACACATGACACATGCACACATACACAGGGCACAGGTACATATACATGACACATGCACATATACATAGGACACAGGTACATATACACATGACACATGACACATATACACAGGACACAGGTACATGACACATGACACATATACACAGGACACAGGTACATGACACATGCACATATACACAGGACACAGGTACATGACAGATGCACATATGCACAGGACACATGCACATATGCACAGGACACAGGGAGGTATACAGCTGCAGATGGGCATTGTTGACCCTCTTTTTCCACTTACAGCAGCTGCTGCATTTCTCACCCTCGTCTTATACTCGGGTCAATACATTTTTCCCATTTTTTTGTGGTAAATTAGGGCCTTGACTTATACTCAGATCGACTTATACTCGAGTATATACAGTACATAATATAACTGGGTACTAACATTTATAGATAAAGTTGATCCAGGGAAAGTTTGATTGCCTCTTGGGGGGGGGGGGGGGAATTGGATCATGCTTTGCTGGGGTTTTTTGCTTTCCTCTGGATCAACTGTGGGTGAAAGATTGTGTATATGGGATTGTATTATTTTTTTTTGGTTGAATTGGATGGACTTGTGTCTTTTTTTCACTAACTATGTAAGGGGATATCTTATTTCAGCCACACAACAATAGAAACCATGTACATATCAGAATCGTATCTTTCAGAAAACAATTGGGTAAATAATTCGGTGCTCCACCATCACCTGCTGATGCTGTCAAATTCAGCCAAACCTTTTAGGTTTGTGATATTAAGCAATCAGTTTCAAGCATTTGAAACAGTTAAATTATAAGGTCAATTAATTGTGTATTGTCACATGCATTGGTGACGTTAAACTGACCCACAAGTAGATTTTACATAGATATGTTATGTTAGATCAGCAAAATTTACCAATCTCTGTGTAGTGGACCTAATATGATCAAATCTTTTAGTAAATATCCAGTCTTGTGGGCTCTCACACTATATAGTTCTTGGTGAGTGTTGTTGATCTAAAAGGTGAAATCCAAGTAAAATCTAACTGTGTGGCCAAAAAACATGACATCAACAAACTCATAGATGAAATCTGTCTTTTAGAGAGGATTCTGCACTGCAAGCTTTCCTTCACAGCCCCATTTTACACTGGATATTCATTCCACTATATATTCAAAGATGTACACAGCATTTCTTCACAGCATTCATTTTTATTGCACTTTATTCCTCATTCATACACTGTTTAGCCATTCATAAATATGTCTATTGTCTGTAATGTGTGATTTTAGGCAACAGAAAGATCTGCTTGACGTATATTGGATATTTGTAAGGCAAAAACAGATGTGACACAAAATACACTTATTCAATATACAGTGGGGCAAAAAAGTATTTAGTCAGCAAGTAATTGTGCAAGTTCTCCCACTTAAAAAGATGAGAGAGGCCTGTAATTGTCATCATAGGTATACCTCAACTATGAGAGGCAAAATGTGGAAACAAATCCAAACAATCACATTGTCTGATATTTGAAAGAATTTATTTGCAAATTATGGTGGAATATAAGTATTTGGTCAATATCAAAAGTTCATCTCAATACTTTGTTATATATCCTTTGTTGGCAATGACAGAGGTCAAACGTTTTCTGTAAGTCTTCACAAGGTCGTCACACACTGTTGCTGGTATGTTGGCCCATTCCTCCATGCAGATCTCCTCTAGAGCAGTGATGTTTTGGGGCTGTCGCTGGGCAACATGGACTTTCAACTCCCGCCAAAGGTTTTCTATGGGGTTAAGATCTGGAGACTGGCTAGGCCACTCCAGGACCTTGAAATGCTTCTTACGAAGCCACTCCTTCGTTGCCCGGGCGTGTGTTTGGGATCATTGTCATGCTGAAAGACCCAGTCATGTTTCATCTTCAATGCCATTGCTGATGGGAGGAGGTTTGCACTCAAAATCTCACGATACATGGCCCCATTCATTCTTTCATGTACACGGATCAGTCGTCTTGTTCCCTTTGTAGAGAAACAGCCCCAAAGCATAATGTTGCCACCCCCATGCTTCACAGTAGGTATGGTGTTCTTTGGTTGCAACTCAGCATTCTCTCTCCTCCAAACACGATGAGTTGTGTTTCTACCAAACAATTCTACTTTGGTTTCATCTGACTATATGACATTCTCCCAATCCGCTTCTGGATCATCCAAATGCTCTCTAGCAAACCTCAGATGGGCCCGGACATGTACTGGCTTAGGCAGGGGGACACGTCTGGCACTGCAGGATCTGAGTCCCTGGCGGCATAGTGTGTTACTGATGGTAGCCTTTGTTACGTTGGTCCCAGCTCTCTGCAGGTCATTCCCTAGGTCCCCCCATGTGATTCTGGGATTTTTGCTCACTCTTCTTGTGATCATTTTGACCCCACGGAGTGAGATCTTGTGTGGAGCCCCAGATCGAGGGAGATTATCAGTGGTCTTGTATGCCTTCCATTTTCTAATTATTGCTCCAAGTGTTGATTTATTCACACCAAGCTGCTTGCTTATTGCAGATTCAGTCTTCCCAGCCTGGTGCAGGTCTACAATTTTGTTTCTGATGTCCTTCGACAGCTCTTTGGTCTTCACCATAGTTGGAGTGTGACTGTTTGAGGTTGTGGACAGGTGTCTTTTATACTGATAACAAGTTCAAACAGGTGCCATTAATACAGGTAATGAGTGGAGAACAGAGGAACCTCTTATAGAAAAAGATACAAGTCTGTGAGAGCCAGAAATCTTGCTTGTTTGTAGGTGACCAAATACTTATTTTCCACCATAATTTGCAAATAAACTCTTTAAAAAATCAGACAATGTGATTGTCTGGATTTGTTTCCACATTTTGTCTCTCATAGTTGAGGTATACCTATGATGACAATTACAGGCCTCTCTCATCTTTTTAAGTGGGAGAACTTGCACAATTGGTGGCTGACTAAATACTTTTTTGCCCCACTGTATTTCAATAGAAAAACAAGTGAGCTCCCAGAGGCAAGAGCGACTAGCACAAAAAGTGACACACCAACCTTATGGTAAAAATAAACTAAAAAAAAGTGCACCGCTTCAATATAAAGTGCATCAAAGTATGATGAATCACACAATCTCAATTAGTAAACATAAACATTAACGTGCATCAATATATAATAAACAAAATATAACAGTATACAGGAATCTTATTATGTGCAAAGAGATAGAACAACAAAGTGCTAGTGCTCTTCCAATAACCAAAAGTCCAATGAAAGTCACATATAAGCAATCCACTTAAGAACTTCAGTGATATTGCCTCTGATTGTTGCAATTCATTCACTGTGCAACTTAAGTGCTGTGGTCCTTCACCCTTATGCACTCACCAGATCGCTAATATGCATTAGCATAGAATGTTAGCCATTCATACACACATGGAGTCCTTTCTCAAATCTCTGCTCCAGATCGTTTCCGCCCAACCAGGGCCCTGTGCAGAAAACGCTCACCACATGGAGCCCAAAGATAAGGTATATAGTGCAGTATTATTTCCAAAAATTAGCCATATAAAACATCATACAAGTACCACGTGGAGACTAACAAAATAAAATCCATCCAGACGTATCCCCTGATACATCTAGGCGTATCCTTTGAGGACGTGCATGCACACAAAACATGTTTGGTGGGGCCTTGCGTGCTGACGTCAGTTCGGGCGGATTTTATTTTGGTTATCTGTACATGGAACCTGTATATTTTATATGGCTCTTTTTAAGAAATAAATACTGCCCTACACTCACCAGTCACTTTATTAGGTACACCTTGCTAGTACCAGGTTGGATCCCCTTTTGCCTTCAGAACTGCCTTAATTCTTCATGGCGTAGCTTCATCAAAGTTTTGGAAACATTCCTCAGAGATTTTGGTCCATATTGACATGATAGCATCACGCAGTTGCTGCAGATTTATCGGCTGCACATCCATGATGTGAATCTCCCATTCCACCACATTCCAAAGGTGCTCTTTTGGATTCAGATCTGGTGACTGTGGAGGCCATTGAAGTGCAGTAAACTCATTGTCCTGTTCAAGAAACCAGTGGTGAGATGATCTGAGCTTTGTGACATGGTGCATTATCCTGCTGGAAGTAGTCATCATAAGATGGGTACACTGTAGTCATAAAGGGATGGACATTGTCAGCAACAATACTCAGGTAGTCCGTGGTGTTTAAACGATGCTCATTTGGTACTAAGGGGCCCAAAGTGTGCCAAGAATATATCCCCCACACCATTACACCACCAGCCTGAACAGTTTATGCAAGGCAGGGTGGGTCCATGCTTTCATGTTTATGCCAAATTCTGACCCTACCATCATTGAGACTCGTCAGGCCAGGCAACGTTTTTCCAATGTTCTGTTGTCCAATTTTGGTGAGCCTGTGCGAATTGTAGCCTCATTTTCCTGTTCTTAGCTGACAGGAGTGGCTTCTGGTATGGTCTTCTGCTGCTGTAGCCCATCTGCTTCAAGGTTTGATGTGTTGTGCATTCAGAGATCATATTCTGCATACCTTGGTTGTAACGAGTAGTTATTTGACTTACTGTTGCCTTTCTGTCCATGTGCTTGTATGAACGGCTGACATTGTATGCTAATGCCCATTAGCTATCTAGCGAGTGCATAAGGGTGAAGTACCACAACACTTTAGTTGCACAGTGAATGATTTGCAACACTGGGAGTCATTATCACTGAAGTTTCTAAGTGGATTCCTTATATGATTTTTGAGACTTTCATCAGGCTTTTGTTTATTGGAAGAGCACTAGCACTTTATTGTTCTAGCTCTTTGCACATAAGAAAATTTGTGTATACTAACATATTCTGTTATATATTGATGCACTTTAATGTTTATGCTTACTTAGTGAGATTTTATGTGTGATTCTTCATAATTTTGAAACACTTATTGGTTTAGAGACATCAAGCTTTAAGATCTGTGCTTGTGAAAAGGAGAACTTCTGACTCTGGTACGTTCTTGTTACAACTCTCAGGAAACCTCTGTATGGACCACTTATGGCAAGCAAAACCCAAATCGGTTGTATTGCTTGGAAGAATCCGTGGTAAATTGCTGCCTGCCCTGTCATTTAATCCCACATTACAGTTTTGTTTTTTTTTTGAAAATTTTATTTTGATTTATCAGAAGTTGCATACGCTTGTGTGTGTATGGTCATGTTGCATCAATACATGACCATATACAACTCACAATCCACAGTGATCAACTAGAGAGACCTGTTGCATCTTCATTCTTTTGAATTTAACATCATATCCCAGTCCTATTGACTACATCAAGCAGCATAAATATACGGGGGGGGGGCAAGCAGTGAGGGTGTGGGCCCTTTATAAAGATATATGCTTCGTCTATACCACTCCTGTGTGATAAAGTTAAACAATACCACGCTGTCAACTAAACACAAGACAGCAACAAGCACAGCAAATCACAATCGCAAGTGACAAAATTATATATGAATGTGCAGCGCTAAATAAGAACGGTCATAATGAATAGGAGAATAGAACCGTATACAAATAATTAATGGTAAGCATTTCTAAACATGTATAAACATAAATGAGTATATAAATTAAAGTCCATGCTGTGATGGCGAATAAATGAAAATAATCCACAAATAAGAGACAAAGGTGTGATGTTGATCCAGGTAGATGAATATCAACCTCCAGACATCAATAGGAAAACCAATGTGAAGAAAAGATAATGGGAGAAGCCACCACCAACATAAGAGAGGCTTACCAAAGCTAATGGACTCAGCAAGGCATACGTCTAATGTGTCGTCAAGACTTATGGTGACAACGCACCAATATACAGTGTTATCCACATCTGGGGATGTTGTCACAGGAAGATGAGGTTCACACTGTCCTTTAGGGAACTCACAACCAGGAGGAACACTCAGAGGCAGGCAGATTAAATCCTTTTCATGGGCTCACATGTTGTAACCATACATGTAATAAAAATTCCACATAGTGTGAATCCGCATAACAAGGAAATGTATTTAAAATTTGTATATACAACTTTAGCGTGATCTGGCACCAAGGAGCCCAAAACCCGATCGCTTTTCAATACACGCCAGTGTTTAAGGAAATAGACTTTACCTGCTTATGTTGCACAGAGTATGTTGTCAACATTGACCATTTGAAAGATTTGTTAGAATCTTGGTGGATTTTCTCTACCAACAAGGAACGTCTAGCCACTTTTAGAGTATTTTGTAACTCTAAATCAACCTCAGATCGATCGTAGCCTTTGTCGAGAAATCTCTGTCTCAAGACCATGGCCTGTGATTTAAAGGTCTCAATATCAGTGCAGTTCCTACGCAGTCTCAAAAATTGGCTGGGGTACTGAGTTTTTGATCATAGATAAGTAAATTCCCCCTTGGAGGGGTGGAGCTATGAGCAGGGGTGTTTCACGCCTCAAAATTTACTGGATTTATGCGTTACAGTCCCACTCTCCATTTGGAATGAATGTAGAGTGGGACATGAATGCTTTTCTCAATGAGGCATAATTGTAACCCTTTTATTTTTCAGTATTTTTATTATTTTTATTTATTATTACTCTATTGTGATCATCTGAGTTTTAATTTATTTTTTATGTAAATTTTTTTCTTGTTCACTTCCATGTAACTCTACATTTTAGACATTTTAGATTTATGTGAATGTATATTTTCATGTTTACAATTGCAGCGGATTATCACCCCAGTTAAGATTCAACCTTGTGGGGCATTTAACATACTTTTGCAATATATCATCTAAATTATTTCTTTTTCACCTTCCATACGCATTTGGTACAATACTAACGCTATTATAATGTAGCTTTTAGGTATTGTCCTATGACATTTTTATTATACAAATCAGAGTGACATTCAGCCAATGATGTGTGGTTATGGGCTCTTCTAGCTGTTTCATAGAGAGGCATGACCCGCAGACGTCCATATCCTCAGGATTTCTGATTCAGCGGTGTTCAGTCCTACACTCGTGACTCAGTGTGGGTGGACCAATTACCATCACCGCTGAGGGATCAGGAGAACATTGGGCTTCTTATAGTGAGGCTTGGTGCGCACACTACACACCTATAAGTCGAAAGCCTGATGACCTCTTTAGTCTGTATGCCGATTCACTATCCATAGAGAGGCATGAATCGCATGTGGTGCCGCTATGTTCCAAACCAGGAAGTGACTGCATTTTCTCATGACTAATCACCTACAGGTTTGATATTGAGGCTTGGTACACACATCGTAAGTCTATAGGACGATGGTCAGATGACCTAGTTTGTATTTAAGCTAATTCGCTGTTCAAAGGTGAGGCATGAGTGGCACGCACCGCCGCTATTTTGAGAACCAGGAAGTGATTGCATTTTTGCATGACCAATTACCCACTGGTTTGTATCTTGTTATTGGGGTTCTAGGCGTATATAAACCCATTGACCACAGAATGTCTATACCCCAGAGTATGTACCTTAGAGGAAAGGCCTGCTGATGCCATTGCGTTAAACTTTCAGCCTTTTTACAAGCGCTTTTTTATCTACTCAAATGTGAATGTTTCTCAAATTTTAAATACATTTCCTTGTTATGCGGATTCACACTATGTGGAATTTTTATTTAATTTATGGTTACAACATTTGAGCCCATGAAAAGGATTTAATCTGCCTGCCTCTGAGTGTTCCTCCTGGTTGTGAGTTCCCTGAAGGTCAGTGTGAACATCATCTTGCTGAGTCCATTAGCTCTGGTAAGCCTCTCTTATGTTGGTCGTGGCTTCTCCCATTATCTTTTCTTCACATTCGTTTTCCTTTTGATGTCTGGAAGTTGATATTCAACATCACATAAATCTTATTTGTGAATTATTTTAATTTATTCACTATCACAGTGTGGACTTTAATTTATATACTCATTGATGTTTATACATGTTTAGAAATACTTAACATTAATTATTTGTATACAGCCCTATTCATTATGACCGTTCTTATTTAGTGCTGCACATTCATATATAATTATACCACTCCTGTGTACCCAGGAGTGCACTCATCCTGCAGAGCATTGCAGAGTTCTCATCAGGACAAGTTCCCTGGGGGACAACCCAGGGGTATTAAGCCATGGAGATCAAAGATTTTCAAATTTGCCCCTGTGTTTGTAGATATATCTTTCCAGGAGAAGTGTGTTCCCCATATGGTTTACCCATGTTTTAACTGATTGGGGGGGGGGGGGGTTGCGGATTTCCAGCCTAGAAGAATGCTTTTCTTGGCCTGAAATACCGCCCTAGAGAAGGCTACTCTGCTCATCTGCTCTGGGATCACCTCCTCAAGAACTCCAAGTAAGCAGTAAATAGGATTCAAGGGAACAGTCAACGGAATACTCCATTGAACATGGAGAGGACCTTGCTCCAGGATCGATGGAGTTTTGGGCACTGCCAGAGGAGATAATTAGGATCCCCAGGCATTCGTTTGTAATATTTCCACCTCTGTTTTTGTACTAAATAACTTAAAAAATGTGATGCTGGCTGTTTCCATCTTGCTTGTGGGCATGTGAAGCCCACAAGCATTGATTTCCGAGATGCGGTGAATGCTGTTCATTCACAGCTTGTTCATGCGCATGATCATTGTTTCCGCACTGAATCTTGGGAAGCCTGACACTAAGCTCCCAGGAGACAGTGTGGCGCTGGGGAAAGGCAATAAACACGCCTACTCCCATGGGAGGAGAGACAGGAAGTGCCACAATAAAGTACAATATAAAGGTAATTACAGCGATAAAAAAATTTTTTGTGCAGCATTTGAACATCTATGCAATTAACTAAAGGGGGTAAGATTAAGTTAAAAATTTGAGTGGAACCCCGCTTTAAGTAACAATGATTGTATAATCTGTAAGGTGCAAGTCTATTTTAGATTTTTTTTTTGAATAGTAATATCATATGTTTAATGGACCTGTGTTGTATATAGTAGTGTGTTTTTTTTTGTTTGTTTGTTTTTTGTTTTGTAAATTGTAAAAAAAAAAATGTCAATAAAAAAAGTATCTGATTTAAAAAAGAAAAAAGAAAAGTAGCCCGCCTTAACGGGGTATTGAAAACCTTTAGCAACCTGGGTAGGATCGTCTCCATATAGGCGTTATACACCTCTATAGGAATACCATCATCCCCAGGGGCTTTACACGTGGGTAAGGAACAGGCCCCCCTCTGCATTAGCGCCCTGGCTAGGGGTAAATCATTGAGATAACTTGTCAGCGATTCAGCAGAGTGAGTGTCTCGGGAACTATAAAGGTCTGTATACCCCGACTTATGAACGACTCTTACTTATTAACGGCCTCAATGCCGGCTGCTTGTGCTCCATGCTGGTCCTGGATACCGCTGAGCAGCTATCTTGCCACATTCCACACTGCAGTACTTCATGTACTGCATGGCCAGAAGCGCCTGGAACATCCCACATCCCTGCACAGGCGGACGCCGGAACATCCCACATCCCCTGCACGGAGGGAAGTTACACTTACAAGCAGTGTTCTGACTTACGAACAAATTCCACTTGCAAACAAACCTACAGTCCTTAATATGTTCGTAACCCGGGGACTGCCTGTAAAAGGATGCTAGTTCGGTGACAATTTGATCTGGGTCATTGACCACTCGACCAGTGGAGGAGCGGATGGCCCTAATTGCTGGAGAGGATTGTTGTGATCTTTCAATTTTTGCTAACAGGCCACCTGTTTTCTCCCCTTCTTCATAAAATGCCATTTTTGTGAAGAAACGGTTCCGTTTTGCAGCGGAGGAAACGGTCCAGAGAATCCTGGGTCGATATCCATGCCTCCCTTGCAAAAACCAATGGGTCTAGTATATAATATAGTTCCAACTTTCATACCTGGCTCTCCACCTGTTCAAAGAGAATAGACGATTTGTGTTTGAGAGCAACAATTTCAGCTATAAAAGTGCCTCTGAGGCAGGCCTTGAAGGCCTCCCACCTCAGCATAACCTCTTCATAATGTGAATGGGTGCTTAAAAAAAGGTAAATTTGAGGGGTTATGCACTCTTGGGAGGGGAAAAGCTTAAGCCTGAAGGCGTTCAGCCTCCACGGGGCCCTGGGCATAGTAGTTGCTGGCCTGGTAGTCAGCCATAGCATCAAAGGCGAGTGATCTGACACCCCCCAGGGAAAATACTCTATTTTGGAGGTGTAATTAGATATGTGGGATGTGCCAATACAGAGGTCTATGTGTGAGAGCGATCCATGCGTCTTAGAGAAGCAAGAGTATTGCCGGGCATTGGGGTTACGGAGACGCCAGACGTCAATCTATCCCACCTCCATTGGGAGACGGCTAAGGGTAGTTCCCCTCTCCTAGAGAGGTTTGGGACTGGAGGATGCCTAGTCTAGTTGGGGATCAAGATAGCCATTGAAATGTCTCATGATCAAAACTGTCAGCCAGGTACGACAGTAGCAGTTGCAATATTTCCCTAGAGAACGGAGGAGGGATTTAGACAAATGCCAAGAATAACATGAAAGTGTACAGTTAACAATAAAGGAATACAAAACGATCAAATGAGTCCACTATAGAGTCCAGCTCTTGGTATACCAGGGTTTTGTGTATCAGGACACTCACCCCACGAGAGTAAGAGGAGTGGGTGGAGTGATACGCCTTGTGATTTTCAATATCATCAGCTCTGTTGTTGGCCTGGATGACCTGCTGGGCAGCCATCCTGACATCTTTGGTAAGGGGGGGGCATCTGATCTTCCAAATCACTGACCCAGCCCTCCACAGCCATGGGTCTCTCTCTGATTTTTGGTTATCTTGGCGGAGAAGTGAAAGTGTTTCTTTAAGACCACTAAAACGTTCTTTAAGATCATCCACAGAGGCTGTGCATTTATGGATTTGCAGCAATATCTCACTTAGTGTGGGTTGTGCAGTATCATCAGCAGGCTTACTAAAAATTTCTGGAGTAGGAACAGGGGAGGTCTCCAGGGGTACAGTGTCATCCAGAGCACTAGGCCACTCATGCTCTGCTAGCTCCGGATCAGACAGGAAAGCTTGGGCATCGACGAAAGAGGAGCTGACAGCTTCTGGGTATGATAAAGCATGTCTTTGGGTTGCTCCTTTCCTGGGGGTTTGTTGATTTTGTGTGATTTACACCTGGGGTCCTTCTGTTTGTCCGTGCTCCGTGGCGCTCGTTGTGGCTGAGGAGATCGGGCGCCATCTTGGGCCTCCAGGGCCGCTGAGACCGCAGAATCTTTCTCGGTCCTGCGGGTCACGATTGGCTCTGAGAGAAGCAAGGACGGGTCCGAGTGGTGCCAGGGGTCAGTTGTGAGCGGTTGCGGGCGGTATAGAACAGAATGTGTGGCGAGGGAAGGATCAGAGAAGGATACACAGCTCTAGAAGGAATTTTGAAGTGCCATTGTTAGACAACTCTGGTTATACTGCTCACACTAAAAAAAAACATAAAATATAGCTTATGTTGTATTAATATTATTAAACCTTTTTTATATAGTGGCAACAGTTTGTGCAGCACTTTAATTTATTAATCTTTTTTGAAAACCAATGTGATAGTAGGGAGGTTTTATTGTTGTTCAACACCATTGGGCTCTATAAATGTGTGTTTGATTTTGTGTAGCCATACCCCTGCTTTTTAAATGTGCCTCCTATTAAAATCTTCCTTTCAAGTACTTCTGCTGATTGGCTGCCTTGGCATGCTCTGTGCAGAGGAGGGGCAGCATTGTTCCTCTGCTGTGCATACTAATGGGGTGAGAACAGCAGAAATGGTAAACTGTAGTACAGCCCAATGCATCTTGGTAGTTCAGCCTGGTCTCTTCAGTTCTGGCTGTGTACAGGTGCACTCAGATACCATAAACCTCTGTTCTGCAGTGACATGTACTTCTCACGCTATTAAATCACTTTTTAAAGGTAAGGAGTAAAATTTTTCAGACAAAGGCAAATTTATTCTGGACAGTAGCATATGCTCAGGTTTTTTCATGAGGTTTTAGATGGCATTTAAATTGGATCTAAACTTCAAAAGATTTGCTGTCTCATAGGGGAAAATCTAGAAATGATACTTGGCCTAAACAGTACCCGAAAGAATGTATCCTTTGGCTAAAATAACTCCAGGAAAATAGTGCACTTCCAGTGCCTATATACTCCTATGCTTTATAGCTGCATATCTGCAGTGTGAGTTGTCTACACTGTGCCTGCCGTGACTGCTAGTCTTGCAAGATTTGGAGTGAGATTTGGCAGTGAGATCATATGAGAACCACTCCCTCTGCTAGTCTTATAAGATTGGCAATTGGCAACCTCTGCCTGCTAGGATAGAGATTCGACTATGTCACTATTATGCTACTCACTCTTCTTGCTGGAGAACAAGCTGTGCCTGAGGATCTTCAGTGCCAGGATCTTGCTGCTTCAATCATTCGGTAGGTCTGCGTTCTCAGCCCCTCTTGCTGCTTGTTGTCGTCAGATCACCAGTCTCTAAGGAGGTCATCTAAAATGAGAAGGTAAAGTCCTGCTTTTATACCAAGATGGCTTCCAAACAGAGATTCAGTGTAAAATAAGATCTAGTAAGTCAGTAATGTGGAAAACATCATCTACAGGGAGAGACCACAGGCAATACTGGTGACAAGTCCTTTGCCTATCTTTTTTTGGGAACAGTTTCCGGAGTTCATGTCATCTTTAGGACTGAAATGTTTCTTCTACGTTATAAAGTTAAATATGTTTTAACATCCGGTATTACAAAGAGCTAGCTATAAGTGTAAATAATGTGTTAAAATAAATTCTACATTTCATGCACAGTAGCACTACGGTGTGGGCACAGGCTTTCATTGCTTTTTCACTGCCCGTCCTTGATAAATTTGAAAAATTGCTTGATCTAGTTTTTCTTGCAATTATCTGTATTGATTTCCTTTGTAATGCTGTTTAAATAGAAAAATATAAGACAAAATAGGAATAGCTTGTCCCTGTAGAGCCACATTTGGTTTTTCTGTGATAATGGAGGCTAAAAGCACATAACAGAGGGGAAGAGGAAACATTGAAGCTGAAGTCTTTCTGTATAGTATCTGATCCCAGCAGAAAATACCAGCCCTTTCAGGGTTCCTATTAAAAACTTTGAACGTTGTCTTAAATAATATTAATGGCCCCGCTTGTAAGTACTTAACAGTCCTTTTCCCATACAAGTGAATGTATTGATTGATTTGGGCTCAGTGCGGCGGTTCAGATCATACAGCTGATTCTATTGGAGCTTTAACTTCTCTTGTTAAGTGTACAGCCTATCTTTAAATGAATCAAGATGATGATGTAGATTAGAGAGAGCAGAAGACCATCCATCTCTTTTTGATCAGTTAATAACTTGAATCCATCATTGTGTATATCAGCAGGACAGAGGTTATAGGATGAATTCACGTCTCTTGGAACCTCGAGAAACCCACTGTTGACTTCAGATTAGATAGTGCCTTAAAATAAAAGAACACGCATTCTGTCTTACCAGTGCCAACAATAGATGTTTCTTATGCTATAAATGAGTTGTCTGCTCAGCATAGTCATTTAATGGGACAGTTAAACTGATCCGAAAAGTATGTCTAATTTTGTCTTTTACTATATTTGTGAGCTACACATATTCATCTTTACACCTGGTATTCTACCTGGTAAAGAATGCGGCAGTGGTAGGTAATTGCTTTCTACTTTTTTCTGCACCTAGTGGTTTTGTTGGCTTCTAAGCTATATTATGGACACTTTGACTTCCGCATTTAACAGCCCACCCTGATTTCATCTTAAAGTAATCCTAATCCTTAACATAATCTTACTACCTCCTCACTATTACCTTTGCTTTCCTATGATCTAATCTAACAGGAAAAATTGTGTTTTCGTTACTTACACACTGCCAGCAACACAACCACCGAAGCAGGTAACCTGTCAAACAGGTGACAGAGTCAGCCAATTAATAGCTCTGCCCGCACAAGTAGTGGCCTCTCACATGCTGTGTTTAAATGGCAGCAATAGAGGGGGAGACTAGAGCAACTGATAACATATTGCACAGCTTTGCCTGTCATAAAAAATAAAAATTGTATATTATGCCTGGATTGATGAGTTGTGACACCGCGTCCCAATTACAACTCATTAAAAAATGAAATATTAAGCCGTTCACTCTTAAAAAAACACATTAAATAAAATCTCCTAGGAAAATGTAAGAATAGATAGGTACAGTCAAGCATATGCATTTCTATTTGGGTAGACCCTTTATCATCCAGTAAATAGCATAAATATTCTGTAATTCTAAATTCAGTTAACCTGCACCCAACACACGGGTACACTGCGCTACACCCGCAGTGCAATCAAACTGCACTGCATTACTGCGAAAAGGGCCATAGAATTACAATGGCAAAAGCATGCCAGAGGATATTAAAATTACAAGGGACCAGATGCTTGAAGAGCAGACCTGATCAGAAAAGATCTAAAACATTTATAAGGCACGAAGTGTGGTAATACTTCACTATAATAAACCATTCTCCCCCAAAATAGTACGTGAGCACTTAACCATGAAATATTGTGATATGTTAATCAGTGCTTAACTATCCACTTTTTTGAAGACTAAGGTATACCAATGTAAGAGTCAAATACTGTATATGAATTCTGACAGCTGCTACTGCCGTGAGGTCTGAAATCACATTTGTAGCCATAGCAGTATATGTGTCGCAATGGCAGGTCAATGTAAGACATGAGTGTCCCCAACAAAACATGGCGTAGCGTTAGATTTTAATTAAACAATGGGGGCTGGTGGTTTCAGCCCACTCTAAAACTCTACTTGAACAAATATGCTGCGTTACTACAAAATAAACAATACAAATCAGATGTTGTCCAATAACGCGATCCACTAAAAATCTACATATTGCATAATTATTCAACAATACAATAAACCAAAATAAAAAAAAAGTCTTATTATGCGAGCCCAACGAAGTCTCTAAAATGTGAAAAATCCAGTGAAAATAATCTAGGGGATAAAAAAAAACTTTAATTATACTGCGGGATATGAGTGCAAGTAAAAACCCCTCCACAGCAGTGAAACCCCTTTTGAGCATGCTTTCACCTCATTCTATTGACCCTCACAACAAAGGTCAAAACACCCTCCTATATTATCAGTTCGATCTTGTGCACCCTCTGCCTGGTTATCCCCAAACACGGCCTTATCTCCTCTGGAACGCTGACCATCCTCAGCAGCTCATGTGGTGGGTAGATTGAGAAGTGCAAATCATATGCTCACAAAAACAGAAACTGGCATAGTGCTCACTGCTATTTTTATTCATAAAATCAAAAAAATTAAATGCCACTAACTTGTTAAAAGAAGGGAAGATTGCATACTGTATATCACTTTAAAATCCAATTGTCTGGTGTGTCTGTGGATGGTAAACCTCAATACAGCTCCAGCAGCCAACAACTCTCCCTCCCATTCAGCTCTGTGTGGTGACACTATACTGCTCTGGTGACCATATGTTAAAAAAAAAAAAAAAAAGTCAGTGCCCCTGATTATTGCAACACCAGTCATATGACATGACCGTATGTAAAAAAAAAAAAAAAAAAACGCTGAAAAACATTTTTCTTCATATTCTAAAAAATTGTGACAAAAAATTACAACTTCAAAAAACTCACCATTCCTCTTGGGGTGTCTGCTTTCCAAAAAGGGGTTATTTTGGGAGTATTTGTACTGTCCTGGCATTTTGGGGCTTCAAGAAATTAGGCTATCATAAGGGATGATTATT
Source organism: Aquarana catesbeiana (assembly GCF_042186555.1). Lineage (NCBI taxonomy): Eukaryota > Metazoa > Chordata > Amphibia > Anura > Ranidae > Aquarana > Aquarana catesbeiana. Next base: position 206,435,636 of record NC_133324.1, read on the forward strand.
TTTTATTTTATTTACTGTAGTTTGTGGGTTACGTTTACCAAAGAAATATAGCAGAATACATGTTGGCTTACATTTTTGAAGAAAGATTTATTTGCAACATTTTACAAAAGAAACTAAATAAAATACATGTTGGCTTACATTTTTGAAGAAAGATTTATTTGCAACATTTTACAAAAGAAACTAAATAAAATGTTTTTCTTTCAAAACTTTTGGTATTTTTTTTTTACTTAGCACAAAATTAAAAAAAAAACAGCTCTATTCATCTCAAAAAGAGATAAAAATATAATTTGGGTACAGTGTTGCATGACTGAATAATGTCATTCAAAGTTCGACAGTGCTGGAAACTGAAAATTGGCCTGGGCAGGAAGGGGGTGAGTGTCCGGGACTGAAGTGGTTAAACAAAGTTATGTTATTAGCATGTTTTCAGAGATGCACCAACACCCTAGCAAAGATGTTCACCCTTGTATCTCTTTTGCCAGCTCTTGGTGTAAACCAAGGGACTGGCTAAAACCTTCAAACTTGACTGATTGTTCTATCCCAAAGATTGGTTGGTGAGGGATTCTGGTTAACCTGAGAAAACAAATTATCCCTGTCAGGGCACACTAAACCACATTAAAAAAATGCCAATTCTGTTTGAGTTCCATCAGTTATATGAACTAATTTATTACTTTTCTTGAAATAAAAATTATAAAAAGCTTATACAACTCACAAGTTAAAATAAATAAATTAAAAAGCTCTGCATATTTAGACCTTATGCACACTTGAGCTCAAAAATACCTGTTTTAGGTTTTTTATTTTATTTTCTGCCTCTAAATGCCCCTCCATAATAGGTGTTTACAGGAGTTTAGAAGCAGAAAAAAACAATCACTTGTGTGATAGAAGCTGAAAAAAACACCTAAACAAGTGTAAACAATAATAAATAATAAATAAATAATAAAAATAAATAAATTCATATTCTGGCCAATAAAATTAATGAATGCTGATGCGCTTGATGTGCCTAAACACCCTAAACACATCCCTGCCAGAAGAAAAGCATTTAGAAGAGCCCCATTGTGCAATGGGCCTTATAAAGCACAGCAATGTGCTTTACAAATGTGCATTGTGCTCCAATTTTTTCAGGAGTCTGAACCTGGCAGAGCACAACAAAAATGAATGAAAGCTGGGGGTAGAAGAGGCTGGAGGAAAGCCCTGTCTCATGACTTGTCAAAGTTACATGATTGGTTCTCCCAATCTGGGCTGCATTAGGCAGAGAGAACGCTATAGAATACCGCAGACCTTGGCTAGCATTTTATGAATGGTCCACAGTATGCAGTAGTACTGTGACAAGGAGTGTGGAGAACAGGGCGCTCTGGATAACAAGGAGACTTTAACAAACAGTACATAACTGGCTCTTGAGATGTGATTAATGCACCACAGCAGCACTTCAGAAGAGGGAAGCACACTCTATAGGAAAAACAAAGCAGAGAAGAAGGTGCTTCTAATTGCAGTAATAAAACACTTTAATGACAAGGAAGGGTTAAAAACACTTACAAGATGGAAGTGAAAAACTGACATATCAATTAATCCATAACGTCCAGTGGGAGGGATGCCTACTGGGAGTAAGACAGCTGCAGGTGGAAGTTCCAGCTGACCAGTGGTGGTAAATACTGTCTAATCCAAGATGGAGGGCTATGCTGTCAGGACCAGCATGGAATCCGGGCAACCGGAAGGGACGTCAGAGTGGTCGGTACATGTTTCGGAGTATGCCCAGTCGCTCCTTCTTCAAACCAATGATGGCCGTTGCACATGTGCAGTGCTGTCAGAGCCTGAAGCTGGGATCACATGTGTGGCCGGGGTTCCCAGCATGGGGTTCGGTGCGTCCCTGTTCACTGGTCTGAATTTTTGCCTGAATTCCAACTGACCCGGACCCAAAGACGCACCAGACCCTTTTGGAATGCGGACCACAGATGCCCTGGACATGTGTGAGCCGGGCACACTTGCATGTCATGCGAATTGTGCATCCAATTCACACATATGTGAACCAGGCCTCATTGGGATTAATATCCCATTTACCTGATGCCGTTCATAGGACACCAAGAGGCTGACATTGATTTTAAGACTTTCAATTTCAAGAACAGTCACGGAGTTGTTGTGAAGCCATTCTTTCATTATTTTAGCTGTGTGCTTAGGGTCATTGTCTTGTTGGAAGGTAAACCTTCGGCCCAGTCTGAGGTCCTGAGCACTCTGGAGAAGGTTTTCGTCCAGGATATCCCTGTACTTGGCCGCATTCATCTTTCCCTCGATTGCAACCAGTCGTCCTGTCCCTGCAGCTGAAAAACACCCCCACAGCATGATGCTGCCACCACCATGCTTCACTGTTGGGACTGTATTGGATAGGTGATGAGCAGTGCCTGCTTTTCTCCACACATACCGCTTAGAATTAAGGCCAGAAAGTTCTATCTTGGTCTTATCAGACCAGACAATCTTATTTTTCACCATCTTGGAGTCCTTCAGGTGTTTTTTTTAGCAAACTCCATGCAGGCTTTCATGTGTCTTGCACTGAGGAGAGGCTTCCGTCGGGCCACTCTGCCATAAAGCCCCGACTGGTGGAGGGCTGCAGTGATGGTTGACTTTCTACAACTTTCTCCCAACTCCCGACTGCATCTCTGGATCTCAGCCACAGTGATCTTTGAGTTCTTCTTTACCTCTCTCACCAAAGTGTCTTCCCCCCGATAGCTCAGTTTGGCCGGACGGCCAGCTCTAGGAAGGGTTCTGGTCGTCCCAAACGTCTTCCATTTAAGGATTATGGAGGCCACTGTGCTCTTAGGAACCTTAAGTGCAGCAGAAGTTTTTTGTAACCTTGGCCAGATCTGTGCCTTGCCACAATTCTGTCTCTGAGCTCTTCAGGCAGTTCCTTTGACCTCATGATTCCCATTTGCTCTGACATGCACCGTGAGCTGTAAGGTCTTATATAGACAGGTGTGTGGCTTTCCTAATCAAGTCCAATCAGTATAATCAAACACAGCTGGACTCAAATGAAGGTGTAGAACCATCTCAAGGATGATCAGAAGAAATGGACAGCACCTGAGTTAAATATATGAGTGTCACAGCAAAGGGTCTGAATATTTAGGACCATGTGATATTTCAGTTTTTCTTTTTTAATCTGAAAAATGTCAACAATTCTTTGTTTTACTGTCAATATGGGGTGCTGTGTGTACATTGAGGAAAAAAATGAACTTAAATGATTTTATCAAATGGCTGCAATATAACAAAGAGTGAAAAATTTAAGAGGGTCTGAATACTTTCCGTCCCCACTGTAGTTTTGACAGGTACCTGCTCCCACTTCCGCTCAAGGCGACTCCAGGGGAAGTTATCCTCTCCCCCTCCCTCCCTGCAATCTTCTGGGACACATCACAGGTCCCAGAAAATTGCCCGGCTATTGAGGAGGTGCATCGCGACTCATGCATGCGTAGTGCGCACCCGGCTGTGAAGCCGCCAGCTGTCACAGCTGGGTGCTCACACTTGTAATGCCGGCGAGGAAGAGAAGCAAGGGTTCAGGCAGCCACATTGCTGGATCGTGGGACAGGTGATTGTGTGTTTATTAAGTCAGGAGCTACACTTTTTGTAGTTGCTGACTTTTAATAAACACAAAAACGGCTGGAACTTCGCTTTCAATAGTAAGATATGCAACAATATTTTTATTAACAAACTTGCAAGTAATCATCAGAATAAAAGTATAAAAAGAAAAATAGTTTGTCCAAAACAAGTGCAAGAAATGCAGCAAGGCCCCCTAAATAGTACATGAGGCCCACCGGTCATGCAGGTTTAGTCAATTCTTTATGTACACAATAGGGTTCCCTCTCATGCTGTGAAGGAGTTTGTCTTGTGCTCAGTGATAGGGAAGCTAACAAGCTTTCAGCATTTGTGTAAAAGGAGCAGAGTTGATCTATAAGTCAATAGCTTTCCCTGGCAGGGGAGCCATTGAATTGAGCAGGGACCACAGTGTCAATGTAAGCAGACACTAAAGTCTCTGTTAATTTTATCTCATTGTAAAGCCAGTGCTTCTCTTTACACCCGTGTGTATTGAGCTATTGCAATATTTCTGTAGCCATCATAAAATACGCTAAGTGAGCTTCAGGAACATGCAGTAAATGCTGCGTTTGGCAGTTTTGTGGATGAAACCTTTAAGTCTGACCAGGATCGGATGGTTAAGTACTGGAATTCTGACTCTGTTAAGCAATTACAGATGATAATCAGAATCCTCCTAACCATATATAGCCCAAATGCGCGTCTTTCTCTTTTATTCTTCCAGGCTAATGAAAAGTTTTCAGGAGCAAAAGCCTGAAGTAAGCAAGAAAGCCCAGCTCATTTTCATTAGTGCTCTGTAACTAGTAAAGATTAATGTATATTTCTCTTGCTAATTCTTTCCAATTACCAGGCTGATATTAATTCCCCCGCTTTGTTAATTATACCCAAGCACAGTGAGTAATTTTGAGGCATATTTCCAGAACAGGGGATTTGAACTGAATAACCTTGGCCTCCAGAAAGGAATCCCGGCAGACCAGGCCCCCTGACCAAGTCCATTCATTTCCAGATAAAGCCTAATTGCTGCAGACTAGCTGCCACAGGTACGTTGGCTATCCTGCACCCAAGGCATGTGCGTTCTTCTCAGAACAAATACGAAAAGATTAATCGTTTGTTTTCTTTCTGTCTCTGGAGAAATGCAGCTGCTTAATCAAGAAAAAATAATTTATTTTCCCTTTCTCTGTGTTTTTTTTCTTTATTTATGTAGGAAGTAAGGCACATGGGTTTGGTCACTGAGAAATATTCCTAGTTTTCTATAACTGCAGTGAAATAAATGTATGCCGGCACTGGGATTAATTGGCGGTGTTCACATTCCTCATAGTAAGTAATTTGGTGCCGGTATTTTTTTTTCTTATTCAGACTAATATGGTGAGGTTATATCCCCATCTGTATAACCTGTACCTGGAGAAATCCAATCAAACAGACAATAGTAAGAAAGGAGAGGTGAAAAAGCGCTTTTTGCAAATTGCCCTTAATTACTTGAACACAATGTGAAGTAAACATTGTTTCCAATTATAGGACTTGCCGAAAGCAAGCACCATTAATTCTCTCTTTTTCCCGATCTGATAAATAAGCTATCAGAGGAGAACGGAGTCATTGGAAGCAATTAGTTCCAAAAGCATCGCAACAAGGAAACTGCTGTAGTAGCTAATGTGTGCAAATTGTGTGAAAATGGCAAAACAGATCTTTTTTTAAAATATTTAACACACAGGGGGCAGACAAAAGGCAATATATGGCCACAAGTTTGTGGACACCTGACCATTATACCTACATTATAAGATCAAAGGTATGTGGACACCCCTCCAATGATTGAGTGCAGTTGTTTCCAGTGAAACACTGCTACAGAATAAAAATACATTTTAGACAATAAAGTTAGCCATAGACAGATTTCTCCATCTACACATAAACAAGATATGACCCACCATGTCCCTTCGACAGAAGTCCACCATGTGATGGCTTTGGCCACACACTGATCGTAATTCGGCTGGTCCCTGCTGAACTGGTCAAGTTTCTATCAGTCTATGGCCAGCTTTATAGATTACACCTTGTGGCAAAAGATTAAGGCAGACCCTTTTCTGTTCTGGCATGACTTTGTTAGTCTACACGAGCCAACGCTTTGTTATTGTGCATGTTTCTTGAAGTTGGATGCCCAAAAGCTCATATAGGTGTGATGGTGAAGTGTGCACAAATGATTCACCATATATTGTACAGATAAAAAATATCTGGTCATGAGTGAAACAAAAATTCTGGCTGTTGTGCTACACTATTGATTTGATTGAGGCAGTGATCTAAAACAAGCATTTTGATAAGGACTTGCCTGATCTGTTAGGGTTTGGGGCCAAGACAGTTTAGAAGTGTCAGGGCTGGGCTCCTTTTAAAAGGGTATTTGACATTCCCGCACGATTTACTTTTGCTACCAAGAGCCTCATGTCCATCAAACAGATTACAAGAACTGTTGCCGATTATGCCATTGAATTCCGTACTCTGCCAACAGAGGTCACTTGGAACAATGAGGCCCTCGTGGCTGCTATTTCTCATGGTCTCTCGGACAACATCAAAGATGAGATAGACACCCAAGACATACCTACGGATCTGGAGAAGTTGATCACGTTTGCTATTCTCATTGACTCCAGACTCTGAGAGAGACCAGCCCTTAAGGTGCTCTTGCGGAAGCCTCCTGTACATTTGAAATTCCGAGCTTTGCAGTCCCACCCTTGGCTCCCTTACCTCCCATGCCTCCTGGTACCGAGTCCACCAGTGAAGTAGAACCCATGCAGTTGGGCTTCACACGTCTCTCTGCGGATGAGAGGGCCTTTAGAAAGGGGGGAGAGATTGTGCCTTTATTGTGGCCAGGCAGGTCACATTTTAAAGTCTTGTCTTACCCGTCCAGGAGACGCCCGCACCTTGAGGTCCTGTAAGGGACAGACCATAGGTGGCGTTGTTGGGTCCCCAGTTATCCTGAAGGATAAGCCTTTAGTTCCAGTTACCCTTTCTTTGTCTGAGTCGTCCATCGAGACACAGGCTCTAGTCTGTTCATAGATGGTGCCTTTGTGTCTAAGCACTCGATTCTGCTGCAGCTTTGTGCCAATCCACTTGCCATTGAGGCTATTGATGGGAGACCTCTACAGCCTGCCTATGTGACTCATGAGACTGATCCATTGACCATGGCTGTAGGGGCTCTTCACCATGAGATAATCCAATTCCAAGTCATTTTCTCGCCTCATTACCTGGTGGTTATTGGTTATCCTTGGTTACAGAGGCACAACCCCTCTATTGATTGGCTTCGTGCTGAGGTTCTTTCCTGGTCGCCACAATGCAGTAAAATATGTTTTCAAAAAGTGGCTAAGGACCTGTGCATCTCTTCACTCTCCTCCTTGCCAGAGGAGTACCGCAAATTTAGCGATGTCTTTGAAAAAGGTTAAGCCGGTAGTTTGCCTCCACACCAGTCGTATGATTGCACAATTGACCTCCAACCTGGTGCCATGCCCCGTCGTGGCCTGGTTTACCCTGTCTCGGAGGATAAAGCCATGGAGGAGTATTTTGCCGACACACTTTCTGGAGGGTTCATCCACAACTCTCCATCTTCTGCTGGTGCTGGCTTCTTTTTTATGAAAAAGAAGAGCTGTAAACTGTCGTGGAAAAACCCACCATACTCTTTTGCGTTGTAAGCGCCCATTTCATCTAATGATATAATCCATCTTACCTGTCACTCTATTTCCCTCATTTCCCAATAAACAGACATGACCACAGGTTATGTCCTCATCTCAGCACGACTCCCTGCCGAGCAGTGCACTGGCTCTTTTATTCAAAGACCAAAGCAATCACAACAGGAAGTCCTGGCCCCAACAGCCAATCGCTTCCTTCACAGGATATGACCTCACAGGGAATGACATCACAGGGTATGAGTTTATACAACAACCAATGACTACCGTTCCTGCTGATGGGAGATTATCTGCAGGTGTACGCCATGGCACCCCAAATATGTTGATCAGGCATACAGGGGTGACACGAGCGCACATCCGCTAAACCGATAATGTCTTTGCAGAGCGAACACATCCCCCCAGATGAATGTCTGTGCATCGCACAGGGGCACTTTCACTGTTGGACATTGCAGAGTGGGGATAACACCTCTCTCCAACCTCAGGAAGTTTTCCACTACCAAACGGATCTCAACCAGCGTCAGTCTGCCCCAGTCAGCTCTTTAGAGCGGGTTGCGGGAGAACTAACACTGGGAGACACTATGATAATACATATTAAAATACATCTTCATAAAATTTCCACAACGTAAAAGACCTTGTATAGATTATAGGGGTCTCAATCGCTTCACGATTAAGAATGCGTATCCGATTTCATTGTTTATGGAATTATTTGACCGCCTCAAGGGAGCAACGGTTTTCACAAAGTTCAGTCTGAGAAGCGCTTACAATCTCGTGAGAATCAAGGAGGGCGACCAATGAAAAACTGCGTTTAATACCAGGACAGGACATTACGAACACCTCGTAATGTCGTTTGGTCTTTGCAACGTTCCTGCAGTTTTTCAGGAATTCATCAATGATGTCCTCCGAGATATGTTGCAGCAATGTGTGGTTTATCTCAACGATATCCTCATATTCTAAATCCCTAGAGAGCCACCACACAGATGTCTTCTGTGTGCTACAGAGGCTGAAAGATAATGACCTGTACTGTAAGTTGAAGTGCGAGTTCCATTGGGAACAGTTTAAATTTCTGGTTTATGTCATTTCTACTGCCAGTTTTTCGATGGAGCCAGAGAAACTATCTGCAGTTCTACAGTGGCCTCGACCCATAGGTCTACGTCTGCTACAACGCTTTCTTGACTTTTCCAATTATTATCGGAAATCTATTCAGAACTTCTCTTCTCTGGTCAAACCCCGACTGATATGACCAGAAAGGACGGTAACCCTCAGAATTGGTCTCCAGATTCCATTAAATTCTTTGAGTCTCTCAAGGATGCCTTTTATTTCAGCTTCCGTGCTGGCACATTCTGATCCTACATTACCTTTCATCCTTGAGGTAGATGCATCTGAGACTGCAGTACGCGCCCTTCTGTATCAACGTCCTACCTTCTGAGAGTGCTAGGCATCCGTGTGGCTACTTTTCTAAGAAATTGTCTCCTGCAGTCCAATTACAAGATTGGGGACAGAGAATTGTTAGCTATAATTTTAGCTCTGAAAGAGTGGAGGCATCTCCTCGAAGGTACCACTGGTGCCGGTCTTCATTTTGACTGACCATAAAAATCTCACATTCTTGTCTGAGGCAAAACGCTCATCTCCCAGAAGGGCGCAATGGGCTTCTCAGATCCATTCTCCTCCCGAGAAACCTGGTGACCGCTGCTTTGTCCCGGAGAATCTCCGCACTGCTTTGCTCCAGACTTGCCAGTCTCCCAAGGCAGCTGGCCACCCATGGAAGAATCAACTCATTTAGGTTATTTCTCAACAATTCTGGTGGCCTAGTCTTCGCGCTGATGTGACTGCCTTCGTAGCTGCTTGTTCCGTGTGTGCTCAGTGTAAGTCACCACAACCCATACCCAATGGACCCACCTGTCTATGGATTTTATTGTGAAGTTACCCAACTCCCAGGGCAACGCAGTTATTCTTATGGTGGTTGATTAGCTCTTGAAAATGTCTCGTATTCAACTAGAGAAGTTGCCCACATCCAAAGAACTGGCATCCATTTTTCCTCTTTTCCTCGGGAGATTTTTTGGTTACATGGCCTACCCAAGGTTATCATCTCAGTCAGGGGTAGCCAGTTTGTCTGCAGGTTTTGGCGAGCTTTTGTTCACAGTTAGGAATTCAGCTTTCTTTCTCCTCTGCTTATCACCTGCAGTCCAATGTGGCCGCAGAATGAGCCAACCAAGCCTTGAAGCAGTTTCTGTGTTGCTAAATTTCTGACCACCATAACAACTGGTCAGGCCGCTTACCTTGGGTGGAGTTTGCTCACAATAGTGTTGTCCAATACCGCTTCCCGATTGTCTCAGTTTATGGCGAATTATTGTTTCCATTATTGAGTCACTTTGGGCGGGGGACCTGTGGAACCCAGAATCCCCTGGGGTGGTTGGGAAAACCTTGTTTCAGCTCCCCATGCACCTCCTATGTCTAAATTACCCTGTGTCTCTAATAGGGGCACAGGGTGACTGAGAAATCCAGTCTGATCTGTACTAATCGGACTCACTGTACAGCCACATTGGAATGTTGTGTGTGTATATTATCTCATTTTGTTGTGTATTCTTTGTTGGGTCGTTTGGGGTGTGGCTGTATTCCAATGTTCTATTGTCTGTCTGCCTTGGATATTATGGGATGTCTATGTAGATTAGCTGTGAGATTGGTGGGGGCGAATTCCTCCAACAGCCCTCACTGCTGATTGGACAGTCTACTCCACCTGGAATGCAAAGGTGGGGGGATTGTCCATAGTATTACCTGTGTACATGTATTTTCAATAAACAGTCCATGCTTTAGCACCAAATGAGTATTGTCTTGTTTTGTTGCTAGTTAGCAGCGGTTGGAATATCTGATCGCTACAGTGCCTTGCAGAAGTATTCACCCCCCTTGGCATTTTTCGTGTTTTGTTGCCTCACAACCTGTAATTAACATGGATTGTTTGAGGATTTGCATCGCTTAATTTACAGAACATGCCCACAACTTTGAAGATTTTATTTTTTTTTATTGTGAAGCAAACAACAAATAGGACAAAATAACAGAAAAAGTCAATGTGCATAACTATTCACCCCCCTAAAGTCAGTACTTTGTAGAGTCACCTTTTGCGGCTATCACAGCTCCAAGTCGCTTTGGATAAGCCTCTATGAGCTTGCCACATCTTGCCACTGGGATTTTTGCCCATTCCTCCTTGCAAAACTGCTCCAGCTCCTTCAAGCTGGATGGTTTGCGCTTGTGAACAGCAATATTTAAGTCTGACCACAGATTTTCTATTGGATTGAGGTCTGGGCTTTGACTAGGCCATTCCAACACATTTACATGTTTCCCCTTAAACCACTCAAGTGTTGCTTTAGCAGTGTGTTTGGGGTCATTGTCCTGCTGGAAGGTGAACCTCCCTCCTAGTCTCAAATTACACACAAGAGTGGTACAGGTTTTGCTCAAGAATATCCCTGTATTTAGCACCATCCATCTTTCCCTCAGCTCTGACCAGTTTCCCAGTCCTGTCTGCTGAAAAACATCCCTACAGCATGATGCTGCCACACCATGTTTCACTGTGGGGATGGTGTTCTTTGGGTGATGTGTTGTGTTGGGTTTGCACCAGACATAGTGTTTTCTTTGATGGCCAAAAAGTTAAATTTTAGTCCCATCAGACCAGAGCACCTTCCTCCGTGCATTTTGGGAGTCTCCCACATGACTTTTTTGCAAACTCAAAACGTGCAATTTTGTTTTTTGCTGAAAGTAATGGCTTTCTTCTGGCCACTCTGCCATAAAGCCCAACTCTATGTAGCGTACGGCTTATTGTCATCCTATGTACCGATACTCCAGTCTCTGCTGTGGAACTCTGAAGCTCCTCCAGGTTTACCTTAGGTCTCTGTGCTGCCTCTCTGATTAATGCCCTCCTTGCCCGATCCGTGAGTTTTGGTGTGTGGCCGTCTCTTGGCAGGTTTGCTGTTGTGTCATGTTCTTTCTATTTGGTTATGATAGATTTGATGGTGCTCCTAGGGATCATCAAAGATTTGGATATTTTTTTTAACCTAACCCTGACTTGTACTTCTCAACATTGTCCCTTACTTGTTTGGAGAGTTCCTTGGTCTTCATGGCAGTGTTTGGTTAGTGGTGTCTCTTGCTTAGGTGTTGCAGCCACTGTGGCCTTTCAAAAAGGTGTGTATATGTAATGACAGATCATGTGACAGTTAGATTGTACACAGGTGGACATCATTTCACTAATTATGTGACTTCTGAAGTTAATTGGTTGCACCAGAGCTTTTTATGGGCTTCATAACAAAGGGTGTGAATACATACGCACATGCCAATTATCATTTTTTTATTTCTGAAAAATAGTTTTATGTATATATTTTTCTAATTTTACTTCACCAACTTAGACTATTGTGTTCTGATCCATCATATATAATTCAGATTAAAAAAGCATTGAACTAAAGGCTGTAATGTAACAAAATAGGTAAAAAGCCAAGGGGGTTGAATACTTTTGCAAGGCACTGTATATTCAGATGCGGTATATGATGAAAGCACTCAAGTGAAGTGTGGGACATTTCGTTACATTGGTGGCAAACAGTGGGATGCTTCCTGCAGTCTGGGACATCCAAACCCCCACTTGGATCCAAGGTCCGGATAGCAGGAGAGGAGAGGTACAGATACCAGCCGCCATAGAAGAGGAATTCTGAAGGAGGTTGCGAGAGATGCAGATACCGCACAGAGGACCAGTATCAGAGCAGGTCCTGTTGGGATGGTATGATTCTATCCGCTGGAAGGAAACACTAGCCCGTGAGCAGCACCACCAGGGAAAAGTCCCCCCCCCCCCCCCCCCCATCCAGGAAAGGTACTGGTCGCAGTATGGATTGCAGGTGCTGTTTTTGGGAGAAAAACCACACAAGGAGCACACAGCTGAATTAAGCAGGCTGGTCTGGACAGAGATGTGGTTGGATGAGAGCTACAGAGCCCTCCGGTGGCATGTATCCCAAGCATGCCCTTGAATAGCAGATGACAGCCCAACCAAAGGCTTTGGCTACGGCGGCCTGGGACTGTTGTATGTGAAGCTGACAGGGGACCCTAACTTTAGGAGTGATTTGGAGTGGTGGTTGGACGAAATCATGGATTTCAGAGAAGAGCTACTGAACGTCTTGGAAGTGCACTGGAAGATTATAGAGTTTCTGGCCGTTCAGGAATAGGAGCTGGAGATCGCCTACAGACGGCTGCTAGACTATGCCCAGCGCCAAGGCTGGGCTCCCTTTGCCTGGGACTACCAGGAAATACCAGCAGACGTCTCTAAAATCCTGTCTGAAGAGTCGGCAAGGTGGCATAGTAACAGTGTACTTTGCCAACGACGAAAGCACTCAAGTGGAGTGCGGGACATTTCGTTACACCAACCATCCATGTTGCCTGACTCTTTTGTTCCTCCAAGAATTCCTGCATTGGAGGAGCATCTCCATGATCTTCATGCCACTTGGGTGATGGTCTAAGAGTCCTTGCGACGTGCCAGTGATAGGTACAGACTCCATGCTGACCGCAGATGCCTACCTGCGCCTTCCTACCAGGTTAGGGAGAGGGTCCGGCTGTCATCTTGTAAGCTCAGACTCCGTTTTCCCTCACTGAAACTTTGTATTCTCCATAGGATCAACCCAGTGGCTTCCACATTAGACCTTCCTTCTAACATGTGTTTTTCAAATGTATTCCATGTCTCCATATTAAAACCTTTGGTGTGCAACTGTTTCACCACCTCGGTACCACATCCTCGCCTGGTTCAGGTTGAGAACCATGAAGAGATACAATCGATCAATAACTCCCATAGGTTCCGTGGACGCGTACAGTACCTGGTTCATTGGATTGGAGGAACACTCTTGGGTCTCATCCTCGGACATTCATGCTCCTGTCGTCCTCCGTGCTTTCCATAGAAGTTTTCCCCTCAAAGCTGGTGGCCCTCCGAGGGGAAGGGGCTGTTGAGAGGGGGGTACTGTCAGGGCTGGGCTCTCACCCCCCCTTCTCAGTGCTCAGGTGTCGGTTAATTGCCAGCACTCATCGTTCCACAGCGGCTCACCTGGTGATCATTTCCTGCTCCTCAGTCCAGCCTACAGCCAGCCCTTTCTGACTATTTAAATTGCCTGGTTCATTCCTCCTGTGCCTTCCCCTTGCTCAAACATATCTGGAGACTCTCTGCTGTGTTCCTGTTGAAGACTTGCCTGGCTGACGTCCTTTCTGGTTCCTGATCCTGTCTACTGCCTCAGACTACGCTGATCTCTGGCTTCCTGTTTTACTGGCTTGTTTTGACTACTCGCTTTGGCTACCGTACCCTGGCTATGTTTTGGCTATGTTTTGACTATGTTTACTTTTGTACCATTTTTTACCATTATATTAAAAGGTGTAGTTTTAACTCCATTTTCTGTCTCCGTCTGATTCGGGGTTCCTGTCAGGAAGCCAATGGATCAGCATAACCACTAGGAAACTAGTATTCAGCCCAATATATTGTACTTGAGGGATTAAGACTGTTCTGAGATTAAATGTTCACACAGGTTTACTTAAAGTGTTTAACCCCCCCCCCCCCCCCCCCCCAAAAAACTGATCCTGTTCCCTTTAAAGCATGTTACACAGCACAGTGCTTGTGCTTTGTCATTTGGCCTCTGGTAACACCTGTCTGATCCTGCCTGGCTATACCCTCTCCCCTGTACGCTGACTCCAATATATCAGGGCTGCTGAGCCCTGACACCGTGGGCAGCATACGTGCCTCCGCCTTCCTCTCCCCCCTCCCCTCTCTGGCTGTCTGCTCATCTCAGCTTTCATATTTAATATTAAAAGCTCCCATCCCCTCTAATATAACAAGTTCCCTTGTGTCTGTGTTATATAATAAATGCTTATCTGTAACAGTGTCTTACTGGCTCTGTCTCTGCTCCCCGGCTGACGTCAGTGGCAGTGCTCGGCCCGCCCACTGGAACTGTGAGCCAGGCAGTGGAGAGAGGAGGCACCTGAGCGCAGGAAGACACTGTGTTATCAGTACAGATAAGCTTATTTATTACATAACACAGACACAGGGGAGCGTATTGTTTTAGTACAGAGGGGATGGGAGCATTTTATAGAAGTGGCTTTACAACCAGTGCACCCATGTGAGGACTGTGTTTGCCCACATGGGATGCACAGGTTTTCCATTCATCGGCATGCAGACAGTCCAATTCATGTCTGTTGGGACACAGCAGCTGCACGGACACAGCCGATCCCCTCAATCTGACGTGTGGGTGCATTTTCCTGGACTCCACCCAAAGTACTCCTATGTGAACAAGGCCTTACTTTAAGTAATAAGGGCTACCCTTTGCTATCAGACCACCTACATTCTTTCTATGCTGCCATACTACTGTATTCTGCAGTGTTTGACTTTTTACCATTTTTTAAAGAGTAAAATTCACTGAGATGAAAAGGATGTGAAAATGTACTTTCCATAGAAGCCTTGATCTTGTGGCTGGAGGCTACAGAAGGCTTTGACTTCCTGGAGTTTGTAAAACTAAAATTGATGTTTTTGGGTTTTTTTTGTTTTTTTTAGGTTTAATACTCTGGAGTAAATATTGAGGACATCCGTTCCTGCAATATGGATCATATGCCTTGGCTGTCATACAATTATTAGATCTAATAACTCTTACAACATAGCTGCCCATATAGTTTTGGATCACCCACCATGTTTATTAGTTCTAAGCAGGCTTGTGGGTTGAAAGCATCCCTGTTTACTCTCCAAATTGGAACCTTTAAATATGGCAAAAGATAACTGTATCCATTGCTCCTAAGTCCACATTTTGTGCACCCTACACCAGTTTATGCACATTATGGATACATTCATTAGACATTCACTAAAGATTAATGACGCGTACACACAATTGGACTTTCCGCCAACAAAACTGTTTTTTTTCCCGAAGGATGTTGGCTCAAACTTGTCTTGCATACACACGGTCACACAAATGTTGGCCCAAAATTCTGAAGATGAGAATGCGGTGATGTACAAGACATAAGACGAGCCGAGAAAAAGCAAGTTCAATAGCCAGTGCGGCTACTTCTGCTTGGTTCTGAGCATGCGTGAACTTTTGTGGGCCGGACTTGTGTACACACGATCGGACTTTCCGAAAAAGTCGGAAAGTCCAACTGTGTGTATGCGGCATTACAGTTTCCTGTGAGAAAATGTGGACATTGGCTTTCATTATGACTTTATTCCGTTCTTTGAAGCTAAATAACGTACTTAAAATATTCGTTCATGGGAAACTTAGTTATTCGTGTATGTTACTTTTTCGTTTTGTTTTTTTTCACTGCTTGATCTTAGGTGGCAACCAAGTCCTTTTTTTCCAAGACACAACTTCCCACAATTAAAGAGTTGCATCACAGTTATCTTTGCATTTTAAAGTATTCATGTGGAAGTCTTCATTGTCCATTCCAGAAGAACTACATGATTTTTTTGTCAGTAAAATGTTGCCCTGTTTTTTAGCCTAATAACAGAATGTTCTCATTGGTGAGAATAGTGTATATAGGATTGGTCTCTTCAGTAATTGCATGGCTCTATGTTTTTATCCTGTTCGCCGCTCCCCAAAGAGCTGTGCAAGGAACAAATGTCAAGAAGTAAAAAATGAAGAATCCTTTTGACAAAGCATTGGGTAACATTACTAAGTTCATTTTGTGAAAATGTGTCAAGTTGGGCCGCCAAAATAAATGCCTTGAGTGCGTAAAACAGGGAGCGCTGTGACCCCTGAAGAGGAAAATCAATGGTGATTCATATTTCATATGTCAGTAATTGCTTGTGAGAGCAGAGAGGCTGTTTGGAGGAGAAAGTGTCTTGAAAACAATTTTTTTAAACAACAATGTTGTCCAGCCTGTCACAAGAGCCAGAAAAGACCATTACGCTGTGTCCAGTTCATGTGTGTGCATTTTATTGGAGGTGACGAAAAGTTAAAATTGTAAATTGAAAAATTTAATGGTGTTCTGTGCATATAACAATATATCGAGAATGACAGTAGATTGGGATTTCACCTTCTCTTTTGTAACAGAAGTGTGAATCAGCCAACCCACATACTGCTAGTTTGAAGCATTTTAGTAATAAGGAATGCCAATATTTGGCCTGTGTATGGGACACAGGTGACTTTCTTCCCTAATCATTTTCAACTCAAACTGGCAGAAATGAAGATAGAGCTGGACTTCAGCTGTCTGTGTAATGGGTAGCCGTTTCCATTATTTCTGTCTTGATCCAGAACCGTGCTTAGCATCTTATATATGTATCATTTATTTATTTTTGCAGTGCTAGTCAACATATATCTCTGTGTTTTTCTGCATTTGCCATCTACGTTTAAGGTGCTGTAACAATGTTTTGGCACCAGCAACAGTTCAGAGGCAGAGTGTTTTGGACACAGCACAGAGCACAGAATGCACCTTTCCTGCAACACATTTTGGTGTGAAATTGGTCTAAGTCGAGTACCAAAGAAATTTTTTTCTGTTATTTAACCAGTTCCGGACCAGCCGCCACAGTTTTACTGCCGCAGGTTGGCTCGGCTGGGCGAATCGATGTAGCTGTATTGTGGGTGCGCGTGCCCCCTAGGCGGCCCAGCGATGATCAGATTCTCTTCAGAACCGATCAGTCTCCAGGCCCAGGCCAATGTTTTCTGGCCTGGACCTGGTAATCGTTCTGGCGAATGAATTCCTTCTCCTGCCTGTAAGTGTAAGCGCAGGCAGGGGGAAGTGATGTCATCTCCCCTCGTGGAACTTTTTTTTGTTCATTAGAGAGGAGAGAAGACATCTCACAGTAAGTTGCACCAACACTACACTAACACCAGTACATGCAGGTACACTTGTCACCCCTCGATCGCCCCCCCCCCCAGTTAACCCCTTTACTCCATGTCACAGTGTCACCCATTGCAGTGTTTATATTTTTCTTTGATCACTGTACAGGCAGTCCCCGGGTTACAAACACATTAATACTGTAGGTTTGTTCGTAAGTGGAATTTGTTCGTAAGTCGGAACACTGCTTGTAAGTGTAACTTCTGCCTGTGCAGGGATGTGGGATGTTCCAACGTCTGCCTGTGCAGGGATGTGGGATGTTCCAGGCGCTTCTGGGGCTCTTCTGGCCATGCAGTACATGAAGTACCGCAGTGTGGAATGTGGCAAGATAGCTGCTCGAAAGTATCCAGGACCAGCGTGGAGCAAAAGCAGCCGGCATTGAGGCCATTCATAAGTAGGAGTCGTTTGCAAGTCGGGTGTTCGTAAGTCGGGGACTGCCTGTATTGGTGTCAATTGTGACACTAATCAGCGTTAGGGTAATTAGTAGTAGCCCCAGATAGGTCTAGGAACCCCCCTAATAAAGGTTTAACCCCTTGATTACCCCGTCACCAGTGATCACCTTATTAGTGTCACGGGTGACGCTGGTTAGTTATCTTTTTATAGCGTCAAGGCACCCGCCGTATATTACCTAATAAAAGGTTTAACCCCCTGATCACCCGGCAGGTGACATCAGTCAGGTTTTAACATCAGTTATGGTCTGCGTCGCCCCAGGCAGTGTCAGATTAGTGCCAGTAGCACTAACACCCATGCACGCACCATAAACCTCCCTTAGTAGTATAGTGTCTGAACGGATCGATATCTTTGATCTGATCAGAACTATATTAGCGTCCCCAATAGTTTAGGGTTCCCAAAAACACAGCGTTAGCGGGATCAGCCCAGATACCTGCTAGCACCTGCGTTTAGCCCCTCCACCCAGCCTAGCCCACCCCACCCAAGTGCAGTATCAATCGATCACTGTCACTTACAAAACACAACACACATAACTGCAGCATTCGCAGTCAGGCCTGATCCCTGCGAACGCTAACAGTTTTTTTGGTAGCGTTTTGAAGCATTCGCTGACAGTCAGGTGGGCTTTTTTTGCTGTGAGTTTCACTAGTTGTACCAGTAAAGTTAGAGGCAAAAATGTCCAATCGAAGGTACAGTAGTGAAGAGGCCTACACGTTTCTGAGCCTGACAGATGAGCGTGAAGAGGAAGTCACCCATCTCTCAGATTCAGGCTCAGAATACAAACCTGTAGACAGCAGCGTCATCCTGACAGATAGCTCTGACGACGGAGTAGTGGTCCCTGCCAAGGTCAGGCGTACCTGACCCTGTTTTTCTGCTGTTGTTGAGGTGCAAGAACCGCAGGGCTCTCATATGGAGCAGAGAGCCAGTACTAGTGCCGCTCATCCTTCTGGTGAACTGGCAAGCACCAGCGGCCTAGTACATCCTGGTCATACATCCAGCACTGCAGTATCACGTGGTGACGTGGCGAGTCCCATAAGTGCAGCTCAAGCTGACGAGGTGGCTAGCATAAGTAGAGTCCCGCAGCCACCAAGATGACAAACACAGGCCCGTCGAGCCTATAGTGTCTTTCCTGCTGCATTTGCCAATCCGAATTGGGAGCCCACCACTTCTGCAGCACCCGTACTTCCCCCATTCACTGGCCAACCCGGAATTCAGGTGGAAACAGTTGATTTTACGTCACTTGATTTTTATTCGCTGTTTTTCACGGAAGATCTCTATAGATCTGTTGTGGACCAAAGCAATTTGTATGCTGGTCAATTCATCGCCGCGAATCCCCAGTTGATCCTTGCCAGAGATTGGAAACCTATTACGGTTTCTGAATTTAAGACCTTCCAGGGCCTATCCGTCCTCATGGGCATAGTTTAAAAAAAGTGAGTTGCAGTCATATTGGTCCACTGACCCAATTCATCATATGCCTGTGTTCTCTGCCTCCATAATCAGGACACGATACGAGCAGATCTTGCGATTCATGCATTTCAATGACAATGAACTCTGTCGTCCTCAGGGAGACCATGGATACAATCGGCTCCACAAAATTCTGCCCCTCGTAAACCACTTCAACCAACAGTTTGTGGCCTTATTTACTCCCGATCAAGTTGTCTGCGTTGATGAGTCCCTGATTACGTTTTTTGGCTGCTTGTCTATCAAACAGAATCTTCCCAGCAAGCGTGCCAGATGTGGGGTCAAGATGTGTAAGCTCTGTGACAGGGCAATGGGCTATACATATAGTTTTATGGTTTACGAAGGAAGAGATAGTCACGTGGAGCCCGAGAACTGCCCAGACTACATAGGGAGCGCTGTTAAGATTGTGTGGGACTTGGTGTCACCCTTATTCAGAAAGGGGTACCACTTGTATGTGGACAATTATTACACATGCGTGCCACTTTTTAGTCACCCTTTTGATTGTGGAATTGGCGCCATGCGATCTATTCGCCGGGGCTTACCCCATCGACTTCTAGGGTCCCAACTTAAACAGGGGGAGAAAGCCTGCTTGAAATGTAATAATTTGTTAGCAGTGAAGTGAAGGGATTCACGGAATGTTTTCATTCTGTCCTCCCTTCACGCAGATACGACTGTCCAAATTCCTACGGCGACTGGGGTTGTGGAGAAACCCCTCTGTCCACGAATACAACCTTAACATGGGAGGGGTGGACCTCAACGACCAGTTGTTGGCACCGTACCTAATTGCCCGTAAGGCCAGGCGCTGGTACAAAAAAGTATCTGTATATTTATTCCAATTGGCTCTGTTGAATGCTTATGTGCTATACAAAGCTTCAGGATGAACTGGATCCTTCCTTAAATTCCAGGAAGAGATCATCACAGCCCTTCTGTTTCCAGACGGTGCTGTGGACCACCTTCCCAACACAAATGCAGTGAGCCGGCTGCATGAGAGGCATTTTCCGTATGTCCTCCCTGGTACCCCTACCCAAAGAAATCCCCAAAGAAGATGTCGTGTCTGCAGAAAACGGGGATTTAGGCGTGACACCCACTTTTATTGTCCCTCCTGTCCTGACCAACCTGGTCTCTGCTTCAGTGACTGTTTCAAACGCTACCACACACTAGTGGAGTATTAGCATAGGGTACAGCATTGTGCAGTCCTAAGGCACATTTACACAGGGTCTCGAAAGATGAGATGACTATCACATTTTGAGAGACCCCTATCTGGAACGTTTACAGTTTATATAAAAGTGCAAAATAAAAAAAAATTAAAATAAAGCCCAAAATAGTTGGTGGTTTTATTTTTCTTCTCTCTCTCTTATGTTCGCTCTCTATTGTCCACACTATTGTTACTGTATTTTAGAACTGTAATGTTTTATTTTTACTATGTTTTATTGTATTTGCTTTGCAGGTATGGTATGTCTTACTGTTATACTGTAATGTTCATTTGTTCTATTGTTAACCATCATTTGCTTAGCAGGTACGCCATTCAGCTGCAGTACGGGTTCTGACAGCAACAGCGTTTGCTCCCACGATACATAAAGCCGTGATTCCAGCGCTGTTAGGAGGTGATTTCACCACCACAGTTCAAAAAAAGAGCATATATGCCGAAAGCAGGGGTGGAGGAGCAATTTTCTCCTAACATCAGGGGAGGATTACCCCCATGCTAAGGCATATATTTTTTAGGCACAGATTGCATTAAAAAATCAAGATTTTTTATTGAGTTAATGTTTTATCGTTACCATTGTTTGCTTTTCAGGTACGCCATTCAGCTGCAGCGTTATCTTGACAGCAACATTGTTTACTCTCACGATGCGTAAATCAGCAACTCCAGCGCTGTAGGAGGTGATTTCACCACCACAGTTTAAAAAAAAAAAAATGGTGCATGTATGCCCATCATTAGAAGTGGGTGGATGAAGGAAGGTATTCTAATGGTGGGCATACCCACCGATCAATCTCTTTTTTTCGTTTAGCCCACAGGCTGCATGAAAAAAAGAACATTATGCCCAACAAGGACTTTGAGTGGGTTTACCAGAATTTTGCCTGAAGGTTTAAGTATCATCTTGGTATCATTCTTTTCAGCCAGCGGCCGGCTTTCATGTTATGCCGTGTACACACGATCGGAAATGCTGCCAGCAAAACACCGATGAGAGCTTTTTGTCGGAAAATGCGACCGTGTGTATGTTCCATCGGTCTTTTGCTGGCGGAATTCCAGCCAGCAAAAGATTGAGAGCATGTTCTCTATTTTTCGGTCGGGAAAAGTTCCTATCCGAAAATGCGTTCATCTGTATGCAATTCAGACACGCAAAAAATCAAAAAATGCTCGGAAGCATTGAACTTCGTTTTCTCGGCTCGTCATAGTGTTGTACGTCAGCACGTTCTTGACGGTCGAAAGTTCAGAGAACTTTTGTGTGACCGTGTGTATGCAAGGCAAGCTTGAGCGGAATTCCGTTGGAAAAACCATCCAAGTTTTTTCTGACGGAAATTCCGATTGTGTGTACGCAGCATAAAAGCAATCTTAGACTTAGACTGCTTTTACAAGCAGTGGGAGGGATGTAAAGATACCAAGTATGTTATACACCAGGTGTCTCAAACTGACGACCCACTAGCTGTTGCAGAACTACAAGTCCCATGAGGCATTGCAAGGCTGACTGTTACAAGCATGACTCCCACAAGCAGAGGCATGATGGGACTTGTAGTTCATCAACAGCTGGAGGGCCGCCAGTTAGAGACTCCTGCTATACACTGATCAGCTGTAACATTATGACCACTCACCTAATATTAATAATATTATAATATTGACTATATATATTATAATAATAACTAATATTGAGTAGGTCCACCTTTTGCCATCAAAACCACCCTGACTTGGCAAGTCACGGACTCTACTAGACCTCTTAAGGTATGCTATGGCTCTAGCAACAAGCCGTTACTAGCAGATCTTTTAACCCTTTTGCTGCCACCAGCATGAAAACTACGTGGTGATTTTACATGTTGGGAGTATGTGTATATCTGCCAGCCGACTGCTGGCTGTCAGGTAGAAGCGATCCGCCAGCTGCCCAATCACTTCCTTACAACCCAGTAACGATGAACGCGTCTGTAGTATTCCTTTGCCCACAGGTCCTGTGCCTTAGGCTCCGTTCACACCTAGGCGTCCCGGTTTAAAGGCAGAATAGCAACAATTCTGCCTACCATCCCGATCGCAATTGCGATCCCCGTCACTTCCATTGGTCACCCCGACAAATCATGGTAAAATCGAACAAACAGAATCTCAGTATGCCTGTCACTCAAAAGAAGTTCTGGAATTTCTTTTGGGCAACAGGAGTACCGCAAATCTGTTTGCACGATTTTACCACAATTCCTCTGGCAACAATAGCGCTGCGATCGGGGTGCCATTGGAAGTGATGGGGATCGCAATGACAACCCATGATTTGCAGCGATTCGGGATTGCGGGCAGAATCACGGCGATCCCGCCTGCGATCTGAGATGCCTAGATGTGAACGGAGCCTAAAAAAACAAATTACATTTATCCAGTAGCTCCATGCACTATTTTGTTGACGGCAGATTGTAGAATCAGATTTAACATGTATAACTAGCGTTAAGTATATTTTGTTCTTTAAATTGTTGTAGACATTTGTTATTTCTATTTTACATCACAGTAGCACTATTGCATGTAAACTAAGATGTCATCGGAATAAAGAAAATGCTGCTCACTTTATAGATTACAGTTAGGTCAACAAAACTTTGGCAGCATTGATTAGCTTGACAGTGAGTACAGCAGTACATTTATTACCTACTGCAGCGCTGTGGAAAATCTAATAAGAGGCAAAACAATTCCCTTTTAGAGCCATAAGAGAATCACTGTGGTTAAGTGTGCATTTACTGGAAGTTTCTGCATTTATCCCTATACTTCTGCCTGGACCACTGAATTCTATTTACTACTAAGCTGTCATCTATACACCTTCTCTGCCATGGCCTGTGGGTTAGCATATGCTAATTTTTATGTGGTTTTAGAGAGGAACTGATCCCAAAACGCAGTTGGCTTTGTTATAGGAAACCATCAGGGATGTTACTTGAGCCTATGCAGTTTCCTAAAAAAAAAAAAAAAAAGCGTTGAACTTCTTGGTATGTAAGGGTACACTGCTGCCTTGCTGGAGGCTCTGACATAAGAAAGCAAAGCCCTTCCATTTCAAATATGGACGCTTCCATAGTAAAAGTACAAGACATGGTACGTCAGTAATGAGGAAAAGATCAGCTGCAAAGAGATCACAAGAAAAACTGGTGACTAGTCCTTTGCCCTGCCTTTTTTTTGAGCACAGCTTCCAGTGTTCCGTTCAACTAAGTTTGTGTTTGCAACACTTTGAGACATTTTTTTTTTAAAGTGTTGTGTTTTCTTTATTTTTTTTTAAAATAACAAACATGTTATGATTACCTGCTCCCACTGCTGTCTCAGCCAAAGAGGAGGGAGAGTCCTGGGACAGCCGGGGCTATCGTTAACATCACTGGATCGGAGGGAGCTTAGGTAAAAATTGGGGGGTAAAAAACTAAAAAGAATGACTCTGCTGCACGAATCGCCGTATATATACTGCAGCTGCTTTAAGAGCCATAGAAGGCACGCGCACCTGCTGCACGGTGGGGGAACTGGGGCGCACAAATCCCTGTCCTGTCAAGGGAGGAGAAACAGATTGTGTGTACCTAGTAAGTAGGAACAACGATCTGTCTTCTCCCCCAGGCAGTCCCATCCCCTCACAGTTAGAACATACCTAGGGAACACACACTTAACCCCTTGATTGCCCCCTAGTGTTAACCCCTTCCTTGCCAGTGACATTTATACAGTAATCAGTGGCTATTTTTAGCTCTAATTGCTGTATAATTGTCAATGGTCCCAAAAAAGTGTACGATTTGTCCACCGCAATATTGAAGTCCCGATAAAAATCGCCGCTAGGAAAATTAAAATGCCTAAAATCTATCCCCTATTTTGTAGACGCTATAACTTTTGCGCAAACCACTCAATATACACTTATTGTGATTTTTTTTTTTTTTTTTTTACCAAAATTATGTAGAGGAATACATATTGGCCTAAACTGAGGAAAAATTTTGTGTTTTTTTTGTAAAAAATTGGGATATTTATTATAGCAAAAAGTAAAAAATATTGTGTTTGTTTTCAAAATTGTTGCTCTTCTTTTGTTTATAACGCAAAAAATAAAAACTGCAAAGGTGATCAAATACCATCAAAAGAAAGCTCTGTGGGAAAAAAAGGTCATAAATTTTGTTTGGGTACAGCGTCGCACGTCCATGCAATTGTTAGTTAAAGCGACGCAGTGCCGTATTGCAAAAAACGGCCCGGCCAGGAAGGTAGTAAATTCTTCCGGGGCTGAAGTGGTTAAGGTATTTCTAAAAAGGAACACATTGTAGGTCAACTTCAAAGTCCAATCATCATCCTACACTGGTGCCTAAGGCTGGGTTCACACATATGCGGCTGCGGTTTGCAGTCCGGTGCGTTTCTGTTCACTGGTTCGGGTGTGATATTTTAATTTATTTTTTTACCTAAATTTGAACCTGAAACGGACCCAAAACCACACAGGATCCTTTTCAAAACCACAGCCGCCCCGCACATGTGTGAACTGGCTCCATTGAAAGCCGGTCACATTCACATGTTATGCAAATTGGATGCAGTTAAAAACACATCTAGTTTGCATGTATGTGAACCCAGCTATAAAACAGGCTACACAGGACAGTGTGACCAGCTCTCTATTGCCTGCTGGAGAAGCCATAATGTATGGCAGGAAAGCAAGGAATGAGTAATGTTAGAGTTAAAGTAAAAGCCTAGCAAGACCTAAAAAGAATTTACCACATCTAAAGCCGCGTACACACAAGCGTAATGTCCGACAGAAAAAGTCAGACGGAAGCTTTTCATCGTCTATTCCGATTGTGTGTGGGCCTCATCAGACTTTTTTTCTGAAAATTCTGACGGAACTAGAAATGGAACATGTTCTAAATATTTCTGATGAAACCAATTCCTATTGGGAAAACCGCTCGTCTGTATGCTGTTCCGACGGACCAAAAACGACGCATGCTCTGAAGCAAGTATGAGACGGAAGCTATTGGCTACTCGCTATTGAACTTCCTTTTTCTAGTCCTGCCGTACGTGTTGTACGTCACCTCGTTCTGGACGGTCAGATTTTGGTGTGACCGTGTGTAGGCAAGACTGCTTGAATGGAGTTCCATCGGAGAAATCTTCTGAGTTTATTCCGCCGGCAAAACCGGTCGTGTGTATGCAGCAAAAGGCTAGCCATACACTATACAATTTTTTTGTTCAATTTTCCTTTAGATTTCCAAAAATCATATAATATGAGGTCAAGCCTAAACCCTTTCAATTTGTATGCAATCAGGCAGGCCCCTGCACTACATAGTTGAAGGTAAATCTAAAGGAAATTGAATAAAAAAATGGTATAGTGTATGGCCAGCCTAAAGTTTCACAAAGGCAACTTGCATTAAATATTTATTTTTTGAATGTTCGCTTTATTTAAAGTTATTTTATTTTTTTTCCCCTCTGAGTGTAGGGCCTTAACATATAATTCACTGGTAGCCCCACAATCCATAATCAAGTTGACAAAGTCCTAATTGCGAAACATGAATCCCCAACACGCAAAAGCACATTATTGCATCTATTTACTATTCAAATAAAATGGCATAAGCCATTGGTTCCACTACTGATCCCTCAGCAGTGTAAGTTATTACACAGTTATTATCACCTGGGACAAGATTGTTTTAATGCACAAATATTTCCCTGTCATGTACAATTACATCTTTACAATAGGCAGGGGTCTGCATTCTGCCTTTCATCTGCACCCATAAGGTTTTTAATATATATTCTCTCTATTGCCTGTCTATCTTTGTCTACAAGTGACTCCGTCAAAGGTTTTCTAGAATCTGACACAATGCACAGGACCTGTTCATAGTCACATTTGGGGAAAAAAACACTAGTGAGGACATTTAAATCACTAAAGAATAATGAAAGTGGAACTGTATAAACCAGATAATTGCATTTTAAATAATGGTAAGCTCAATAACAGAATCTTTCTCTTCCTGTGTAATCTATCTTTGTATCCTGATGGAGAAGAGCTCCAACACAAAATATTCATCTGCACATCATCTTACAAACAATCTGCATTAAGATATGCGGTTTCCCATTAATAGCCTTGCATAGTTAATCTGCTAAATAAAAGCGTAATTCTTGATAGATATCAGAGATCACCCCAATGTTTTCAGTATGCCAATGTGATATTCTAGTCGGTATCCTGTGTACATTGGGCTTATCAAGGTGACATGGATGGGTAACAGTTAATCTGGGTAAGTTTGTTACCTGAGAAAACATTCCATTTATATGGACCCTGATGGATGACTGGGGATACACAATACCTTCCAAGCAGTAACCCCAGGATTTGCCCTACTGAACAGGCTTGTTATTGATTACCTTTCACCCTGGCATCACAACTACTCCTAGGATTCAATTTTTTTGTTGTTTTGCATATTTTATTGATCAAAAGTGGTAAATGAGCATCAAGCGTGCAGGGAGACGATGAATTGTTTACTTGCATAAAAATAACCTTTCAATAAAAGAAGATGCATGGGTTACAGTTTTGGTGGCCAAAGCAGATGGCATTCAGCTGCTATTGATCTGTCCCCCCTCCCTCCTCACTCCAGCATGCAGTAAGCCTGCTCATCCTGTCCAGAAAGAGCTTGGTTTGGGGCGCAGCGCTGTGCACAGTACAGGGACACACGGAGGAGGATATTATAATATTAAGGACATCAGCTTGTTCCGTGTTCAGTCATTTGCATTCTCCTTGACCTTTAAGGTGATTCCATAATGATGGATTTTATTTGTCTTACTGGTTTGTTCTAAGATGTCTATCAACTTAGCCAGTGCATTTTCCTTCAGATGCATTTTGAAGATAAGAATAATAGTGGCCCTAAAGGCTAACACTAACTTATTTGACTTGTTTTTTTTGTCCTATAACCTGCACAATTTTAATAAGAATAAAAAAAAATGTAATAGAAGCAGCCACATGCTCCATCCAGCTACTGGCATGTGTAGATCATTTAGCGTCTATCAAAGGGTGATATTTTTGCAGAGCCAGCCTGATTAGTGCCACTGCCAACAGATCCTGCCTTCTGACAGAGGGCATATGTTTCCTTGCTGTAGTTGTCAGCAGCCTAGAACTGCTGTTACACAGTTTTCATAGAACAGCAGATGGCAGTTAAACTAGGTTGGTGTTAGAGTTTACATGTGCTTTACTGCTGCCTATAAAATATTATTTTAAAATAATTAAACCGCGCCAAAACTACAACTCTACACTTTCTAGAACAGGTTGTTTGTAATTTCAGGCCATATAACCTAAAGCATGCAGCAACTTGGCATTGTGGAGGCATGTCAGCAGAATCGGTTCAACTGCTGATGTTCATGCCCAGTGCACTACTGCCAGGGCTTCCGATCATATGATATGGAATTGGTGTGCCACGTGACCTGATAAATACACATGTAACATTAGTGATGGATCAAGCCATATGAGTTAAACCAGCCTCCTCTTGGGGTCTATTATTTTAGAAATACTGTGATACCAATGAGTACACCTCAGGGAATTCATCTGTGCGGGTGTTTAAATATGCAGGTGATTTTCTACTTTAACCACTTAAGGACCACTCCACGCAGATATACTGCGGTAGGGTGGCCCTCCTGCGCAAAATCACGTACCTGTCTGGGGCGCGCATGCCGCCGGCGACTCGCTTCCGCCGGGACCCGTGGATCATTGGCAGGAGAGGCAGAAGGGCTGTCTGCCTGTGTAAACGAGGCACACGGCCGTTCTGTCAGAGGAAGATGGAGATCTTGTGTTTCTGCTAAACTGTAACACGGATCATTGTTTTCCTCCAGTCCTCCATCCATCACACAGTTAGAAAGCACTCCCTAGGAGCACACTTAGCCCTTTGATCGCCCCTGATGTCAACCCCTTCCCTGCCAGTGTCATTAGTACAGTGAGAGTGCATTTTTTTTTAGCACTGATCACTGTATTAGTGTCACTGGTCCCCAAAAAGTGTCACTTAGTGTCCGATTTGTCCGCCACAATGTTACAGTCCCACTAAAAAACACTGATCGCCGCCATTACTAGTAAAATAAAAATTCCATAAATATATCCCATAGTTTGTAGACGCTATAAATTTTGAGCAAAAACCAATCACTTAAACGCTTATTTGGGATTTTTTATTTACCAAAAATATGTAGCGGAATACATATTGGTCTAAATTGATGAATAAATTATATTTTTTACAATTCTTTTTGGGGTATGTTTTATAGCAGAAAGTAAAAAATATTGGGTGTTTTTTTCTAAACTGTCTGTCCTTTTTTGTTTATAGTGCAAAAAATAAAAACCACAGAGGTGATCAAATACCACCAAAAGAAAGCTCTATTTGGAAAAAAAGGACAGAAATTGTATTTGGGTACAGCATCGCACGACTGCGCAATTGACAGTTAAAGTAACACCGTGCTGTATCGTAAAAAATGGCCTGGTCATGAAAGTGGGCAAACCTTCCGGGGCTTAAGTGGTTAAAGCTTAAAGTGTATTTCCACTTGTGAAGCCATATTGGGATAACACCTATATTTGTTACATGTTCCCATTGACATAGCATAAATACAAATTGCAACTTACCTTTTTAGATGCTCTATTCTGAACCCTCCAGCAAGGGAAAATCCTAGGTATTTCCTCTGTTTATGAAGGGGATGGGCAGCTGTGTTTGGCAAAATCCAAGTGTACTATGTAATTATGGCAAAGTGTTTGACACAGTACCCCCACATGCAGCTAGAGTGTAAATTTTAAAAGTAAAGTATAAAGGCTTAGAAAATTCAGTTTGTAAATGGATAGAAAACTGTCTAAAAGACAGTTTTTAAAGAGTAGTAATTAATGATTCATAGTCCAAATGGTTTTGGGTTATTAGTGATGTACCCAAAGGCTCAGTGTTGGGACCCTTACTTTTTAACATATGTTAAATGATATAGGCTCTGGAAAGAGATATGAAATTTTTGCCACTGTACAAATCATAAGACCTCATCTGAAATATGCAGTTCCATTTTGGGCACAAGTTAACAAAAAGGATATTGGTGAACTTGAGAGTGCAGAGAAGGGCAACCAAACTGATAAGAGGCATGGAGGCACTTGGGTATGAGGAAAGACTAGCTTCACTGAATGTACTGTCTCTTGAGAAGAGGCGATTAAGGGGGGTGGGGGGTTATGATCAACATGTACAACTACATAAGTGGTCCATATAGTGAATATGGTGTTAAGTTATTCACGTTCAGACCATTACAGAGGACAAGGGGGCACTCTGCATTTGAAAGAAAAGCAATTGAAAGCATTTGTTAACCCCCCCCCCAAAAAAAAGATTCTGTTCCTTTAAAGCATGATATACAGCACAGTGCTTGTTGGTCCTGCCAGTTTCTGCCCTCCCCCCCTGTAAAGTGACCACGGTGTGTCATGGCTGCTGAGCCCTGAAACCGTGGTCAGTTTACGTGCCTCCGTCGTCCGCAGCCCTGCTCTCCTGTCTCTCTATCTCCTCTGTTGTTCTTTCCCCTCCCTTGTCTACTTGTGTCAGCGCCCGCCCCCCCCGCTCCTGCTGCTCTTATATTTGATATAAAAAGCTTTCATCCATGCTGTAATATAGCAATAAGTGTCCCTGTGCCTGTGTTATGTAAAAAATATGCTTATCTGTATTTATATCAGCGTGGCTCCCAGCAATCAGCTGACTGTCGGCTCTCGCTCTCCTCCCCTGTTGATGTCAGGGGGAGTGCTCGGCCCTGCCCACTGGAACAGAGCCGGAAAGTGAAGAGACCCGAAGAGTCAGCTGGGTGCTGAGAGCCTCACTGATATAGATAATAATGTTTTTTTTTATATAATACAGGGACACTTATTGGTATATTACTGAGGAGATGGGATTATTCTATGTAATTGGGTTAACAACCACTTTAACCTTCACATAAGGAAAGGCTTCTTCACAGTAAGAGCTGTGAAAATGTGGCACACACGCCCTCAAGAATTGGTTCTCTCCTCATGGGGGATCAGGAAGGAATATTATCCCCCACTGGAGCGAATTGGATCATGCTTTATTGGGGGCTTTTGCTTTCCTGTGGATCAAGTGTGGGTAAAGGATAGCAAATATGGAGGTGTGTCTTTTTTTTTTTTTTGGTTGGACTAGTGCGTTTTTTTTTTTTTTGTGTTTTTTTTTTTTCAACCTAACTATGTAATCCTGTCTGTATTGCGCAAGCCAAATTTTATCATGAAGTTTAACTCAATTTGAACACTGTCTGTCATAACGAAGGTTTAACCACTTCAATACCAGGCACTTACACCCCCTTCCTGCCCAGGCCAATTTTCAGCTTTCAGCGCTGTCGCAATTTAAATGGCAATTTCGCGGTCATGCAACACTGTACTCAAGTGAAATTTCGATCATTTTTTTTCCACACAAGTAGAGCTTTCTTTTGGTGGCATTTTATCACCTCTGCGTTTATTTTTTGCTCTATAAACAAAAAAGACTCACAATTTTGAAAAAAAAACACAATATTTTTTACTTTTTGCTATAATAAATATCCCAAATTTATTTAAAAAAAAACACATTTTTTCCTCAGTTTAGGCCTATATGTATTCTACATATTTTTGGTAAAAGTTATAGCGCCTACAAAATAGGTTATTGATTTATGGCATTTTTATTATTATTTTTTTTCTTACTAGTAATGGCGGTGATCTGCGATTTTTATTGCGACATTGCAGCGGACAGATCGGACACTTTTTTGAAACCATTGACATTTATACAGCGATCACTGACTAGGGGAGGAGACCGATCGGTGTTCCTATATACTAGGAACACACGTCTTCTCTCCCCTGACAGGACATGGATCTGTATGTTTACACACCCTGGTCCACGTTCCCGCTCTGTCACAAGCAATCGCGGGTCACAAATCTCATCTAGGATGGAATCTCTTAAGCTTATCGAGAGAATTTACCATACTATTATTGACTTCATGCCAACTTTTCACAAGAAAATGAATTTTTGGACTCATTCCTGAGCCATAAAATAGTAATCTTCCTGCAACATAACCTATTCACTCTTGATTCCAACTTAGATATACAGGTTTATCTACTTTACATTGGATTCTAAAACTCAGGTCTATTTGACTATACAGTGCATCCGGAAAGTATTTACAGTGCTTCACTTTTTCCACATTTTGTTATATTACAGCCTCATTGCAAAATGGATTAAATTTGTTATTTTCCTAAAAATTCTACAAATAATATTCCATAATGACAAGGTAAAAGAAGTTTATTTGACATTTTTCCAAAAAACAAAAATCACATGTACATAAGTATTCACTGCCTTTGCCATGACACTCAAAATTGAGCTCAGGTGCATCCTGTTTCTACTGATCATCCTTGATTGGAGTCCACCTGTGGTAAATTCAGTTGATTGAGCATGATACACACCGGTCTTTTTAAGGCCCCACAGTTAACAGTGCATGTCAGAGCACAAACCAAGCCATGAAGTCCAAGGAATTGTCTGTAGACCTCCGAGACAGAATTGTATCGAGGCACAGATCTGGGGAAAGGGTACAGACATTTTTTTGCAGCATTGAAGGTCCCAATCAGCATAGTGGCCTCCATCATCCATAAATGGAAGAAGTTTAGAACCACCAGGACTCTTCCTAGAGTGGGTCACCCGGCCATAGCAATCGGGGAAGAAGGGCCTTGGTCAGGGAGATGACCAAGAACCTTGTTGACAGAGTTCCAGCATTTCTCTGTGGAGAGAGGAGAACCTTCCAGAAGAACCATCTCTGCACTACTCCACCAATCAGGCCTGTATGGTGGAGTGGCCAGACGGAAGCCACTCCTCAATAAAGTGCAGTAAAGGCACCTGAAGGACTCTCGAACCATGAGAAACACAATTCTCTGGTCTGATGAAACAAAGATTGAACTCTTTGGCCTGAATGGCAAGCTTTAGGTCTACAGGACACCTAGGCACCACTCATCACCTGGCCAATACAATCGCTACAGTGAAGCATGGTGGTGACAGCATCATGCTGTGGGGATGTTTTTCAGCGGCGGGAACTGGAAGACTAGTCAGGATCGAGGGAAAGATGAATGCAGCAATGTACAGAGATATCCTTGATGAAAACCTGCTTCAAAGCGCTCTGGACCTCAGACTGGGGCAAAGGTTCATCTTTCAACAGGACAACGACCCTAAGCACACAGCCAAGATAACAAAGGAGTGGCTACAGGATAACTCTGTTAATGCCCTTGAGTGGCCCAGTGAGAGCCCAAACTTAAACCTGATTGAACATCTCTGGGGAGATCTGAAAATGGCTGTGCACCAATGCTCCCTATCCAACCTGATGGCGCTTGAGAAGTCCTGCAAAGAAGAATGGGAGAAACCTGCCCAAAAATAGGTGTGCCAAGCTTGTAGCATCATACTCAAAAAGACTTGTGGCTGTAATTGGTGCCAAAGGGCTTCAACAGAGTACTGAGCAAAGGCTGTGAATACTTATGACATGTGATTTTTTTTTTTCTATAAATTTGCAAAGATTTCAAACAAACTTGTTTCATGGTGTATTGTTTGTAGAATTTTGAGGAAAATAAAGATTTTAATCCATTTTGGAATAAGGCTAGAACATAACAAAATGTGGAAAAAGTGAAGTGCTGTGAATACTTTCCGAATGCATTGTATATACGTACAGTGGCAAAAATTATTATTTGATCCCCTGCAGATTTTGTAAGTTTGCCCACTTACAAAGAAATGAAGGATCTATAATTGTTATCATAGGTGTATTTTAAATGATAGTGACAGAATATCAACCAAAAATCCAGAAAAAAACACGATAGAAGTGTTATCAATTGAGTTGCAGTTCAGTGTGTAAAATAAGTATTCAGTCTCCTACCAACCAACAATAATTCTGGCTCCCACAGACTGGCTACAGTATGTGGTACACAGATTAGTCCTATACATTTAGGAAGGTGCTTCTAAGGACAACTCATTATGTTTATAAAAGATACCTGTCCACAGAATCTTTCTTCCATTCAAACCTTGCCATCGTGGGCAAGACTAAAGAAGTGTCAAAGGACGTCAGGGATAAAATTATAGACCTGCACAATGCTGGAATGGGCTACAAGACCATCAGCAAGAAGCTTGGTGAGAAGGAGACAACTTTTGGAGCACCATGCAACATTTCACCTCATGGGGTAAGGATGATCATGACAAAAGTAAAGGATCAACCCAGAACTACACAGGAGGAGCTTGTGAATGATCTCAAGGCAGTTGGGACCACAGTCACCAAACAAACCATTGGCAACACAATATGCCGCCATGGATTGAAATCCTGCAGCGCCCGCAAGGTCCTCCTCCTCAAGAAGGCACATGTATAGGCCAGTCTGAAGTTTGCCAATGAACATCTAAATGATTAGAGAAGGATTGGGAGAATGTGCTGTGGTCAGGCGAGACCAAAATTGAGCTCTGTAGCATT
This sequence comes from Aquarana catesbeiana, assembly GCF_042186555.1. Taxonomy (NCBI): domain Eukaryota; kingdom Metazoa; phylum Chordata; class Amphibia; order Anura; family Ranidae; genus Aquarana; species Aquarana catesbeiana. The sequence continues at coordinate 206,469,182 of NC_133324.1, forward strand.
AACTTGACTCACCATGTTTTGAGGAAGAAAAATGCTGACTATGAACCTAAGGACACCATCCCTACAGTCAAACAGGGAGGTGGAAACATTATGCTTTGAGGTTGTTTCTCTGCTAAAGGTACAGGCTGACTTTGCTGCATTGAGGGGCCAATGGACAGGGCCATGTATTGTAAAATATTGGATGAGAACCTTCTTCCCTTAGCCAGAACACCTGAAGATGGGTCTTCCAGCATGACAATGACCCAAAATATACCACCATGGCAACAAAGGAGTGGCTCAAGAAGAAGCATATTAAAGTCATGGTGTGGCCTAGCCAGTCTGCAGACCTTAATCCTATAGAAAATTTATGGAGGAAGCCGAAACTCTGAATTGCCAAGCGCCAGCCAAGAAACCTTAAAGTGGAGTTTCACCCAAAAAAAAAAAAGGTCATTAATGTGTATGAAATAAATAAATAAAAAAAACATTTGGAGAAAAAAACATTTTTTTACTTACCTTTTTATGCCTGTTGCTATGTGGTCCCTCGAAATCTGGCTCCTGACGTCACTTCCCTCGGTGCCTCCGCTGGCTACTGCTCCTGGGAGATGTGTGTCATCATTTCCCAGGAGTCAGTGGGAAACGCCGAGGGCTTCTTTGCCATCACAACGGGGTGGGCATTTCCGACGGGGAAGCCCGTTGTGATGGCAACCAGATTAGTTGACGGTGTCCTGTCGCAAAGTTCCCCCTGGCGAATAATGGCCACCCGGTATTACGCATGCGCAGGATTCCACTGTTTGGCGGCTCCATACTACGCAAGCAGTACAGGGCGGGCATTATTCGATGGGGCATTTCTCGTTAGAACACAAAATGACACAATGGGCATGAAGAGAACGGGCACCGTATCCCGGAACAGGATGCTTGTGGGCTTCACATGCCCACAAGCAAAATGAAAACGGCCAGGAGAGAAGAATATAAGATATCGTACGATGGGAAATCGGCAATCGAGCGGCGAGCGTTCCCTAAAACATGAGTTCCTTTTATACCCTCTGTCTCTTTTACTTATTTTCTTTTTCTCCTTTTTAAGGCATTGTTTTTACAATTTGTAGTTATCTGGACACACTGTTCTACATCTTATAAGCTGCTATAACCAGCATTGCAATGTAATATTTCTCATGTTTCATTGTAATAAAAGCCATAAAGCCATTTCTAAACAAAAAAAATTGTAGCTGACACAACTGTCCTCGTTCTCACCTGAGATGGTGACAAAACAGCATAGAGGTGTGAATTAGCTGGCTCAGTGGTACAGTCATAGCCTGGAGTTTAGCACACTGAAAACCATAGAGCTAACAATGAAGAGTGCTACTGTAAATATTTATTATAGTTTTATCATTTTAGGCACTAATGATGTGATTACTTTGATTCACATATCTTAAGGTTCAAAATGTGAGTTAACTTAGGTAAAGTTAATAGGTCAAAAATGCTCTATTCAGCTGTCCATATTATGCTGTTTATACATAGTAGGAATGGCTCTGTCTTGAGGAACAAAGACTAGCCTAGAGCATTGCAATCGTTAATATAACGATATTCTGGGTGTTCCCCTAAATGGTTGGATAAGATTCTGTAGGATTTGATGATGACATTACCTTTATTTTGGTTATTAGCAGTCAGGCATCAAATAAATAAAACTAACTACTGTGGATGTATTTCTTCTCCAGGATATGTATATAGTTTGTATATTGCTAATGGAAAAGGCCACAATATCAGACTTTAACTGTGTTATCTAAACCATTTTCTTTCATGTATCAAACGGTTTTATGGAATAATTCTCACTATTTAAAAAAAAAAGCATCCTCTTCATCAATTTTTTAAATATGGCAAAGTCCCATTTAGTAGCTCTTGATTGGTCAGTTTACAAATCGGGTGAAAATAAATCATTGTCACGTGTTCGAAATCCAAAAGGACAAAATATGTGGTAAGATTTTACTGCCTTACTATCGAACACAGTGGTGAAGTCACTGCACTAGTACCAGTGATAAAAAGCTTAACATCTAATTCAAGGAATTCTTATTTTAAAAGGAAAATTGAATTCTGAATGTGATTATGGCTGCCATTGCTGACTTTCTTCTAAAAAAAATAAATGCTAGTTATTTTGTAACTATGCTGTGTCTCTTCGATGCTTTCTGAATGTGGGTTAGCGACAGAGACCATATTGAAATAATTGGTATGATCGGCTAGCATTTATAGGAGGAAAGGACATCAACAGCAGCCTCTATGTTCTGTCAGCACAGGTTTCTTTTAATAACTTTTATTTTATATTTTTTTTTTTAAAGAAAAAAAAATTATTATTATTGGCTGGCCACATGTTACATACATATCAGATCCTATGTAATGTTTACAGCATGCAGGTAAAAACATGAGCCCCAAATCTAATCCATCCATTCTTTAATCTGCTTCACAGATGAATATTTGTATTTAGAATGAAAACCTGGATGCTTTCCTTGTATGTGTAACATAGCAATATAAGCATTATGATTATTACTGACATGCTAAAATCAAAGGCCAGTTGGTTCTTGGAACTGCATGCAAAGACACTGTAGCACAGAAAGTGGTGCTGCTTTTTAAGGCTCATTTTGCAGCGAACAGCTGCTTTGCCCTGTGATTGTGATGTTTAAATGATCCCTGTGGTGTTTGAAAGACTGATGCTGAAAGAAGGAGCAATTCATACCAGTTAGCCTTTATCAGAGACTAGCCCTGTTAACAGCATTCAGGGGGACACTAAAGAAAGAGATCCATCATACTGAGAACACTGTGCCGTGCTCATTTAGAATGAAAAGTGCATTGTAGAGAGTGATCCATTTAAAGTACGGGGGGATTGTAGAAAGACTAATATAATGGTGACAAATTGCTACAATTCTAAAGGGCAACACACATGTAAATATCCAACTGTATAACATTAGGTCACTCTAAGAAACATAACCATTCCCCACGCTTGATAAAAATTAAACAAGGGATTATTTTAAAGTTTTTTTGGTCAGACTTGGTGCAAGTTTATGTAGATGTTTAAATTGCAGTCGTTTTGCCAACTTGTTTTATTACAGAACCGTTCATTGCTCACCTGCTACCTAAACTAGCAAGATGAAGCTAACTAAGAAATGATGTGCAGGACTAATGTGACTCATTGGTGCTATTTTTTATTTTAATTTAATTACAGCTGTTTATCATACTCCGTCCTCTCAATTGTCTGTGTTACAGAAGCAATGCAATTAATGATCGCATTAATTGGTAAACAAGACAGTGCATGTAGTTCAAAAACAAAAAATGCTTCACCTTTGAATATTCTAAAACAGTTTTCCAAACCTCTTCTTAAAAGGGAAAGAGCAATCTATGGTTTTTACAATTGAAAAAAATATATAAAATAGTCTAATGTAAGCTGTATCTGTGTTATTCAGATTTTAAACTATGATGGGCTTTTTTATTAAGAAAGCATGTAGGGGCATTCCTGCTTGAAGAGAGGGAGGGGTATCCTTGCTATGAGCAGTGGCCTACCGTGGGTTGTCAGTGCCTGGGGCAAGGTAAGTAATTTGCACCCCCCTAACCCTAACTTATAGCCACGTCAGGGTTATAGGCTGGCCAGGAAGAATGACAATAACTACTTGTTATAGAGGCAAACCAATTCACAAATTCCCCCCTGTCCTCTCCCTTAACAGCTCCCAACTCTTCAAAAATATCCTGACATTTAAATTGGTGGCAATACAGAAATGTTTAAAAGAAAAACGGCGTTGGGGTTATCCCCCCCCCCATCCATACAAGGCCCTTCAGGTCTGGTATGGATTTTAAGGAAACCCCATGCCAAAGTAAAACAAAACAGTGGGGGGTCCCCCCAAAATCAATATCAGACCCTTATCCAAGCATGCAGCCTGCCAGGTGAGGAAAGGGGGGGAGAGGAGCGAGCTCCCCCCGAACCATATCAGGCCACATGCCCTCAACAGCAGAGCCCCCCTTCGCCCCAAAGCAACCTTGTCCACATGTTGATGGGGACAAGGGCCTTTTCCCAACAACTCTGGGCTGTGGTTGTGGGGGTCTGCGGGCAGGAACTTATCAGAATCTGAAAGCCCCCTTTAATAAGAGGGGCCCCAGATCCTGGCCCTCTTCCTATGTGAATGAGTATGGGGTACATTGTACCCCTACCCATTCACCAAAGAAAGTGTCAACAATAAATAGACAGTTTCTATTCTATTTGTTAATTCAAAAGATTCATAGGCAATACTAATTTGATTAAAGGCAAATAAAAAGCAGTACTGAAAATACTAAATTAAAAAAATACTTAAATGTATTTTTAAAAAACTGTTGTAAGTTACATCAATCAGTTCATGCTTGTTCCAAGTCCATGACACTCTAAGTAATAAAGCTTCACCTTCAGTTTGTAAATGGGTAGAAAACTGTCTGTGTTCAGAGAGTAGTGAATGATGATTCATATTCTAAATAATCTAAGGTTATAAGTGGATTTCCCCCAGGTTCAGTGTTGGGACCCTTGCTTTTTAATATATTTATAAATGATATAGAGTTTGGGATTAAAAGTTCCATTTCAGTCTTTGCAGATGACACCAAGCTATGCAGTTGAATAGAGTCCTTACAGGATGTTTCCAATTTACAAGCAGACCTCAGTGCACTGGCAAAACTATGTGACAATTGAATTAATGTTGATAAATGTACGGTTATGCACTCGAAGGCTAAAAACATGCATCATACATACATACAAACGGCAAGTACAACTGGGGGAATCAATGGTGGAGAAGACTTTGGTTGTTCTGGTAGATCATAAACTTAATAATAGAATGCAATGCTAAGCTGCAGTTTCTAAAGTGATCAAAATAATTTCTTATATTAGGACACACAGGCTCCAGAGAGAGAGAGAGACCCAATTATGCCCCTGTACAAATACTTCGTAACCAGATCTGATCGCAACCGAGCACAGTGCAAGATTTTCTGGGGAAACCCCGTATAGCATTGGACACACACTCTGCGCAGACAGTCATATTCTCCACATGTGCTAAAATAGGTTGCTTGATGCTAGGAGGGGTATCCAGCAACCTTTATAAATTTGAGTGTATGCTTACTTCACTTTTTGCCATACCTTTTCCATACATACAACTGAATACTACCCTTAGAAGGATTGTATCCTTGTATCCCTCAAGAACTAGTTCTGGCCAGCTCAGTAGATTGTTTAAAAAAAGGCTTGGATTCTCTCCTAAATCTACAAAATGTAAGTGGATAATAATAATTACAGGTAATAACATCAGGTGTGGTCGATCCAGAGAATATCTGATTGCCTCCTGGGGAATCGGCAAGGAATTTTCTTTTCCCCCACTGAAGCAATTCGGATCATGTTTTTTTTTTTTTTTTTTTTTTGGGGGGGGGGGGGTTGCTGTCCTTTACTCTGGTTATAGGATTGGGTATATGGAGATTTTCTACGTGTGTGTGTGTTTCCTCTATTGGTTGAACTAGATGGACATGTTTTTACACTAGCCATATATGTGTGATGGTGAAGATTCAACTACCCTACAATTGTTCTGTAGGATGAGAGTGGTAGCATTGGAATGATAATTAATGCACATTTGTAACCAACTGTGTTCTATCCCGTAGAAGGCTAGTTTCCTCTCATAGAATGCTAGTGGCATCCTTTGCCATGAAAGGATCCATACTAAAATTAACCTTATTAATGAGTCACAAATAAGAATATTGCCTTAAGTGAGCAGATTTAGACCTACATTCTGTCATCCCTTGCTGATTAAAAAAAAAAAGTAAATTTAGCACTGGCTGTACAAAAAGTTATAACCCAAATACCTGAAAAGGAGTAGGTACAATTAAATTTCTATTTATGAATGACATTAGTTTTTTTATAGCCAGTAACTTGTATTTGGATTACTGCTCTTTTAAGAAAATAAGCAGGTAATATCATTGCTGTAGTACAGGAACAGAGTATAACCTTCACAAAGCTCCACTAGGCACTTCAATCTGTGTCTGGAACTAATGCCACCACACATCTTTCCCTACCTAGCGAGAGAGGTGACCACCTTTCACAAGACCACAGATGGAATATAGATGCAAGTCCTTGCCCTCTTTCTTAATTCACTATCCACTTAGAAGATAACACTTTGCGGACGACTTTAAAAAGACTAAGTGGAAGGAAATGTTTCATCTCGATCAGATGTTACTCCTTGCCCTGTGAAAACCTTGCTCAGAAATCTCCAAAGGTTACCCAAGTGGTCTTGTTGAAGTTTTCAGCAAGGTGCTCTGTTACAATTATAATTGGCTGATGAGTAGGTTTGGCCCTAACTAGAATGCCATTGTTCGATTTCCCAGCATTCCCTCTGAAGACTTGTCACAGTTTCTGCTGGCTCCGTTGACAATTTTCTAAAAAGCAAACTCAAGGGAAATCATTACGCTCTTTACATGTCGTCTTCTGCAGTACAGAATGATCCTGTGATATTTTAACACGATTTTCCATTGCCTGATGGCAGCTAGCTAAGGTTAAAACAGAACAAGTCCCTCTGTTGTTTTGTGACTGTATTTCAGCCACTGAAGAAGACGAGAAGATAACTGACAATTAAATGCCTGGGTTGTCAAAGCTAAAACGTATGCAGCCAATCAATGGAGTCTGTTGGGAGCACAGTTTTGTGAGAGTGATAAGAAAGAAATGACAAGTGGCACAGTGGAGTTTTTGCAATACAAATATAATAGTTATCACTGTTGTAAAATTGGGTGTGAGGAATACAAATGTGTGGGATTTTCTGTGTTGATACAAGACAGGACTGATTATTAGCATTTAAAATGGGGTAAAAAGCTATTCAAAAGTCATAAAAAATATGAAGGCATATTCTAAAGCGGTATCGTTGTTTGGAAAAAATTCCTTCCAGAAGCATATGAACCTCGGGTCACCTAGCATACACATCTGTTGTTAAGTGCATGTCTGCCATTTCCATTTTTGCTGGTAAGTAATGTCAGGCCAATTCTGAATAGATAGAACTTTGCAAAAATTCCAGTCCATCTGATACCCGTCAATGCCAGAGCCAGTCTCTTAATGTCTACTAATTTCACCATTCATGCTATACATGGAAAGATCAACTAAAAGTATTCTGTTTTGTTCAAATTATTGCCCAAATTACAGGTAGGTGCACTGCATTAGGTAAATAATCCTTTACACTTTTCTTCTTGCATTTTGCTTTTGTATTACAAGTGGGGAAATGTGGATACTATTCCTATTGCAAGCAGCATTTCTGATGGTGGGTTTTTACTTACATAAAATATTCTATGGATGTGCTACTAAGGGAATTCTGACTTCATAAGTTTTGAAACCAGACAAGACAAGGCAACTAGCCTTTTCATAAAGAGACCGGGAATGGCAGCCTACACATTTCTTTAATGACTGGTTTACCTTCATTAACATACACGTAAAAGCCAGTAAATTAGAATATTTTGAAAAACTTGATTTATTTCAGTAATTGCATTCAAAAGGTGTAACTTGTACATTATATTTATTCATTGCACACAGACTGATGCATTCAAATGTTTATTTCATTTAATTTTGATGATTTGAAGTGGCAACTTATGAAAATCCAAAATTCCGTGTGTCACAAAATTAGAATATTGTGTAAGGGTTAAATTTTGAAGACACCTGGTGCCACAAACTAATCAGCTGATTAACTCAAAACACCTGCAAAGGGCTTTAAATGGTCTCTCAGTCCAGTTCTGAAGCCTACACAAACATAGGGAAGACTTCAGATTTGACAGCTGTCCAAAAGGCGACCATCGACACATTGCACAAGGAGGGAAAGACACAAAAGGTTATTGCTGAAGAGGCTGGCTGTTCTCAGAGCTCTGTGTCCAAACACATTAATAGAGAGGCAAAGGGAAGGAAAAACTGTGGTCAGAAAAAGTGTACAAGCGATAGGGATCACCGCGCCCTAGTCAAGATTGTGAAAAAAAACCCATTCAAAAATGTGGGGGAGATTCACAAGGAGTGGACAGCTGCTGGAGTCAGTGCTTCAAGATCCACCACCAAGAGACGCTTGAAAGACATGGGTTTCAACTGCCGCATACCTCGTGTCAAGCCACTGTTGACCAAGAAACAGCGCGAAAACCGTCTCACCTGGGCTAAGGAAAAAAAGAGCTGGACTGCTGCTGAGTGGTCCAAAGTCATGTTTTCTGACGAAAGCAAATTTTGCATTTCCTTTGGAAATCGAGGTCCCAGAGTCTGGAGGAAGACAGGAGAGGCACAGGATCCACGTTGCCTGAAGTCTAGTGTAAAGTTTCCACCATCAGTGATGGTTTGGGGTGCCATGTCATCTGCTGGTGTCGGTCCACTCTGTTTCCTGAGATCCAGGGTCAACGCAGCCGTCTACCAGCAAGTTTTAGAGCACTTCATGCTTCCTGCTGCTGACCTGCTCTATGGAGATGGAGATTTCAGGTTCCAACAGGACTTGGCGCCTGCACACAGCGCAAAATCTACCCGTGCCTGGTTTACGGACCATGGTATTTCTGTTCTAAATTGGCCAGCCAACTCCCCTGACCTTAGCCCCATAGAAAATCTGTGGGGTATTGTGAAAAGGAAGATGCAGAATGCCAGACCCAACAACGCAGAAGAGTTGAAGGCCACTATCAGAGCAACCTGGGCTCTCATAACACCTGAGCAGTGCCAGAAACTCATCGACTCCATGCCACGCCGCATTAATGCAGTAATTGAGGCAAAAGGAGCTCCAACCAAGTATTGAGTATTGTACATGCTCATATTTTTCATTTTCATACTTTTCAGTTGGCCAACATTTCTAAAAAATCCCTTTTTTGTATTAGCCTTAAGTAATATTCTAATTTTGTGACACACGGAATTTTGGATTTTCATTTGTTGCCACTTCAAATCATCAAAATTAAATGAAATAAACATTTGAATGCATCAGTCTGTGCAATGAATAAATATAATGTACAAGTTACACCTTTTGAATGCAATTACTGAAATAAATCAAGTTTTTCAAAATATTCTAATTTACTGGCTTTTACCTGTAAGCGCAGATTGTTGTAGGTTTCCAATGCAAGTCTTAATATTTGTATTCCAGTAAGGGGATAGCAACTTGTATGAGGCACCTAAAAAAAAAAAAAAAAAAAAACGCTAATTCTGCAGATGGAGTACAGAACAGCCAACCGTGAAATGAACCCTTTATTCTTCTAAGCTAGAGCGCATTAAAGCCATTAGATTAGCACAACAGCCAGGTAAACATTTTCATAGGAAGAGGTTAGCAAAGGCATCAATCCATATTTCTGTCAGAACAGGCTTTGAACAGAAGGGAATGATCATGCGATATTGCACTATACTGAACTGGAGCTTCTTTGACATCCCCTATTAGCAATGTATATGTGGCAGTTGAGTGTTTTTTTTAAAGCATGTCCTTGAATGGACCATGTGATCTTCTGCCTCTGGTCATAGATTCCTTATGAACATATGATGTGCTAAATAAAAAAAAAAAAGTACAAGTCTTAGTTTCTAAAGTAAGGAGGCCTGTCAATAGGCAAAATACCAGATTGTCTAAATTAAACAGCCACAAATATTTGACTATGCCAGTCCTGCTTTAAGGCCAGTGGGACAAGGAAGCATGGCTACAGATCATCTGATGTACCTGACCCACTGACATGTTTTTTTTTTTTTCTGTTGGGATACATTATGACAGTTTAGAAGTAAACATTACCTTGTGGCATTTTATTTTTTAGCTTCTTATGTTTAATCCTATTGATATATGGAGTAAAATATCATCATTTCACTAATTTATTAAGGACTCATTTACATGGGCAGCTAGGGGGGAAAGGAAGGCGGTAAAAGCAGTTTGTTGGACTACAGGTTTACACCACCCCCCTTCCCCTGGTCACCAACCTAAACACAACAGTGCAACACACAGGGTTTTCCCCATGCCGTGGCAAAAATGGAAAGGCATGTCTCATTCAGCAGGCAGTACCGCCACTGGATACAACCCATTTCGATGGGGCTGCACTTGAACTGCCTGTGATGCGTGTGGTGAGTCTGCATTTTGAGGGTTAAAGCAGGCAGTGAAGAGGTGACATGTCGCTTGCTCAATGCCTGTCAACACTTCTTCACATATGAAGCTTTGCTAAATGGGTTATCTATTTAAGAGTTGTTCCAGTTGGATTGATTTACCCACTCAAAGTGCACAGAGTTCCCACACTTGTCCATCTGCCTTGGTTGTTATGGGGGGGGGGGTCATCTTTTATATATTTCATTTTTCTTGCTTTATGATACCAGAACAAAACTTCCCTAAGTTGCAACAGAAGATATGGTAGTTAGGACCCAGCAAGCTGGGCCATTTTAATGAACAAGTCCTAAACACACTGAAACAGATTCTTAACAAGGTCCAGCCATGTGAAGGTCTGTACCCTTAAGGTAATATGTGAAATCTTCATTCCAGGTTGGATCAAATAGGAAATTATGTTAAACCCCTGTCATGTTTTAAGTCATTTGTGTCCCATTTAAGAGATTTCTCTTCACTCCCTGTCCTGTAGAAATCTCTCTAAAGTGAGAGGAATTTCCTATTATAGTTGTCAATGGAAACTGGTCGCATAGGAAAATTGCCCCTCTATTCTCTTTCTGGTGGCAACTCAAAACTTTGGATTTCCCTTCACTTTCTTTGACAATGGTCACCAGAACACACAGAGATCACACGTCACTATTGGGATCACAGACAGCAATAAAAACCTGGCTGGGAATCTCTAACCACTTGCCACTCTATCCAAAGTTAAAATAAAAACAACAAGCACAGTTTTTACCTAACTTCCAATATAAAGTTAAAGGGCTGTGTTTTTAAAAAAAAACAAAAAAAAAAAACACCGAAAACAGCAGCTATCAATCACTTAATGTTTGATAGATTGGTTTAACAATAGGCAGTACAATCTCGTAGAGAGAAATAATTGGTCAGTGCGGTATTATAGCAGGCAGATAGCAATCTGTCTCTTTTCAGTTGTGGGAGAAAAGTGCATTTTCTCCTCCAATATTTCTGTTATATATTTTATATAAATAGATCATCTTTGAATTGTAGTTTACATGTAAAGTGAATTACAGTTCATTCAGAATCCAGTGCCATGAAATCTATTTTAATTTCACATTTCATAAACTGCATAAAGTGCCTGTTGTGGAATTCAGTTCTTGTGCTTCTAAAGCTTAACTTGAAGACTTTTTTTTTTCCAACCTTGGTCTCAGTTTACAATGCACGTTCAGAATATCGCCGGGTATCGCAAATGCCTTTATATATTAACTGAAAGAAATATCGGGCCTTAGCTGTGAACAACATGACAAGGAGACATGTGGCCTGTCCTTTGTCATTCTCAAATATACTCTGGATGTGGCCAGTGCATCGTAGACTGATCTGTCAAACTAAACAAACAACTCACATTGTTAACATTTCCTAAATCTTGCATTAATAAAACCAGAGTAAGTCTCTGAAACCACAGGAGATTTCCCCTTTCTCAGAGCAATGATGGATTGGATTCCTTCATGGCTGAGTAATGAAATAGCTTCGGCTATTGAAATGGAACATTTTGTTTTCTTTTTGTTTTCACTTAAATAGAAATGTGAGATAAAACTTTAGCGTGACACCAGAATTGCTAAGCCTGAGAATTTAAAATGCCATTTGCTTGTCACTTGTTAAGAGGTCTTTATTAGGTCATTACTAAACTGTTATTATTTTAACATGAAAACAGTCATTCAGTTTAATCTTTCCTGGCTGATTTTCTTATATTTTTCATTTTAATTACTATGTTAAATGTTTACCTCCTTTTTTTTTTATTTCAGACTATAATATATGAAAATGAGGAGCTTCCAAAAATATTTCTTGATTTTTTAAACGTTCGACATTTACCCTCGTTGCCAAAAGCTGAAAGCTGTGGGTAAGATATTTTATATCTTCGTAGTCACTCAATCCATATTTGAAATATGTTGTTTTTCCCTAATGACTTCAATATAATTTTTAAGCTCCATAATGATTACAAATACTCCTCGTTTGACGACTTACCTGTTTAAGCATAGTTATATCTCATTTGTGGTATATGAAGATATGTAGCCACAAAGAACTGGGGAAAGGACAAAAGAGGTGGTCTGGAGAACATGGTCACTGTCCCTAACAATAAGGGTGTACCTTAGCTGAGCCTTCAAAATGGCTTTCTCCATTGTGTATAAGTGACAGGTACACCTTTTTGTATTTTGTATCATTAAAACAAAGTCCTCCTTTTTTTTCATTAATAGTATTATAATATAGTAATATTGTTAATAGTATTAGTCATTTGTTTAGTAAGCTTAGTGAAATTATGCCCTTACATTTCATATTTTATGTATTTGTAAGTTTGGACAAATTTTTTCTGAAATATTCGATTATTGTGACGTATGTGGCTTTGGGTCCATTCAAATAAATAGCCATAGACTCGTTGAACTAACCAGCCTGATTTTTATGACAGGACCACAAACATCACTAATAATGTAGCTACTTAAGACAGTGAGAAACAATATTGCCATTACTTCAATTTTATTTATACTGTACAGGTACTCATCACTTAATGACCAGGTTCCGTTCCAATGACCAGGTCGTTAAACGAATTGGTTGTTAAATGAGGAATCACAAGTCGGACTTACAATCGGCTCTCCCCACACGAACAACGCGCTATACATCATTGTATTGTACAGTACAGAATTTTCGTTTGTGCTCTGTACTTATGCAAATTAAAGCAACATTATTGAGCTGGAGTTGTGTGTTTTAGACCTTTTTTTTACAATACAGTACAGTAGTTAATAAAACTTAAAATTTTGATTACTTGTGATTCCTCATTTAACAACCAATTCGTTTAACGACCTGGTCATTGGAACGGAACCTGGTCATTAAGTGATGAGTACCTGTACAGTATAAATAAAATTGAAGTAATGACAATATTGTTTCTCACTGTCTTAAGTAGCTACATTATTAGTGATGTTTGTGGTCCTGTCATAAAAATCAGGCTGGTTAGTTCAACGAGTCTATGGCTATTTATTTGAATGGTCCCAAAGCCACATACGTCACAATAATCGAATATTTCAGAAAAAATTTGTCCAAACTTACAAATGCATAAAATATGAAATGTAAGGGCATAATTTCACTAAGCTTACTAAACAAATGACTAATACTATTAACAATATTACTATATTGTAATACTATTAATGAAAAAAAAGGAGGACTTTGTTTTAATGATACAAAATACAAAAAGGTGTACCTGTCACTTATACACAATGGAGACAGCCATTTTGAAGGCTCAGCTAAGGTACACCCTTATTGTTAGGGACAGTGACCATGTTCTCCAGACCACCTCTTTTGTCCTTTCCCCAGTTCTTTGTGGCTACATATCTTCATATACCACAAATGAGATATAACTATGCTTATTCTAGATGTGGTAATATCTTACTTTTCTAATATTCTCTTTTACAAATCCTGGCCTGCTGGTGACATCGCTATTTAATCTCAGTGTTTGGATTCATTGCTTGGTCTATTTTACATTTTGAGATGGCTTTAAATCTGTATGACATAATAAGGCGTATTTTATGAAATTTCATGAAAATAGATAATAGTATTCACGGCCACCTTTTGTCACAAACCCATTTTCCCTCTATATATGCATTTGTCATTAGGGTTATTGGCAGCCTGCAATAATGTATTAATTTTATATTTCATTTCATTAATCATCTTAAATATTGATGCTTTATAAAATGTGTGTATGTGTATTTATGTGCCTGTACCTGTGTTCTAGGAATAACCCTGAATTTTTTTTATGTTCGAAGCATTAGATAATCTATCCCAGCACAAAATCCTGTAGCAGGAACCTAAAAAGTCCCCCCTAGCATTGTTAAGTTTTCTGAGAATATGAAATGCAAATCGTAATTTCAGAGACTTGTGAGTTGAGCATTGTGGCTGTTATTCCTGCTTAGGAACAATTCCTCAACTGATTTTACATGCCATCCAGATTTGCATCTTGCCTTTCCCACATGTCTCCCAGCACTATTTATTCTACACAGTTAATATCCATTTGCATGAAAATAGATAAACAATTACTGGCAAATTTGGATCCTATTTTAGGAGCCTAGGGAGCATAATAATTAAGTATAATATTATATATTATCTATTAAATTGTATATTTTAAACCTAAGTGATATTGCTGTCTGTGGCCCTACTGGGAATCCCCTTCAAAACTTGTCCTGATTACCACTGTCTCTGGTACAGAAAGTGATGGGAAATCCACTATATCTAAACTGTCACTGGAGGTGAGGGGCAAATCTTCCAACAAGTAAACTTGTTCTGGTGACTTAAGAGGGGAAAAATTACCCTTCCCTACTCATCCAAAAAAGAAACGAAAAAGCGTTGGTGGATTTACATACAGTACTCTTTAATATAACGTAATATAGTAATAATTTTATTATCTTTCAGGTCAATTGAAGACCTTGATTCAGAAGAAACCAGGTAAAACTAGATTGGTTTTATGATTGAATATAAAGTTGTTTTAGAAAGGAAGTTGGGAACTATTTATTTTAATCTTTTTGTATGTATTTATTATTAATAGCGATAATAGATGTCGGTGGGTGGGGTGTATTTTTTTTCTTTTTATTATATTAGTTATGTTATGATGTGTTTTTAAATTTATGATATATGTGACTTTCCATACGTTTTGTTTTGTGTATGGCATTGGAAGGAACTACACCTTAATTTTATGATTTTTATTGTAAAATGACAATACATTTCTTGATTCTTAATGACAGTCAAAAGATTTACAGCATTCTTTTTTTAAAGGTAGCTTCAAACAAACAAAAAAATGTCCCCACCCTTGTTATCAGATTGTAAGTAATGCCTAGTACACATGAGAAAATCGGACAAAAAATACAGTTTTCAAAGTGATCATAGAATAATCTGATCATAAGCAAAATTATCCAAAGAGACAAACACGAAAATTGTTCTCGTATGATACCAGAACAAATCAATTTTCCTTTAATCAGTACAGTATTCATCCAAGAAAAATTGAAAGACCAAGACCACGCATGCTCGGAAATGAAAGAATACATTATAATGCAATACAATACAACACATTACATCACTTTTGAAGTTGTATTCTGTCATACGAGAATTTTCGTAACTTATTGGTTTTCGATATGAGACTAGCATGCAAAAAAAAAAAACTAATGGTCATTCATCTGATATTCTCATTGTGTGTACAAGGCTTTAGAATATTGGCCTGTTAATGGACAAGCTCACTAATTTTGCCTATAGTCTACATTCTGCAGTGTTCACAATGGTTCTCTGAAAGTTTGGTGCATGTTCCAGTTCTATCCAGGATGTGGATGCTGAGCTAAGTGTGAATATGACCACTATTTCCTGTGGCCAGGCACACATACCATATTTCAAACCGCTGGGAGCACAGCACGATGTATATGCTGCCTCGCCCTGGGCAGGCTGTGCTAATGAGAATGCAATGATATTTGAGGCTTCACTGCTATTATCCATTTTGATGAAAAAGCCATCAGAGCCTTCTTGTTCTATGTTTTTGCTTTATGACAGCGTCCTTTAAAAATATACAGAAAAATCTAAATCGGTGGAGGCGTAGTTATTACTTTCAACACTGAGGGCTCATGTACACTACAGCTTGTAAACTTGTGTTTAGGAGCTTTTTGCATTCTTGCACACTGTGCCCAGTCTGCAGTAATTGGGCAAAGGAAACTACAGCAAAACAAGAGCGGTGACTGTATTTCACCGCACTGCAGTCTCAACTCATCATCTTATTGAAACTAGTTTGTTGCATTTTCTCTTTACTATTTTTGATGCTGATGCTTGTGTTTTTGACCTTTCCAGCAAACTGTCACACCAGCCTGTGCTGCTGTTCCTAAGGGACCCATATGTCTTGCCTGCAGCCAACGGTAATCAAACCTGTCATCTGTTAACTGCTGTTTACTGATCTGACCCAGCAGCACACAACTGCAGGGTTATTACAAACGTTAAATGCTTTTTGTCACATCTTATAATTTATAGTTGCTGCAGAGGACAAAATATAGCCAGGTTGCAACTTGATTTATGTTATTTAATGCAATGTGTTACTTTTATTTATACTTTGGCGGTTTTATACAGGTGTGTAATTTACATAATATGAAGACATAATACCCAAATAAAAACGATTAAAACTTACAGTATATATTTATATGCAGAAAACAGTACAACTGAGGTAGTCACGCATTATCAATCGCAGCACCCCAAAAAACTGTCATAAAAGATTTTATACGCTTCATTTTACATATACACAAAAGTAGAAAAAAGCTGGGAGTTGCCAAACTCACACAGTCAAAAAAACTCAGCACATGTATGTAACATAACGTGGCTCAGGGTGTAGCCAAGACCAGCCTCATCCTATGCCATACTGTTGACAAGTAAAAAGAACTATAAAGGAGAGTTTAAACTAGTTCATATACGATCTATCTCTTATATACAGTACACAAAACCAGTTTCATTTGTCAATGCATTTCTCAGATGAACTCCACTTCTTCAGGAGAAGTAACTCAAGTAGTTAAATATGTTTTTTTATAAATCATCGTGGTATAATCTTAGCAATAGCATACAAGAAATTTATGATGGAAAACACCATATGTTAACTGCCCCAGAATAATATACAGTTCTCACAAAACTAGTAATTATGTACAGTGCATCCGGAAAGTATTCACATCGCTTCACTTTTTCCACAAATTGTTATGTTGCAGCCTTATTCCAAAATGGATTAAATTCGTTTTTTTCTACAAATATTACACCATATTGACAACGTGAAAGAAGTTTGTTTGAAATCTTTGCTAATTTATTTAAAAATAAAAAAATCCCATGTACATTAGTATTCACAGCCTTTGCTCAATACTTTGTTAGGCACCAATTACAGCCTCAAGTCTTTTTGCGTATGATGATAAATGTTTGGCACACCTATTTTTGGGCAGTTTCTCCCATTCTCCTTTTGCAGGACCTCTCAAGCTCCTTCAGGTTGGATGGGGAGCGTCGGTGACCAGCCATTTTCAGATCTCTCCAGAGATGTTCAATCGGGTTCAATCCTGGGCTCTGGCTGGGCCACTCAAGGATAGAGTTGTTCCGTAGCCACTCCTTTGTTATCTTGGCTGTGTGCTTATGGTCTTTGTCCTGTTGGAAGATGAATCTTCACCCCAGTCTGAGGTCCAGCGTGCTCTGGAGTAGGTTTTCATCAACATTCTTCACTGTAGGGATGGTATTGGCCAGGTGATGAACGATGCCTGGTTTCTTCCAGACATAATGCTTGCCATTCAGACCAAAGAGTTCAATCTTTGTTTCATTAGACCAGAGAGTTTTGTTTCTCATGGTCTGAGAGTCCTTCAGGTGCCTGTGGCAAAATCCAGGTGGGCTGTCATGTGCCTTTTACTAAAGAATGGCTTCTGTCTGGCCACTCTACCATACAGAAAGGAATTGATTAGGGGTGGATGGCGCTACCTTATCAGGGTACCTTGATTTATAATTTAATGAACCTCAAAAGAAACCAGGAACTATATAATAATAAATACACACCTTTTATCCCTCATTAGGTAGTGGATCTAAATGTCCACCATTACCTGAGTGGACTGTGCTAGCAGATCAGTCTCATACCTACATGCAGGTGTACACCATGTGATTAATCAACACAAATTAAATAGGTGACAATTGATAAAAAATCAATAGTGACAGCCAAACAAAATAAAGTTAAATAAAACACCACGGTACGAACTTATATTGATCCCCAAATGTGTCCAAATGTGCTTATAAGCAAAAAGGTGAATTTGAATAGTCCCAACATTAGACATATAGTGCAGTGTTGCACATTAGATAATATAAACTGATGGAAAAGTAATGAAAATTAATGAACAACTTAGTGGAAAAAATTTTTTGATGAAAAGAATATATATATAGTGTAAAAAATATAATAAAGTCCAATGGCAGGAAGTGAAAACGTCTGTAATCGGTGACTTTCGTGAAAACAGCTGATCAAATCCAGTGACTTGCGGTGCTCCCCCTCAAAGATCCCCACTCACCAGCTCCCTGCACCCCTGCAGGGGTAGTAGGCATGTAATGGTAGGCACCAGTAAGATGTGTATGGGTCATCAAGGTCCACCGCTCCAGCTGTGAGGTCTCCTTCAGTGTATCCTCATAGAGAAGAAACAGGGCTCCATAGTGTGATACCTGTTTTCTTTTGTCTTTCAACCTCTTTCTGACTCCTGGACTGAGACCTCCTGTTTCCTGGCTGGGGCTCCTCTGACCCCTGGATAAGACCTCCTGGCTGCTGGCTGGGGAACCTCTGACCCCTGGGTAAGACCTTCTGTCTCTTGGCTACAGGCTGGGGCACCTCTGACCCAGGGTAAGACTTCCTGTCTCCAAACTGGAAGCCTGTTTGGAGACAGGAAGTCTTACCCTGGGTCAGAGGTTGATGACCCATACACACCTTACTGGTGCCTACCATTACATGCCTACTACCCCTGCAGGGGTGCAGGGAGCTGGTGAGTGGGGATCTTTGAGGGGGAGCACCGCAAGTCACTGGATTTGATCAGCTGTTTTCACGAAAGTCACCGATTACAGACGTTTTCACTTCCTGCCATTGGACTTTATTATATTTTTTACACTATATATATATTCTTTTCATCAAAAAAATTTTTCCACTAAGTTGTTCATTAATTTTCATTACTTTTCCATCAGTTTATATTATCTAATGTGCAACATGCACTATATGTCTAATGTTGGGACTATTCAAATTCACCTTTTTGCTTATAAGCACATTTGGACACATTTGGGGATCAATATAAGTTCGTACTGTGGTGTTTTATTTAACTTTATTTTGTTTGGCTGTCACTATTGATTTTTTATCAATTGTCACCTATTTAATTTGTGTTGATTAATCACATGGTGTACACCTGCATGTAGGTATGAGACTGATCTGCTAGCACAGTCCACTCAGGTAACGGTGGACATTTAGATCCACTACCTAATGAGGGATAAAGGTGTGTATTTATTATTATATAGTTCCTGGTTTCTTTTGAGGTTCATTAAATTATAAATCAAGGTACCCTGATAAGGTAGCGCCATCCACCCCTAATCAATTCCTTTCATTATTTAACTCACTCCTTCGGAGGTAAGTGCAAGGGGGGGCTGCAAGCCTCTAGGTCCGTGAGCGCGGGAACCCCTCTCTGATTTTTACTCTACCATACAGGCCTGATTGGTGGAGTGCTGCAGAGATGGTTGTTTTTCTAGAAGGTTCTTCTCTCTCCACAGAGAAATGGTGGTGCTCTGTCAGAGTAAGCATTGGGTTCTTGGTCACCTGACTAGGGCCCTTCTCCCTGATCACTCAGTTTGGCCGGGCGGCCTGCTCTAGGAAGAGTCCTGGTGGTTCCAAACTTCCTCCATGCACTGTGGAGGCCACTGTGCTCATTGGTCTCATTGCTGCAGAAATTTTTCTGTACTTGTTCCCAGAAGTGTGCCTTGACAATCTCGGAGGTCGACAGACAATTCCTTGGACTTCATGGCTTGGTTTTGCTCTGACATGCACTTTCAGCTGAGGGACCTTATATAGGCAGGTGTATGTCTTTCCAAATCATGTCCAAGCAACAGAATTTACCACAGGTGGACTCCAATCAAGTTGTAGAAACATTTCAAGGATGATCAGTGGAAACAGGCTGCACCTGAGCTTAATTTTGAGTGTCATGGCAAAGACTGTGAATACTTATGTACGTGGGATTTTTTCATTTTTTATTTTTAATAAATGTGCAAAGATTTCAAACAAACTTCTTTCACATTGTTATTATGGGGTATTGTTTGTAGAATTTTGAGCAAACTAATACATTTAATCCATTTTGTAATAAGGCTGTAACATAACAAAATGTGGAAAAAGTGAAGCACTGTGAATATTTTCCGGATGCACTGTAACTATGTACAACCAAATTATTTCCATTAAAAAAAACCACATTTATAAAATGTACATATCAAGAAATACAACATTATATATGTACACAGACATGTGCCATCAAACAATCCATCCCAGCATAGTGCAAGTTGTATATAAAGGTGAATGAAAAGAGCCAAACAAGGACATGTAAGCAAAGCCAGGATCAAAAAAAATAATTGAATGCCTGACTTACCAAGGGAGAGGATCTCCACGTACCTAAAGCCCCACATAAAGAGCTTATATACTAGGCCCCCCTGTAAAAGCTGTGCTCCTGGAAGTGACATAACAGGGCTTTCACAGAGGAGCTTAGTATATAAGTCAGGGCAAGAAGGAAGCTTATTCTCTTTCCGGTCAGGCCATAAGAAGGACTGGTTGACTGCACGTCTGCATGCATATATCACTTTGTAGTTTTTGGTATGTACATTATATAAATGTGTGTTTTTATGTAAATATTTTGGTTGTACATGGGTAATAGTTTATTGAATATATTATTTTGGGATGGTTAACTTACTGAATTTTCCATCCAAAGATTTTTTGTATCCATTGCTGACATTATGCAGCCAGTCACAGTTCTTCCATTACCAACACACCAGCCACGGTGTCGCCAGACCAGTGTAACTAGAATCAGTGTTCCTGATTCCCACCAAACTAGACCAGTGCAGCAAGCAACAGTCTTCCTGATCACCACCCCACCAGTGTAAGCCAGCAACGGTGTCCTTTATTGTTGCCATACCAGGCCCAGTGTCACCAGACGAGTGTAAGTCAACAGCAGTGTTCCTGATTGCTGTCACACTAGTTCCCAGTGTCACCAGACCAGTGTAAACCAACAACAGTGTTCCTGACCACCACAACACCAGTGCAGTGTTGACTCTACCTGCAGCCTGTATTAACCCTGGCCAGTTTATTGATTGCCTTTTTGCCTGGACCGATCTTTTGCCTGTTTGCTGACCATGTCTCTGCCTGTGGGTTGAACCGTTCCATCTGCACATCCTGCTGACTACATTCCTGTTAGAGACCAGTCCCATCCATTCCCTGCAGACAACTGCACTCCTAGAACTACAGGAATTCTCTTGTTCTTCCTTTCTTCAGTGTCCTGTACTTTCTGGCCAGTGAATATGGCATTCCTGGGGGGCAGCCATGTACCAGTAGGCTAGGCTTGTTTGGCGTTTGGGAACTGGGACTGCTATAGGTGACACTAGACTAAGCTATATTCCCTGACCCCTCATACAGAGGTGACCATTACCGTACAATGGTTCTGACACAATTGGTTGATTTGTGTGATACACAAGATACATAGTCTGGTACATAATCAGTCCAAGCATTGAAAAAGTCTCACACATGGTATCAACATACCTAAGAGGAGTAGCAGAATATGATTTGGGGTGTAATTCTAAGTATGTCTGTGCTGAGTGTTAAAAATATCATATTAATTGACAACTGTGTAAAAAAAAAAAAAAAAAAAAAAAAAAAAAAAAAATTTCATTCTCATTCGCATTTTCCAAAAACTTCTGGCAAAAAAATGAAGTCTTCAAAAGACTCATCATGCCTTTTAGAAAGTATAATGGGGTGTTTGCTTTTCATTGCGGTGATCAAAAGCTGACTGGCAAACCCCCAGATAAGCCCAAAAAAAGGTGCATCCCTCAGTAAGACCTAGGGCGCCAATTCTATTTGAAATAACCAAATAAAGAAGAAACCGAGAATTAGGAATCTAAAAATCTCAGAGTTAGTACACCCCCCATCTTTCTCATAAATGGGCAATATCAAAAAGTCTACCTTCTATGTAGACATCACTTGGCATAATGCCTAATTTCCTCAAAATGGTGATCACCCCCAGCTCAAAAAAAACTAGTCAGATCACCAGAGGCCCAGTGGACGCTAAACCGCCAATTTATAAAGTACATAAGTATTCCCTAACATTTCACTGTATATATCTTCAACACTTAATTCCTCAAGACAACTTAAATTAATCTTACAGTAATCTTGAGGAAGTTTGTATGAGCTAGACCTCTGACTCTTGGCTATTAGCCACTTTCAGTAAAGAGGGAAGAAGGTGACTGTCCTGATGCTGGGCAATTGTTTGAAGTACACTGTGTGTGAGCGGGACGGGAAGCCAGGCACACTCATAGTAACAGTGTAATATGAGGGAGAGGCGAATGGGTCCAGAGTGAAAGATCCCTTTATTATGCATTCATGCTGTATATATTGATGCCAGCAATGCTTTTGTTGAAGATCTTCAGTGGCTGGATAAGCAGAGAGAGGGAAGAATGGAATACAGACTTTTAGGGAAAAGACAATCCCCTCTGGGTGATCAATGTACTTTACAAGGTTTTTAACAAGCTTTTTTTGCAGGTTCCTGCCTGTTTCTGCTCTGCACAAAAAGCTGTTTGAATATGTGAATATGAATGGGAGTGACACTTTCATTATTAATCAGCTGATGCACTTGCAACGTTTTAATGAGGAAAGGTTCAGGGTCTGCTAGCCTTCTGACCCTGTGGTGACTGGCTGCCCTCTTGCCTAGTAAACACAGAAGAACACTTGCTTGGTACAGATGGCATTCAAAGTACACTTTGCATTTTCTCAATGAATACAGATGTTTTCTGATTGGGCGAGGAGGAGAGGAAGGGATGTGATCTTCATTGGGGACATTGGTGGCCACTGACATTGGCAATGAATGTACCGTAAATGCTCTGGTTACATTGAGCTTTTTAATCAACCCATTCCATTGGTGATCAGTGTAAATGCCTCCATTACATTGGGGATTGGTGTAAATAACCCTGTTACATTGGTGATCATTGTGAACTCCTGCATTAAATTAGTGATCGGTGTAAATGCCCCCATTATATTGGTGGTCACTATGTCTATTTAAATTACAGTAATTCCTTCCTTTTTACTAATTACTCCCTTTTTAATGCATATTTTGCATTGCCATGCTTGCACTCCTTTCACTCAAGGGCTCCTGCACACAGGACTTTTGGCAGCTGCTTTTAGGGGCATCTGGCTTTTTTTTTTTGTTTTTTTGTTTTTTAACTGCCTCTGAACTCTCCTCCATGTTAGCCTAAGTGTCCATGCACACAAACTTTCAGAGGGGTTTGGAGGCATAAGCATTTAGGGGCAGTAAAAAAAGACGGCTGTAAAAACGTGCCCAAAAATGCAACTAAACGCGGCTTAACATTGTAACAAGCTTTTAGCCATGTTTAGTATCTTTGGGCATTTTTACATTTTAGGGAGTGGTTTTACTGTAAAAATGCTAACGTCCAAAAACGTACATAAACACTATTCAAAAAAAGTGGCTAAAAGCACAGCAACACTGCTTTTTGCTGACAGCAGCGCTGGCGTTTTTTAAACGTCCTGTGTGCATGAGCCCTAAACAATTATAAATACTATATATAATGCATATGTGTAAAATCAACTAATCAGGGTATCGCCCAAGGCAATATCCAAAATGAGGCCAAAGGTTCTGTCCACTAACTCACCATCTAAGGCATGGATTAATGCATCTGAAAAAACACAAAAGTTATAAGAAAAGGTGATAAAGTCCCCTAGAAAAGCTGTTGCTTGACTAAATCCAGGTGGTTTAACATACAAAAATAACTATTATATAAATAGAAAAAATACTTTAATAGGACTTAATGTAAAAAGGAGGCTGTGGAACAAACACCAATAGCAAAAAGTTCATACTAACTTTCACCCCACACACATTTTAATAATGTTTAATGGATATAAAAAGTCTACACACCCCTGTTAAAATGTCAGGTTTCTGTAATATAAAAAATGAGACAAAGATAAATCATTTCAGAACTATTTCCACCTTTAATGTGACCTATAAACTGTACCACTCAGAGAGGGGGAGTAAAAAAAAAAAAAAACAATGTGGTTGCATAAATGTGCACACCCGCTTTTAACCACTTCAGCCCCAGAAGGATTTGCCCCCTTTTAACTAGGCCATTTTTTGCGATACGGCACTGCGTCGCTTTAACTGACAATTGCGCGGTCGTGCAACGTTGTACCGAAACAAAATTGATGTCCTTTTTTCCCCACAAATAGAGCTTTCTTTTGGAGCTTTCTTTTATTTGATCATCCCTGCGGTTTTTATTTTTTGCACTATAAACAAAAAAAGAGCGACAATTTAAAAAAAAAAACACAATAATTTTTAGTTTTTGCTATAATAATTTACACACACAGATCCCAGTTCTCGCTCTGTCACGAGCGATCGCGGGTGCCCGGCGGTCATTGTGCCCGCCAGGCACGCGCATCATCTACGGGGACACGTGGCATGTGCGTGCACGCACGTCTGCTGTGACGTCATAAAGAAGTGACGTACAGCTACAGCAATTTGCATAGCCGTACCAACCTGCCGCAGTATAACTGCGGCGGCTGGTCAGCTAGCGGTTAACTGGGGATGTAGCTGTGTTCAGAATTAAGCAATCGCATTCAAACTCATGTTAAATAGGAGTCAGTACCATTATTTGAAGTGCCCCTGATTAACCCCAAATAATGTTCAGCTGTTCTAGTAGGTCTTTCCTGACATTTTCTTAGTCGCATCCTACAGAAAAAGCCATGGTCCGCAGAGAGCTTCCAAAGCATTAGAGGGATCTCATTGTTAAAAGGTTTCAGTCAGGAGAAGGGTACAAAAGAATTTCCAAGGCATTAGATATACCATGGAACGCAGTGAAGACAGTCCTCTGCAAGTGGAGAAAATATGGCACAACAGTGACATTACGCCTACAGCAACATTGAAGGAGCTGCAGGAATATCTGGCAAGTACTGGCTGTGTGGTACATGTGACTACAACCTCCTGTATTCTTCATATGTCTGGGCTATGGGGTAGAGTGGCAAGATGCAAGCCTTTTCTTACGAAGAAAAACATCCAAGCCCAGCTTAATTTTGCAAAAACGCATCTGAAGTCTCCCAAAAGCATGTGGAAAAATGTGTTAGGATCTGATGAAACCAAGGTTGAACTTTTTGGCCATAATTTCAAGAGGTTTGGTGTAAAAAAGAAAATGCACATCACCAAAAGGAACACCATATCCACAGTGAAGCATGGTGGTGGCAGCATCATGATTTGGGGCTGTTTTTCTTCAACTGGAACCGGGGCCTTAGTCAAGATAAAGGGAATTATGAACAGTTCCAAATGCCAGTCAATATTGGCACAAAACCTTCAGGCTTCTGCTAGAAAGCTGAACATAAAGAGGAACTTCATCTTTCAGCATGACACGACCCAAAGCATGCATCCCAATCAACAAAGGAATGGCTTCACCAGAAGATTAAAGTTTTGGACTGGCCCAGCAAGAGCCCAGACCTGAATCCGATTGAAAATCTGTGGGGTGTTCTGAAGAGGGCTGTGCACAGGAGAAGCCCTTGCAATCTGACAGATTTGGAGTGTTTTTGCAAAGAAAAGTGGGCAAATATTGCCAAGTCAAGATATGTCATGCTGATAGACTCGTACCCAAAAAGACTGAGTGCTGTAATAAAATCAAAAGGTGCTCCAATAAAGTATTAGTTTAAGGGTGTGCACACTTATGCAACCATATTATTTTATTTTTTTATTTTGAATTCCCTCCACCTAAAAGATTTCAGTTTGTTTTGTTCAACAAAGTTGTACAGTTTATAGGTCACATTGAAGGTGGAAAAAGTTCTAAAAAGATTTATCTTTGTCTCATTTTTTTACATCACAGAAACCTCACATTTTAACAGGGGTGTGTAGACTTTTTATATCCACTGTATGTATGTGTAAATATACAGTACATACACAGTATGCGTGTGTGTATATATACATACACAGTATCTCACAAAAATGAGTACACCTCTCACATTTTTGTAAATATATTATTCTATCTTTTCATGTGACAACACTGAAAAAATTGCACTTTTCTACAATGTGAAGTAGTGAGTGTACAGCTTGTATAACAGTGTAAATTTGCTGTCCCTTAAAAATAACTCAACACACAGCCATTAATGTCTAAACCGCTGGCAACAAGTGAGTACACCCCTAAGGGAAAATGTCCAAATTGGGCCCAAAGTACAGGCAGTCCCCGAGTTACAAACATGATAGGGTCTATAGGTTTGTTCTTAAGTTGAATCTGTTTGCAAGTCAGACCGATACATTTTTTAAGTGTAGCTCCAGACAAAAAAACTATTTTTAAGTTTTTTTGTATAGCATAGGGAAGGGTTAACACCCCTGTGTAACATTTGTTTTACTGTCTGTGCCCCGTTCAGAAGATTTTACCTCACTTTCTCACTTTCTGTCAAAATGACAATTGGATTTTGAAAAATTTGGGCTGTTGTGGAAACAAGCCTTGGTGATAAAGCATCAGTGGAGGTACCCTTTTTCCCATAATAACTCTTACAGGAGTGAATTTCCCTTCCTAGGGGTAGATTTCCACTCACTTCCTGTTTCCCTTCGTATGAAAGTAGGAGTCATTTGTAAGTTGGATGTTTGTAAATAGGGGACCGCCTGTACCAATATTTTGTGTGGCCACCATTAATTTCTAGCACTGCCTTAACCCTCTTTGGCATGGAGTTCACCAGAGCTTCACAGGTTGCCACTGGAGTTCTCTTCCACTCTTCCATGACGACATCAAGGAGCTGGTGGATGTTAGAGACCTTGTGCTCCTCCACCTTTCGTTTGAGGATGCCCCACAGATGCTCAATAGGGTTTAGGTCTGGAGACATGCTTGGCCAGTCCATCACCATTACGCTCAGCTTCTGTAGCAAGGCAGTGGTCGTCTTGGAGGTGAGTTGGAATACTGCCCTGCGGCCCAGTCTCCGAAGGGAGGGGATCATGCTCTACTTCAGTATGTCACAGTACATGTTGGCATTCACTATGAGCACTGACAGGCTGACCTCCCACCCCTTCAACCTCTGCAGCAATGCTGGCAGCACTCATACGTCTATTTCTCAAAGACAACCTCTGGATATGACACTGAGCATGTGCACTCAACTTCTTTGGTCGACCATGGCGAGGCCTGTTCTGAGTGGAAGCTGTCTGGTTAAACCTATGCGTGTGTGTATATATACATACACAGTATCTAACAAAAATGAGTACACCTCTCACATTTTTGTAAATATTTTATTATATCTTTTCATGTGACAACACTGAAGAAATTGCACTTTTCTACAATGTGAAGTAGTGAGTGTACAGCTTGTATAATAGTATCAATTTGCTATCTCCTCATAATAACTCAACACACAGCCACTAATGTGTAAACCGCTGGCAACAAAAGTGAGTACATCCCTAAGTGAAAAAATCTAAATTGGGCCCAATTAGACATTTTCCCTCCCTGGTGTCATGTGACTCGTTAGTGTTATAAGGACTCAGGTGTGAATGGGGAGCAGGTGTGTTAAATGTTGGTGTTATCGCTCTAACTCTCTCATACTGGTCACTGGAAGTTCAACATGGCACCTCATGGCAAAGAACTCTCTGAGGATCTGAAAAAAATAATTGTTTTACATAAAGATGGCATAGGCTATAAGAAGATTGCCAAGACCCTGAAACTGAGCTGCAGCAGGGTCGCCAAGACCATACAGTGGTTTTGTCAGGGCTGGGCTCAGCCCTTCCTTCTCAGAGCTCTGTGCTCAGCTGTCGGTTATTTGCCAGTACTCTTCATTCCACAGTGACTCACCTGGTCTTCATTTCCTGTTAGTCAGCTAGCCCTGCTGGATATTTAAACTGCCTGGATCAGATCTCCTGTGCCTTCGCCTGGTCAACATATCCGGATATTCTCTGCTGTGTTTTTCTGTTAAAGACTTTTGCCTGGCTGACTTCTCTTCCAGTTCCTGATCCTGTTTACTGCCTCTACTACACTGATCTCTGGATTCCTGTTTCACTAGCTTGTTCCGGCTACTCGCTCTGGTTACTGAACCCCGGCTATGTTTTGACTACATGTGATATTTACTGCACTTCTGTCTCAGTCTGATTCATGGTTGTTGATAGGTTTAACCAGACAGCTTCCACTCAGAACAGGCCTCGCCATGGTCAACCAAAGATGTTGAGTGCACATGCTCAGTGTCATATCCAGAGGTTGTCTTTGAGAAATAGACGTATGAGTGCTGCCAGCATTGCTGCAGAGGTTGAAGGGGTGGGAGGTCAGCCTGTCAGTGCTCATACCATACGCCACACACTGTATCAAATTGGTCTACATGGCTATCATCCCAGAAGGAAGCCTCTTCTAAAGATGATGCACAAGAAAGCCTGCAAACAGTTTGCTGAGAACAAGCAGACTAAAGACATGGATTACTGGAACCATGTCCTGTGGTCTGATGAGACCAAGATAAACTTATTTGGTTCAGATGATGTCAAGCGTGTGTGGTGGCAACCAGGTGAGGAGTACAAAGACAAGTATACCTACAGTCAAGCATGGTGGTGGGAGTGTCATGGTCTGGGGCTGCATGAGTGCTGCCACTGGGGAGCTACACTTCATTGAGGGAATCATGAATGCCAACATGTACTGTGACATACTGAAGCAGAGCATGATCCTCTCCCTTCGGAGACTGGGCCGCAGGGCAGTATTCCAACATAACCACCCCCAATTCACCTCCAAGACGACCACTGCCTTGCTACAGAAGCTGAGCGTAATGGTGATGGACTGGCCAAGCATGTCTCCAGACCTAAACCCTATTGAGCATCTGTGGGGCATCCTCAAACGAAAGGTGAAGGAGCACAAGGTCTCTAACATCCACCAGCTCCTTGATGTCATCATGAAAGAGTGGAAGAGAACTCCAGTAGCAACCTGTGAAGCTCTGGTGAATTCCATGCCAAAGAGGGTTAAGGCAGTGCTAGAAAATATTGGTGGCCACACAAAATATTGATACAGGCGGTCCCCTATTTACAAACATCCAACTTACAAATGACTCCTACTTACAAACGAAGGGAAACAGGAAGTGAGAGGAAATCTACCCCTAGGAAGGGAAATTCACTCCTGTAAGAGTTATTATGGGAAAAAGGGTACCTCCACTGATGCTTTATCACCAAGGCTTGTTTCCACAACAGCCCAAAATTTTCAAAATCCAATTGTCATTTTGATAGAAAGTGAGGTAAAATCTTCTGAACGGGGGGAAGACAGTAAAACAAATGTTACACAGGGGTGTTAACCCTTCCCTATGCTATACAAAAAACTTAAAAATAGTTTTTTTGTCTGGAGCTACACTTAAAAAATGTATCGGTTCTGACTTGCAAACAGATTCAACTTAAGAACAAACCTATAGACCATGTTTGTAACTCGGGGACCGCCTGTACTTTGGGCCCAATTTGGACATTTTCCCTTAAGGGTGTACTCACTTGTTGCCAGCGGTTTAGACATTAATGGCTGTGTGTTGAGTTATTTTGAAGGGACAGCAAATTTACACTGTTATACAAGCTGTACACTCACTACTTTACATTGTAGCAAAGTGTCATTTCTTCAGTGTTGTCACATGAAAAGATATAATAACACATTTACAAAAATGTGAGGGGTGTACTCACTGTTGTGAGATACTGTGTGTGTGTGTGTGTGTGTGTGTGTGTATATATATATATATATATATATATAAAATGTATGGTGTATTACTGAATACATACAGTGGGGCAAAAAAGTATTTATTCAGCCACCAATTGTGCAAGTTCTCCCATATTGTTCTCCCATATTGTCATCATAGGTATACCTCAACTATGAGAGACAAGATGTGGAAACAAATCCAGACAATCACATTGTCTGATTTTTGAAATAATTTATTTGCAAATTATGGTGAAAAATAAATATTTGGTCAATATCAAAAGTTCATCTCAATACTTTGTTATATATCCTTTGTTGGCAATGACAGAAGTCTTCACAAGGTTGTCACACACTGTTGCTGGTATGTTGGCCCATTCCTCCATGCAGATCTCCTCTAGAGCAGTGATGTTTTTGGGCTGTCGCTGGGCAACACGGACTTTCAACTCCCTCCAATAGTTTTCTATGGGGTTGTGATCTGAAGACTGGCTAGGCCACTCCAGGACCTTGAAATGCTTCTTACGAAGCCACTCCTTCGTTGCCCGGGCGGTGTGTTTGGGATCATTGTCATGCTGAAAGACCCAGCCATGTTTCATCTTCAATGCCCTTGCTGATGGGAGGAGGTTTGCACTCAAAATCTCATGATACATGGCCCCATTCATTCTTTCATGTACACGGATCAGTCGTCCTGTTCCCTTTGCAGAGAAACAGCCCGAAAGCATGATGTTGCCACCCCATGCTTCACAGTTGGTATGGTGTTCTTTGGTTGCAACTCAGCATTCTCTCTCCTCCAAACACGACGAGTTGTGTTTCTACCAAACAGTTCTACTTTGGTTTCATCTGACCATATGACATTCTCCCAATCCTCTTCTGGATCATCCAAATGCTCTCTAGCAAACCTCAGATGGGCCCGGACATGTATGGCGTAGTGTGTTACTGATGGTAGCCTTTGTTACGTTGGTCCCAGCTCTCTGCAGGTCATTCACTAGGTCCACCCGTGTGGTTCTGGGATTTTTGCTCACCGTTCTTGTGATCATTTTGACCCCACAGGGTGAGATCTTGTGTGGAGCCCCAGATCGAGGGAGATTATCAGTGGTCTTGTATGTCTTCCATTTTCTAATTATTGCTCCCACAGTTCATTTCTTCATACCAAGCTGCTTGCCTATTGCAGATTCAGTCTTCCCAGTCTGGTGCAGGTCTACAATTTAGTTTCTGTTGTCCTTCGACAGCTCTTTGGTCTTCACCATAGTGGAGTTTGGGAGTGTGGCTGTTTGAGGTTGTGGACAGGTGTCTTTTATACTGATAACAAGTTCAAACAGGTGCCATTAATACATGTAATGAGTGGAGAACAGAGGAGCCTCTTATAGAAAAAGATACAGGTCTGTGAGAGCCAGAAATCTTGCTTGTTTGTAGGTGAACAAATACTTATTTTCCACCATAATTTGCAAATAAATTCTTTCAAAAATCAGACAATGTGATTGTCTGGATTTGTTTCCACATTTTGTCTCATAGTTGAGGTATACCTATGATGACAATTACAGGCCTCTCTCATCTTTTTAAGTGGGGGAATTTGCACAATTTGTGGCTGACTAAATACTTTTTTGCCCCACTGTAGCTGAATTAATGTGTGTCTTTTATATCTGCTTGGACTTCAGCATAGAGTCCCCAGCTGTACTGACATCCTTATTTTTCTTACTCAGATCATGCAGCAAATGTTGTGATAGAGGGCGTTCTTCATGGCATATTTTACCCACACTTGCAGACCAGCTAAAGTCATGATGCCAGTGGTACAATGCATCCTCCTTCCTGTGGAACCCTGGAGGAAAAGCACGTGCTAATATAATCTTTAGCTACAATGTTGGTGGAAGAGTCTGTAATATGTACTAAATTTTTTTTTTTTTTTTTTCACTAGAAAATGTAATAGTGGTTTTGTAGTGTGAGAGCTAACCACAGACATGTTGCACATGTTCAATTGAACATGAATCTTAGGCAAATAGGCTTGTTTTACACTGGACGTTTGATGGAGACACCATTCTGTCCATTACAACTAACTGAATCCCAAAGTATGTTTGTGTGAAGGCATATACTATATATAGATATATATATATTTGGTTTTACAGGCCCATTTTGTTCTGATTTTGCAGTTTCTTCTCAGTGATATGTGAAAGGGAATATTGATATATACAGTGTGCTGCCACTACATGTATACCTCATATCAGAACTTTGTTACGTATTGTGGTCCAATGTGTGTAGATGGCTTGCCACCTAATTCACGGACATTCAGTCATATCTGTGAGTTCAGCCAATGCTCTGTCCAACTTTTAAAGGAGAACTAAAAGCCTTTTTTATATCTTATTTACCTTATAGCATTAAAAAAAAATAACCCTTTTGTATAAACTATTCCCTACTCCACTACACAGATAGAGATTTTAACGTGTGTTGCTGTGTATGGCCTCTCCTTAACATCTCCATAGTTGAGTAGGTCTAAGCAGAAGAAAACAAACAACCTCAAGTTCCATGATGCAGTGGGAGTTTTCTCTGTTTTAGTTCCTGCATAAGCTATGCTGTCAGAACTGTAAAGTGAAGGGGGTGTACACAGACACATAGCTTGTTAGAGTGTTTAGTACTTGTGTTGCATATTTGCTGCCTTCCCAATACATGTTAAGTTGGTCAGAGTTTTGATATGGTTAAATTTCAGCATGTCCTGATTTAAAAGAAAAGTTTTGAAATAACTTTTCTTTTCGAGATCTATTGGACTTTAGCGCTCCTGGTGCCCCATGTGGTCTACAGAAAGTGAGTGCCTGTTATGTCCGCTGTACTGAGTGGGAGCAGCTTGACTTGTGATTGGCTAGACTGCTACTGAACTGTAAACCTGATGTTGCAGGCACCCCCCCACCCCCGGGTGGGAGCAGTGTGCTACAAGCAAAGGGCATTGTGTTGGCCAAGAAATGCCCCTGATTTTGTCTTCAGCGGGTCTTTATCACATGCAGTCCTAGACATGTTAACCTAAAATCCGTGTTTTCCTTTAACTAGTAAGTAGATTCTAGTGGTTACATTATACATGGGCCTGCAAAATTGGCCCATACCTACATGTATGTGACTAATTTATTTGTATAAATAGTCTTTGCATATTATAACGTAAAACCCATTTTTGATTTGTCTTGCTGCTATTTATTACAGCTTACTTTTTTCATATGTGACTTGCATATCATGTATCAGAAATTTAACAATACCCCCTAATCATAGCGCACAATAGTTTAAGATATTGATTTTTTTTAAAATAATCATGCAGAAATGAAAACAAACTTCCCTGTATAATGGTTAAAGGCTGATTATGATCTACAAAAATAGTGTTTTATCAATGAGATTTTTGTATCTCTTCATTGTATAGTATCCTTCCCCTATATCTTCTGCTGCTTACAGAAAAGTGAACCCCCCTCTGTGATCCCACACTACTTTATTCTGGAATTGGTCTCACAAAGCTTTGAAAGTAGATTGCTTTGGTGTACCAGAATGATTGCACTGCAGGACTGTTTTTTTTTGTTTTGTTTTTTAACGCTGAGATGGGCGCAACTAAAGTGTTTTTGTATTTATATGTCCAATCCTTTGCATTGGACATACACAAAGGGAAAAACTAGTTGCTTTCAGAAAAAAGTCCAAGCTAAGAGAAGAAGATTTTTCAAACTTTGCTATAATCATATGCATCCATAATTCTGCACAAGCATATTTATTTAACTTTGCGCTGTGTTAACAGCCAGTCAGATTAATGGCATTTTTCTACTAATAATCCCCAGCACGGGCTTGAATCTAATCTTCAGATCTGTGTATGAGGTTTTGTAGATTGTCTGAGATCATTCTTTCTTCAGGCACTTAGATAAAGTAGACCACTTATTTGTTTACAAATGATCATTCTGCCTTCAGGCTGGGTTAGTGGTTCTCCAGTGCGGAGAATGGTACATACTTGAGAAGAAGTTATAGCCTGCAAGTTGCTTTGTCCAGCATTGTGGCTGCAGTGTCAACCTTGCATGTTGCTTTGCTTGAATGGAGGGCTCACTTCATCAGGGAGTATCCAGATCCATGGACTAAACTTAGTTCTTTACAGGTACAGATTTTCACAGGCAAACAAAAAGGTACCTATAGATAAGTGACAGTCTGCGTTTTTTTGTGCCATAAAAAGAGGAAAACAACATCCTGTACATTACAGGTCATACACTAAAGTAGTATATATAGTAGAGTAACACTATTGACAATGCATGATTATTTGATCAAACTGTTACATTGACATATTTATTGCATCATATTCAGATGAGTATATCGCTGTAATATAAATTGTGATTACTATTACCAAACTGATGTGTAGATCTGTGTACCTATTTACTTGCATTTGTATATTTAATTTGGAATACTAGTAAAGATTGTTTATTAGCTGCAATAAAGCATAAAAAGTAACAACATTTTATTTATTTGGCGTTTATTACTTATTAACCACTTAAGGACCAAACCTTTTTTTGAGATGTATTGTTTACAAGTTAAAAACAGGTTTTTTTGCTAGAAAATTACTTAGAACCCCCAAACATTATACATTTCACCCTAGAGAATTAAATGGCGGTCGTCACACCGAATTTGCTCAGCGGTCTTACAAACGCACTTTTTCTGGAAAAAATACACTTTTTTTTAATTAAAAAATAAGACAACAGTGAAGTTAGCCCAATTTTTTTATATTGTGAAAGATAATGTTACGCCGAGTAAATTGATACCCAACATGTCACGCTTCAAAATTGCGCCCGCTCATGGAATGGCGACAAACTTTTACCCTTATAATTCTCCAGAGGCAACGTTTAAAAAATTCTACAGGTTGCATGTTTTGAGTTGCAGAGGAGGTCTAGGGCTAGAATTATTACTCTCGCTCTACCGGTCGTGGCGATACCTCACATGTGTGGTTTGAACACCATTTTCATATGCGGGCGCTACTCACGTATGCGTTCGCTTCTGCACGTTAGCTCGGCGGGATGGGGCGCGTTTAAATTTTTTTTTTCTTATTTATTTTACCTTTTTTTTTTTTTTTTTTTTGTTATACTGTTTTTTTTTTTTAATTGTATCACTTTTATTCCTATTACAAGGAATGTAAACATCCCTTGTAATAGAAAAAGAGCATGACAGGACCTATTAAATATGAGATCTGGGGTCAAAAAGACTAAAATGCAATTAAAAAAAAAGAAAAAAATTTTGTCATTTAAAAAAAAAAAAATGGCCCTTTAAGAGCTGCGGGCGGAAGTGACGTTTTGACGTCGCTTCCGCCCCGCATTGTTATGGAGACGAGTGGGGGCCATCTTCCCCTCACTCGTCTCCATGCCCAGCCAGGATGAAGATCCAATTGCCTCCACCGCTGCCGACGGATCCGGTAAGTGGTGGAGGGCACCGGAGCGTGCCGGGAGGGGGGGGCTGTCCCGCCGCCAATAAAAGTGATCTTGCAGCAAATCCGCCACAGAGACCACTCTTTTTCAGAAACCAGACCGCCGGCCGAACACGAGGATACCGGGGTTATGGCAGCTAGCTTCTGCCATAACAACGATATCCCCCCGTCAAAGTAAGGACGTATAGCGGCGTGCGGCAGTCCGGAAGTGGTTAAAGTGCAGTATGTGACAAACAGTAATGCAGCCCACAGACATTTGATGGCTGTGCATGTACTATCTACCCACTAAACCACATGTGTCAAGCACAAGGCCTGCGGGCCGAATCCGGCCCCTCCAGGCCATTTTATTTGGCCCTCGCACCTCCACTGGAGCTGCTGCAACCCCCTTGTTTCTGCCCCTACTCTGTCTCAGCAGCAGAGAGGAGCACAGAACTCCTCTGCCAGATCATGAGCTTCTCCATTTAGCCGCCGAGAGGCTCTTCTCTGTCCCCCTCCCCCATCTCTCCAATCGACAGCAGAGAGGGTGACCGATCTCCTCCTACAGATCCTGCACCTTTCTGTGCATCCCCAGCACCCCGACACCTCCCCTGGTCTTACCATTCTGCAGACTCCATCACTCCTCTGGTCCTCCTCCAGACCCTGCACTGCTTCCCAGCTCCATCCCCAGCAGCACAAGGTAAGGGGAATGCACTGTGATGTAAGGGAGGGTGGGGGAATCTTGACTGCTGATGGGGAGTTGACATCTGATGTAAGGGGGGTGGAGTACACTGGACAATCTAGTCTTACAGATACGATACAACTAGCTCTTTAAAGGCAACCATAATTCTGATGCGGCCTGTGATGAAGTTAAGTTGACACCTCAACAATAAACTATTACTGTGGGTATGTTCACAGTGGGAGAATGTACAGTGGGTAAAGAAAAGAATCCCCTCCCCCCCCCCCGCCTTTTTAAAATAATCACATTTTGTTGCTTTGCAGCCTGAAATGAAAACAGACAGTTTTTGTTTTTTCCAGCTGTATTTACTAGGGCAACTTATAACAACCAAGTGAAAAATATATGTCAGAAAAAAATTTAAAATAGAATCACTGAGTTGGAAAAAATTAGTTGTAAACTCAATCATTTGTAGCTATTCACCTTCTCAATGACTCAAAGCCATTTGACTTT
This sequence comes from Aquarana catesbeiana, assembly GCF_042186555.1. Lineage (NCBI taxonomy): Eukaryota > Metazoa > Chordata > Amphibia > Anura > Ranidae > Aquarana > Aquarana catesbeiana. The sequence continues at coordinate 206,505,231 of NC_133324.1, forward strand.
CAACTGTTATCAACTGTGGTCATTTTGATTAGCTCAGCATGAAAAGAGCTTTCCTAGAGCACTTCAGTCCCTAGTAGTGCAACTGAAGTAAACAATCAACTATGGGTGTCAAAGCACTGTCAAAACATCTCTGCAATACAGTTGCGGACAGTAACAAGTCAGGAGATGGATACAAAACATTTCAAAGACTTTAACAATGCCTAGACGCACAGTGAAGTCTATTATTAAGAAGTGGAAGGTATTTGGTACAACACAGGCCCTCCTTGGATCAGGACAGTGCTCCAAACTGGATGAAAGAGCCAGGAGGAAACTGGTCAGAGGCCTACAGCAACTCTGGAGCAGTTAGGGGATTTATGACAGAGTGGCATTGGGGGGAAAGTTAAAAAGTTAGCTTGAAAAAGACACAAGTCAAAGTGTGCATGTGACAACAATATCACAAATTCTCCACAAATGTGGCTTGTATAGGAGGATGGCAAGAAAAAAGCCACTCAAGAAAGGCTACATGCAGTCACGACTGAGCTTTGCCAAAACGTACCTTTCAGATTTTGAGGTCACATGGAAAAAGGTGTTATGGTCAGATGAGACTAAAATTGAATTATTTGGCCTCATCATCAAATGATATGTCTGGCGAAAATCCAATATAACCAAATAACATGATTCCCACAGTAAAGCATGGAGGTGGTAATATCCTGTTATTGGGGGTGTTTCTCTGCAGCAGGGACTGGAGCACATATCAGGATAGAAGGAAATGGATGGGGCAAAATACCTTCAAATTCTTGAGAAAAATCTGCTGCTCTCTGCCAGAAAGTTGTCAATGGGGAAAAAGGTTTACCCACCAACATGGCAATGACCCAAAGCACACAGCAAAAATGACCACACAGTGGTTGAAGGAGAAAAAGGTGAATGTCCTTGCATGGCTTAGTCGGAGCCCAGACTTAAACCCCCTTTGAAAATCTGTGGAATGACTTGAAGAATTCTATTAGAATCCTATTAGCTAGGAACCACGATCTGTCACTTCCTCTAGTCAGTCCCCTCCCCCTTCAGTTAGAATCACCTCCCAGGGAACACAGTTAACCCCTTGATCGCCCCCTAGTGTTAACTCCCTCACTGCCAGTGACATTTTTACAGTAATCAATGCATTTTTATAGCACTGATCGCTGTATAAATGCCAATGGTCCCAAAAATTTGTCAAAATTGTCCGATGTGTCCGCCATAATGTCGCAGTCACAATAAAAGTCGCAGAACGCCGACGTTACTAGTAAAAAAAACTAATAATAAAAATGCTATCAATCTATCCCCTATTTTGTAGACCCTATAACTTTTGCGCAAACCAATCAATATACGCTTATTGTGATTTTTTTTTTTTTTTTTACCAAAAATATGTAGAAGAATGCATGTCGGCCTAAACTGAGAAAAAATTTGCTTTTTTTTGAAAAAAAAAAAGGGGGGATATTTATTACAGCAAAAAGTACAAAATATTGTTTTTTTTTTCAAAATTGCCCCTCTTCTTTATTTATAGCGCAAAAAATAAAAACCACAGAGGTGATCAAATAGCATCAAAAGAAAGCTCTATTTGTGGGAAAAAAGGACATCAATTTTGTTTGGGTGCAACGTCACACGACAGCGCAATTGTCAGTTAAAGCGACGCCGTGCCGAATCGCAAAAAATGGCCTGGTCATTCTGCAGCCAAATCTTCTGGGGCTGAAGTGGTTTAAAACATTTCTATTTTAGTTATATTACACATATAAAGTGCTCAAGGAGAAGAGTAGCTTTAAAGGTGAAGGGGTGGCTGCACGGACTCACCTGCACAACTGAGATTGGCAGGGACAAGTGCATGGCCCTGGATACACAAACTGTGTACATCGGGGGCTGTGCACCCATCCCTGCGCACCTGTCAAACTTGGCTATACAGGTGAATCCATACAGCCGATGCTTATACCATTCACTTATATTGATTGACTGCCTGCATGCAACTATATTCTTGTATGAAAAGATAAACAGCTCTTCACATTGTATGGAGCTCTGCACCTATGTAAACGAGCCCTTAAAAGCAACCTATCAGGATTAGGAATATGAGACCTGCCATTACCAGATTTTTATTTTTAATACATTAAAGGTGCAGGGCTTTCATCTTCTTTATCTTTCTTTACTACTTAGTGATTATCTGACCTGGAACAAACATGTGCATTTCGGATGTCCAAACACTTGGCTTGTTCCTGCACAATGACACAGTGGGGGAGATTTACAAAAACTGGTGCAGCTGTGAATGGTAGTCAATCGACTTCTAACTTCAGCTTGTTCAATTAAGCTATGACAATAAGCCCCCGTTCACATCAGCACGATTTGACATGTCAATTCGCAGCCTAGTGCCGACAACGGCACTGTCCCAATCGGTGTGACGCAGACTTTGCGACGCCGCACCGATTTAAGAAAGTAGTCCCTGCACTACTTTTGGCAACTTCAGGGGCTTTTTCAATAGACATCTGTGCATGAACCTGCACAGTTGTCTTTCAAATCGCCCCCAAACTCGCACTGAAATGCTGGCTTGAAATCATGCAAGTTTCAAACCTGCGTTCAGTGTGAACGAGGGCTAAAACCTGGAAACTGACTGGTTTCTATGCAGAGCTGCACCAGATTTTGCACTCTCCAGTTTTAGTAAATCAAACTCACTAAATAGTGAAGCCAGAAAAAGCAGTTACAATATTCTTATTCCTGACTCTTATGTTCCTCTCTTCACAATATTATGCTGTCTTGAAAAATATTTTCACTTTACTGCAAATGCTCATCTGAACAGTGCCTATTTTCACAGGTTTATAAAGGACATGAACACCACGTGGTCAAATAAACATATTTACATTTATTTAAAAAAAAAAAAGTTAAAAAATTGTAAGGTACTGAAAAAAAATTCTAGTCTTGCCAGTCATCCACTTCAACCACAAATGGTTCTTTGACGTTGATCTGACCACTGTTCACTATAACACAATCCTGTAAGGGATAGTCCTTGTCATCTGTAGGTTGAAGCTCTATAGAGTGCACCACAGCCTGGAAAGAGAAGGTGGACAGAAAGCACACCAGACATGTAAAGATTTTTTTTAAATGAAAGCCAGAAAGAATTCAGAGGTTTTATGGCTGAGCAAAAAGTGTCCAGCAGGGTTTTCTCCCTACATAACACTGCATAGAACACTCCTAGATAAAAGGAGAGCCAGGTCGTGTTATCTGTCAGTCATGTGACAGATCTCCTCCTCCTCCTTCCCATCCCTCTCCCAGCACTTTTTTGAGGCTTTGCAGAAAGTACATTTGTAAAGCACAACGTGTCGGAGGACGGCTGTTTTTTCTAAGCAGCGTTATGGCCATAGTGAGACAACACTGGTTCGTCATAAATGGAAAATAGAATCAATGTTTTTTGATCACAGATTGTTTTATCTTTCGCTCTTAAAAGGAACCTGTGCTCTAATATGGAGGTTGTCATTACCAACATCATCATCTGCAGATGGTAGTTGCCTGGTGATGGCTCCAATATTGTGTGACCCACTGACACAGAACTTCACTTGCTGCACGCTTGTTTTAGGTTTGTGAAATGAATTGAATCAGACAGGCAGGCAGCTAGCACTTTCAGATGAAGGTCGGCATTGCCTTAGTATTATGCTAGCCATGCACTATACAAAAAATCATTCTAACTCGTTTTCAAATAAAAGTAGGTCATGAGAGCAAACGATAGTGCCATCATGTAATGACCAAATTTCGATCAATAAATCATTCAATAGGCATGAATCAGTTTTTCGTTTTCTCACATATGCGCAGTGCAAACAGTTGCATTTTTAATGGGTGAGAAACATATTGATGCGGCAGAATTTTCCAGCCTGTTCCTTTTTTTCTATTTGTGCCCATTAACTGAACAAACGGACTAAATGACAGATTTTTTTAAGGATTTTTTTTATATAGTGTATGGCTAGTATAAAACGCTCTCAATAGATTTTGGTTAAATGTACATTTCTGAATCAGTAGACTGTGTATAAAAGTTTAAAGGGATTAAAACACCACAAATTAAATTATAGGTGTGTTTGTCTTTATGGGTTGACATCCAGAATTTGTTTTGCTGAATACAACACCGAGTGATGATCTTGGTTTTTGCTTTGTCTTTGGGGAGGTGTCGCTAAAGTCTTTTCAGGCCGAACACCCCCCGCAGCAGAACATGCGAACAGGTAAAAAATTTGTTCAAACACCATTAGTCTATGGGACACGAATGTGAAAAATGAAAAGTGCTCATTGTAAAGGCTTATATGCCAGTTATTGCCATAAAAAGTGTTTGGGAACCCAGGTCCTGCCCCAGGGGACATGTATCAATGCAAAAAAAGTTTTAAAAACGGACGTTTTTCCGGGAGCAGTGATTTTAATAATGCTTAAAGTGAAACAATAAAAATGAAATATTCCTTTAACCACTTGCCGCCCGCCATATAGCAGAATGACGGCTGCAAAGTGGTTTCAATATCCTTACTGGGCGTCATATGTCCTCAGGATATTAAGCCTCTGGGGGCGCGCATCGCGGCGATCGTTGTTGCGCAACTCCGATCTAGGTAAAGAGTCTCTGACGGAGACTCTTTACCACGTGATCAGCCGTGTCCAATCACGGCTGATCACAATGTAAATAGGAAGAGCCGGTGATCGTCTTTTCCTCACTCGCGTCTGACAGACGCGAGTAGAGGAGAGCTGATCGGCTGCTCTCCTGACGGGGGGGGTCTGTGCTGATTTATCAGCACAGCCCCCCCCCTCGGATCCCACCCAGGACCACCATCATGCTGCCCTGGACCACCAGGTATGCCCCCCCTAGACCCCCAGGGAAATACTAATTTGTGCCCAGGCAGCTGCCAATCAATGCCCAGGCAGCTGCCAATCAGTGCCCACTCACAATGCCTACCACTGCCAGTGCCACCAGGGATGCCTATCAGTGCCTCATATCAGTGCCGCGTATCAATGCCCATTAGTGCCCAGCAGTGAAGCCTATCAGTGCCACCCATAAGAACCCATCTTTGCAGCCTTTCAGTGCCCATCAGTGTCGCCTATCAGTGCCCACCAGTGCCACCCATGAGTGCCTATCAATGCCCATCAGTGCCACCTATCAATGCCACATATCAGTGCCCATCGTCAGTGCCCGCTCATTGGTGCCACCTCATCGGTGCTGCCTTATCAGTGCCTGTCAGTGCCGCCTAATCAGTGCCCATCAGTGAAAGAGAAAAGTTAATTATTTACAAAATTTTATAACAGAAACAGAAGCAAAACTTTTATTTTTTTCAACATTTTCGGTCTTTTTTTATTTGTTTAGCAAAAAATAAAAACCGCAGAGGTGATCAAATACCACTAAAAGAAATTTAGTGGGAACAAAATGATAAAAATTTAGTTTGGGTACAGTGATCGATGACCACGCAATTGTCATTCAAACTGCGACAGCACTGAAAGCTGAAAATTGGTCTGGGCAGGAAGGTGTATAAGTGCCCTGTATTGAAGTGGTTAAATATCATGCCTGGGGGGGTGTCCTTAGTATGCCTGTAAAGTAGCGCATCTTTCCCATGTTTATAACGGTGCCACAGCAAAATCACATTTCTAAAGGAAAAAATGTAATTTAAAACTGCTCGTGGCTGTAATGTATTGTCGGATAATACATTACATAAAAATACCAAAAAAAAAATGGCGTGGTCCCCCCCTCCCCACCCCCCCCCCCCCCCCCAAAATCCATACCAGATCTGGTATGGATATTAAGAGGAACCCCACACCCAAATTTTAAAAAAATGACGTGTGGGTTCCCCAGGTAGTATATATTCTGAACAGCAGTATATATACTATACGGCCTGCCCTATATACGCTACAGAAAATTGGGCCCTAGGTCTTGGTGTTACCAGAACACTGTAAGCCCTCACAGTTACTCTTGTTGGGTGCAGGAACGGGCCCTGCTGTGAAATATTGTATCAAAAGTTGTAATTACATGCCCCTGTTAAACAGGGGCAGAAATATTGGGCCTTGGGTGGTGGTGGTTCCACAACACTGCAACCCCTCACAGATACTCTTGTTGGGCGCCCTGCTGTGAAACATGACTGCCAGTTTCTTGTCCTTCTGTGGCACCCCATCTCTCTAGGCTCACGTTACTCCCTTCCTCAACCTGGGAACCTTCAAATCGCTGTGCATCCTCCAGCAGCATATAACCGACACAGTGGTCGAATAATTCTGGGGACTCCTCCGTGCATGATGGTGGGGCTACAGAAGTAGTGACTGTGGACAAGGAGCTGGTGGAATAGGCTGCTTCGGCAGCTGCGTTGGAAGGCTAACTACTCTGAGCCTGGGTGACAGAGGATGAGGACGGCTTTGGTATCCACTCCACCAACTCTTCTGCATGTTGTGGCTCAATTACACGGCCAGCAGCAGCAAAAAAGGACAAGTGTGCCCTGCAGCCACCTGCAGAGGATTCACCATGTCCACGACCACCACTGTTGACTGTAGACACAGAGGCTGCTTGCCCCCTTTTAGTGGCCTGTGAGCGTCTGCCTCTCCTTGGTGGCCTTCCGGACTGTGTATACTGTGTACAACGCCTGAAGTGTATTAGAAGTTTACGACTGCTGCACTGTATTGTATACTGTGTACACCACCAGAAGTGTAGTAGAAACTGTACACACTGTATTAGATACTGTGTACACTGCCTGAAGTGTATTAGAAACAGTACACCATGGAATGCACTGTAGATATAGGCTACGTTGAATGCAGAGTATATGTGTGTAGCGCTGGTAGATTTCTAATCTACCGCTTATAGGTAAATTGAATGGATCATCTGTGCTATACATTGTTCAGGTTTAATCTAAGGTTAGTTTAACCTCTGTTCCAGCTTGGCTGTGTTGCGTGCAGTTCCACATTGCGCCTGTGGTGTCGTTGTCATCGTGGGTCAATGTTGGAAAGCAACAAGCTGAAGTGTATGAGTGCTCTTCTGTCCCGGAGATAACTCGGCGGAGGTGGTCCTCCGAGTTGCATTCTGGGAGAGGGTATTTATGGGGCAGAAGCCAAGTTTCGGGAAGCTTTTTGCCTTGTGGCCCTCCTGGCCTAGAGGTATGTGTCAGTGAGTGCTATCTCGTAGCCCTCCGGCTTGGAGGGTTATTCTGCTGCACCCGGGCGGGTAGGCCCAGAAGTCTGTCTGGGGCCTGCTACTGCTGGGATGGTCCAGTGCTGTCTGTCCTGCGGGAAGAATCCAGGGGAGGACCCATCTTGGAAGGGACTATGCGAGGCGCTGGTCTGGAGAGGGGCCTGGTGACTCAATTGGAGGACGCATCCTAGATTGCCCTACCACACAAGTACTGCCGGGTCGGCTTAAAGGTTCTGGTACTGTGTTTGCTGTTCATCGAAAACTACTACATCCTGTGGGAGAGGATCGTATGAGTTTGTCCCACCAAAGTCTGTGGCAGAGACTTTTTGTTCGTGCTGCGGTAGCTAGGTCAGTGAGAGAAACCTATCCGGGCGGGCAAAGATTTAATCCTAAGCTGAGGATACATTCATCCTAAAGATTTAATTTCCTTGATGCTACGCCAAGAAAAGGTATTTGAACACCCCTGCAACTTTCCTTCTACCTCTTTCCTGCTACTTCTTCCAGTTATCCCCATTAAAGCATTGAAAAAGTACTTAAGTGACTGGTGCCTACATTGCCTCGCAGTAAACTCAACGGAGACCCCTAGACCTGGTGTTGGTGAAATTACAGGTAACAAGGTGACGGTAACAACCCGCTTTAAATCAGCAGCTCCACCATGAGTGCTACATGTGTATGTGTGTGTGTGTGTATATATATATATATATATATATATATATATATATATATATATTATATACACTGCCTGACGTCTACTAGAAACTGTACACACTGTATTAGATACTGTATTAGCAACTGCTGCACTGTATTGTATACTGTGTACACCACCAGAAGTGTATTAGAAACTGTACACACTGTATTAGATACTGTCTACACCGCCTCACTGTATTAGCAACTGTACAATGACAGATCCCTGCATCAACAAAACAATGTGTGATGCAGGGGATCTCTCTCGCTGTGCGATTGTATTCTGACAGGGGCACTCCACCCCCACCCAGCCAGAATACACTTGTAGCCACTGGCTACAAGCGCTGATTGAATGCTGGTTTTCCAGCAAGACCGTTTTACAGAAGCCAATCATTGGACCAGCTTCTGTTGGACAGACCACGACACACACGTATTGAAAGTCAGCTGGTTCTTGTAAAACTGTCCAACTTTGGATATGTGTGTACCGTGCTTAAGAATCACCTCCCACCTTCAAAGTCTCTCTATTGATTAGTGAGGCTTCTCATTACATTAAAGTGTACATTAAAACCAAAGACTAAACATTTTTGGGCTAGAATATGGAAGGAAAAAAACCTCTTTTCAGGTTTTTAGGTGTTTTTTTTTCTTTTTTTGCGGTGTTTTAGGCCCCTTTCACATGTGCGGACCGTTCAGATCCACCTGTTAGTTTTTTCAGGCGGATCTGAATGGTCGCTCCATACAGCCCCGATCCGACCCGCAAATCCAGAAGGATGTCCTTTTTTCAATCTGTCTGGTGGATTGGATCGGATGAAAATGGACAGGCGGTCCGTAATCATCCGATCCCCCCATAGAGGAGAGAGGTCTCTCTGACAGGTCCGTCCCTGCACAGAGTGCAGAGAGGGACTTGTCATCCGCCGCCTTAGCGGGTCCCCACTCAGCAAGCGGAGGAGTAAAAACAGACAGCCCCGTGTGAAAGGGGCCTTACACAAGTAAAAAAAAAAAAGACATGCTAAAGCCATTGAACACAGTTATTTATATACAATAAACTAATACAGTTTTTGCTTACCATGCCATTCAGAACTTTTCCAAATACAACATGTTTTCCGTTGAGCCATAAAGGTCTTGTTGTGGAGATGAAGAACTGTGACCCATTGGTATCTGGTCCTGCATTAGCCATGCTCACCCACCCAATGCCATAGTGCTTCAGCTTGAAGTTCTCATCTTGAAAAGTATTCCCATAGATACTCCAACCTAAAAAAAAAAATTCACATTCATTTTACCATGTTATGTTTTATCACTGTACAATATAGGTATCTCATGATTTTTGAAGGGCCAAATTCATTTTCAGACAGTGTAAACAAAATGCATACTGTAACAATAGAATGATATATATTTAGATAATCCTCATATGACACGGAGTTCCCTGCAAAACATAACTACATTACAGCTTTCACAAAGTAAAACTGTGAACAAAAAATTTTATGGCTGTGCTTTTATTTGCCATCCACATGTGCAAGGATTTGTATAGTTGTTAATGTAAATGGCATCTTTCTCATTTCCTTAGCATGTCATAGCTAAGCAGGTTTAAACCAGGGACAAAAAAATACTTACATTTTGCATTCCCAGGAAACTTATGGATGGTGTCATTGGTGACTTCCTACATAAAATGTTAGTTGCCTGGCGTTTTACTGACTCTTGACAATGCTATGAGTCACTGACGCCTATACAAAAATCGTAAGCGAGAAATTATTTTCTGCAAATCTGTTTCGAGTTAGTGGCTTAGACTATTGAAGCACAATGTTTGGTATGAGAGCTAGGCAATTAGCATTTGCAGGAAGAAATAGCAGCCTCCATGTTTCTTATGGAAAGGTTTCCTTTAACCCCTTTACAGAAAACAAATTTAAAAAAAATCCCCAAGCCATTCCCACCTGTCCTAAGCAACTTTATATGATGCCTTACCTACACTGTTGCTCTGTAAGAAAAAAAAAATCCCAGTACTTTGGGGTACAAAGTGGTCAGTCACTAGGCCCCAACTCTGTTACATTGGGGTAGGGCACGTCACTGAATACATAACTGTCCACAATGACTAGTTACTTTGTAGACGTGGCAGTAAAGGTAAGTATAGACACTGGAGGATGCCTAGGGCAGGATGGAGGGCTTGTGGCATGTCAATTGCTGGTCACTTTGTAGGGGTTGATGGTGGGGATCAGAGTGACAGGAGAGTCTGGGTAAAGGGGGTATTTTTTTTTCCTCCTTGCACGAATGTAACATGAGCTTAACCACTTAAGGACCGAGCCTCTTTATTAAACTTGTTTACAAGTTAAAATATTTTTTTTGCTAGAAAATTACTTAGAACCCCCAAACATTATATTTTTTTTTTCTAGCACCCTAGAGAATAAAATGGCAGTTGTTGCAATACTTTCTGTCACACCGTATCTGCGCAGTGGTCTTACAATCGCACTTTTTTGAATAAAAAAAATAAGACAGCAGTAAAGTTAGCCCGATTTTTTTTTATATTGTGAAAGATAATGTTACACCGAGTAAATTGATACCCAACATGTCACGCTTCGAAATTGCGCCCGCTCGTGGAATGGCGACAAACTTTTACCCTTAAAAATCTCCATAGGCGATGTTTAAAAATTTCTACAGGTTACCAGTTTTGAGTTAGAGGAGGTCTAGGGCTAGAATTGTTGCTCTTGCTCTAAGGATTGGGGAGATACCTCACATGTGTGGTTTGAACAACATTTTCTTATGCGGGTGCTACTCACGTATGCGTTCACTTCTGCGCGCGAGCTCGTCGGGATGGGGAGCTTTAAAAAAAATTTTTTTTCTTATTTTACGTTTATTTTTTTATTTTACCACTGTTTTGGGTCACTTTTATTCTTATTACAAGTAATAGAAAAAAAGCATGACAGGACCTCTTAAATATGTGATCTGGGGTCAAAAAGACCTCAGATCTCATATTTACACTAAAATGCAGTTTAAAAAAAGCCTCCTGTAAGAGCAACCGTGCAGGGGCCATCTTCCCCTCAGTCGGCAGCACAGGCATCCACAGGAGAGGACGTGATCATCTCCACTGCTACCGGCAGGTCCGGTAAGCAGCGGAGACGACCGGAGCGCGCCGGAAGGGGGGGTGGGCACCTCCCCCGCCACTGATAAGTGATCTTGCGGTGAATCCGCAGCGGAGACCACTTTTATCCTAAAAAGAAAGGCACAGCGTTCCCGAAAATACCGGAGTTATGCCAGCTAGCTGCTGCCATAACCCCAGTATGTAGCGTCAAAGTACTGACGTAGTGGTATGTAGTTTTGCGTGAAGTGGTTAATATATGCTTTGCTGTGTTGTTAATAAGCACATTACGGTAAAAGCATGCACTAAAACCTTTGTTCGACTTACCAGTAACAGTATTTCCATGAATCTTCCAGAACAGATATTTTAGAGATGATTGGCCCTGCCCTCTACAGGAAACACAAACCAGAAAGAGTTTAAAAGGCCCCTGCCCTCCATTCTACTGCAGTTAGAAGAGAAAGAAACCTCCACCAAAGTGTACAAGGGAATCAAACCATGCCATATATCCAACAAGAAATCACCCAGCAAGTGAGACCCACATACACCTGTATAAAAACCGTACTACTAAGGGTGGGAATATGGACGCTCTCCTGGAAGATTCATGCAAATACTGTTGCCGGTAAGTCTAATGAAGGTTTTCCTATCTTCCAAGACAGCTGCTTGAGAGGATAAACAAGATTCTGTACCTTGGGGGGGGGGGGGGGGGGGGCACAGCCTGTAGAACTTAGCTTCCAAAGAAGAGATCCTGGCTGGAGAGCAACTGGACTTGGTAGTGTTTGATGAATGTGTGGGAAGAAGACCACACAGCCACCTTGGATATTTCCTTTCATGATGCACCTGCCCTTTCAGCCCATGAGGCGACTAATGAACTTGTGGAATGAGCCCTAACCTGTGTGGGGGAATCTGACCTGAAGATTTGTATGACTAGACAATCGTATACCTAATCCATCTGGCAATTAGAACTCTTGGATGCCTTATAACCCCTCCTCAATCCGATAAAAAGGACTAGCAACTAAGATGAATTCCTAAATTCCCTGGTTACCTCCAAAGAATGAATCAAGCATCTTCTGACATCCAGAACGCTAAATCTCTCTTCCTCTAATTTTTTTGGTGAATCACAAAAACTTGGCAAAACTACCTACTGGGATCTGTGAAACGCGGATGAAACTTTAGGTAGATATAAGGGGTCTGGCTTAATGATTACCCTGTCCTCAAACTATCAAAATTGGATCCCTGCTAGAGGGATTCTAAGTCCGAAATCCTCCTACCTGAAGGTAACTGCCAAGGGCTCAAAAGGCTCCCTTGTAAGGGCTTTGAGGGCCAGAGATAAGTCCCAGGGTGGTATCTGCTTGATAGTTCTAGGCGCGTACACCTGACTCTGGCCATGAGGAACCTCTAAAAAAAAAAAAAAGGATTTTTGGCTAGTCTCAGATCTAAGGAAACAGACAAGGCAGCTAACTACACTTTAAGGGTACCTATAGATAATCCCTTCTAATCCATTAATGCATCTGTCCCTAGAGCTTCCCTCTCATCTTCCAGTGAGAAGAAGGGCATCACTTTTCTGTTCTGTCTGGAAGATAAATCTTCAGAGTGATCTCCGCGAAGACCTCCGTGTTTAGTGTTCAGTGTTGTGTTATATTTCTACGCAGCTAAAATAGTCTGCCAAGACATTTTTGGTGCCCTTGATGTGAACTGCAGAGATTGAGGTTATGGTTTTCTCAGCCAAACTCAAAATTTGTTGAGTCAGAGATAAAAAAGGCTCTCTGAAATGGGTGCCTTCCTGCTTGTTTTGATATGCCACCACTGGGGTGTCTTCCTGCTTATTTAGATATGCCACCACTGTGGTGTCTGTGAAGACCAAAACCTCCCTCGCACGTACCCTGGGTGATCCCCCCCCCACTGCCAGGAGTTCTCTGAAATTTGGCAACTGAGCTGCCTCTTCCTGTTGCTAACTCCCTTGAGCATGCTAGTCTTGGCCCCCCAACCCCAAAGACTTGCATCGGTAGTCACCTTTAATGGTGAGACCTGCGCCCAGGGTCTCTGGATTTAAATGCTGAGGATGTTTGTACCAGGAAAGACCCAGAGAATCCCCACCTGCTATGGGAATCATCTGATCCAGGGTATTTTTTTTGCTGTTCCAGGACCCGAAAAGAAACCTTTGAGTGCAGTTGAGCCCAAAGCACTCCTAGGATCGCTGCCGCCATCAGCCCTAATATGCATATTCTAATATAATCATAAAGACGTATCCATGCTAGGGGGAGTAGCTTGAATGCCTGGACTGTGGAAATTTCCTTACTTTCTCCTTGGCCAACAAAATCTTTTGAAATATTGTGTATCTGATAACCCAAGAAGGTCTGAGTTTGAGAGGGTACCAGATTCGACTTTTTATGATTGATCTTCCAGCCCAACCTCTGAAGGGTCTTGAGAACAATCAGCAAATCCTGGCACAATATCCACCGATCCTGTGCAAAAATCTGAAAATTTTCTAAATAAGGGACTTTAGAAATCCCCTGTAGATGCAGGAAGGCAATAACTTCAGCCATACTTTTTGTAAAGATTCTCGAGGCTGCTGAAAGAACAAATGCAAAGGCTCTGAACTGCCAGCGTCTGATGCCAGGTACTTCTGGTGACCCTGAAAAATTGGTACATGTAGGTATGCATCCTGAAGGTTCAGATTGATTATATACCGTAAGCATTCCGTAGTAAAAGATTCCTTACTGAATAAATATTTTCCATATGAAACTTCCTGAACACCAGAAACCTGTTCAGTAAGCTTAAATTGATTATCATGTGAAATTTGCCCGAAGGCTTCTGGACAAAGAATGCATAGGAATAGAAGCCCTGAGATTTTTGATCCTTCGGAACCGGAATGATAACTTGTTCTGCTTCCTATTAGGAAACGAAGTCCAACATAGCCTGCTTTCTTTCCTGGTCTCCTGGCAGCCAAGTGAGAAAAACTTCAGAAGACTGAATTCCAATTTGTAGCCTAAACATATTATCTATAGTAGAAATTAATTTTCCATGATTTTTGCCCACTACAGTCTTCCTCCAACCCCTGACCTGGTGTCATTGTGTGTTTTTGGCAGGTGTTGCAGGAGTAAAGAGAACCCCTCCCTTGGTCTTGTCTAAGGATGAGCTCCGGCATGTTTGCACACTCCACATGCAGAGCCACCAGGATGTTGGCACAGTGCTGCGCTAATCACAGGCAGTGAGACATTTCCCGATCTCTGCAGCCGCGCATCGGGACAATGTCTCACTGCCTGTGATTAGCGCAGCGCAGTGCCGACTTCCTGGCGGGCTCTGCACGTGGTGTGTGCGAACACACCGGAGCTCATCCTTAGTCTTGTCTTTATTGAAGGACCATTTATTTTTACCTAGAAGAGCTAACAGTCTATTCTGCAACCAAGGAGGGTTCCCCCTCAGAGACTGAGGCTGAATTCGCTCCCTCCTCTAAGTCGTAGACTGCGTGCAAACTCACTCACTTATTCTAAGGTGGGGGTCCTAGCAGCAACCAAAGGCTCTATTTCAATTGTGACAGTTTTAGAAGTGGAAGGGTCAAAACCTGTCAAAATAGGACTAAAAGGAAGACACCATCTCCTTCAAAGAAGACATTAAATCCTTCATACATGCCACTGACTCAGAGCCTGCTACATGTGAAACACCGTTATTGCACAGTGTCAGGAAACCTAGTTTTGCAATTTCCACGTTTTTTCTTTATGGGTTTGTTGGTCTGGAAGAAGAAAGAAATAACCATTTCTAGTCTGTAAAACAACCAACCCAATGTCCTGTCACCCTCAGTAGACAAGAGGAGAGGCCCATACCTCCATACCTACGGAGCAGTATTGAAAGTGGATGCGGCCGCTGAACATGCTTGAGTGGGCGCTTCTTCCTCTATATTGGTGTTATTGCCATCCATTGCAACAAGTACCGTCTTCCGCCAGGCACCCAATGTAGCTGCTACCTATGGAACTGTACCGCTGCCGAGACCTGAGAGACTTAGTAGCAAGATCATAGTCACAGCCTGTCCTGGTCTACCAGCAGTGGTTGCCCAGTGCACAGTCTGCTCAGGCTTCCAGGAATATGAATCCCAGGCCAGAAAGTGGGTCATCTTGGTACACCCAAAGCAACAGGGGGACCACATGTCCCTGAAGTTATACCCTGCTGCCATCTTAGGACTCCTGGGACATGCTCTCCAGCTGCACCATAATGTGACACACTCCTGAGGCCGAACCAACCAATAGGCTACGATAGTTGCCCACCCCAACATGAAGGCAAGTACAGCATGTAAATCAGGGGAATCCGTCTGGCATAAAGTAGGCAGAACCCAGGCACACCCGATCTGAGCACCTAGAAGGGGATCTTGTAACCACAGCCACCAGTAACAAAACAAACATTGTGGCGTGTACACCTGGAGGATCTGAAAACACCAAACAGAGGTACAAGGGAGGGGAGGGGCCTTATAAACCTTCTGGTTTGTGTTTACTGTAGAGGGTGGAGCCATTCATCTCTCAAGTAGCTGTCCTGGAAGCTTAGGAGGGAAACATTTCTTAAGGTGCTAGATCATTTACTACATACAGTGCCTTGAAAAAGTATTCATACAACCTTTACTTTTCCACATTTTGTCATGTTACAATCAAAAACATAAATGTATTTACATGATGGACCAACACAAAGTGGCACATAATTGTGAAGTGGAAGGAAAATGATAAATGGTTTCCAAATTTTTATACAAATAAAAATCTGAAAAGTGTGACGTGCATTTGTATTCAGCCCCCTTTACTCCGATACCCCTAACTAAAATCTAGTGGAACCAATTGCCTTCAGAAGTCACCTGTGTATAATTTAATCTCAGTCTAAATACAGCTGTTCTGTGAAGCCCTCAGAGGTTTGTTAGAGAACCTTGGTGAACAAACATTATCATGAAGGTCAAGGAACACACCAGACAGGTTAGGGATAAAGTTGTGTAGAAGTTTAAAGCAGGGTTAGGTTATAAAAAAAAAAATGATCCCAAGCTTTGAACATCTCACGGAGCACTGTTCAATCCATCAGCCGTCTAAGTCCCGTCTTTCACCACGGCAGATGGACTTGTACTATAGTTCTCAATGAACTACGAAGGAGCTGAGCAGCTGCTGTTTGCCCGTACAGAGGTACAAGCAGAGAGTTGTACGAAGCGTCTGCAGGAGCCTGACATTGGTCTGCAGGCTGGTGAGAAAAAATATTAATTGCACCATTTTTTTTTACTTGCAAAAACATACATTTATTTATTTATTTATTTATTTACACAAAGGGGAAATTAGCCTTTAGTTAAAAGTGAATAATAATATGCAACCAGGAGTATACTGATTTCACCAAAGGATTCTGAGACACATATTTCACTCTGACAACATTTCCAGCTTTTATGTTCAAAAGCAAACTTTTTATTTTATTTTACACAGAATAAATTGTAGACATTTTTCTCTTTAAAGGGGCGTTCCACCCATTTTTACAAGTTCCTCTGATCTTAATGCCCACCTGCATTTAAGTCCTAATTGGATATTCAGTTTTATTTTTTTTTTTGTTAGTACTTCTTCTATATGTCTTTTTTTAATATATCCAGGCAGCACTTCCGGTCCTGGCCGCCTAGGCGATGCTGTCATTGGGCAATTCCCATGGACTCCAGGGATATCAGCGTCATTTTTCCCAGGAGTCTTTGGGAAGCCTATTGGCGAAATCTCACGGTACTATCAAAACCGAAATGACATGATCAGGAAGAATTAGGCGCCAGTTTGGAAGGATTACTATAGCCAATGTTATGGCAACCTGTAATCCACAGACTGTGCCACGCATGGGTCATTGCTGCACAAGCGCGAGATCAGGACGCACATGCTGGGTAGTCCGCTGCACCTAATCCCCAGAAATAAACAGGAGCGGAGTTCAGTTGGCCACAACCTCAATGGCCCCTGCCTACTTCTGAGATCATGCAAGATATTACAGGATTTAAAAATATGTATTATGAATAAAAATATGTAAGTATGAATACAGTTAATGCAATATCCAAATACTATAGTACAAGTACTAACAATCATGGGGCAGCTTTTATCAAAAAATTGCCTATGGGAAACAGGAGCTCCACTTTAATTAATATCCTTACAAATGTACCTCCTGTCCCATCTCCAGCTGAGAAATCCCCTCCTTGGATCATGAAATCTTTGATAACTCGGTGAAACTTGCTGCCTTTGTAGCCATAACCTTTCTAAAATTAGAAGGAAACAAAATGTTAGGAACTGTGCTATAGGAGCAGAGATATTAGAACGCATTGCTGGAATACCACACTGCTACCATTCAGAATTATGTATGTTTGCAGGACATGCCTTTCTTTTTCAGCATTTTTAGTCAGGTAAGGCCTCTTACACACAGACTTCTGAGCTTGTGCAATGTAAATTCCAGTGTATTTCCCCCTCCCAGAAAGATCAAGTGCTGCATACAGCTGCCCTACAGACGTAAATTGCTGTACTGGGGTATACAGTCACTCGTATAGCAATCATGCCTATGGGCATCTGTGTGCAGCACCTGGGCTTTCTGCACGGGAAATACTCCAGACTTGATGTTGCATGGTCTCAGGTGCCTGTGTACAAATCCTAATTAGGAAATGAAGAGCCATAACGTGAGAAGTAAAAGCCTGAAAGGAATATTAGTTCAGGTGAAATGTGCTTAGGACTTGCCATTCCTTTACATGTCATTCAATTTCCACCCACTCAGCAAATAATACAGTAAACCTTCTCAGAGTTTTTCCTCAGTTACGTCTTACACAGAGTAAGCCAGCACAGATATTTCACTTCATTTACTTCTACAGAGAAAACAGAGGAGACATTGTGCATGTCACATCGTCCAGCTGCTCTTACCATTATCCAAGCCTGCGCACTTGCCTCCACAGGAAGACATGAATCACATTTAGAAATACCGACTATCAATCCCCAAATATTCTGCAGCAATTTCCATTGTAACATCACCCACACACACAACTATGTACACTGACCTACTTTAGACATGCCCAGTTGTTTTCATATAAATAAGTACAGGCTGGAAAATTAAACTTTAAAGGTGTGCTCACGTTATTCTGGACTAATGACAGTGAGTCATATGAGGGATGCATTTGTTTCTTTACTTCTCTTCACCTTCTAACTGCTGCTGGTCAAATGCTTCATAAGGAAAAGTACTGCATAGGCACTGCAATAACGCACAATTAATTTGTCTCACTGCACATTGAAATTTTAGGAGTTTTCCCAAATCTGGCTCCTCTAGGTTTATCTACACTTTAATTTATGACTGTTGTATATTATCAACAATGGTCCAATTACAGCTGGGCAATTTTGATAGGCAATAGTATTTAAAATGCACTGTGTACTGGCATAAAAGTAATCAGGCTAAAAGCAAAGTTGTAAAGAAGAAAACATAAGTTGTTTATGCTGCAGTGTAAAGTTGTGACCTGTCAAGACTTTCAGAGCAAGAGAATGTCACCAGCACACCAAGGATCTCCAATGCAAATCCAAAGCTTTATTTTGTGATCACATCATTACAGCAGATTGCAACGTTTCAGAGCCACAAAGGACTCTTACTCTGATTAGTCACCGTTCCAGCCGATGGTCGCTTCAGTGGGTCGCTTCAGCACCCACTTATATGCACAGCCATTTCTACAGGTACGTGTGTGCGTTGGGAATAGTGCGTTGCTGTCAATACTTTTGGCGCCACTGCAAGCAAGAATACAATATGAAGTGGTTCCCCCGCTGGTGCTCAGGAAAGAGGGTGCTGGCATCCAGTATCACACATGCAGAGGTGTAGGGTATGAGAAGCCCCTGAACCAACCTCATCCATCTCAGGTGGAAGAATAGAACGCTGGATAGCTGCACTCCAAAAATTCACTATTCTAAAATGAAATATCAAGGCATCACAGGTCAATACAGACTAACTGCACAGCTGCTGACACGTTTCACACCAGATATGGTGCTTAGTCATAGCTAGAGTGCTAAAGATACTGTTCTTCCATTATCTTCTGTTGCAAACATAGCCAGCGCCCTGTTTAATTGCGGAGACAGCTGTTCCTAGGAGAAGTGATTACCCTGGAGCGGTGAACCCTTAATATGATCCATCTTAGGTATAAATGATGGCCTCAGCCAGTGCTGCTCCACTGACCATGTCCCTTGGTGCATTTTGCCTGCCCACCAGGGCTTACTCATAGAGTTGGGAGACAAGAGCAGGACCAGAGAACTTATGCATCATAAGCCATGAAAACAAGTGAGCAAATGTGTGGCTTGTTAATGTGATGATAGGGGAAATCATGAAGTGGGGGAAAAAAAAGGAAAATTAGCATGGTCCAAGTGAGGAAACTTAAAGGTGAAGACAAAAGAATATTAACTTTTTTCATTTTCAGTTTTCATATTCTTTCATCTTCACCTTTTACATTTCCTCACTTGGACAATGCTAATTTTATTTTCTCACTTCTATGCTATTTTATTCTCCTTTTCTTCACTTCATGATTTCCCCTATCATCACATTACCAAGCCACACATTTTCTCACTTGTTTTCACGGCTGATGCAGAAGTTCTCTCGTACTGCTCTTGTCTCCCACCTCTATGAATAAGCCCCAGTGGGCATGGTTAAATGTGTCAGAAGGCATGGTCAGTGGAACAGCGCTGGCTGAGACCTTCATTTACACCTAAATTGGATTGGGTTGGTTAAGTGGAGTCTCATACCTTTCCCAATGTAAAGTTGGGCATAGATAGTGGGCTGGAAAAAAAAAAAAAAATTCCTCCAACCATATGAACAAGATGGATGGGGGAATCACCTGGCCTGTATATTGTATTCTGACAGCAGCTTTTCAAACTAATGATCACCTTCCGTCGAACAGGGAGGGCCACAAACAGATCAAAATTCAGCGAGTCCTGCTGAACCGGCTGAATTTTTTATCCGACTATGCCCAGCTTTAGTGTATTCCGTCTCAAACATGCCAAATCGGCCTTAGAATGATCCTAGGCAATTTTTCACCCTTAAAATCAGTATCAGAAAAAGGCTTAGAAACATCCCCACCTCATTGTAACTACACTCCCCATACCCTAGTATGTAATAGTTTGCTATACAGGCCAACAGATCCAACAGGCCGCCTAAATGCCTAGGTTTATACCAGATTTGTTGTCTTATGTTAGAACTGGATTTACCTCAACTAAAAGAAAGGAAGAATGTGAGAGGACATTTTAATGTGGAGGACTTGAAACTGGTAAATTCTGGTAGGAAGATCATTTGATCGCACTTTATGGTCTAGAAATGGAATATTTTCTCCATGAGTTGGGCAACTTGTCTCAAAAGAACTGGATTTTTTTGCTGCATACAGAGTGTTGTAACAAGACATGATAAAGATCCCTACATATTGCAGGCCATTCTGTTCCTAGCAGAATGGGAAAGAGGTTTGTAGATAAAGTAACATGTCATAGGGAAAGGATATGTTCAGAGGCAAAGAATTTGGCATTATTATTCTGTAGGCCTGAGAATCTCTGGAATTTATTGTGATTACATTTGGGGAGGTTTAGAGATTTATCATGAATAGGATCAACTTGTCCGCAAATTTTAGGATGATCGCCTGCTATATCCAATCCTTGTATGCTTGGGTCTCGTCTTGTTTTTCATATAGTGCCCGCACCCATTTTCTGAAGTGGGCACAAAACTGCCAGCGCGCCAGTAAAAATGCAAGGTAGGGCCACATTACTTAATCATATACTAGCAAAATGCAGGGCAATGTCTCTTCTTGGAGAATAGGATGTGTGGAATATTGTCTTCTGCCTGCCTTTTTGGCATAAAGGTCACCTAAATTCTATTAGTCGCATTTTAATTTCCCATGATTAGGCTGGCAGCCAAGACCTTTGCATATAGATTAGGCAAAAAACAGGTTGAAAATTGGACCAGGAGGTAGTATCTGCTTTTTCTTAGGCAGCATGCAAACCGCAGCAGTCAGTATATCTGCGCCTATGGAGCCACTTGTTTTGGCTTTGAGGAGTGTTAGAAATCGCAGTGCCAGTAAGCCCTCATATTGTTTATAATATAGGGCCATGAAGCCATCTGGACTGGGTCTCTTGTTATTTAGGGATTTTATAGCAAATCAGTTCACCTTTAGTGTAATGGGATTCTCCAACATCTGGGAAAATCGATCAAGAGGTGTAGATTGGAGAAAAAAGTTCCTATGGCCTCACTATGAAAAGTATTAGAATCCTGATAGAGTGTGGCGAGAAAGTTTACAAAGAATTCCAATGGGGTTGCCCCGAATTAAGATTTTCCAGGGTGTTGCACTCTATTTGCTAAGGGAATGTGTGGCTCATTGCCATATACCGTATAGAAAATTTATTTTTCATCCTGGAAGGCCAGAAACAAATTTAGTTGGGTCTCTATATTGGGACAGCTTTTCACATAGGTCATGAAATGGGGGTTGCATCGCCTTAAACTGAGCCGTAGGGAAGATATATCTCTCTTTTATTCCCTAAGCCTACCAAGACATTTGTTTCTTAGCTTAAAGTGATTGTAAAGTCTATTTTTTTTTTCATGTAAAAATAACAAACATGTCATACTTACCTGCTCTTTGTAGTGGTTTTGCACAGAACAGGCTGGATCCTCCTGTTCTCTGATCCCTCTTCGGCACTCCTGGCCCCCCCTCCTGTTGAGTGCCCCCACAGCAAGCAGCTTGCTATGGGGGCACCCGAGCCAAACCACAGCTCCCTGTGTCCATTCAGACATGGAACTGTGGCCTGGACCTGCCCCCCTTTTCTTCTCATTGGCTGACTGACTTTGAAAGCAGTGGGAGCCAATGGCACCATGCTGCTGTCTCAGCCAATAGGGAGGGGAGTCCCAGGCAGCCAAGACATTCCTCCAACATTGCTGGATCTAGAGGGAGCTCAGGTAAAATATTAGAGGGGCTGAGGGGGGCTGCTGCACACTTAATGCATAGAATACATTAGGATAAAAAAAAAACTTCTGCTTTTACAATCACTTTAGGAGGCAATCTTAATTATGCAACCCCCTAGCTTTAGTATTTGTTAGGTCACTGCCCTGGACAAGCATGCAGATCAAGAACCTTATTTTGCATATTGGTTCCAGGTTAATGACTCAAAGTACTGAAGCCACTAGATCAGCATGATAGCCAGGGAACCAGTATTTTTAGAACTGGGGCTCAAAAATGGTAGCCTACATGCTTTCTCATCACAGGTTCTCTTGACACCAGAACATCCATTCAAACAAACAGCTTCCCATAAGTTTAAATAACATATTTTATGCATGTTGTTTTCATGTAAATATCTTGAAGCTATCCTACTTGATTTGTTGTAGCCGTATTAGTGCAATTGTGATAGAGAAAATTGAGTACTGTCCGTGATACTTTTTTTATTTGCACTAACATACAATTTTTCAGGACAAGCTTTCAGGGTATGTCCCCTTCTTCAAGGTCCAAGCTTCTTTAACATTCTGCTTAAAAATTTGTGAATCAGTACTGCTTGGACCTTGAAGAAGGGGACATACCCTGAAAGCTTGTCCTGAAAAATTGTATGTTAGTGCAATAAAAAAAGTATCACGGACAGTACTCCATTTTCTCTTGAAGCTATCCAAAAGACTGAAACTGCTACTGGGCACCATCATCTTGGAGGTTAATGTCATTAGCCCCAGCAGACTCAGAGCTGACACTGTAGCATTCCAGTTCACTTCTCTGGCAACTACATAAATATTAGGGAGGTGAGGGGAGGAGCTAGGTGAGCAAAGACAGTAATTTGATATTCCAGAGGAGAGGGCTATGGCATGCGAGAACAAGCAGGAACTGGGACTATGCAGGGGAATTGGCTCTTCCTAGAGTGGTCAATTTCACTAGCAAGTTCAAAGGCACAATGCAATTCAATGATTTATGGAGAGGAAAAACACTGAAGTGTACAGCACTAAAATACTTGATTTTTCTACCAAGATAATTGGATGTAATTGATTAATGCACTTTACATTGAGGGTTGGCAACCCGTGGATCGCAATCTACCTGTTGACCACATGCAGGTGACAGGTAGATTGCGACTGAGTCCCTGCCCTGCCGACCCGCAAATGCTTCTCCTCCCTCCACCAACTGGCAGAGCAATGCAGAGGAGGGATGAGCTCAGGCAACTTGTCCTCTGAGCTCTCAAGTGGGGAAGCAGTCAAAGCCGATTCTAGGCACAGGCATTTCCTGCTGTGCAGCATGCCCCATTCATATGCGGCTGCAACAGGGAATGCTTTCACCTCCTAGTTGGATCACTTGTCCCCGAGTACAGTGTGCTCCCCTCTATAGTTCATTCAGGTTAGTGTGCTTGTGGGTGACATTGTGTGAACAGAGAGGAGGACTGGATGGGATCAGCGCACTGCTCTGCACCAGGAAACCACTTATGTACCCTCCTGACTCCCAGTACCATACCCTCCAGACTACCCTGGACCGGGCCCTTCAGACCCCCCTCTTCGTACTGCCTTGTTGGCCCCTTGTCTTTTGCCCTGTTGACACCCTGCTAACCCCTCTCCTGCTCACCCCTTTCATCTGCCCTACTGATCTCTGTACACTGCTCAACTTACTACTGACCCCTGTACACTGCCCTATGTCCTGATGACCTCTGTACACTGCCCTACATCCTACTGACCTCTGTACACTGCCCCACCTATTACTGACCTCTGTACACTGCCCCACCTATTACTGTAAACTGCCCTACATACTACTGACCTCTGTACACTGTCCTACATACTACTGACCTCTGTACACTGTCCTACATACTACTGTCCTCTGTACGCTTTCCTACATACTACTGACCCCTGTACACTATCTTACATACTACTGACCTCTGTATGCTGCCCCACATCCTACTGACCTCTGTATGCTGTCCTAAATACTACTGACCTCTGTACAATGCCCTAAATACTACTGACCCCTGTACAATGCCCTACATCCTACTGACCTCTATACATTGCTCTACCTACTACTGACCTCTGTACATTGCTCTACCTAATACTGATCTCTGTACATTGCTCTACCTACTACTGACCTCTGTACATTGCTCTACCTAATACTGATCTCTGTACATTGCCCTACCTACTACTGATCTCTGTACATTGCCCTACCTACTACTGACCTCTGTACATTGCCCTACCTACTACTGACCTCTGTACACTGCCCTACCTACTACTGACCTCTGTACACTGCCCTACCTACTACTGACCTCTGTACACTGCCCTACCTACTACTGACCTCTGTACACTGCCCTACATCCTACTGACCACTGTATACTGTCCTAAATACTACTGACCCGTGTACAATGCCCTGCATCCTATTGACCTGTGTACAATGCCCTGCATCCTATTGACCTCTGTACACTGCCCTACATACTACTGACCTTTGTACACTGCCCTACCTACTACTGACCTCTGTACATTGCCCTACCTACTACTGACCTCTGTACATTGCCCTACCTACTACTGACCTCTGTACACTGCCCTACCTACTACTGACCTCTACACTGCCCTACATCCTACTGACCACTGTACACTGTCCTAAATACTACTGACCCGTGTACAATGCCCTGCATCCTATTGACCTCTGTACACTGCCCTACATACTACTGACCTCTGTACACTGCCCTACATACTACTGACCTCTGTACACTGCACTACATCCTACTGACCTCTGTACACTGTCATAAATACTACTGATCCGTGTACAATGCCCTGCATCCTACTGACCTCTGTACATTGCACTACATACTACTGACCTCTGTACACTGCCCTACCCACTACTGACCTTTGGCCACAGCACCCCAGTGATCTTTGCTCTCTTCCATGTTGTCATGGTAGATCTCCACTTCACAAAGTTTTTCTACCCCTGCTCTACTTGACTGCCATTATTTAAAAAAAAACGGTAAGACCCCTTTCACACCGAGGGCACTTTGCAGGCGCTATAGCGTTAAAAATAGCGCCTGCAATCCGCCCTCAAACAGCTGCTCCATTGTCTCCAGTGTGAAAGCCCGAGGGCTTTCACACTGGAGCGGTGCGCTGGCAGGACGTCAGGAAAAGTCTTGCCAGCAGCTTCTTTGGAGCGGTGTGTTTACCGCTCCTCCACCGCTACTCCCCATTTAAATCAATGGGGCAGCGCTGCGATACCGCCGGCAAAATGCCGCTATTGCGGTGCATTGCGGGCGGTTTTAACCCTTTCTCAGCCGCTAGCGGGGGTAAAAGCGCCCCGCTAGCGGCCGAAATGCGCTGCAAATTTGACGGTAAAACGCCGCTACAAATAGCGGCGTTTTACCGCCGACGCTATGGGCGGCTCGGTGTGCAAGCCATCTTAGAGAGAAGCTTTAAGTACTAGAGATGTTGCTGAACTGAAGAATCTATGGAATGGGGACAGACATTAATTTCCTCATTCCAGTCATCCCTAGAGGTAGGCATGTGCACAAAAACATTGCAAGGTAAGAAATTACTCATGTCCCTCAATACCCAATGTCACTAAATTAAACATTGGCATAGAAGGTAAAAATGAGGCACTATCTATACTGACCACTCAGCATGTAAATATTAGTTGCCCAGGTGTCATACTCCATCAATACTTAATTAGTCACCGACCCAAAAGAAGCATACATTATGCAGGCACTGAGTTCTAATTTTACTAGTTTACTGGCGTGTTCTATGTTAGTGGCAGACATACGGGTAGTATTTTCTGAAGAATGGCAACAATGGCTATCCCCTATTTTTTACACAAGTGGTCTACTGTGGAAAAATGAATAAAAAAATAAGTTTTCAGATTATTTACATCTAGCAAAAGTATTCTAGTCCTAATTATGGACACAATCAAAAGGAGGGTGGGGGGAATTAAAAGGTTCTAGCACAGACATCTGTACAGTATTTACATTGAGAGATATAAGAGTGATACGCACAATGCACTTTATAGGTTCAATGTGCTGAGAAAATGTATACTACTCTATACAGTGGCGTTGCAGTCCGCACCCGGGTGCCACCCGCTACAGGGGTGATGCCATCCCAAGGGTGAGGAAAGCCCTGGCTGACTTTGGAAGTTTTTTTGCTTTCAGCTGGAAACCCACCTCCAGCGTGGCGACCGCGGGTGTTCTCCTTCTCCACTGTCTCTCACTACGGTGCTGCCATCCATTCTCCACCCAGGCAGCGCAGCTGCATGCTGTCCTCTCCTCTCCAGCTGCCGCCCGGATATTCCATGTATCTGAGCCGCCCGAGCTAGTGCGGTAATGGGCAGGGGGAGGGGGGTGTCAGCTTGCGATGAGGGGGGATGTCCTCCGCGATGTTGTGACAGGTGGGGGGGGCTGTACTACTGATAAAGGGGGTCGTTTTTCCGGGGGGGGGGGCTGTACTGATGGAGAGGGTAGTTTGTCCTGGGGGGGCTGTACTGATAAAGGGGGGTAGTTTGTCATGGGGGAGGGGTCTGTAGTAATGGAAGCGGGGGGGCTTTGTCCTGGGGGAGGGGTCTGCACTAATGGAAGAGGGGTGGTTTGTACTGAGGGGGGTCTGTACTGATGGAGGGGGTTTATACTTAGTAGGGGATCTATACTGAGGGAGGGGGGTCTGTACTAAATGGGGGGTCTATACTGAGGGGGGACTATACTTTGTGGAGGGAGGGTCTGTACTGAGGGGGGACTATACTTGGAAGGAGGTCTGTACTGAAGGAGGGGGTGTCTTTATTGAGGGGCAACTATAGTTGGTGGAGGGGGAGGGGGGGTGACACCATGTTTTACTGCACCGGGTGACACCAACCCTAGTGACGCCACTGACTCTATATTTTCTTTATAATCATAGACAACAAAGCATTTACCGTGTAAATGTTGGGCAGTCGCCAGGGAGGTGATGGAAAAAGTTAGAACCCCCTTCAGTATTCACTGCACTACTTTGATGCAACTTAGAGTCCCATACACGAAAACGTCACATGAAAGTCATACTGCATAGTCGCACTGTAAATTGCAGGACAATGGTGTCACAGCATGCTAGGTCCGTGCTGCTCTGCTTAGGCAGAGCTCTATGGGCAACCGAATGTAAACAAACCAGCTCTCCGTTTACACCCAGCTGCCCTCTAATCTGATCCAGCCAGGTGGAGGGGAACGGATCCCCTACTGTTTTTTTTTTTTTTACCGGTACAGATCGGACCTGTAGGTATCTGGGTGTTCATGGACACAAGTCCGTTTACATCCAACTGCCCATAGAGGAGAATGGAGGGTCTGGCTGAAAAATGGACAGCCGGAACCGATCAGACCTCTTGTGTGAAAGGAGCCTAAAGCTGACCATACATGGACAGTTCTTTTCTATTCAACCAGCAGGTTGAATATAACTAAAGTAACAGATTCCTCCATCTACATAAGTGAGCTGGATGGAAGACTTTCCCCCCACCAGGACAGCTGGACCCGCTGATCTATGGAATCAAGCCAACACACTGACCCTGCCGTATTCTCATATATATATCTCCAACCTCACACAGATGCTGCAGTTAGCAGACCTCCCGTCATTCCCTCTCTACCCCTACTTTTCTTTATCAGCCCCTTTCCTTAATTAACCACTTCTGTGCCTATTAAAGAGCCCACCCACTTCTGCACAAATAATAGGGGAAATACATACCTGCCATCCAGGATGCAATCCCTTTTAGCCAGCATAGTATTTTGAACTGTTAATATATTAAGCCCATAGTATAGGCCAGAAATATTACACAGTAGCAACCATAAAGTCAAACTGTACGAACAAATCGTGCTTGAGCAACCTGTGTCCTTCCAGCTGTTGGAGATAGGAGCTGTCCTATCTTGCTGAGACTTGTAGTTCCCATACGCCTGAATGACTGGGAGTTGTTTAAAAGTAATACTGACAGATAAACTGAAATACATTATAAACAAGAAAAAGATATATATATATATATATATATATATATACACATACACACACACACACAGTAGGTCTTCACTTCTCTCATCTCCCAAAAAAGGACAGACAGTTCCTTGAAAAAGTATTCATACCCCTTGAATTTTTCATGTTACAACCAAAAACATAAATGTATTTTATGTGATAGACCAACACAAAGTGGTACATAATTGTGAAGTGCAAGGAAAACGATAAATGGTTTTCAAAATATTTTACAAATAAATATGTGAAAAGTGTGGCGTGTATTTGTATTCAACCCCCCTGAGTCAATACTTTGTAGAACCACCTTTTGCTGCAATTACAGCTGGAAGTCTTTTTGGGGATGTCTCTACCAGCTTTGCCCAGCTAGAGAGTGAAATTTTTGCCCATTCTTTGCAAAATAGCTCAAGCTCTGTCAGATTGAATAGAGAACGTCTGTGAACAGAAATTTTCAAGTCTTACCACAGATTCTCAATTGGATTTAGGACTGGACTTTGACTGGGAGCATGAATATGCTTTGATCTAAACCATTCCATTGTAGCTCTCGCTGTATGTTTAGGGTCGTTGTCCTGCTGGAAGGTGATCCTCTGCCCCAGTCTTAAGTCTTTTGCAGACTCTGACGGGTTTTCTTCTAAGAGTGCCCTGTATTTGGCTCCATCCATCTTCCCATCAACTCTGACTAGCTTCTCTGTCCCTGCTGAAGAAAAGCATCTCCACAACATGATGTTGCCACCACCATGTTTCAATGGTGGGGATGGTGTGTTCAGCGTGAAGTGCAATGTTAGTTTTCCACCACACATAGCGTTTTGCTTTTAGGCCAAAACATTCAATTTTGGTCACATCTGGCTAGAGCACCTGCTTCCACATGTTTGTTGTGTCCCCCACATGGCTTCTAGCAAACTGAATATGGGACTTTTTATGGCTTGTTTCAAAAATGGTTTTCTTCTTGCCACTTTTCCATAAAGGCCAGATTTGTGGAGTGCACAACTAATACAGTGCCTTGCAAGAGTATTCACCCCCTTTGGCTTTTTACCTATTTTGTTACATTAGAGTCTTTAGTTCAATGTTTTTTTAATCTGAATTATATGTGATGGATCAGAACACAATAGTTGTTGAAGTTGGTGAAGTAAAATTAGAAAAATATATACATAAAACTATTTTTCAGAAATAAAAAACTGATAATTGACATGTGCGTATGTATTCACCCCTTTTGTTATTAAGCCCATAAAAGGCTCTGGTGCAACCAATTACCTTCATAAGTCACATAATTAATGAAATGATGTCCACCTGTGTGCAATCTAAGTGTCACATGATCTGTCATTACATATACACACCTTTTTGAAAGGCCCCAGAGGCTGCAACACCTAAGCAAGAGGCACCACTAACCAAACACTGCCATGAAGACCAAGGAACTCTCCAAACATGTAAGGGACAATGTTGTTGAGAAGTACAAGTCACGGTTATGTTATAAAAAAATATCCAAATCTTTGATGATCCCTAGGAGCACCATCAAATCTATCATAACCAAATGGAAAGAACATGGCACAACAGCAAATCTGCCAAGAGACGTCCACACACCAAAACTCACGGACCGGGCAAGGAGGGCATTAATCAGAGAGGCAGCACAGAGACCTAAGGTAACCCTGGAGGAGCTGCAGAGTTCCACAGCAGAGACATGAGTATCTATACATAGGAGGACAATAAGCCGTATGCGCCATAGAGTTGGGCTTTATGGCAAAGTAGCCAGAAGAAAGCTATTATTTTCAGCAAAAAACAAAATGACACGTTTTGAGTTTGTGAAAAGTCATGTGGGAGATTCCCAAAATGTATGGAGGAAGGTGCTCTGGTCTGATGAGACTAAAATTGAACTTTTTGGCCATCAAAGAAAACGCTATGTCTGGCACAAACCCAACACAACACATCACCCAAGGAACACCATCCTCACAGTGAAACATGGTGGTGGCAGCATCATGCTGTGGGATGTATTTCAGCAGTCGGGACTGGGAAACTGGTCAGAGTCAGGGAAAGATGGATGGTGCTAAATACAGGGATATTCTTGAGCAAAACCTGTACCACTCTGTGTGTGATTTGAGGCTAGGATGGAGGTTCACCTTCCAGCAGGACAATGACCCCAAACACACTGCTAAAGCAACACTTGAGTGATTTAAGGGGAAACATGTAAATGTGTTGGAATGGCCTAGTCAAAGCCCAGACCTCAATCCAATATAGAAAATCTGTGGTCAGACATAAAGATTGCTGTTCACAAGCGCAAACCATCCAACTTGAAGGAGCTGGAGCAGTCTTGCAAGGAGGAATGGGCAAAAATCCCAGGGGTAAGATGCGGCAAGCTCATAGAGACTTCCAAAGCGACTGGGAGCCGCAAAAGGTGGCTCTACAAAGTATTGACTTTAGGGGGGTGAATAGTTATGCACATTGACTTTTTTCTGTTATTTTGTCCTATTTGTTGTTTGCTTCACAATAAAAAAAAATCTTGCCCAAGTTGTGGGCATGTTCTGTAAATTAAATTATGCAAATCCTCAAACAATCCATTTTAATTCCAGATTGTGAGGCAACAAAACACAAAAAATGCCAAGGGGGTGAATACTTTTGCAGGGCACTGCAGTTGTCCTGTGGATAGATTCTTCAACCTGAGCTATGAATCCTCCAGAGTTAGCATGGGCCTCTTGGCTGCCTCTCTGATTAATGCTCTTCTTGCCCGGCCTGTCAGTTTAGGTGGCCGGCCATGTCTTGGTAGGTTTGCAGTTGTGCCATACTCTTTCCATTTTCGTATGATGGATTGAACAATGCTCTGTGAGATGTTCAAAGCTTGGGATTTTTTTTATTATAACCTAACCCTGCTTTAAAGTTCTCCACAACTTTATCCCTGACATGTCTAATGTCCGCATGCAAGAGAAGCACTGCTCTGACTGTGAAGCCTCTGGTGAGATAATAGAAGACCGACACACCTACTCCAGGTGCTCAGGCTTGGGATGTCCTCCTTCCATCCAACTAAGATACTTGCGAATAAAAAACTAAATGCCAGCAACTCTGGAAATTCTACTGTAGTATTTTATTATAACATGACCATTAAAATGTGACACCTGACATGTTTTGGCACTTAGCTTTGTTCACAGCGCAGTCACCACAGAAGAATACAACATATAAATAGTGCAAAAAATAAAAGGATAATGCATGTCACTCCCACTAATTAGATGATATCAGTAATTGAAGGTAAACGAGAACACCGCTGCAGGTGCATGTTTCTCAGGAAATGATAACAAGCGAGACATATAACACGAATCACTGAGAAAGAAAAGGAAACATGGATCAGTAAGAAACCACATAGTTTAAAAAGATTTTAAAAAATACATAGAAAAATGTGTATCGCAAAAAGAAAAAAAAAAATCGCTAAATGTGTATCACAAGGGAAAAAAAAATCCTTGACATGTCTGGTGTGTTTCTTGGCCTTCATGATGCTGATTGTTCACTAAGGTTCTCTAACAAACCTCTAAGGGCTTCGCAGAACAGCTGTATTTATACTGAGATTAAATTACACACAAATGGACTCTATTTACTAATTAGGTGACTTCCAAAGGCAATTGTTTCCACTAGATTTTAGTAAAGCGGGAATACAAATACACGCCACACTTGTCAGATCTTTATTTGTAAAAAAAATAGAAAACCATTTATCATTTTTCTTCCACTTCACAATTCTGTGCCACCTTTTTTTGGTCTATCAAATAAAATCCCAATAAAATACATTTACATTTTTGGTTGTAACATGACAAAATGTGGAACATTTCAAGGGGTATGAATACTTTTTTCAAGGCACTGTACACACCATTATAACATTTTGTCACAAAAGGAATTTCAATGCTATTTCTTTTTAAAAGAAGCTTTTCTTCTGGCTCACAGGAGATCGCTTACCTGCTCTGCCCTTCCAGTGAGCGCTGGAGGCGCAGAGCAGAGAGTGGTGACTGACAGTCGCTGCTCTCTACCCAAGCGATCAGTGTCAAATAATTGGCACAGTTCTTGGGCTTAGAGCCAGTGGGGGACAACTGCAACATCAGACAGGTGAGTATGTATGTATGTTTGTTTTGTTGAAGTCCCACACTTCTCCTTTAATTTGTAATATTACCACCTTCACCTAAAAAAAGACTAAAGCTTGTAGGAGTAAGAACATAAAAATCAAACGTCTTTTTAAAGGACATTCTTGATATATCTGTATGGCTATATTAAAGCTGCTTACTTCTCCAGTTGCCAGCGCAACAAAGTTTTTCACCGTTTTTGGAACAACTTTTCCAAACAATCCGATGGTAACACGTCCGGCATCTCTATCACCAATCCTTATGTCGAAGAAAACCTGTAAAATACAAGGGCAATGGCACAAAATCAGAATATAAAGGCAGAGACAAATAACAGAAAGACTTTACTAAGTTAGGTCTCTTTCACACGGGTGTCTGGTCACAAGGGGTAAAAACAGGCAGCTGAGCTTCACCCCCCGAATGCTAGCATTACAGCCTGACAGGACTGTACACATACTGCTGTATTTTTAACTTGGACTGCAGAGTTTGACAGTCAGGCTGGGTTCACACTGGTGCGACACGACAGCCGTCCTACTTTGGATCCGACTTTGCCCTGCGACATGAAGCCGGCATGTGTCCGACTTTCAATGAACGGGGATCCGACTTGGATCCCCGCCAATGCCCGGCACTGTGTTTGGTATGAATCTTTAGGGGGAACTCCGCGCCAAATTTTAAATAAAAAACCGGCATGGGTTCCCCTTTTAGGGGGCGTGGTCATCACCCGATGACCACGCCCCCTTATGCCGTCACAGTCCCAGCATGCCCAGAGACTGTGACGGCATAAGGGGGCGGGGTCACCGCCTATATAAGTCAGAGCAGAGCGCACAGAGAGCATTCCACCTGGGGAGAGCGTCGTGTCAACATCGGAAGAAGAGATGAAGAGAAGAAGCGGCGAGAAGACAGCGGCAGCAGACCGGGCCCCTCGCTGGCAATAGAGCTGGAAGAAGATAGCGGCGGAGCCCGGGAGAAGAGGCGGAACACCGGGAGAAGTCGGAAGAAGATACCGGAGCTGCCCAATAAATTAATTTTGAAACCTGTGTACTGTGGTTTTTTTTATTGACACTTCCCTAGTGAATGGGTAGGGGTACCATGTACCCCATACTCATTCACATAGGGTGGGGGGCCGGGATCTGGGGGCCCCCTTATTAAAGGGGGCTCCTGGATTCCGATAAGCCCTCCGCCCGCAGACCCCGACAACCAACGGCCAGGGTTGTCGGGAAGAGGCCCTTGTCCTCATCAACATGGGGACAAGGTGCTTTGGGGTGGGGGGCCGCAGCGCGCCCCCTCCCCCAAGGCACCAACCCCCCATGTTGAGGGCATGCGGCCTGGTACGGTTCAGGAGGGGGGGGGGGCGCTCGCTCGTCCCCACCCCCATTCCTGTCCGGCCGGGCTGCGTGCTCGGATAAGGGTCTGGTATGGATTGGGGGGGACCCCCACGCCGTTTTTATCGGCGTAGGGGGTTCCCCTCAAGGTCCATACCAGACCCAAGGGCCTGGTATGCTCTTGGAGGGGGAACCCATGCCGGTTTTTTATTTAAAATTTGGCGCGGAGTTCCCCCTCAAGAACATCTGAGCACAAGTCGCGTGCCGAAGTCGGATCATGCAAGACGGCAATCCGACTTTGATCCGACTTCAATGATAGTCAATAGGCTGAAGTAGGATCAAAGTCGGACCAAAGTAGTACAGGGAGCATTTCTAAAGTCGGAACGACTTGTGTCGGACCAGTTAGGACGGCTCCCATAGGGAAACATTAAATTTCACACGTCATGCGACATGAGCTCCCAATGTCGGAGCGTTTGTCGGACCAGTGTGAACCCAGCCTCAACAACATCTGCAAAACTTGCCCATTGAGATAAATGAGGCCACTGCAACCACAAGTCAAATGCTTGACTCACAGCTGTAGTGCGGTCCCGCAATGTGGGGGAAAAAAAAGGGTAGAAAAAACAAGCATCAGGAGACGACAATAGGGGGGTCATGAAACCTGTCATTATCCACTCAAAACTGTAAATAAACATTTTTTTTGTAAAGGGTGATGTGCAGGATAGAGAACTTACTCTGTGTTTTTTTGAGCTATGCTTTTTCCATTTACTATGGGCAGACAACAACATGCAAGGCTAAATATAAGCAATCATCTGAAGATCAATGGAGTTGCTTTATAAATGAATGGAAGCGATGTTGTCCAGAACAGCAGCATTAAGGAATGCAAGGAAGAGCTGTATGATCTTGTTCATGTACATGTGACACCGACTAGCTCTCAGGTAGAGGTCTATGAAAGCTATCAAGGTCACATTGTTTGAAATCCTAGCTGTTTGCCCTGCAGTCTCCACCATAAATGAGGACTTTTGACGAATGAGAATTCATCTGTATTAATGATTATGATTACATCTGTCGAATAAGAATGTGGTCAAGGTCACTAACCAATGAGATCAGGAAAAGTTCAGAATATCCTGCTTTCTTTCTCTAAGCAACATGTTTATTCACTGATAATTCCTGTCATTAAATATAATGATATTACAGCAGTGGTCATCAACTCCTGTCCTCAGGGCCCACTAACAGGCCAGGTTTGCAATATAACTGAAATACATCACAGGTGATATCATTTGCTGTTCAGTGATTGCAGTATTCTAGTCTGCATCTCCCCAAGGTAATACATACAACGTGGCCTGTTAGTGGGCCCTGAGGACAGGGTTGATGTCCACTGTATTACAGTGCCTCTAGTATCTTC
This sequence comes from Aquarana catesbeiana, assembly GCF_042186555.1. NCBI lineage: Eukaryota > Metazoa > Chordata > Amphibia > Anura > Ranidae > Aquarana > Aquarana catesbeiana. Next base: position 206,539,816 of record NC_133324.1, read on the forward strand.
AGGCAAATCCTTCCTTTTAGTTGGGGATACAATGGGGAAGGGTTGGGCCTATTGTTTTCTGAGCCTCCGTTGACAAGATTTACCTCTGTCTGTACTAAGCTGGCCATACATGGATTTAAATTCAGGCCATTCAGCACGGGCCGGCCAAATTTCGGTCCATCCATGAGCACCTACAGTGTTGCTGGCTTTAGCCGCCAACACTGATCAGTGTTTCTGATGGCGGGGAAGGGTCCACGCTGTCAAAGTACAATAGCACGGTAGGAGTGATTCCCCCATCCACATCAAATGTGTGGATAGGGGAATCGGGTCATTTTTTTTCATCCCACCTGCTGTGAGAAAGAAAAGTGATAGGAAATTTTAAAGATATCCTCAGAACAAGCGGTGAGAGGAAATCTTCCAATGAAAACACATGTTCTGCTGTCTCGCTTTGGGAGATTTCCTCTAACTTACTGTTGCATCAATGAGACAGGAGGTGAAGAGAATTATCCACTATGCTATACAGACAGCAATAAATATATAACACCTGGCATGAGTTTTATCTCTTCACCTACTCTCTCCGAAAATAAAAATGGAAAAAATGGCTCTAAATACAATAAAATATATATTTAAAAGAGAAGTATGGGTTTCAGTAAAAAAGTTATTATACTCACCTAGGAGGATGCTGCATCTGCTGTATCTAAGACTGAGAACTGAGCAATCAAAGACTGCTGATCACTCAGTTCTCAGTCTTCAGCCTGCAGAGAGCCCGTGACTGTCGTTCACCAGCTCTCTGCTCTGCCCTTCCTGTGCTCACTAGACCGGGGGGGGGGTTGGCTGCACCGGCTGGCTCAGGAGAGAAAACGGGTCACAAGGGTGCAGAAGGAACTGCACTCCTGTGATCCATAGAAGAAGTACAGCCATTAAAGCTTTGTCCATTCTTCTCCTTTAGGCTGGGTTTACACTATCTTCGCATGCGGCTCACAGCAGGGGTCTGGTATGTACAAAATTGCGGCAAAAACACGCGACTTTCTGCCTAAAGATGCTACGCTCGGCTGTGAATGGGGCCTAACTGTGCCAAAGCAGTACGCTGAAAAGTGCAACTTTTGTCTTGAATTCCTCCTGAACAATAACAGTGCCTACAGAATCATATCTGCAGTGTAAGATCTAAAGCGCTGCCGCCCCTGGCTGCTACTCTAGTTGATTTGGAGTGAGATTTGGTGATGTCACGATTCCCTGCATCCAATTCGCAATAGCAGGAGATGTTGACGGGCTCTCTATGGAGCCGGTTCACATATTTCCGCTGCAGCTCTGGTGTGATTTGCACAGGAGTCCTGTGCGTCTTTTGGTCTGCTTCAGGTCCGATTTCAGCCAAAAATTCAGATTAAAAGGTCACCAATGTAAAAAGCAGAAAAAACTCCTGTAATCTGCCTAAAAGAAAAGTTCCAGAACTTGTTTGAGCTTCAGGTGTTTTGCAGTGCAGATGTGAACCATCTCCATAGAGAATTTTTGATTTTTTTTTTTCCCCTCCAGCGTTTTGTAGCTTCAGGCTTCAAGTTACAAAACGCTCAGGTGTGAATGGGGCCTTAAAGTGGGAGTAAACTCCCATATATGAATTTTACTTATAGATAAGCATATAATAAGGCTTACCTATAGGTCCTGCAAACACCTCCTAAACATGCGTTGTTTAGGAGATATTTACTTCACATGCAGCCGGTGACATCACCAGCGCATGCGCTCTGAAAGAATGGCATCCGGCCAGTCCTGTGCCGTAAACGGTGGCTCCCGCACGCATGCGTGGGAATTACATCATCGCAGCTCCGGCCACTCACACATCCGGAGTTCACCAACCCAGAAGGAAGACAGGTAAAGATGGAAGCCCTGTCAGTGGTGACAGATCGCCGCTGGAAGGGTTTGGTTCTAAGGTAAGTTTCACATAATGCGCTAGTGCGATGCATACTAGCACATTATGAAATTGCGCTACAGGTTACAAAAAAAAAATAAAAATCACCAGCAGGTTACCATCGCTTTTAGCATTTCTAAATATTCTTTATACAACATTTTTCACTTTCCTTTTATTAAATAACTAAAAAAATGTGTAACAAAAAAAAAAAAACCACAAAAATCAATTATGTTTATAATGGAACTATTGTTGTGAGCATTAAAGTTGATTTCTATCTCAGTCTGACTGTGAGAATCCAGTTGGGTAGCTCTGTTTTGTGTACATTCTTTTAACCTCGGTGTGACTGCTAATTTTGAAATGAAGAAATCCCATGACGAAGCCACTTTTAGCAATTTTCCTTGTTATTTGTATATCAAAGGATGTCAAAACTTTGTTTTCATTATTTAACCTGCCTAGACACCCCCTTGCTTTATCTTTTACACAATGAAACAATTAAAAAAGAAAAAAAAAAGGACACAGTGAATTATACACTATACCACTGTACACATAACATGTACAGTATAGCATGCGTAGTTTCTGGCCTGTCTCCCCATCCTCTGCAAAATAGTCATTAACAGCCAATTAACTGAATGGGCCTGCAGTATCAAATGACCACTTCACAAGTTGTATGCATGTCAATCAATGCCCAGTGACTACTTTGTTTAGTATTCATGTGCATTGAGCCAATGACAGTAAAAATAACATTATGGTCCTCCCAACTTCTAAGGTTACTAGAAAAATGGAGAGATGAGGTGAGAGCTTCCGACCGGTCAGCAAACCTGCAGTATTCCTTTACACTGCTTCTCTCTGACAGCAAAGCGCAGGGGTGTATCAAGTCAGTTTATCTAGTCCACTTCATAAGCTTTCATGGGCTGCCTTACATGGACTCATGTATAGACTGCCAGCAGAGCACTGCACAGTCAGACAGATGTGCAAGAATTCAAAAAATAAAGACTTCTATGTGGCTATTAAAGTATGTTGTGGCATCGTCACCTTATCAAATCTCTACAGGTCACCATACCTCACATGTCCTGTAGTCACTCCCTTTAATCAGACATTCACAGACATGACTAGGCATGATGGGAGTTGTAGTTCCTTAACAACTGGAGGGCCATAGTTTGGACACCACTGGACTAGATGGTGCGATAGGGGTGCCAATTTTTGCAGGGAAATGTCACAAAGGACTCTGGGACTTGAAGTCCTGAACCTGAGAGTGATGTCAGCACCCTACCCACAAACCTGACTGTAGACACAAGAAAGGCATATGGCAGTCAGATAAATGCTTAGAACTTCAGGGCAAAATGTATTTGTTACTTTTTTTTAGATTTTACATGATTGTTTCAACTGATCCTCTCTGTACTCTATAGTTGTCAAACTTCCTGAAGAAGGAGCTTAGTGTTTTGGGAAAAAGGATTTTTTACTACTTGTATTTAGCCACTAAAAGATGTCACTTTGACAGAGTTACCAGTGTGGCTTTAGATGCTCAGTATGTTCCAATGTGGCTAATGATTTTGAGGGTATGTTCCCTATAAATTCTAGGGCATGTTCTCCATAAATGCTGGAGTATGCCCTTATAAATGCTGGGGTTTGTTCCTCATAAATGCTGCTGTATGCCCCCAATGATTGCAGGAATAAGTTCCTTATAAATACTGGTGTATGCCCCATATGTAAATTCAGGGATGTGTTCCCTATAAATGCTGGGGTTTGTTCCCTTTAAATACTGGGATATGTTCCCTATAAATACTGGGATATGTTCCCTATAAATGCTGGGGTTTGTTCCCTATAAATATACTGGGATATGTTCCCTATAAATGCTGAGGTTTCTTCCCTACAAATGAAGATAAATGGAAGAGTTCTGGACAGCCGCACACCGACAGAAGTTTCTTATGCCTTTATTTGTAAAACCGGGATCACAAAATAGCTATGGGCTATGAGTAAGCACTTGGTATAAGTGAGAAACACGTCAGCTGTTGTTCTGTACCACTCTGCTTTGGTGTCCTGTATATTTTGTGATCCCGGTTTTACAAATAAAGGCATAAGAAACTTCTATCGGTGTGCGGCTGTCCAGAACTCTTCCATTTATCTTCATGTGCATATGCATTAGCCAGCACCTGGGGCTCTTTCTCCTCTGGAGGCAAAGGACTTTCTGTGAGTGGATCTACCTGAGCGGTGGGGTTCTTCTCATCTTGTTCCCTACAAATGCTGGGGTTTGTTCCCTACAAATGCTGGGGTTTGTTTCCTATAAATGATTCCCTACAAATGCTGGAGTTTGTTCCCTACAAATGCTGGGGTTTGTTTCCTATAAATGCTGGGATATGTTCTCTATAAATCCTGGGAAATGTTCTTTATAAATAATATGAACATATGAGTATGTTTCCTATAAGCGTTGGAGTATGCCACTAATAAATGATGGAGTATGTTTCCTATAAATGCTGGGGAGTGTTCCCTATATATTCTGGAATATGTTCCCTATAATTTCTGGAGTATGTTCCCTATAAATTCGCAAATGTATTCCCTATAGATTTCAAAATGTGTTTTCTATAAATCTATAAATTCTGGCAGGGGTTTCCTATATATTCCCTTGTTTGTTCCCTATAAATGTTGCCTTGATATTTATTATATCTTTTCATGTGACAACACTGAAGAAATGACACTTTGCTACAATATAAAGTAGTGAATGTACAGCTTGTATAACAGTGTAAATTTGCTGTCCCCTCAAAATAACTCAACACACAGCCATTAATGTCTAAAATGCTGGCAACAAAAGTGAGTACACCCCTAAGTGAAAATGTCCAAATTGGGCCCAATTAGTCATTTTCCCTCCCGGAGTCATGTGACTCGTTAGTGTTACAAGGCCTCAAGTGTGAATGGGGAGCAGGTGATTTGGTGTTATCGCTCTCACTCTCTCATACTGGTCACTGGAAGTTCAACATAGCATCTCATGGCAAAGAACTCTCTGAGGATCTGAAAAAAAGAATGGTTGCTCTACATAATGATGGCCTAGGCTATAAGAAGATTTCCAAGACCCTGAAACTGAGCTGCAGCACAGTGGCCAAGACCATACAGCGGTTTAACAGGACAGGTTCCACTCAGAACAGTCCTCGCCATGGTCGACCAAACAAGTTGAGTGCACATGCTCAGCATCATATCCAGAGGTTGTCTTTGGTAAATAGACGTATGAGTGCTGCCAGCATTGCTGCAGAGGTTGAAGCTTGGGGGGTCACCCTGTCAGTGCTCAGACCATGTGCCACACACTACATCAAATTGGTCTGCATGGCTGTCATCTCAGAAGGAAGCCTCTTCTAAAGATGAGAAAGAAAGCCTGCAAACAGTTTGCTGAAGACAAGCAGACTAAGGACATGGATTACTAGAACCATGTCCCGTGGTCTGATGAGACCAAGATAAACTTATATGGTTCAGATGGTGTCAAGCGTGTGTGGTGGCAACCAGGTGAGGAGTACAAAGACAAGTGTGTCTTGCCTACAGTCAAGCATGGTGGTGGGAGTGTCATGGTCTGGGGCTGCATGAGTGCTGTCGGCACTAGGGAGCTACAGTTCATTGAGGGAACCATGAATGCCAACATGTACTGTGACATACTGAAGCAGAGCATGATCCCCTCCCTTTGGAGACTGGGCCGCAGGGCATTATTTCAACATGATATCAACCCCAAACACACCTTCAAGATGACCACTGCCTTGCTAAAAAAGCTGAGTGTAAAGGTGATGGACTGGCCAAGTATATCTCCAGATCCAAACCCTATTGAGCATCTGTGGGTCATCCTCAAACAGGAGGTGGAGGAGTGCAAGGTCTCTAACATCCACCAACTCTGTGATGTCTTCATGGAGGAGTGGAAGAGGACTCCAGTGGCAACCTGTGAAGCTCTGGTGAACTCCATGCCCAAGAAGGTTAAGGCAGTGCTGGAAAATAATGGTGGCCACACAAAATATTGACACTTTGGGCCCAATTTGGACATTTTCACTTAGGGGTGTACTCACTTTTGTTGCCAGCGGCATAGACATTAATCGCTGTATTTGGGGTTATTTTGAAGGGACAGCAAATTTACACTGTTATACAAACTGTACACTCACTACTTTACAGTGTGGCAAAGTGTCATTTCTTCAGTGTTCTCACATGAAAAGATATAATAAAATATTTACAAAAATGTGAGGGGTGTACTAACTTTTGTGAGATAATGTAAGTTCTAGAATGCGTTTCCTATAAACTCCAGGGTATGTTTCATATCAATTTTGGGGTATGTCCCTCTAAATTCCGAGTTTTGTTCCCTGAAAATTCCAGGAGTTGGTTTCCTTTAAATTCTGGGGTTTGTCCCCTATATATTCTAGGATATGTTCCCGCCTAAATTAAAGGGTTTGTTTCCCCAAAAAATCCAGGATATGTTCCCTTAAAATTCTGGACTGTAGTCCCTCTAAATTCTGGAGTCCGTTCCCTATAATGTTTAGGATGTGTTCCCTCTAAATTCTGGGGTATGTTCCCCTATAAGTTCCAGGGTATGTTCCCTATGTAAATATTGGTCTTTGTTCCCTATAAATTATGGGATGTGTTTATCATAAATTCCAGGGTGTGTTCTCTATAAACCCTGGGGTATGTTTACTCTAAATTCCAGGATGTGTCCCCCCTAAATTCTCGGGTGTTTCCTCTATAAATTTCAGGGTGTGTTCTCCATAAATCCTGGGGATTTTTCCCTATAAATTCTGGGATATGTTTATCAAAAAAATTCCTAGGTGTGTTCTCTATAAATCCTGGGGTTTTTATTCCCCCAGGATATTTCCCTATTGATCGGGGCGATCTGCCTACAAATCCCAGGGAAAGCTTCCTATAGATCAGGGCGACATTCCCTGTAAATCCCAGGGAGAGCTGCCTACAAATCCCAGGGAGAGCTCTCTATAGATCGGGGCGACGTTCCCTATAAATCCCAGGAAGAGCTCCCTACAAATCCCAGGGAGAGCTCCCTATAGATCGGGGCGACGTTCCCTGTAAATCCCAGGAAGAGCTCCCTACAAATCCCAGGGAGAGCTCGCTATAGATCGGGGCGACGTTCCCTATACATCCCGGGAAAAGCTCCCTACAAATCCCAAGGAAACCTCCCTATAGATTGGGGCAACGTTCCCTATAAATCCCAGGGAGAGCTCCCTATAGATCGGGGAGATGTTCCCTATAAATCCCAGGAAGAGCTCCCTACAAATCCCAGGGAGAGCGCCCTATAGATCGGGGCGACGTTCCATATACATTCCGGGAAGAGCTCCCTACAAATCCCAGGGAGAGCTTCCTATAGATCGGGGCAACTATCTCTATAAATCCTGGGAAGAGCTCCCTACAAATCCCAGGGAGAGCTCCCTATAGATCAGGGCAACGTTCCATACAAATCCCAGGGAGAGCTCCCTATAGATTGGTGCAACGTTTCCTACAAATCACAGGGAGAGCTCCCTATAGATCGGGGCGATGTTCCCTATACATTCCGGGAAGAGCTCCCTACAAATCCCAGGGAGAGCTTCCTATAGATCGGGGCAACGTTCTCTATAAATCCCAGGGAGAGCTCCCTATAGATTGGTGCAACGTTCCCTACAAATCCCAAGGAGAGCTCCCTATAGATTGGGATGACGTTCCATACAAATCCCACGGAGAGCTCCCTATAGATTGGTGCAACGTTCCCTACAAATCCCAGGGAGAGCTTCCTATAGATCGGGGCGACGTTCCCTACAAATCCCAGGGATCGCTCCCTATAAATCCTGGGGAAAGCTCCTGGAAGACACCTAGATATGGGATGTAGATGTCCATGTGCTGTATAGAAGGACCTCCTGTGTCCTATGACCCGGGTAAGGTGCTCTCAGTCCTATGACTACAATTACAGTTTGTCGGATTCAGTAGCTCGGAGTTCCTCTTTAATGAAGGAGCCGTTCTTATGGAATGATCCTGGAAGGATCCAGCGGCTCCCCCTCTACATTCCGCTATAGAAGGCGGGCATGTATACAGCAGGAAGGTGTGTAAAGTCTATGGAGTGAGCAGGTTAGAGGTTAATATCCCCTATGATCTCCGGTACCTTGTGGGTGACAGCGGGACCCTTCTTCCTGTACGGCTGGGCTGAGTGCAGCACTTGGAAGGTAAGGCAGAGCAGGAGCAAAGCCCGGCACATCCTCCCCACCGTCTGTCCTCCACCCGACACACTCAGCAACGTCAGCAGGACATCGGGGGGGAACCCTTCCTCTACACCCCCCACTGAACCGCTACACGGCCCCGCCCCATGTACCGCCCCTCAGCCCCGCCTCGCCACACATACAGCTGGACTTGCAGCGCTTATCCCGGAGCGATGTGGTCATGTGATCAGTGAGACCCCCTCCCAGAGGAGTTCTCCCAAACACACAACGCTATACTCAGAGTCAGTTATCACTGGAAGGACTTTTATATATCATAGAGTGCAGAGCACCTCCATCCCATGACACACTTCTATATACTGCACTGATATCATAGAATGCTGAGCGCCTCCCTTCCATGACACACTTCTATATACTGCACTGATATCATAGAGTGCTGAGCGCCTCCCTTCCATGACACACTTCTTTATATTGCACTGATATCATAGAGTGCTGAGCGCCTCCATCCCACGACACACTTCTATATACTGCAACAATATCATAGAGTGCTGAGTGCCTCCCTCCCAAGACACGCTTCTATATACTGCAATGATATCATAGAGTGCTGAGCGCCTCCCTCCCATGTCACACTTCTAGATACTGCAACGATATCATAGAGTGCTGAGCGCCTCCATCTCATGACACACTTATATATACTGCACTGATATCATAGAGTGCTGAGCGCCTCCATCCCATGACACACTTCTCTATACTGCAATAATATCAGAGAGTGCTGAGCGCCTCCATCCCATGACACACTTCTATGGACTGCACTGATATCATAGAGTGCTGAGCGCCTCCATCCCATGACACACCTCTATATACTGCACTGATATCATAGAGTGCTGAGCGCCTCCCTCCCATGACACACTTCTATAGACTGCACTGATATCATAGAGTACTGAGCGCCTCCATCCCATGACACACTTCTATAGACTGCACTGATATCATAGAGTGCTGAGCACCTCCCTCCCATGACACACTTCTATATACTGCACTGATATCATAGAGTACTGAGCGCCTCCATCCCATGACACACTTCTATAGACTGCACTGATATCATAGAGTGCTGAGCGCCTCCCTCCCATGACACACTTCTATAGACTGCACTGATATCATAGAGTGCTGAGCGCCTCCCTCCCATGACACACTTCTATAGACTGCACTGATATCATAGAGTGCTGAGCGCCTCCATCCCATGACACACTTCTATATACTGCACTGATATCATAGAGTGCTGAGCGCCTCCCTCCCATGTCACACTTCTAGATACTGCAACGATATCATAGAGTGCTGAGCGCCTCCATCTCATGACACACTTATATATACTGCACTAATATCATAGAGTGCTGAGCGCCTCCATCCCATGACACACTTCTATATACTGCAATAATATCAGAGAGTGCTGAGCGCCTCCATCCCATGACACACTTCTATGGACTGCACTGATATCATAGAGTGCTGAGCGCCTCCATCCCATGACACACCTCTATATACTGCACTGATATCATAGAGTGCTGAGCGCCTCCCTCCCATGACACACTTCTATAGACTGCACTGATATCATAGAGTGCTGAGCGCCTCCATCCCATGACACACTTCTATATACTGCACTGATATCTGAGAGTGCTGAGCGCCTTCCTCCCATGACACACTTATATATACTGCAACGATATCATAGAGTGCTGAGCGCCTCCAACCCATGACACACTTCTATATACTGCACTGATATCATAGAGTGCTGAGCGCCTCCAACCCATGACACGCTTCTATATACTGCACTGATATCATAGAGTACTGAGCGCCTCCATCCCATGACACACTTCTATAGACTGCTCTGATATCATAGAGTGCTGAGCGCCTCCCTCCCATGACACACTTCTATAGACTGCACTGATATCATAGAGTGCTGAGCACCTCCCTCCCATGACACACTTCTATAGACTGCACTGATATCATAGAGTGCTGAGCGCCTCCATCCCATGACACACTTCTATATACTGCACTGATATCATAGAGTGCTGAGCGCCTCCCTCCCATGTCACACTTCTAGATACTGCAAGGATATCATAGAGTGCTGAGCGCCTTCATCCCATGACACACTTCTATATACTGCACTGATATCATAGAGTGCTGAGCGCCTCCATCCCATGACACACTTCTATAGACTGCACTGATATCAGAGAGTGCTGAGCGCCTCCCTTCCATGACACACTTCTATATACTGCACTGATATCATAGAGTGCTGAGCGCCTCCATCCCACGACACACTTCTATATACTGCACTGATATCATAGTGTTCTGAGCGCCTCCCTCCCACGACACACTTCTATATACTGCAACAATATCATAGAGTGCTGAGTGCCTCCCTCCCATGACACACTTTTATATACTGCAATGATATCATAGAGTGCTGAGCGCCTCCCTCCCATGTCACACTTCTATATACTGCACTGATATCATAGAGTGCTGAGCGCCTCCCTCCCATGAAATACTTCTATATACTGCACTGATATCATAGAGTGCTGACCGCCTCCCTCCCATGACACACTTCTATATACTGCACTGATATCATGGAGTGCTGAGCACCTCCCTCCCATGACACACTTCTATATACTGCACTGATATCATAGAGTGCTGAGCGCCTCCATCCCACGACACACTTCTATATACTGCACTGATATCATAGTGTTCTGAGCACCTCCCTCCCACGACACACTTCTATATACTGCAACAATATCATAGAGTGCTGATTGCCTCCCTCCCATGACACACTTTTATATACTGCAATGATATCATAGAGTGCTGAGCGCCTCCCTCCCATGTCACACTTCTAGATACTGCAACGATATCATAGAGTGCTGAGCGCCTCCATCTCATGACACACTTATATATACTGCACTGATATCATAGAGTGCTGAGCGCCTCCATCCCATGACACACTTCTATATACTGCAATAATATCAGAGAGTGCTGAGCGCCTCCATCCCATGACACACTTCTATGGACTACACTGATATCATAGAGTGCTGAGCGCCTCCATCCCATGACACACCTCTATATACTGCACTGATATCATAGAGTGCTGAGCGCCTTCCTCCCATGACACACTTCTATAGACTGCACTGATATCTGAGAGTGCTGAGCGCCTTCCTCCCATGACACACTTATATATACTGCAACGATATCATAGAGTGCTGAGCGCCTCCAACCCATGACACACTTCTATATACTGCACTGATATCATAGAGTGCTGAGCGCCTCCAACCCATGACACACTTCTATATACTGCACTGATATCATAGAGTACTGAGCGCCTCCATCCCATGACACACTTCTATAGACTGCACTGATATCATAGAGTGCTGAGCGCCTCCCTCCCATGACACACTTCTATAGACTGCACTGATATCATAGAGTGCTGAGCGCCTCCCTCCCATGACACACTTCTATAGACTGCACTGATATCATAGAGTGCTGAGCGCCTCCCTCCCATGACACACTTCTATATACTGCACTGATATCATAGAGTGCTGAGCGCCTCCCTCCCACGACACACTTCTATATACTGCACTGATATCATAGTGCTCTGAGCGCCTCCCTCCCACGACACACTTCTATATACTGCAACAATATTATAGAGTGCTGAGTGCCTCCCTCCCATGACACACTTTTATATACTGCAATGATATCATAGAGTGCTGAGCGCCTCCCTCCCATGTCACACTTCTATATACTGCACTGATATCATAGAGTGCTGAGCGCCTCTCTCCCATGACACACTTCTATATACTGCACTGATATCATAGAGTGCTGAGCGCCTCCCTCCCATGACACACTTCTATATACTGCACTGATATCATAGAGTGCTGAGCGCCTCCCTCCCATGACACACTTCTATATACTGCACTGATATCATAGAGTGCTGAGCGCCTCCATCCCACGACACACTTCTATATACTGCACTGATATCATAGTGTTCTGAGCGCCTCCTTCCCACGACACACTTCTATATACTGCAACAATATCATAGAGTGCTGAGTGCCTCCCTCCCATGACACACTTTTATATACTGCAATGATATCATAGAGTGCTGAGCGCCTCCCTCCCATGTCACACTTCTAAATACTGCAACAATATCATAGAGTGCTGAGTGCCTCCATCTCATGACACACTTATATATACTGCACTGATATCATAGAGTGCTGAGCGCCTCCATCCCATGACACACTTCTATATACTGCAATAATATCTGAGAGTGCTGAGCGCCTCCATCCCATGACACACTTCTATGGACTGCACTGATATCATAGAGTGCTGAGCGCCTCCATCCCATGACACACCTCTATATACTGCACTGATATCATAGAGTGCTGAGCGCCTCCCTCCCATAACACACTTCTATATACTGCACTGATATCATAGAGTGGTGAGCGCCTCACAGCCCGGACGGTGCAGGAGCTTCAATCCCTTGAAACACTTCTATATACTGCAACAATATCATAGAGTGCTGAGCACCTCCATCCCATGACACACTTCATATACTGCAACGATATCATAGAGTGCTGAGCGCCTCCCTCCCATGACACACTTCTATATGCTGCAACAATATCATAGAGTGCTGAGCGCCTCCCTCTCATGACACACTTTTATATACTGCACTGATATCATAGAGTACTGAGCGCCTCCATCCCATGACACACTTCTATAGACTGCACTGATATCATAGAGTGCTGAGCGCCTCCCTCCCATGACACACTTCTATAGACTGCACTGATATCATAGAGTGCTGAGCGCCTCCCTCCCATGACACACTTCTATAGACTGCACTGATATCATAGAGTGCTGAGCGCCTCCATCCCATGACACACTTCTATATACTGCACTGATATCATAGAGTGCTGAGCGCCTTCATCCCATGACACACTTCTATATACTGCACTGATATCATAGAGTGCTGAGCGCCTTCATCCCATGACACACTTCTATAGACTGCACTGATATCATAGAGTGCTGAGCGCCTCCCTCCCATGACACACTTCTATATACTGCACTGATATCATAGAGTGCTGAGCGCCTCCATCCCACGACACACTTCTATATACTGCAACAATATCATAGAGTGCTGAGTGCCTCCCTCCCAAGACACGCTTCTATATACTGCAATGATATCATAGAGTGCTGAGCGCCTCCCTCCCATGTCACACTTCTAGATACTGCAACGATATCATAGAGTGCTGAGCGCCTCCATCTCATGACACACTTATATATACTGCACTGATATCATAGAGTGCTGAGCGCCTCCATCCCATGACACACTTCTATATACTGCAATAATATCAGAGAGTGCTGAGCGCCTCCATCCCATGACACACTTCTATGGACTGCACTGATATCATAGAGTGCTGAGCGCCTCCATCCCATGACACACCTCTATATACTGCACTGATATCATAGAGTGCTGAGCGCCTCCCTCCCATGACACACTTCTATAGACTGCACTGATATCATACAGTGCTGAGCGCCTCCATCCCATGACACACTTCTATATACTGCACTGATATCTGAGAGTGCTGAGCGCCTTCCTCCCATGACACACTTATATATACTGCAACGATATCACAGAGTGCTGAGCGCCTACAACCCATGACACACTTCTATATACTGCACTGATATCATAGAGTGCTGAGCGCCTCCAACCCATGACACACTTCTATATACTGCACTGATATCATAGAGTACTGAGCGCCTCCATCCCATGACACACTTCTATAGACTGCACTGATATCATAGAGTGCTGAGCGCCTCCCTCCCATGACACACTTCTATAGACTGCACTGATATCATAGAGTGCTGAGCGCCTCCCTCCCATGACACACTTCTATAGACTGCACTGATATCATAGAGTGCTGAGCGCCTCCATCCCATGACACACTTCTATATACTGCACTGATATCATAGAGTGCTGAGCGCCTCCCTCCCATGTCACACTTCTAGATACTGCAACGATATCATAGAGTGCTGAGCGCCTCCATCTCATGACACACTTATATATACTGCACTGATATCATAGAGTGCTGAGCGCCTCCATCCCATGACACACTTCTATATACTGCAATGATATCAGAGAGTGCTGAGCGCCTCCATCCCATGACACACTTCTATGGACTGCACTGATATCATAGAGTGCTGAGCGCCTCCATCCCATGACACACCTCTATATACTGCTCTGATATCATAGAGTGCTGAGCGCCTCCAACCCATGACACACTTCTATATACTGCACTGATATCATAGAGTGGTGAGCGCCTCCCTCCCATGACACACTTCTATATACTGCAATGATATCATAGAGTGCTGAGCGCCTCCCTCCCATGACACACTTTTATATACTGCAATGATATCATAGAGTGCTGAGCGCCTCCCTCCCATGTCACACTTCTATATACTGCAATGATATCATAGAGTGCTGAGCGCCTCCATCCCATGACACACTTCTATATACTGCACTGATATCAGAGAGTGCTGAGCGCCTCCCTCCCATGACACACTTATATATACTGCAACGATATCATAGAGTGCTGAGCGCCTCCAACCCATGACACACTTCTATATACTGCACTGATATCATAGAGTGCTGAGCGCCTCCCTTCCATGACACACTTCTTTATATTGCACTGATATCATAGAGTGCTGAGCGCCTCCCTCTCATGACACACTTTTATATACTGCACTGATATCATAGAGTGCTGAGAGCCTCCCTCCCATGGCACACTTCTATATACTGCACTGATATCATAGAGTGCTGAGCGCCTCCCTCCCATGACACACTTCTATAGACTGCACTGATATCATAGAGTGCTGAGCGCCTCCATCCCATGACACACTTCTATATACTGCACTGATATCATAGAGTGCTGAGCGCCTCCATCCCATGACACACTTCTATATACTGCACTGATATCATAGAGTGCTGAGCGCCTCCCTTCCATGACACACTTCTTTATATTGCACTGATATCATAGAGTGCTGAGCGCCTCCCTCTCATGACTCACTTTTATATACTGCACTGATATCATAGAGTGCTGAGCGCCTCCCTCCCATGGCACACTTCTATATACTGCACTGATATTATAGAGTGCTTAGCGCCTCCCTCCCATGACACACTTCTATAGACTGCACTGATATCATAGAGTGCTGAGCGCCTCCCTCCCATGACACACTTCTATAGACTGCACTGATATCATAGAGTGCTGAGCGCCTCCCTCCCATGGCACACTTCTATATACTGCACTGATATCATAGAGTGCTGAGCGCCTTCCTCCCATGACACACTTCTATATACTGCACTGATATCATAGAGTGCTGAGCGCCTCCATCCCATGACACACTTCTATAGACTGCACTGATATCATAGAGTGCTGAGCGCCTCCATCCCATGACACACTTCTATATACTGCACTGATATCATGGAGTGCTGAGCGCCTTCATCCCATGACACACTTCTATATACTGCAACAATATCATAGAGTGCTGAGCGCCTCCATCCCATGACACACTTCTATATACTGTAACGATATCATAGAGTGCTGAGCGCCTCCATCCCATGACACACTTCTATATACTGCAACGATATCATAGAGTGCTGAGCGCTTCCATCCCATGACACACTTCTATATACTGCAACGATATCATAGAGTGCTGAGCGCCTCCATCCCATTACACAATTCTATATACTGCACTGATATCATAGAGTGTTGAGCGCCTCCCTCCCATGACACACTTCTATATACTGCAACGATATCATAGAGTGCTGAGCGCCTCCATCCCATGACACACTTCTATATACTGCACTGATATCATAGAGTGCTGAGCGCCTCCCTCCCATAACACACTTATATATACTGCAACGATATCATTGAGTGCTGAGCGCCTCCAACCCATGACACACTTCTATATACTGCACTGATATCATAGAGTGCTGAGCACCTCCCTCCCATGACACACTTCTATATATTGCACTGATTTCATAGAGTGCTGAGCGCCTCCCTCCCATGACACACTTTTATATACTGCACTGATAGAGTGCTGAGCGCCTCCTTCCCATGACACACTTCTATATACTGCACTGATATCATAGAGTGCTGAGCGCCTCCCTCCCATGACACACTTCTATAGACTGCACTGATATCATAGAGTGCTGAGCGCCTCCATCCCATGACACACTTCTATATACTGCAACAATATCATAGAGTGCTGAGCGCCTCCATCCCATGACACACTTCTATATACTGCACTGATATCATAGAGTGCTGAGCGCCTCCATCCCATGACAGACTTCTATATACTGCACTGATATCATAGAGTGCTGAGCGCCTTCATCCCATGACACACTTCTATATACTGCAACAATATCATAGAGTGCTGAGCGCCTCCCTCCCATGACACACTTCTATATACTGCACTGATATCATAGAGTGCTGTGCTCCTCCCTCCCATGACACACTTCTATATACTGCAACGATATCATAGAGTGCTGAGCGCCTCCATCCCATGACACACTTCTATATACTGCACTGATATCATAGAGTGCTGAGTGCCTCCCTACCATGACACACTTCTATAAACTGCACTGATATCATAGAGTGCTGAGCGCCTCCCTCCCATGACACACTTCTATATACTACACTGATATCATAGAGTGCTGAGCGTCTTCATACCATGACACACTTCTATATACTGCACTGATATCATAGAGTGCTGAGCGCCTCCCTCCCATGGTACACTTCTATATACTGCACTGATATCATAAAGTGCTGAGCGCCTCCATCGCATGACACCCTTCTATATACTGCACTGATATCATAGAGTGCTGAGCGCCTCCATTCCATGACAGACTTCTATAGACTGCACTGATATCATAGAGTACTGAGCGCCTCCATCCCATGACACACTTATATATACTGCAGCGATATCATAGAGTGCTGAGCGCCTCCATCCCATGACACACTACTATATACTGCACTGATATCATAGAGTGCTGAGCGCCTCCATCCCATGACACACTTCTATATGCTGCAACGATATCATAGAGTGCTGAGCACCTCCATCCCATGACACGCTTCTATATACTGCACTGATATCATAGAGTGCTTAGCGCCTCACAGCCCGGATGGTGCAGGAGCTTCAATCCCATGACACACTTCTATATACTGCAACAATATCATAGAGTGCTGAGCGCCTCTCTCCCATGACACACTTCTATATACTGCACTGATATCATAGAGTGCTGTGCTCCTCCCTCCCATGACACACTTCTATATACTGCAACGATATCATAGAGTGCTGAGCGCCTCCATCCCATGACACACTTCTATATACTGCACTGATATCATAGAGTGCTGAGTGCCTCCCTATCATGACACACTTCTATATACTGCACTGATATCATAGAGTGCTGAGCGCCTCCATCCCATGACACACTACTATCTACTGCACTGATATCATAGAGTGCTGAGCGCCTCCATCCCATGACACACTTCTATATACTGCAACGATATCATAGAGTGCTGAGCGCCTCCATCCCATGACACACTTCTATAGACTGCACTGATATCATAGAGTGCTGAGCGCCTCCCTCCCATGGCACACTTCTATATACTGCACTGATATCATAGAGTGCTGAGCGCCTTCCTCCCATGACACACTTCTATATATTGCACTGATATCATAGAGTGCTGAGCGCCTCCATCCCATGACACACTTCTATATACTGCACTGATATCATAGAGTGCTGAGCGCCTTCATCCCATGACACACTTCTATATACTGCAACAATATCATAGAGTGCTGAGCGCCTCCATCCCATGACACACTTCTATATACTACAACGATATCATAGAGTGCTGAGCGCCTCCATCCCATGACACACTTCTATATACTGCAATGATATCATAGAGTGCTGAGCGCCTCCATCCCATGACACACTTCTGTATACTGCAACGATATCATACAGTGCTGAGCGCTTCCATCCCATGACACACTTCTATAGACTGCACTGATATCATAGAGTGCTGAGCGCCTCCCTCCCATGGCACACTTCTATATACTGCAGTGATATCATAGAGTGCTGAGCGCCTTCCTCCCATGACACACTTCTATATACTGCACTGATATCATAGAGTGCTGAGCGCCTCCATCCCATGACACACTTCTATAGACTGCACTGATATCATAGAGTGCTGAGCGCCTCCATCCCATGACACACTTCTATATACTGCACTGATATCACAGAGTGCTGAGCGCCTTCATCCCATGACACACTTCTATATACTGCAACAATATCATAGAGTGCTGAGCGCCTCCATCCCATGACACACTTCTATATACTGCAACGATATCATAGAGTGCTGAGCGCCTCCATCCCATGACACACTTCTATATACTGCAACGATATCATAGAGTGCTGAGCGCCTCCATCCCATGACACACTTCTGTATACTGCAACGATATCATACAGTGCTGAGCGCTTCCATCCCATGACACACTTCTATATACTGCAACGATATCATAGAGTGCTAAGCGCCTCCATCCCATGACACACTTCTATATACTGCACTGATATCATAGAGTGCTGAGCGCCTCCCTCCCATGACACACTTCTATATACTGCACTGATATCATAGAGTGCTGAGCGCCTCCATCCCATGACACACTTCTATATACTGCACTGATATCATAGAGTGCTTAGCGCCTCCTTCCCATAACACACTTATATATACTGCAACGATATCATTGAGTGCTGAGCGCCTCCAACCCATGACACACTTCTATATACTGCACTGATATCATAGAGTGCTGAGCACCTCCCTCCCATGACACACTTCTATATATTGCACTGATTTCATAGAGTGCTGAGCGCCTCCCTCCCATGACACACTTATATATACTGCACTGATATCATAGAGTGCTGAGCGCCTCCATCCCATGACACACTTCTATATACTGCTATAATATCAGAGAGTGCTGAGCGCCTCCATCCCATGACACACTTCTATGGACTGCACTGATATCATAGAGTGCTGAGCGCCTCCATCCCATGACACACCTCTATATACTGCTCTGATATCATAGAGTGCTGAGCGCCTCCAACCCATGACACACTTCTATATACTGCACTGATATCATAGAGTGGTGAGCGCCTCCCTCCCATGACACACTTCTATATACTGCAATGATATCATAGAGTGCTGAGCGCCTCCCTCCCATGACACACTTTTATATACTGCAATGATATCATAGAGTGCTGAGCGCCTCCCTCCCATGTCACACTTCTATATACTGCAATGATATCATAGAGTGCTGAGCGCCTCCATCCCATGACACACTTCTATATACTGCACTGATATCAGAGAGTGCTGAGCGCCTCCCTCCCATGACACACTTTTATATACTGCAACGATATCATAGAGTGCTGAGCGCCTCCAACCCATGACACACTTCTATATACTGCACTGATATCATAGAGTGCTGAGCGCCTCCCTTCCATGACACACTTCTTTATATTGCACTGATATCATAGAGTGCTGAGCGCCTCCCTCTCATGACACACTTTTATATACTGCACTGATATCATAGAGTGCTGAGCGCCTCCCTCCCATGGCACACTTCTATATACTGCACTGATATCATAGAGTGCTGAGCGCCTCCATCCCATGACACACTTCTATATACTGCACTGATATCATAGAGCGCTGAGCGCCTCCCTTCCATGACACACTTCTTTATATTGCACTGATATCATAGAGTGCTGAGCGCCTCCCTCTCATGACACACTTTTATATACTGCACTGATATCATAGAGTGCTGAGCGCCTCCCTCCCATGGCACACTTCTATATACTGCACTGATATCATAGAGTGCTTAGCGCCTCCCTCCCATGACACACTTCTATAGACTGCACTGATATCATAGAGTGCTGAGCGCCTCCCTCCCATGACACACTTCTATATACTGCAACAATATCATAGAGTGCTGATTGCCTCCCTTCCATGACACACTTTTATATACTGCAACGATATCATAGAGTGCTGAGCGCCTCCATCTCATGACACACTTATATATACTGCACTGATATCATAGAGTGCTGAGCGCCTCCATCCCATGACACACTTATCTATACTGCAATAATATCAGAGAGTGCTGAGCGCCTCCATCCCATGACACACTTCTATATACTGCACTGATATCATAGAGTGCTGAGCGCCTCCATCCCATGACACACTTCTATATACTGCACTGATATCATAGAGTGCTGAGCGCCTCCCTTCCATGACACACTTCTTTATATTGCACTGATATCATAGAGTGCTGAGCGCCTCCCTTTCATGACACACTTTTATATACTGCACTGATATCATAGAGTGCTGAGCGCCTCCCTCCCATGGCACACTTCTATATACTGCACTGATATCATAGAGTGCTGACCGCCACCCTCCCATGACACACTTGTATATACTGCACTGATATCATAGAGTGCTGAGCACCTCCCTCCCATGACACACTTCTATATACTGCACTGATATCATAGAGTGCTGAGCGCCTCCATCCCACGACACACTTCTATATACTGCACTGATATCATAGTGTTCTGAGCACCTCCCTCCCACGACACACTTCTATATACTGCAACAATATCATAGAGTGCTGATTGCCTCCCTCCCATGACACACTTTTATATACTGCAACGATATCATAGAGTGCTGAGCGCCTCCATCTCATGACACACTTATATATACTGCACTGATATCATAGAGTGCTGAGCGCCTCCATCCCATGACACACTTCTCTATACTGCAATAATATCAGAGAGTGCTGAGCGCCTCCATCCCATGACACACTTCTATGGACTGCACTGATATCATAGAGTGCTGAGCGCCTCCATCCCATGACACACCTCTATATACTGCACTGATATCATAGAGTGCTGAGCGCCTCCCTCCCATGACACACTTCTATAGACTGCACTGATATCATACAGTGCTGAGCGCCTCCATCCCATGACACACTTCTATATACTGCACTGATATCTGAGAGTGCTGAGCGCCCTTCTCCCATGACACACTTATATATACTGCAACGATATCATAGAGTGCTGAGCGCCTCCAACCCATGACACACTTCTATATACTGCACTGATATCATAGAGTGCTGAGCGCCTCCAACCCATGACACACTTCTATATACTGCACTGATATCATAGAGTACTGAGCGCCTCCATCCCATGACACACTTCTATAGACTGCACTGATATCATAGAGTGCTGAGCGCCTCCCTCCCATGACACACTTCTATAGACTGCACTGATATCATAGAGTGCTGAGCGCCTCCCTCCCATGACACACTTCTATAGACTGCACTGATATCATAGAGTGCTGAGCGCCTCCATCCCATGACACACTTCTATATACTGCACTGATATCATAGAGTGCTGAGCGCCTCCCTCCCATGTTACACTTCTAGATACTGCAACGATATCATAGAGTGCTGAGCGCCTCCATCTCATGACACACTTATATATACTGCACTAATATCATAGAGTGCTGAGCGCCTCCATCCCATGACACACTTCTATATACTGCAATAATATCAGAGAGTGCTGAGCGCCTCCATCCCATGACACACTTCTATGGACTGCACTGATATCATAGAGTGCTGAGCGCCTCCATCCCATGACACACCTCTATATACTGCACTGATATCATAGAGTGCTGAGCGCCTCCCTCCCATGACACACTTCTATAGACTGCACTGATATCATAAAGTGCTGAGCGCCTCCATCCCATGACACACTTCTATATACTGCTCTGATATCTGAGAGTGCTGAGCGCCTTCCTCCCATGACACACTTATATATACTGCAACGATATCATAGAGTTCTGAGCGCCTCCAACCCATGACACACTTCTATATACTGCACTGATATCATAGAGTGCTGAGCGCCTCCAACCCATGACACACTTCTATATACTGCACTGATATCATAGAGTACTGAGCGCCTCCATCCCATGACACACTTCTATTGACTGCACTGATATCATAGAGTGCTGAGCGCCTCCCTCCCATGACACACTTCTATAGACTGCACTGATATCATAGAGTGCTGAGCGCCTCCCTCCCATGACACACTTCTATAGACTGCACTGATATCATAGAGTGCTGAGCGCCTCCATCCCATGACACACTTCTATATACTGCACTGATATCATAGAGTGCTGAGCGCCTCCCTCCCATGTCACACTTCTAGATACTGCAAGGATATCATAGAGTGCTGAGCGCCTCCATCTCATGACACACTTATATATACTGCACTGATATCATAGAGTGCTGAGCGCCTCCATCCCATGACACACTTCTATATACTGCAATAATATCAGAGAGTGCTGTGCGCCTCCATCCCATGACACACTTCTATGGACTGCACTGATATCATAGAGTGCTGAGCGCCTCCATCCCATAACACACCTCTATATACTGCACTGATTTCATAGAGTGCTGAGCGCCTCCCTCCCATGACACACTTCTATAGACTGCACTGATATCATAGAGTGCTGAGCGCCTCCATCCCATGACACACTTCTATATACTGCACTGATATCTGAGAGTGCTGAGCGCCTTCCTCCCATGACACACTTATATATACTGCAACGATATCATAGAGTGCTGAGCGCCTCCAACCCATGACACACTTCTATATACTGCACTGATATCATAGAGTGCTGAGCGCCTCCAACCCATGACACACTTCTATAGACTGCACTGATATCATAGAGTGCTGAGCGCCTCCCTCCCATGACACACTTCTATATACTGCAACAATATCATAGAGTGCTGATTGCCTCCCTTCCATGACACACTTTTATATACTGCAACGATATCATAGAGTGCTGAGCGCCTCCATCTCATGACACACTTATATATACTGCACTGATATCATAGAGTGCTGAGCGCCTCCATCCCATGACACACTTATCTATACTGCAATAATATCAGAGAGTGCTGAGCGCCTCCATCCCATGACACACTTCTATATACTGCACTGATATCATAGAGTGCTGAGCGCCTCCATCCCATGACACACTTCTATATACTGCACTGATATCATAGAGTGGTGAGCGCCTCCCTCCCATGACACACTTCTATATACTGCAATGATATCATAGAGTGCTGAGCGCCTCCCTCCCATGACACACTTTTATATACTGCAATGATATCATAGAGTGCTGAGCGCCTCCCTCCCATGTCACACTTCTATATACTGCAATGATATCATAGAGTGCTGAGCGCCTCCCTCCCATGTCACACTTCTATATACTGCACTGATATCATAGAGTGCTGAGCGCCTCCCTCCCATGAAATACTTCTATATACTGCACTGATATCATAGAGTGCTGACCGCCTCCCTCCCATGACACACTTCTATATACTGCACTGATATCATAGAGTGCTGAGCACCTCCCTCCCATGACACACTTCTATATACTGCACTGATATCATAGAGTGCTGAGCGCCTCCATCCCACGACATACTTCTATATACTGCACTGATATCATAGTGTTCTGAGCACCTCCCTCCCACGACACACTTCTATATACTGCAACAATATCATAGAGTGCTGATTGCCTCCCTCCCATGACACACTTTTATATACTGCAATGATATCATAGAGTGCTGAGCGCCTCCATCTCATGACACACTTATATATACTGCACTGATATCATAGAGTGCTGAGCGCCTCCATCCCATGACACACTTCTATATACTGCAATAATATCAGAGAGTGCTGAGCGCCTCCATCCCATGACACACTTCTATGGACTGCACTGATATCATAGAGTGCTGAGCGCCTCCATCCCATGACACACCTCTATATACTGCACTGATATCATAGAGTGCTGAGCGCCTTCCTCCCATGACACACTTCTATAGACTGCACTGATATCTGAGAGTGCTGAGCGCCTTCCTCCCATGACACACTTATAT
The DNA here is from genome assembly GCF_042186555.1 of Aquarana catesbeiana. NCBI lineage: Eukaryota > Metazoa > Chordata > Amphibia > Anura > Ranidae > Aquarana > Aquarana catesbeiana. The sequence continues at coordinate 206,563,924 of NC_133324.1, forward strand.
ATACTGCAACGATATCATAGAGTGCTGAGCGCCTCCAACCCATGACACACTTCTATATACTGCACTGATATCATAGAGTGCTGAGCGCCTCCAACCCATGACACACTTCTATATACTGCACTGATATCATAGAGTACTGAGCGCCTCCATCCCATGACACACTTCTATAGACTGCACTGATATCATAGAGTGCTGAGCGCCTCCCTCCCATGACACACTTCTATAGACTGCACTGATATCATAGAGTGCTGAGCGCCTCCCTCCCATGACACACTTCTATAGACTGCACTGATATCATAGAGTGCTGAGCTCCTCCCTCCCATGACACACTTCTATATACTGCACTGATATCATAGAGTGCTGAGCGCCTCCCTCCCACGACACACTTCTATATACTGCACTGATATCATAGTGTTCTGAGCGCCTCCCTCCCACGACACACTTCTATATACTGCAACAATATTATAGAGTGCTGAGTGCCTCCCTCCCATGACACACTTTTATATACTGCAATGATATCATAGAGTGCTGAGCGCCTCCCTCCCATGTCACACTTCTATATACTGCACTGATATCATAGAGTGCTGAGCGCCTCCCTCCCATGACACACTTCTATATACTGCACTGATATCATAGAGTGCTGAGCGCCTCCCTCCCATGACACACTTCTATATACTGCACTGATATCATAGAGTGCTGAGCGCCTCCCTCCCATGACACACTTCTGTATACTGCACTGATATCATAGAGTGCTGAGCGCCTCCATCCCACGACACACTTCTATATACTGCACTGATATCATAGTGTTCTGAGCGCCTCCCTCCCACGACACACTTCTATATACTGCAACAATATCATAGAGTGCTGAGTGCCTCCCTCCCATGACACACTTTTATATACTGCAATGATATCATAGAGTGCTGAGCGCCTCCCTCCCATGTCACACTTCTAAATACTGCAACAATATCATAGAGTGCTGAGTGCCTCCATCTCATGACACACTTATATATACTGCACTGATATCATAGAGTGCTGAGCGCCTCCATCCCATGACACACTTCTATATACTGCAATAATATCAGAGAGTGCTGAGCGCCTCCATCCCATGACACACTTCTATGGACTGCACTGATATCATAGAGTGCTGAGCGCCTCCATCCCATGACACACCTCTATATACTGCACTGATATCATAGAGTGCTGAGCGCCTCCCTCCCATAACACACTTCTATATACTGCACTGATATCATAGAGTGGTGAGCGCCTCACAGCCCGGACGGTGCAGGAGCTTCAATCCCTTGAAACACTTCTATATACTGCAACAATATCATAGAGTGCTGAGCACCTCCATCCCATGACACACTTCATATACTGCAACGATATCATAGAGTGCTGAGCGCCTCCCTCCCATGACACACTTCTATATGCTGCAACAATATCATAGAGTGCTGAGCGCCTCCCTCTCATGACACACTTTTATATACTGCACTGATATCATAGAGTACTGAGCGCCTCCATCCCATGACACACTTCTATAGACTGCACTGATATCATAGAGTGCTGAGCGCCTCCCTCCCATGACACACTTCTATAGACTGCACTGATATCATAGAGTGCTGAGCGCCTCCATCCCATGACACACTTCTATATACTGCACTGATATCATAGAGTGCTGAGCGCCTTCATCCCATGACACACTTCTATATACTGCACTGATATCATAGAGTGCTGAGCGCCTCCATCCCATGACACACTTCTATAGACTGCACTGATATCATAGAGTGCTGAGCGCCTCCCTCCCATGACACACTTCTATATACTGCACTGATATCATAGAGTGCTGAGCGCCTCCATCCCACGACACACTTCTATATACTGCACTGATATCATAGTGTTCTGAGCGCCTCCCTCCCACGACACACTTCTATATACTGCAACAATATCATAGAGTGCTGAGTGCCTCCCTCCCATGACACACTTTTATATACTGCATTGATATCATAGAGTGCTGAGCGCCTCCCTCCCATGTCACACTTCTATATACTGCACTGATATCATAGAGTGCTGAGCGCCTCCCTCCCATGAAATACTTCTATATACTGCACTGATATCATAGAGTGCTGAGCGCCTCCCTCCCATGACACACTTCTATATACTGCACTGATATCATAGAGTGCTGAGCGCCTCCCTCCCATGACACACCTCTATATACTGCACTGATATCATAGAGTGCTGAGCGCCTCCATCCTACAACACACTTCTATATACTGCACTGATATCATAGTGTTCTGAGCACCTCCCTCCCACGACACACTTCTATATACTGCAACAATATCATAGAGTATTGAGTGCCTCCATCCCATGACACACTTCTATAGACTGCACTGATATCATAGAGTGCTGAGCGCCTCACAGCCCGGACGGTGCAGGAGCTTCAATCCCTTGAAACACTTCTATATACTGCAACAATATCATAGAGTGCTGAGCACCTCCATCCCATGACACACTTCATATACTGCAACGATATCATAGAGTGCTGAGCGCCTCCCTCCCATGACACACTTCTATATGCTGCAACGATATCATAGAGTGCTGAGCGCCTCCCTCTCATGACACACTTTTATATACTGCACTGATATCATAGAGTACTGAGCGCCTCCATCCCATGACACACTTCTATAGACTGCACTGATATCATAGAGTGCTGAGCGCCTCCCTCCCATGACACACTTCTATAGACTGCACTGATATCATACAGTGCTGAGCGCCTCCCTCCCATGACACACTTCTATAGACTGCACTGATATCATAGAGTGCTGAGCGCCTCCATCCCATGACACACTTCTATATACTGCACTGATATCATAGAGTGCTGAGCGCCTTCATCCCATGACACACTTCTATATACTGCACTGATATCATAGAGTGCTGAGCGCCTCCATCCCATGACACACTTCTATAGACTGCACTGATATCATAGAGTGCTGAGCGCCTCCCTCCCATGACACACTTCTATATACTGCACTGGTATCATAGAGTGCTGAGCGCCTCCATCCCACGACACACTTCTATATACTGCACTGATATCATAGTGTTCTGAGCGCCTCTCTCCCACGACACACTTCTATATACTGCAACAATATCATAGAGTGCTGAGTGCCTCCCTCCCAAGACACGCTTCTATATACTGCAATGATATCATAGAGTGCTGAGCGCCTCCCTCCCATGTCACACTTCTAGATACTGCAACGATATCATAGAGTGCTGAGCGCCTCCATCTCATGACACACTTATATATACTGCACTGATATCATAGAGTGCTGAGCGCCTCCATCCCATGACACACTTCTATATACTGCAATAATATCAGAGAGTGCTGAGCGCCTCCATCCCATGACACACTTCTATGGACTGCACTGATATCATAGAGTGCTGAGCGCCTCCATCCCATGACACACCTCTATATACTGCACTGATATCATAGAGTGCTGAGCGCCTCCCTCCCATGAGACACTTCTATAGACTGCACTGATATCATACAGTGCTGAGCGCCTCCATCCCATGACACACTTCTATATACTGCACTGATATCTGAGAGTGCTGAGCGCCTTCCTCCCATGACACACTTATATATACTGCAACGATATCACAGAGTGCTGAGCGCCTACAACCCATGACACACTTCTATATACTGCACTGATATCATAGAGTGCTGAGCGCCTCCAACCCATGACACACTTCTATATACTGCACTGATATCATAGAGTACTGAGCGCCTCCATCCCATGACACACTTCTATAGACTGCACTGATATCATAGAGTGCTGAGCGCCTCCCTCCCATGACACACTTCTATAGACTGCACTGATATCATAGAGTGCTGAGCGCCTCCATCCCATGACACACTTCTATATACTGCACTGATATCATAGAGTGCTGAGCGCCTCCCTCCCATGTCACACTTCTAGATACTGCAACGATATCATAGAGTGCTGAGCGCCTCCATCTCATGACACACTTATATATACTGCACTGATATCATAGAGTGCTGAGCGCCTCCATCCCATGACACACTTCTATATACTGCAATAATATCAGAGAGTGCTGAGCGCCTCCATCCCATGACACACTTCTATGGACTGCACTGATATCATAGAGTGCTGAGCGCCTCCATCCCATGACACACCTCTATATACTGCTCTGATATCATAGAGTGCTGAGCGCCTCCAACCCATGACACACTTCTATATACTGCACTGATATCATAGAGTGGTGAGCGCCTCCCTCCCATGACACACTTCTATATACTGCAATGATATCATAGAGTGCTGAGCGCCTCCCTCCCATGACACACTTTTATATACTGCAATGATATCATAGAGTGCTGAGCGCCTCCCTCCCATGTCACACTTCTATATACTGCAATGATATCATAGAGTGCTGAGCGCCTCCATCCCATGACACACTTCTATATACTGCACTGATATCAGAGAGTGCTGAGCGCCTCCCTCCCATGACACACTTATATATACTGCAACGATATCATAGAGTGCTGAGCGCCTCCAACCCATGACACACTTCTATATACTGCACTGATATCATAGAGTGCTGAGCGCCTCCCTTCCATGACACACTTCTTTATATTGCACTGATATCATAGAGTGCTGAGTGCCTCCCTCTCATGACACACTTTTATATACTGCACTGATATCATAGAGTGCTGAGCGCCTCCCTCCCATGGCACACTTCTATATACTGCACTGATATCATAGAGTGCTGAGCGCCTCCCTCCCATGACACACTTCTATAGACTGCACTGATATCATAGAGTGCTGAGCGCCTCCATCCCATGACACACTTCTATATACTGCACTGATATCATAGAGTGCTGAGCGCCTCCATCCCATGACACACTTCTATATACTGCACTGATATCATAGAGTGCTGAGCGCCTCCCTTCCATGACACACTTCTTTATATTGCACTGATATCATAGAGTGCTGAGCGCCTCCCTCTCATGACACACTTTTATATACTGCACTGATAGAGTGCTGAGCGCCTCCTTCCCATGACACACTTCTATATACTGCACTGATATCATAGAGTGCTGAGCGCCTCCCTCCCATGACACACTTCTATAGACTGCACTGATATCATAGAGTGCTGAGCGCCTCCATCCCATGACACACTTCTATATACTGCAACAATATCATAGAGTGCTGAGCGCCTCCATCCCATGACACACTTCTATATACTGCACTGATATCATAGAGTGCTGAGCGCCTCCATCCCATGACAGACTTCTATATACTGCACTGATATCATAGAGTGCTGAGCGCCTTCATCCCATGACACACTTCTATATACTGCAACAATATCATAGAGTGCTGAGCGCCTCCCTCCCATGACACACTTCTATATACTGCACTGATATCATAGAGTGCTGTGCTCCTCCCTCCCATGACACACTTCTATATACTGCAACGATATCATAGAGTGCTGAGCGCCTCCATCCCATGACACACTTCTATATACTGCACTGATATCATAGAGTGCTGAGTGCCTCCCTACCATGACACACTTCTATAAACTGCACTGATATCATAGAGTGCTGAGCGCCTCCCTCCCATGACACACTTCTATATACTACACTGATATCATAGAGTGCTGAGCGTCTTCATACCATGACACACTTCTATATACTGCACTGATATCATAGAGTGCTGAGCGCCTCCCTCCCATGGTACACTTCTATATACTGCACTGATATCATAAAGTGCTGAGCGCCTCCATCGCATGACACCCTTCTATATACTGCACTGATATCATAGAGTGCTGAGCGCCTCCATTCCATGACAGACTTCTATAGACTGCACTGATATCATAGAGTACTGAGCGCCTCCATCCCATGACACACTTATATATACTGCAGCGATATCATAGAGTGCTGAGCGCCTCCATCCCATGACACACTACTATATACTGCACTGATATCATAGAGTGCTGAGCGCCTCCATCCCATGACACACTTCTATATGCTGCAACGATATCATAGAGTGCTGAGCACCTCCATCCCATGACACGCTTCTATATACTGCACTGATATCATAGAGTGCTTAGCGCCTCACAGCCCGGATGGTGCAGGAGCTTCAATCCCATGACACACTTCTATATACTGCAACAATATCATAGAGTGCTGAGCGCCTCTCTCCCATGACACACTTCTATATACTGCACTGATATCATAGAGTGCTGTGCTCCTCCCTCCCATGACACACTTCTATATACTGCAACGATATCATAGAGTGCTGAGCGCCTCCATCCCATGACACACTTCTATATACTGCACTGATATCATAGAGTGCTGAGTGCCTCCCTATCATGACACACTTCTATATACTGCACTGATATCATAGAGTGCTGAGCGCCTCCATCCCATGACACACTACTATCTACTGCACTGATATCATAGAGTGCTGAGCGCCTCCATCCCATGACACACTTCTATATACTGCAACGATATCATAGAGTGCTGAGCGCCTCCATCCCATGACACACTTCTATAGACTGCACTGATATCATAGAGTGCTGAGCGCCTCCCTCCCATGGCACACTTCTATATACTGCACTGATATCATAGAGTGCTGAGCGCCTTCCTCCCATGACACACTTCTATATATTGCACTGATATCATAGAGTGCTGTGCGCCTCCATCCCATGACACACTTCTATATACTGCACTGATATCATAGAGTGCTGAGCGCCTTCATCCCATGACACACTTCTATATACTGCAACAATATCATAGAGTGCTGAGCGCCTCCATCCCATGACACACTTCTATATACTACAACGATATCATAGAGTGCTGAGCGCCTCCATCCCATGACACACTTCTATATACTGCAATGATATCATAGAGTGCTGAGCGCCTCCATCCCATGACACACTTCTGTATACTGCAACGATATCATACAGTGCTGAGCGCTTCCATCCCATGACACACTTCTATAGACTGCACTGATATCATAGAGTGCTGAGCGCCTCCCTCCCATGGCACACTTCTATATACTGCACTGATATCATAGAGTGCTGAGCGCCTTCCTCCCATGACACACTTCTATATACTGCACTGATATCATAGAGTGCTGAGCGCCTCCATCCCATGACACACTTCTATAGACTGCACTGATATCATAGAGTGCTGAGCGCCTCCATCCCATGACACACTTCTATATACTGCACTGATATCACAGAGTGCTGAGCGCCTTCATCCCATGACACACTTCTATATACTGCAACAATATCATAGAGTGCTGAGCGCCTCCATCCCATGACACACTTCTATATACTGCAACGATATCATAGAGTGCTGAGCGCCTCCATCCCATGACACACTTCTATATACTGCAACGATATCATAGAGTGCTGAGCGCCTCCATCCCATGACACACTTCTGTATACTGCAACGATATCATACAGTGCTGAGCGCTTCCATCCCATGACACACTTCTATATACTGCAACGATATCATAGAGTGCTAAGCGCCTCCATCCCATGACACACTTCTATATACTGCACTGATATCATAGAGTGCTGAGCGCCTCCCTCCCATGACACACTTCTATATACTGCAACGATATCATAGAGTGCTGAGCGCCTCCATCCCATGACACACTTCTATATACTGCACTGATATCATAGAGTGCTTAGCGCCTCCTTCCCATAACACACTTATATATACTGCAACGATATCATTGAGTGCTGAGCGCCTCCAACCCATGACACACTTCTATATACTGCACTGATATCATAGAGTGCTGAGCACCTCCCTCCCATGACACACTTCTATATATTGCACTGATTTCATAGAGTGCTGAGCGCCTCCCTCCCATGACACACTTATATATACTGCACTGATATCATAGAGTGCTGAGCGCCTCCATCCCATGACACACTTCTATATACTGCTATAATATCAGAGAGTGCTGAGCGCCTCCATCCCATGACACACTTCTATGGACTGCACTGATATCATAGAGTGCTGAGCGCCTCCATCCCATGACACACCTCTATATACTGCTCTGATATCATAGAGTGCTGAGCGCCTCCAACCCATGACACACTTCTATATACTGCACTGATATCATAGAGTGGTGAGCGCCTCCCTCCCATGACACACTTCTATATACTGCAATGATATCATAGAGTGCTGAGCGCCTCCCTCCCATGACACACTTTTATATACTGCAATGATATCATAGAGTGCTGAGCGCCTCCCTCCCATGTCACACTTCTATATACTGCAATGATATCATAGAGTGCTGAGCGCCTCCATCCCATGACACACTTCTATATACTGCACTGATATCAGAGAGTGCTGAGCGCCTCCCTCCCATGACACACTTTTATATACTGCAACGATATCATAGAGTGCTGAGCGCCTCCAACCCATGACACACTTCTATATACTGCACTGATATCATAGAGTGCTGAGCGCCTCCCTTCCATGACACACTTCTTTATATTGCACTGATATCATAGAGTGCTGAGCGCCTCCCTCTCATGACACACTTTTATATACTGCACTGATATCATAGAGTGCTGAGCGCCTCCCTCCCATGGCACACTTCTATATACTGCACTGATATCATAGAGTGCTGAGCGCCTCCATCCCATGACACACTTCTATATACTGCACTGATATCATAGAGCGCTGAGCGCCTCCCTTCCATGACACACTTCTTTATATTGCACTGATATCATAGAGTGCTGAGCGCCTCCCTCTCATGACACACTTTTATATACTGCACTGATATCATAGAGTGCTGAGCGCCTCCCTCCCATGGCACACTTCTATATACTGCACTGATATCATAGAGTGCTTAGCGCCTCCCTCCCATGACACACTTCTATAGACTGCACTGATATCATAGAGTGCTGAGCGCCTCCCTCCCATGACACACTTCTATATACTGCAACAATATCATAGAGTGCTGATTGCCTCCCTTCCATGACACACTTTTATATACTGCAACGATATCATAGAGTGCTGAGCGCCTCCATCTCATGACACACTTATATATACTGCACTGATATCATAGAGTGCTGAGCGCCTCCATCCCATGACACACTTCTCTATACTGCAATAATATCAGAGAGTGCTGAGCGCCTCCATCCCATGACACACTTCTATATACTGCACTGATATCATAGAGTGCTGAGCGCCTCCATCCCATGACACACTTCTATATACTGCACTGATATCATAGAGTGCTGAGCGCCTCCCTTCCATGACACACTTCTTTATATTGCACTGATATCATAGAGTGCTGAGCGCCTCCCTTTCATGACACACTTTTATATACTGCACTGATATCATAGAGTGCTGAGCGCCTCCCTCCCATGGCACACTTCTATATACTGCACTGATATCATAGAGTGCTGACCGCCACCCTCCCATGACACACTTGTATATACTGCACTGATATCATAGAGTGCTGAGCACCTCCCTCCCATGACACACTTCTATATACTGCACTGATATCATAGAGTGCTGAGCGCCTCCATCCCACGACACACTTCTATATACTGCACTGATATCATAGTGTTCTGAGCACCTCCCTCCCACGACACACTTCTATATACTGCAACAATATCATAGAGTGCTGATTGCCTCCCTCCCATGACACACTTTTATATACTGCAACGATATCATAGAGTGCTGAGCGCCTCCATCTCATGACACACTTATATATACTGCACTGATATCATAGAGTGCTGAGCGCCTCCATCCCATGACACACTTCTCTATACTGCAATAATATCAGAGAGTGCTGAGCGCCTCCATCCCATGACACACTTCTATGGACTGCACTGATATCATAGAGTGCTGAGCGCCTCCATCCCATGACACACCTCTATATACTGCACTGATATCATAGAGTGCTGAGCGCCTCCCTCCCATGACACACTTCTATAGACTGCACTGATATCATACAGTGCTGAGCGCCTCCATCCCATGACACACTTCTATATACTGCACTGATATCTGAGAGTGCTGAGCGCCCTTCTCCCATGACACACTTATATATACTGCAACGATATCATAGAGTGCTGAGCGCCTCCAACCCATGACACACTTCTATATACTGCACTGATATCATAGAGTGCTGAGCGCCTCCAACCCATGACACACTTCTATATACTGCACTGATATCATAGAGTACTGAGCGCCTCCATCCCATGACACACTTCTATAGACTGCACTGATATCATAGAGTGCTGAGCGCCTCCCTCCCATGACACACTTCTATAGACTGCACTGATATCATAGAGTGCTGAGCGCCTCCCTCCCATGACACACTTCTATAGACTGCACTGATATCATAGAGTGCTGAGCGCCTCCATCCCATGACACACTTCTATATACTGCACTGATATCATAGAGTGCTGAGCGCCTCCCTCCCATGTTACACTTCTAGATACTGCAACGATATCATAGAGTGCTGAGCGCCTCCATCTCATGACACACTTATATATACTGCACTAATATCATAGAGTGCTGAGCGCCTCCATCCCATGACACACTTCTATATACTGCAATAATATCAGAGAGTGCTGAGCGCCTCCATCCCATGACACACTTCTATGGACTGCACTGATATCATAGAGTGCTGAGCGCCTCCATCCCATGACACACCTCTATATACTGCACTGATATCATAGAGTGCTGAGCGCCTCCCTCCCATGACACACTTCTATAGACTGCACTGATATCATAAAGTGCTGAGCGCCTCCATCCCATGACACACTTCTATATACTGCTCTGATATCTGAGAGTGCTGAGCGCCTTCCTCCCATGACACACTTATATATACTGCAACGATATCATAGAGTGCTGAGCGCCTCCAACCCATGACACACTTCTATATACTGCACTGATATCATAGAGTGCTGAGCGCCTCCAACCCATGACACACTTCTATATACTGCACTGATATCATAGAGTACTGAGCGCCTCCATCCCATGACACACTTCTATTGACTGCACTGATATCATAGAGTGCTGAGCGCCTCCCTCCCATGACACACTTCTATAGACTGCACTGATATCATAGAGTGCTGAGCGCCTCCCTCCCATGACACACTTCTATAGACTGCACTGATATCATAGAGTGCTGAGCGCCTCCATCCCATGACACACTTCTATATACTGCACTGATATCATAGAGTGCTGAGCGCCTCCCTCCCATGTCACACTTCTAGATACTGCAAGGATATCATAGAGTGCTGAGCGCCTCCATCTCATGACACACTTATATATACTGCACTGATATCATAGAGTGCTGAGCGCCTCCATCCCATGACACACTTCTATATACTGCAATAATATCAGAGAGTGCTGTGCGCCTCCATCCCATGACACACTTCTATGGACTGCACTGATATCATAGAGTGCTGAGCGCCTCCATCCCATAACACACCTCTATATACTGCACTGATTTCATAGAGTGCTGAGCGCCTCCCTCCCATGACACACTTCTATAGACTGCACTGATATCATAGAGTGCTGAGCGCCTCCATCCCATGACACACTTCTATATACTGCACTGATATCTGAGAGTGCTGAGCGCCTTCCTCCCATGACACACTTATATATACTGCAACGATATCATAGAGTGCTGAGCGCCTCCAACCCATGACACACTTCTATATACTGCACTGATATCATAGAGTGCTGAGCGCCTCCAACCCATGACACACTTCTATATACTGCACTGATATCATAGAGTACTGAGCGCCTCCATCCCATGACACACTTCTATAGACTGCACTGATATCATAGAGTGCTGAGCGCCTCCCTCCCATGACACACTTCTATAGACTGCACTGATATCATAGAGTGCTGAGCGCCTCCCTCCCATGACACACTTCTATAGACTGCACTGATATCACAGAGTGCTGAGCGCCTCCATCCCATGACACACTTCTATATACTGCACTGATATCATAGAGTGCTGAGCGCCTTCATCCCATGACACACTTCTATATACTGCACTGATATCATAGAGTGCTGAGCGCCTCCATCCCATGACACACTTCTATAGACTGCACTGATATCAGAGAGTGCTGAGCGCCTCCCTCCCATGACACACTTCTATATACTGCACTGATATCATAGAGTGCTGAGCGCCTCCATCCCACGACACACTTCTATATACTGCACTGATATCATAGTGTTCTGAGCGCCTCCCTCCCACGACACACTTCTATATACTGCAACAATATCATAGAGTGCTGAGTGCCTCCCTCCCATGACACACTTTTATATACTGCAATGATATCATAGAGTGCTGAGCGCCTCCCTCCCATGTCACACTTCTATATACTGCACTGATATCATAGAGTGCTGAGCGCCTCCCTCCCATGAAATACTTCTATATACTGCACTGATATCATAGAGTGCTGACCGCCTCCCTCCCATGACACACTTCTATATACTGCACTGATATCATAGAGTGCTGAGCACCTCCCTCCCATGACACACTTCTATATACTGCACTGATATCATAGAGTGCTGAGCGCCTCCATCCCACGACACACTTCTATATACTGCACTGATATCATAGTGTTCTGAGCACCTCCCTCCCACGACACACTTCTATTTACTGCAACAATATCATAGAGTGCTGATTGCCTCCCTCCCATGACACACTTTTATATACTGCAATGATATCATAGAGTGCTGAGCGCCTCCATCTCATGACACACTTATATATACTGCACTGATATCATAGAGTGCTGAGCGCCTCCATCCCATGACACACTTCTATATACTGCAATAATATCAGAGAGTGCTGAGCGCCTCCATCCCATGACACACTTCTATGGACTGCACTGATATCATAGAGTGCTGAGCGCCTCCATCCCATGACACACCTCTATATACTGCACTGATATCATAGAGTGCTGAGCGCCTTCCTCCCATGACACACTTCTATAGACTGCACTGATATCTGAGAGTGCTGAGCGCCTTCCTCCCATGACACACTTATATATACTGCAACGATATCATAGAGTGCTGAGCGCCTCCAACCCATGACACACTTCTATATACTGCACTGATATCATAGAGTGCTGAGCGCCTCCAACCCATGACACACTTCTATATACTGCACTGATATCATAGAGTACTGAGCGCCTCCATCCCATGACACACTTCTATAGACTGCACTGATATCATAGAGTGCTGAGCGCCTCCCTCCCATGACACACTTCTATAGACTGCACTGATATCATAGAGTGCTGAGCGCCTCCCTCCCATGACACACTTCTATAGACTGCACTGATATCATAGAGTGCTGAGCTCCTCCCTCCCATGACACACTTCTATATACTGCACTGATATCATAGAGTGCTGAGCGCCTCCCTCCCACGACACACTTCTATATACTGCACTGATATCATAGTGTTCTGAGCGCCTCCCTCCCACGACACACTTCTATATACTGCAACAATATTATAGAGTGCTGAGTGCCTCCCTCCCATGACACACTTTTATATACTGCAATGATATCATAGAGTGCTGAGCGCCTCCCTCCCATGTCACACTTCTATATACTGCACTGATATCATAGAGTGCTGAGCGCCTCCCTCCCATGACACACTTCTATATACTGCACTGATATCATAGAGTGCTGAGCGCCTCCCTCCCATGACACACTTCTATATACTGCACTGATATCATAGAGTGCTGAGCGCCTCCCTCCCATGACACACTTCTGTATACTGCACTGATATCATAGAGTGCTGAGCGCCTCCATCCCACGACACACTTCTATATACTGCACTGATATCATAGTGTTCTGAGCGCCTCCCTCCCACGACACACTTCTATATACTGCAACAATATCATAGAGTGCTGAGTGCCTCCCTCCCATGACACACTTTTATATACTGCAATGATATCATAGAGTGCTGAGCGCCTCCCTCCCATGTCACACTTCTAAATACTGCAACAATATCATAGAGTGCTGAGTGCCTCCATCTCATGACACACTTATATATACTGCACTGATATCATAGAGTGCTGAGCGCCTAAATCCCATGACACACTTCTATATACTGCAATAATATCAGAGAGTGCTGAGCGCCTCCATCCCATGACACACTTCTATGGACTGCACTGATATCATAGAGTGCTGAGCGCCTCCATCCCATGACACACCTCTATATACTGCACTGATATCATAGAGTGCTGAGCGCCTCCCTCCCATAACACACTTCTATATACTGCACTGATATCATAGAGTGGTGAGCGCCTCACAGCCCGGACGGTGCAGGAGCTTCAATCCCTTGAAACACTTCTATATACTGCAACAATATCATAGAGTGCTGAGCACCTCCATCCCATGACACACTTCATATACTGCAACGATATCATAGAGTGCTGAGCGCCTCCCTCCCATGACACACTTCTATATGCTGCAACAATATCATAGAGTGCTGAGCGCCTCCCTCTCATGACACACTTTTATATACTGCACTGATATCATAGAGTACTGAGCGCCTCCATCCCATGACACACTTCTATAGACTGCACTGATATCATAGAGTGCTGAGCGCCCCCCTCCCATGACACACTTCTATAGACTGCACTGATATCATAGAGTGCTGAGCGCCTCCCTCCCATGACACACTTCTATAGACTGCACTGATATCATAGAGTGCTGAGCGCCTCCATCCCATGACACACTTCTATATACTGCACTGATATCATAGAGTGCTGAGCGCCTTCATCCCATGACACACTTCTATATACTGCACTGATATCATAGAGTGCTGAGCGCCTCCATCCCATGACACACTTCTATAGACTGCACTGATATCATAGAGTGCTGAGCGCCTCCCTCCCATGACACACTTCTATATACTGCACTGATATCATAGAGTGCTGAGCGCCTCCATCCCACGACACACTTCTATATACTGCACTGATATCATAGTGTTCTGAGCGCCTCCCTCCCACGACACACTTCTATATACTGCAACAATATCATAGAGTGCTGAGTGCCTCCCTCCCATGACACACTTTTATATACTGCAATAATATCATAGAGTGCTGAGCGCCTCCCTCCCATGTCACACTTCTATATACTGCACTGATATCATAGAGTGCTGAGCGCCTCCCTCCCATGAAATACTTCTATATACTGCACTGATATCATAGAGTGCTGAGCGCCTCCCTCCCATGACACACTTCTATATACTGCACTGATATCATAGAGTGCTGAGCGCCTCCCTCCCATGACACACCTCTATATACTGCACTGATATCATAGAGTGCTGAGCGCCTCCATCCTACGACACACTTCTATATACTGCACTGATATCATAGTGTTCTGAGCACCTCCCTCCCACGACACACTTCTATATACTGCAACAATATCATAGAGTATTGAGTGCCTCCATCCCATGACACACTTCTATAGACTGCACTGATATCATAGAGTGCTGAGCGCCTCACAGCCCGGACGGTGCAGGAGCTTCAATCCCTTGAAACACTTCTATATACTGCAACAATATCATAGAGTGCTGAGCACCTCCATCCCATGACACACTTCATATACTGCAACGATATCATAGAGTGCTGAGCGCCTCCCTCCCATGACACGCTTCTATATGCTGCAACGATATCATAGAGTGCTGAGCGCCTCCCTCTCATGACACACTTTTATATTCTGCACTGATATCATAGAGTACTGAGCGCCTCCATCCCATGACACACTTCTATAGACTGCACTGATATCATAGAGTGCTGAGCGCCTCCCTCCCATGACACACTTCTATAGACTGCACTGATATCATACAGTGCTGAGCGCCTCCCTCCCATGACACACTTCTATAGACTGCACTGATATCATAGAGTGCTGAGCGCCTCCATCCCATGACACACTTCTATATACTGCACTGATATCATAGAGTGCTGAGCGCCTTCATCCCATGACACACTTCTATATACTGCACTGATATCATAGAGTGCTGAGCGCCTCCATCCCATGACACACTTCTATAGACTGCACTGATATCATAGAGTGCTGAGCGCCTCCCTCCCATGACACACTTCTATATACTGCACTGGTATCATAGAGTGCTGAGCGCCTCCATCCCACGACACACTTCTATATACTGCACTGATATCATAGTGTTCTGAGCGCCTCCCTCCCACGACACACTTCTATATACTGCAACAATATCATAGAGTGCTGAGTGCCTCCCTCCCAAGACACGCTTCTATATACTGCAATGATATCATAGAGTGCTGAGCGCCTCCCTCCCATGTCACACTTCTAGATACTGCAACGATATCATAGAGTGCTGAGCGCCTCCATCTCATGACACACTTATATATACTGCACTGATATCATAGAGTGCTGAGCGCCTCCATCCCATGACACACTTCTATATACTGCAATAATATCAGAGAGTGCTGAGCGCCTCCATCCCATGACACACTTCTATGGACTGCACTGATATCATAGAGTGCTGAGCGCCTCCATCCCATGACACACCTCTATATACTGCACTGATATCATAGAGTGCTGAGCGCCTCCCTCCCATGAGACACTTCTATAGACTGCACTGATATCATACAGTGCTGAGCGCCTCCATCCCATGACACACTTCTATATACTGCACTGATATCTGAGAGTGCTGAGCGCCTTCCTCCCATGACACACTTATATATACTGCAACGATATCACAGAGTGCTGAGCGCCTACAACCCATGACACACTTCTATATACTGCACTGATATCATAGAGTGCTGAGCGCCTCCAACCCATGACACACTTCTATATACTGCACTGATATCATAGAGTACTGAGCGCCTCCATCCCATGACACACTTCTATAGACTGCACTGATATCATAGAGTGCTGAGCGCCTCCCTCCCATGACACACTTCTATAGACTGCACTGATATCATAGAGTGCTGAGCGCCTCCATCCCATGACACACTTCTATATACTGCACTGATATCATAGAGTGCTGAGCGCCTCCCTCCCATGTCACACTTCTAGATACTGCAACGATATCATAGAGTGCTGAGCGCCTCCATCTCATGACACACTTATATATACTGCACTGATATCATAGAGTGCTGAGCGCCTCCATCCCATGACACACTTCTATATACTGCAATAATATCAGAGAGTGCTGAGCGCCTCCATCCCATGACACACTTCTATGGACTGCACTGATATCATAGAGTGCTGAGCGCCTCCATCCCATGACACACCTCTATATACTGCTCTGATATCATAGAGTGCTGAGCGCCTCCAACCCATGACACACTTCTATATACTGCACTGATATCATAGAGTGGTGAGCGCCTCCCTCCCATGACACACTTCTATATACTGCAATGATATCATAGAGTGCTGAGCGCCTCCCTCCCATGACACACTTTTATATACTGCAATGATATCATAGAGTGCTGAGCGCCTCCCTCCCATGTCACACTTCTATATACTGCAATGATATCATAGAGTGCTGAGCGCCTCCATCCCATGACACACTTCTATATACTGCACTGATATCAGAGAGTGCTGAGCGCCTCCCTCCCATGACACACTTATATATACTGCAACGATATCATAGAGTGCTGAGCGCCTCCAACCCATGACACACTTCTATATACTGCACTGATATCATAGAGTGCTGAGCGCCTCCCTTCCATGACACACTTCTTTATATTGCACTGATATCATAGAGTGCTGAGCGCCTCCCTCTCATGACACACTTTTATATACTGCACTGATATCATAGAGTGCTGAGCGCCTCCCTCCCATGGCACACTTCTATATACTGCACTGATATCATAGAGTGCTGAGCGCCTCCCTCCCATGACACACTTCTATAGACTGCACTGATATCATAGAGTGCTGAGCGCCTCCATCCCATGACACACTTCTATATACTGCACTGATATCATAGAGTGCTGAGCGCCTCCATCCCATGACACACTTCTATATACTGCACTGATATCATAGAGTGCTGAGCGCCTCCCTTCCATGACACACTTCTTTATATTGCACTGATATCATAGAGTGCTGAGCGCCTCCCTCTCATGACACACTTTTATATACTGCACTGATATCATAGAGTGCTGAGCGCCTCCCTCCCATGGCACACTTCTATATACTGCACTGATATTATAGAGTGCTTAGCGCCTCCCTCCCATGACACACTTCTATAGACTGCACTGATATCATAGAGTGCTGAGCGCCTCCCTCCCATGACACACTTCTATAGACTGCACTGATATCATAGAGTGCTGAGCGCCTCCCTCCCATGGCACACTTCTATATACTGCACTGATATCATAGAGTGCTGAGCGCCTTCCTCCCATGACACACTTCTATATACTGCACTGATATCATAGAGTGCTGAGCGCCTCCATCCCATGACACACTTCTATAGACTGCACTGATATCATAGAGTGCTGAGCGCCTCCATCCCATGACACACTTCTATATACTGCACTGATATCATGGAGTGCTGAGCGCCTTCATCCCATGACACACTTCTATATACTGCAACAATATCATAGAGTGCTGAGCGCCTCCATCCCATGACACACTTCTATATACTGTAACGATATCATAGAGTGCTGAGCGCCTCCATCCCATGACACACTTCTATATACTGCAACGATATCATAGAGTGCTGAGCGCTTCCATCCCATGACACACTTCTATATACTGCAACGATATCATAGAGTGCTGAGCGCCTCCATCCCATGACACACTTCTATATACTGCACTGATATCATAGAGTGCTGAGCGCCTCCCTCCCATAACACACTTATATATACTGCAACGATATCATTGAGTGCTGAGCGCCTCCAACCCATGACACACTTCTATATACTGCACTGATCTCATAGAGTGCTGAGCACCTCCCTCCCATGACACACTTCTATATATTGCACTGATTTCATAGAGTGCTGAGCGCCTCCCTCCCATGACACACTTTTATATACTGCACTGATATCATAGAGTGCTGAGCGCCTCCCTCCCATGACACACTTCTATAGACTGCACTGATATCATAGAGTGCTGAGCGCCTCCATCCCATGACACACTTCTATATACTGCAACAATATCATAGAGTGCTGAGCGCCTCCATCCCATGACACACTTCTATATACTGCACTGATATCATAGAGTGCTGAGCGCCTCCATCCCATGACAGACTTCTATATACTGCACTGATATCATAGAGTGCTGAGCGCCTTCATCTCATGACACACTTCTATATACTGCACTGATATCATAGAGTGCTGAGCGTCTTCATCCCATGACATACTTCTATATACTGCACTGATATCATAGAGTGCTGAGCGCCTCCCTCCCATGGTACACTTCTATATACTGCACTGATATCATAGAGTGCTGAGCGCCTACCTCCCATGACACACTTCTATATACTGCACTGATATCATAGAGTGCTGAGCGCCTCCATCGCATGACACACTTCTATATACTGCACTGATATCATAGAGTGCTGAGCGCCTCCATTCCATGACAGACTTCTATAGACTGCACTGATATCATAGAGTACTGAGCGCCTCCATCCCATGACACACTTATATATACTGCAGTGATATCATAGAGTGCTGAGCGCCTCCATCCCATGACACACTTCTATATACTGCAACGATATCATAGAGTGCTGAGCACCTCCATCCCATGACACACTTCAATATACTGCACTGATATCATAGAGTGCTGAGCGCCTCACAGCCCGGATGGTGCAGGAGCTTCAATCCCATGACACACTTCTATATACTGCAACAATATCATAGAGTGCTGAGCGCCTCCCTTCCATGACACACTTCTATATACTGCACTGATATCATAGAGTGCTGTGCTCCTCCCTCCCATGACACACTTTTATATACTGCAACGATATCATCGAGTGCTGAGCGCCTCCATCCCATGACACACTTCTATATACTGCACTGATATCATAGAGTGCTGAGTGCCTCCCTACCATGACACACTTCTATAAACTGCACTGATATCATAGAGTGCTGAGCGCCTCCATCCCATGACACACTTCTATATACTGCACTGATATCATAGAGTGCTGAGCGCCTCCCTTCCATGACACACTTCTTTATATTGCACTGATATCATAGAGTGCTGAGCGCATCCCTCTCATGACACACTTTTATATACTGCACTGATATCATAGAGTGCTGAGCGCCTCCCTCCCATGGCACACTTCTATATACTGCACTGATATTATAGAGTGCTTAGCGCCTCCCTCCCATGACACACTTCTATAGACTGCACTGATATCATAGAGTGCTGAGCGCCTCCCTCCCATGACACACTTCTATAGACTGCACTGATATCATAGAGTGCTGAGCGCCTCCCTCCCATGGCACACTTCTATATACTGCACTGATATCATAGAGTGCTGAGCGCCTTCCTCCCATGACACACTTCTATATACTGCACTGATATCCTAGAGTGCTGAGCGCCTCCATCCCATGACACACTTCTATAGACTGCACTGATATCATAGAGTGCTGAGCGCCTCCATCCCATGACACACTTCTATATACTGCACTGATATCATGGAGTGCTGAGCGCCTTCATCCCATGACACACTTCTATATACTGCAATGATATCATAGAGTGGTGAGCGCCTCCCTCCCATGTCACACTTCTAGATACTGCAACGATATCATAGAGTGCTGAGCGCCTCCATCTCATGACACACTTATATATACTGCACTGATATCATAGAGTGCTGAGCGCCTCCATCCCATGACACACTTCTATATACTGCAATGATATCAGAGAGTGCTGAGCGCCTCCATCCCATGACACACTTCTATGGACTGCACTGATATCATAGAGTGCTGAGCGCCTCCATCCCATGACACACCTCTATATACTGCTCTGATATCATAGAGTGCTGAGCGCCTCCAACCCATGACACACTTCTATATACTGCACTGATATCATAGAGTGGTGAGCGCCTCCCTCCCATGACACACTTCTATATACTGCAATGATATCATAGAGTGCTGAGCGCCTCCCTCCCATGACACACTTTTATATACTGCAATGATATCATAGAGTGCTGAGCGCCTCCCTCCCATGTCACACTTCTATATACTGCAATGATATCATAGAGTGCTGAGCGCCTCCATCCCATGACACACTTCTATATACTGCACTGATATCAGAGAGTGCTGAGCGCCTCCCTCCCATGACACACTTATATATACTGCAACGATATCATAGAGTGCTGAGCGCCTCCAACCCATGACACACTTCTATATACTGCACTGATATCATAGAGTGCTGAGCGCCTCCCTTCCATGACACACTTCTTTATATTGCACTGATATCATAGAGTGCTGAGCGCCTCCCTCTCATGACACACTTTTATATACTGCACTGATATCATAGAGTGCTGAGAGCCTCCCTCCCATGGCACACTTCTATATACTGCACTGATATCATAGAGTGCTGAGCGCCTCCCTCCCATGACACACTTCTATAGACTGCACTGATATCATAGAGTGCTGAGCGCCTCCATCCCATGACACACTTCTATATACTGCACTGATATCATAGAGTGCTGAGCGCCTCCATCCCATGACACACTTCTATATACTGCACTGATATCATAGAGTGCTGAGCGCCTCCCTTCCATGACACACTTCTTTATATTGCACTGATATCATAGAGTGCTGAGCGCCTCCCTCTCATGACTCACTTTTATATACTGCACTGATATCATAGAGTGCTGAGCGCCTCCCTCCCATGGCACACTTCTATAGACTGCACTGATATTATAGAGTGCTTAGCGCCTCCCTCCCATGACACACTTCTATAGACTGCACTGATATCATAGAGTGCTGAGCGCCTCCCTCCCATGACACACTTCTATAGACTGCACTGATATCATAGAGTGCTGAGCGCCTCCCTCCCATGGCACACTTCTATATACTGCACTGATATCATAGAGTGCTGAGCGCCTTCCTCCCATGACACACTTCTATATACTGCACTGATATCATAGAGTGCTGAGCGCCTCCATCCCATGACACACTTCTATAGACTGCACTGATATCATAGAGTGCTGAGCGCCTCCATCCCATGACACACTTCTATATACTGCACTGATATCATGGAGTGCTGAGCGCCTTCATCCCATGACACACTTCTATATACTGCAACAATATCATAGAGTGCTGAGCGCCTCCATCCCATGACACACTTCTATATACTGTAACGATATCATAGAGTGCTGAGCGCCTCCATCCCATGACACACTTCTATATACTGCAACGATATCATAGAGTGCTGAGCGCTTCCATCCCATGACACACTTCTATATACTGCAACGATATCATAGAGTGCTGAGCGCCTCCATCCCATTACACAATTCTATATACTGCACTGATATCATAGAGTGTTGAGCGCCTCCCTCCCATGACACACTTCTATATACTGCAACGATATCATAGAGTGCTGAGCGCCTCCATCCCATGACACACTTCTATATACTGCACTGATATCATAGAGTGCTGAGCGCCTCCCTCCCATAACACACTTATATATACTGCAACGATATCATTGAGTGCTGAGCGCCTCCAACCCATGACACACTTCTATATACTGCACTGATATCATAGAGTGCTGAGCACCTCCCTCCCATGACACACTTCTATATATTGCACTGATTTCATAGAGTGCTGAGCGCCTCCCTCCCATGACACACTTTTATATACTGCACTGATAGAGTGCTGAGCGCCTCCTTCCCATGACACACTTCTATATACTGCACTGATATCATAGAGTGCTGAGCGCCTCCCTCCCATGACACACTTCTATAGACTGCACTGATATCATAGAGTGCTGAGCGCCTCCATCCCATGACACACTTCTATATACTGCAACAATATCATAGAGTGCTGAGCGCCTCCATCCCATGACACACTTCTATATACTGCACTGATATCATAGAGTGCTGAGCGCCTCCATCCCATGACAGACTTCTATATACTGCACTGATATCATAGAGTGCTGAGCGCCTTCATCCCATGACACACTTCTATATACTGCAACAATATCATAGAGTGCTGAGCGCCTCCCTCCCATGACACACTTCTATATACTGCACTGATATCATAGAGTGCTGTGCTCCTCCCTCCCATGACACACTTCTATATACTGCAACGATATCATAGAGTGCTGAGCGCCTCCATCCCATGACACACTTCTATATACTGCACTGATATCATAGAGTGCTGAGTGCCTCCCTACCATGACACACTTCTATAAACTGCACTGATATCATAGAGTGCTGAGCGCCTCCCTCCCATGACACACTTCTATATACTACACTGATATCATAGAGTGCTGAGCGTCTTCATACCATGACACACTTCTATATACTGCACTGATATCATAGAGTGCTGAGCGCCTCCCTCCCATGGTACACTTCTATATACTGCACTGATATCATAAAGTGCTGAGCGCCTCCATCGCATGACACCCTTCTATATACTGCACTGATATCATAGAGTGCTGAGCGCCTCCATTCCATGACAGACTTCTATAGACTGCACTGATATCATAGAGTACTGAGCGCCTCCATCCCATGACACACTTATATATACTGCAGCGATATCATAGAGTGCTGAGCGCCTCCATCCCATGACACACTACTATATACTGCACTGATATCATAGAGTGCTGAGCGCCTCCATCCCATGACACACTTCTATATGCTGCAACGATATCATAGAGTGCTGAGCACCTCCATCCCATGACACGCTTCTATATACTGCACTGATATCATAGAGTGCTTAGCGCCTCACAGCCCGGATGGTGCAGGAGCTTCAATCCCATGACACACTTCTATATACTGCAACAATATCATAGAGTGCTGAGCGCCTCTCTCCCATGACACACTTCTATATACTGCACTGATATCATAGAGTGCTGTGCTCCTCCCTCCCATGACACACTTCTATATACTGCAACAATATCATAGAGTGCTGAGCGCCTCCATCCCATGACACACTTCTATATACTGCACTGATATCATAGAGTGCTGAGTGCCTCCCTATCATGACACACTTCTATATACTGCACTGATATCATAGAGTGCTGAGCGCCTCCATCCCATGACACACTACTATCTACTGCACTGATATCATAGAGTGCTGAGCGCCTCCATCCCATGACACACTTCTATATACTGCAACGATATCATAGAGTGCTGAGCGCCTCCATCCCATGACACACTTCTATAGACTGCACTGATATCATAGAGTGCTGAGCGCCTCCCTCCCATGGCACACTTCTATATACTGCACTGATATCATAGAGTGCTGAGCGCCTTCCTCCCATGACACACTTCTATATATTGCACTGATATCATAGAGTGCTGTGCGCCTCCATCCCATGACACACTTCTATATACTGCACTGATATCATAGAGTGCTGAGCGCCTTCATCCCATGACACACTTCTATATACTGCAACAATATCATAGAGTGCTGAGCGCCTCCATCCCATGACACACTTCTATATACTACAACGATATCATAGAGTGCTGAGCGCCTCCATCCCATGACACACTTCTATATACTGCAATGATATCATAGAGTGCTGAGCGCCTCCATCCCATGACACACTTCTGTATACTGCAACGATATCATACAGTGCTGAGCGCTTCCATCCCATGACACACTTCTATAGACTGCACTGATATCATAGAGTGCTGAGCGCCTCCCTCCCATGGCACACTTCTATATACTGCACTGATATCATAGAGTGCTGAGCGCCTTCCTCCCATGACACACTTCTATATACTGCACTGATATCATAGAGTGCTGAGCGCCTCCATCCCATGACACACTTCTATAGACTGCACTGATATCATAGAGTGCTGAGCGCCTCCATCCCATGACACACTTCTATATACTGCACTGATATCACAGAGTGCTGAGCGCCTTCATCCCATGACACACTTCTATATACTGCAACAATATCATAGAGTGCTGAGCGCCTCCATCCCATGACACACTTCTATATACTGCAACGATATCATAGAGTGCTGAGCGCCTCCATCCCATGACACACTTCTATATACTGCAACGATATCATAGAGTGCTGAGCGCCTCCATCCCATGACACACTTCTGTATACTGCAACGATATCATACAGTGCTGAGCGCTTCCATCCCATGACACACTTCTATATACTGCAACGATATCATAGAGTGCTAAGCGCCTCCATCCCATGACACACTTCTATATACTGCACTGATATCATAGAGTGCTGAGCGCCTCCCTCCCATGACACACTTCTATATACTGCAACGATATCATAGAGTGCTGAGCGCCTCCATCCCATGACACACTTCTATATACTGCACTGATATCATAGAGTGCTTAGCGCCTCCTTCCCATAACACACTTATATATACTGCAACGATATCATTGAGTGCTGAGCGCCTCCAACCCATGACACACTTCTATATACTGCACTGATATCATAGAGTGCTGAGCACCTCCCTCCCATGACACACTTCTATATATTGCACTGATTTCATAGAGTGCTGAGCGCCTCCCTCCCATGACACACTTATATATACTGCACTGATATCATAGAGTGCTGAGCGCCTCCATCCCATGACACACTTCTATATACTGCTATAATATCAGAGAGTGCTGAGCGCCTCCATCCCATGACACACTTCTATGGACTGCACTGATATCATAGAGTGCTGAGCGCCTCCATCCCATGACACACCTCTATATACTGCTCTGATATCATAGAGTGCTGAGCGCCTCCAACCCATGACACACTTCTATATACTGCACTGATATCATAGAGTGGTGAGCGCCTCCCTCCCATGACACACTTCTATATACTGCAATGATATCATAGAGTGCTGAGCGCCTCCCTCCCATGACACACTTTTATATACTGCAATGATATCATAGAGTGCTGAGCGCCTCCCTCCCATGTCACACTTCTATATACTGCAATGATATCATAGAGTGCTGAGCGCCTCCATCCCATGACACACTTCTATATACTGCACTGATATCAGAGAGTGCTGAGCGCCTCCCTCCCATGACACACTTTTATATACTGCAACGATATCATAGAGTGCTGAGCGCCTCCAACCCATGACACACTTCTATATACTGCACTGATATCATAGAGTGCTGAGCGCCTCCCTTCCATGACACACTTCTTTATATTGCACTGATATCATAGAGTGCTGAGCGCCTCCCTCTCATGACACACTTTTATATACTGCACTGATATCATAGAGTGCTGAGCGCCTCCCTCCCATGGCACACTTCTATATACTGCACTGATATCATAGAGTGCTGAGCGCCTCCATCCCATGACACACTTCTATATACTGCACTGATATCATAGAGCGCTGAGCGCCTCCCTTCCATGACACACTTCTTTATATTGCACTGATATCATAGAGTGCTGAGCGCCTCCCTCTCATGACACACTTTTATATACTGCACTGATATCATAGAGTGCTGAGCGCCTCCCTCCCATGGCACACTTCTATATACTGCACTGATATCATAGAGTGCTTAGCGCCTCCCTCCCATGACACACTTCTATAGACTGCACTGATATCATAGAGTGCTGAGCGCCTCCCTCCCATGACACACTTCTATATACTGCAACAATATCATAGAGTGCTGATTGCCTCCCTTCCATGACACACTTTTATATACTGCAACGATATCATAGAGTGCTGAGCGCCTCCATCTCATGACACACTTATATATACTGCACTGATATCATAGAGTGCTGAGCGCCTCCATCCCATGACACACTTCTCTATACTGCAATAATATCAGAGAGTGCTGAGCGCCTCCATCCCATGACACACTTCTATATACTGCACTGATATCATAGAGTGCTGAGCGCCTCCATCCCATGACACACTTCTATATACTGCACTGATATCATAGAGTGCTGAGCGCCTCCCTTCCATGACACACTTCTTTATATTGCACTGATATCATAGAGTGCTGAGCGCCTCCCTTTCATGACACACTTTTATATACTGCACTGATATCATAGAGTGCTGAGCGCCTCCCTCCCATGGCACACTTCTATATACTGCACTGATATCATAGAGTGCTGACCGCCACCCTCCCATGACACACTTGTATATACTGCACTGATATCATAGAGTGCTGAGCACCTCCCTCCCATGACACACTTCTATATACTGCACTGATATCATAGAGTGCTGAGCGCCTCCATCCCACGACACACTTCTATATACTGCACTGATATCATAGTGTTCTGAGCACCTCCCTCCCACGACACACTTCTATATACTGCAACAATATCATAGAGTGCTGATTGCCTCCCTCCCATGACACACTTTTATATACTGCAACGATATCATAGAGTGCTGAGCGCCTCCATCTCATGACACACTTATATATACTGCACTGATATCATAGAGTGCTGAGCGCCTCCATCCCATGACACACTTCTCTATACTGCAATAATATCAGAGAGTGCTGAGCGCCTCCATCCCATGACACACTTCTATGGACTGCACTGATATCATAGAGTGCTGAGCGCCTCCATCCCATGACACACCTCTATATACTGCACTGATATCATAGAGTGCTGAGCGCCTCCCTCCCATGACA
Organism: Aquarana catesbeiana; assembly: GCF_042186555.1. Classification (NCBI taxonomy): domain Eukaryota; kingdom Metazoa; phylum Chordata; class Amphibia; order Anura; family Ranidae; genus Aquarana; species Aquarana catesbeiana. Next base: position 206,591,684 of record NC_133324.1, read on the forward strand.
CACTTCTATAGACTGCACTGATATCATACAGTGCTGAGCGCCTCCATCCCATGACACACTTCTATATACTGCACTGATATCTGAGAGTGCTGAGCGCCCTTCTCCCATGACACACTTATATATACTGCAACGATATCATAGAGTGCTGAGCGCCTCCAACCCATGACACACTTCTATATACTGCACTGATATCATAGAGTGCTGAGCGCCTCCAACCCATGACACACTTCTATATACTGCACTGATATCATAGAGTACTGAGCGCCTCCATCCCATGACACACTTCTATAGACTGCACTGATATCATAGAGTGCTGAGCGCCTCCCTCCCATGACACACTTCTATAGACTGCACTGATATCATAGAGTGCTGAGCGCCTCCCTCCCATGACACACTTCTATAGACTGCACTGATATCATAGAGTGCTGAGCGCCTCCATCCCATGACACACTTCTATATACTGCACTGATATCATAGAGTGCTGAGCGCCTCCCTCCCATGTTACACTTCTAGATACTGCAACGATATCATAGAGTGCTGAGCGCCTCCATCTCATGACACACTTATATATACTGCACTAATATCATAGAGTGCTGAGCGCCTCCATCCCATGACACACTTCTATATACTGCAATAATATCAGAGAGTGCTGAGCGCCTCCATCCCATGACACACTTCTATGGACTGCACTGATATCATAGAGTGCTGAGCGCCTCCATCCCATGACACACCTCTATATACTGCACTGATATCATAGAGTGCTGAGCGCCTCCCTCCCATGACACACTTCTATAGACTGCACTGATATCATAAAGTGCTGAGCGCCTCCATCCCATGACACACTTCTATATACTGCTCTGATATCTGAGAGTGCTGAGCGCCTTCCTCCCATGACACACTTATATATACTGCAACGATATCATAGAGTGCTGAGCGCCTCCAACCCATGACACACTTCTATATACTGCACTGATATCATAGAGTGCTGAGCGCCTCCAACCCATGACACACTTCTATATACTGCACTGATATCATAGAGTACTGAGCGCCTCCATCCCATGACACACTTCTATTGACTGCACTGATATCATAGAGTGCTGAGCGCCTCCCTCCCATGACACACTTCTATAGACTGCACTGATATCATAGAGTGCTGAGCGCCTCCCTCCCATGACACACTTCTATAGACTGCACTGATATCATAGAGTGCTGAGCGCCTCCATCCCATGACACACTTCTATATACTGCACTGATATCATAGAGTGCTGAGCGCCTCCCTCCCATGTCACACTTCTAGATACTGCAAGGATATCATAGAGTGCTGAGCGCCTCCATCTCATGACACACTTATATATACTGCACTGATATCATAGAGTGCTGAGCGCCTCCATCCCATGACACACTTCTATATACTGCAATAATATCAGAGAGTGCTGTGCGCCTCCATCCCATGACACACTTCTATGGACTGCACTGATATCATAGAGTGCTGAGCGCCTCCATCCCATAACACACCTCTATATACTGCACTGATTTCATAGAGTGCTGAGCGCCTCCCTCCCATGACACACTTCTATAGACTGCACTGATATCATAGAGTGCTGAGCGCCTCCATCCCATGACACACTTCTATATACTGCACTGATATCTGAGAGTGCTGAGCGCCTTCCTCCCATGACACACTTATATATACTGCAACGATATCATAGAGTGCTGAGCGCCTCCAACCCATGACACACTTCTATATACTGCACTGATATCATAGAGTGCTGAGCGCCTCCAACCCATGACACACTTCTATATACTGCACTGATATCATAGAGTACTGAGCGCCTCCATCCCATGACACACTTCTATAGACTGCACTGATATCATAGAGTGCTGAGCGCCTCCCTCCCATGACACACTTCTATAGACTGCACTGATATCATAGAGTGCTGAGCGCCTCCCTCCCATGACACACTTCTATAGACTGCACTGATATCACAGAGTGCTGAGCGCCTCCATCCCATGACACACTTCTATATACTGCACTGATATCATAGAGTGCTGAGCGCCTTCATCCCATGACACACTTCTATATACTGCACTGATATCATAGAGTGCTGAGCGCCTCCATCCCATGACACACTTCTATAGACTGCACTGATATCAGAGAGTGCTGAGCGCCTCCCTCCCATGACACACTTCTATATACTGCACTGATATCATAGAGTGCTGAGCGCCTCCATCCCACGACACACTTCTATATACTGCACTGATATCATAGTGTTCTGAGCGCCTCCCTCCCACGACACACTTCTATATACTGCAACAATATCATAGAGTGCTGAGTGCCTCCCTCCCATGACACACTTTTATATACTGCAATGATATCATAGAGTGCTGAGCGCCTCCCTCCCATGTCACACTTCTATATACTGCACTGATATCATAGAGTGCTGAGCGCCTCCCTCCCATGAAATACTTCTATATACTGCACTGATATCATAGAGTGCTGACCGCCTCCCTCCCATGACACACTTCTATATACTGCACTGATATCATAGAGTGCTGAGCACCTCCCTCCCATGACACACTTCTATATACTGCACTGATATCATAGAGTGCTGAGCGCCTCCATCCCACGACACACTTCTATATACTGCACTGATATCATAGTGTTCTGAGCACCTCCCTCCCACGACACACTTCTATTTACTGCAACAATATCATAGAGTGCTGATTGCCTCCCTCCCATGACACACTTTTATATACTGCAATGATATCATAGAGTGCTGAGCGCCTCCATCTCATGACACACTTATATATACTGCACTGATATCATAGAGTGCTGAGCGCCTCCATCCCATGACACACTTCTATATACTGCAATAATATCAGAGAGTGCTGAGCGCCTCCATCCCATGACACACTTCTATGGACTGCACTGATATCATAGAGTGCTGAGCGCCTCCATCCCATGACACACCTCTATATACTGCACTGATATCATAGAGTGCTGAGCGCCTTCCTCCCATGACACACTTCTATAGACTGCACTGATATCTGAGAGTGCTGAGCGCCTTCCTCCCATGACACACTTATATATACTGCAACGATATCATAGAGTGCTGAGCGCCTCCAACCCATGACACACTTCTATATACTGCACTGATATCATAGAGTGCTGAGCGCCTCCAACCCATGACACACTTCTATATACTGCACTGATATCATAGAGTACTGAGCGCCTCCATCCCATGACACACTTCTATAGACTGCACTGATATCATAGAGTGCTGAGCGCCTCCCTCCCATGACACACTTCTATAGACTGCACTGATATCATAGAGTGCTGAGCGCCTCCCTCCCATGACACACTTCTATAGACTGCACTGATATCATAGAGTGCTGAGCTCCTCCCTCCCATGACACACTTCTATATACTGCACTGATATCATAGAGTGCTGAGCGCCTCCCTCCCACGACACACTTCTATATACTGCACTGATATCATAGTGTTCTGAGCGCCTCCCTCCCACGACACACTTCTATATACTGCAACAATATTATAGAGTGCTGAGTGCCTCCCTCCCATGACACACTTTTATATACTGCAATGATATCATAGAGTGCTGAGCGCCTCCCTCCCATGTCACACTTCTATATACTGCACTGATATCATAGAGTGCTGAGCGCCTCCCTCCCATGACACACTTCTATATACTGCACTGATATCATAGAGTGCTGAGCGCCTCCCTCCCATGACACACTTCTATATACTGCACTGATATCATAGAGTGCTGAGCGCCTCCCTCCCATGACACACTTCTGTATACTGCACTGATATCATAGAGTGCTGAGCGCCTCCATCCCACGACACACTTCTATATACTGCACTGATATCATAGTGTTCTGAGCGCCTCCCTCCCACGACACACTTCTATATACTGCAACAATATCATAGAGTGCTGAGTGCCTCCCTCCCATGACACACTTTTATATACTGCAATGATATCATAGAGTGCTGAGCGCCTCCCTCCCATGTCACACTTCTAAATACTGCAACAATATCATAGAGTGCTGAGTGCCTCCATCTCATGACACACTTATATATACTGCACTGATATCATAGAGTGCTGAGCGCCTCCATCCCATGACACACTTCTATATACTGCAATAATATCAGAGAGTGCTGAGCGCCTCCATCCCATGACACACTTCTATGGACTGCACTGATATCATAGAGTGCTGAGCGCCTCCATCCCATGACACACCTCTATATACTGCACTGATATCATAGAGTGCTGAGCGCCTCCCTCCCATAACACACTTCTATATACTGCACTGATATCATAGAGTGGTGAGCGCCTCACAGCCCGGACGGTGCAGGAGCTTCAATCCCTTGAAACACTTCTATATACTGCAACAATATCATAGAGTGCTGAGCACCTCCATCCCATGACACACTTCATATACTGCAACGATATCATAGAGTGCTGAGCGCCTCCCTCCCATGACACACTTCTATATGCTGCAACAATATCATAGAGTGCTGAGCGCCTCCCTCTCATGACACACTTTTATATACTGCACTGATATCATAGAGTACTGAGCGCCTCCATCCCATGACACACTTCTATAGACTGCACTGATATCATAGAGTGCTGAGCGCCCCCCTCCCATGACACACTTCTATAGACTGCACTGATATCATAGAGTGCTGAGCGCCTCCCTCCCATGACACACTTCTATAGACTGCACTGATATCATAGAGTGCTGAGCGCCTCCATCCCATGACACACTTCTATATACTGCACTGATATCATAGAGTGCTGAGCGCCTTCATCCCATGACACACTTCTATATACTGCACTGATATCATAGAGTGCTGAGCGCCTCCATCCCATGACACACTTCTATAGACTGCACTGATATCATAGAGTGCTGAGCGCCTCCCTCCCATGACACACTTCTATATACTGCACTGATATCATAGAGTGCTGAGCGCCTCCATCCCACGACACACTTCTATATACTGCACTGATATCATAGTGTTCTGAGCGCCTCCCTCCCACGACACACTTCTATATACTGCAACAATATCATAGAGTGCTGAGTGCCTCCCTCCCATGACACACTTTTATATACTGCAATGATATCATAGAGTGCTGAGCGCCTCCCTCCCATGTCACACTTCTATATACTGCACTGATATCATAGAGTGCTGAGCGCCTCCCTCCCATGAAATACTTCTATATACTGCACTGATATCATAGAGTGCTGAGCGCGTCCCTCCCATGACACACTTCTATATACTGCACTGATATCATAGAGTGCTGAGCGCCTCCCTCCCATGACACACCTCTATATACTGCACTGATATCATAGAGTGCTGAGCGCCTCCATCCTACGACACACTTCTATATACTGCACTGATATCATAGTGTTCTGAGCACCTCCCTCCCACGACACACTTCTATATACTGCAACAATATCATAGAGTATTGAGTGCCTCCATCCCATGACACACTTCTATAGACTGCACTGATATCATAGAGTGCTGAGCGCCTCACAGCCCGGACGGTGCAGGAGCTTCAATCCCTTGAAACACTTCTATATACTGCAACAATATCATAGAGTGCTGAGCACCTCCATCCCATGACACACTTCATATACTGCAACGATATCATAGAGTGCTGAGCGCCTCCCTCCCATGACACGCTTCTATATGCTGCAACGATATCATAGAGTGCTGAGCGCCTCCCTCTCATGACACACTTTTATATACTGCACTGATATCATAGAGTACTGAGCGCCTCCATCCCATGACACACTTCTATAGACTGCACTGATATCATAGAGTGCTGAGCGCCTCCCTCCCATGACACACTTCTATAGACTGCACTGATATCATACAGTGCTGAGCGCCTCCCTCCCATGACACACTTCTATAGACTGCACTGATATCATAGAGTGCTGAGCGCCTCCATCCCATGACACACTTCTATATACTGCACTGATATCATAGAGTGCTGAGCGCCTTCATCCCATGACACACTTCTATATACTGCACTGATATCATAGAGTGCTGAGCGCCTCCATCCCATGACACACTTCTATAGACTGCACTGATATCATAGAGTGCTGAGCGCCTCCCTCCCATGACACACTTCTATATACTGCACTGGTATCATAGAGTGCTGAGCGCCTCCATCCCACGACACACTTCTATATACTGCACTGATATCATAGTGTTCTGAGCGCCTCCCTCCCACGACACACTTCTATATACTGCAACAATATCATAGAGTGCTGAGTGCCTCCCTCCCAAGACACGCTTCTATATACTGCAATGATATCATAGAGTGCTGAGCGCCTCCCTCCCATGTCACACTTCTAGATACTGCAACGATATCATAGAGTGCTGAGCGCCTCCATCTCATGACACACTTATATATACTGCACTGATATCATAGAGTGCTGAGCGCCTCCATCCCATGACACACTTCTATATACTGCAATAATATCAGAGAGTGCTGAGCGCCTCCATCCCATGACACACTTCTATGGACTGCACTGATATCATAGAGTGCTGAGCGCCTCCATCCCATGACACACCTCTATATACTGCACTGATATCATAGAGTGCTGAGCGCCTCCCTCCCATGAGACACTTCTATAGACTGCACTGATATCATACAGTGCTGAGCGCCTCCATCCCATGACACACTTCTATATACTGCACTGATATCTGAGAGTGCTGAGCGCCTTCCTCCCATGACACACTTATATATACTGCAACGATATCACAGAGTGCTGAGCGCCTACAACCCATGACACACTTCTATATACTGCACTGATATCATAGAGTGCTGAGCGCCTCCAACCCATGACACACTTCTATATACTGCACTGATATCATAGAGTACTGAGCGCCTCCATCCCATGACACACTTCTATAGACTGCACTGATATCATAGAGTGCTGAGCGCCTCCCTCCCATGACACACTTCTATAGACTGCACTGATATCATAGAGTGCTGAGCGCCTCCATCCCATGACACACTTCTATATACTGCACTGATATCATAGAGTGCTGAGCGCCTCCCTCCCATGTCACACTTCTAGATACTGCAACGATATCATAGAGTGCTGAGCGCCTCCATCTCATGACACACTTATATATACTGCACTGATATCATAGAGTGCTGAGCGCCTCCATCCCATGACACACTTCTATATACTGCAATAATATCAGAGAGTGCTGAGCGCCTCCATCCCATGACACACTTCTATGGACTGCACTGATATCATAGAGTGCTGAGCGCCTCCATCCCATGACACACCTCTATATACTGCTCTGATATCATAGAGTGCTGAGCGCCTCCAACCCATGACACACTTCTATATACTGCACTGATATCATAGAGTGGTGAGCGCCTCCCTCCCATGACACACTTCTATATACTGCAATGATATCATAGAGTGCTGAGCGCCTCCCTCCCATGACACACTTTTATATACTGCAATGATATCATAGAGTGCTGAGCGCCTCCCTCCCATGTCACACTTCTATATACTGCAATGATATCATAGAGTGCTGAGCGCCTCCATCCCATGACACACTTCTATATACTGCACTGATATCAGAGAGTGCTGAGCGCCTCCCTCCCATGACACACTTATATATACTGCAACGATATCATAGAGTGCTGAGCGCCTCCAACCCATGACACACTTCTATATACTGCACTGATATCATAGAGTGCTGAGCGCCTCCCTTCCATGACACACTTCTTTATATTGCACTGATATCATAGAGTGCTGAGCGCCTCCCTCTCATGACACACTTTTATATACTGCACTGATATCATAGAGTGCTGAGCGCCTCCCTCCCATGGCACACTTCTATATACTGCACTGATATCATAGAGTGCTGAGCGCCTCCCTCCCATGACACACTTCTATAGACTGCACTGATATCATAGAGTGCTGAGCGCCTCCATCCCATGACACACTTCTATATACTGCACTGATATCATAGAGTGCTGAGCGCCTCCATCCCATGACACACTTCTATATACTGCACTGATATCATAGAGTGCTGAGCGCCTCCCTTCCATGACACACTTCTTTATATTGCACTGATATCATAGAGTGCTGAGCGCCTCCCTCTCATGACACACTTTTATATACTGCACTGATATCATAGAGTGCTGAGCGCCTCCCTCCCATGGCACACTTCTATATACTGCACTGATATTATAGAGTGCTTAGCGCCTCCCTCCCATGACACACTTCTATAGACTGCACTGATATCATAGAGTGCTGAGCGCCTCCCTCCCATGACACACTTCTATAGACTGCACTGATATCATAGAGTGCTGAGCGCCTCCCTCCCATGGCACACTTCTATATACTGCACTGATATCATAGAGTGCTGAGCGCCTTCCTCCCATGACACACTTCTATATACTGCACTGATATCATAGAGTGCTGAGCGCCTCCATCCCATGACACACTTCTATAGACTGCACTGATATCATAGAGTGCTGAGCGCCTCCATCCCATGACACACTTCTATATACTGCACTGATATCATGGAGTGCTGAGCGCCTTCATCCCATGACACACTTCTATATACTGCAACAATATCATAGAGTGCTGAGCGCCTCCATCCCATGACACACTTCTATATACTGTAACGATATCATAGAGTGCTGAGCGCCTCCATCCCATGACACACTTCTATATACTGCAACGATATCATAGAGTGCTGAGCGCTTCCATCCCATGACACACTTCTATATACTGCAACGATATCATAGAGTGCTGAGCGCCTCCATCCCATGACACACTTCTATATACTGCACTGATATCATAGAGTGCTGAGCGCCTCCCTCCCATAACACACTTATATATACTGCAACGATATCATTGAGTGCTGAGCGCCTCCAACCCATGACACACTTCTATATACTGCACTGATCTCATAGAGTGCTGAGCACCTCCCTCCCATGACACACTTCTATATATTGCACTGATTTCATAGAGTGCTGAGCGCCTCCCTCCCATGACACACTTTTATATACTGCACTGATATCATAGAGTGCTGAGCGCCTCCCTCCCATGACACACTTCTATAGACTGCACTGATATCATAGAGTGCTGAGCGCCTCCATCCCATGACACACTTCTATATACTGCAACAATATCATAGAGTGCTGAGCGCCTCCATCCCATGACACACTTCTATATACTGCACTGATATCATAGAGTGCTGAGCGCCTCCATCCCATGACAGACTTCTATATACTGCACTGATATCATAGAGTGCTGAGCGCCTTCATCTCATGACACACTTCTATATACTGCACTGATATCATAGAGTGCTGAGCGTCTTCATCCCATGACATACTTCTATATACTGCACTGATATCATAGAGTGCTGAGCGCCTCCCTCCCATGGTACACTTCTATATACTGCACTGATATCATAGAGTGCTGAGCGCCTACCTCCCATGACACACTTCTATATACTGCACTGATATCATAGAGTGCTGAGCGCCTCCATCGCATGACACACTTCTATATACTGCACTGATATCATAGAGTGCTGAGCGCCTCCATTCCATGACAGACTTCTATAGACTGCACTGATATCATAGAGTACTGAGCGCCTCCATCCCATGACACACTTATATATACTGCAGTGATATCATAGAGTGCTGAGCGCCTCCATCCCATGACACACTTCTATATACTGCAACGATATCATAGAGTGCTGAGCACCTCCATCCCATGACACACTTCAATATACTGCACTGATATCATAGAGTGCTGAGCGCCTCACAGCCCGGATGGTGCAGGAGCTTCAATCCCATGACACACTTCTATATACTGCAACAATATCATAGAGTGCTGAGCGCCTCCCTTCCATGACACACTTCTATATACTGCACTGATATCATAGAGTGCTGTGCTCCTCCCTCCCATGACACACTTTTATATACTGCAACGATATCATCGAGTGCTGAGCGCCTCCATCCCATGACACACTTCTATATACTGCACTGATATCATAGAGTGCTGAGTGCCTCCCTACCATGACACACTTCTATAAACTGCACTGATATCATAGAGTGCTGAGCGCCTCCATCCCATGACACACTTCTATATACTGCACTGATATCATAGAGTGCTGAGCGCCTCCCTTCCATGACACACTTCTTTATATTGCACTGATATCATAGAGTGCTGAGCGCCTCCCTCTCATGACACACTTTTATATACTGCACTGATATCATAGAGTGCTGAGCGCCTCCCTCCCATGGCACACTTCTATATACTGCACTGATATTATAGAGTGCTTAGCGCCTCCCTCCCATGACACACTTCTATAGACTGCACTGATATCATAGAGTGCTGAGCGCCTCCCTCCCATGACACACTTCTATAGACTGCACTGATATCATAGAGTGCTGAGCGCCTCCCTCCCATGGCACACTTCTATATACTGCACTGATATCATAGAGTGCTGAGCGCCTTCCTCCCATGACACACTTCTATATACTGCACTGATATCCTAGAGTGCTGAGCGCCTCCATCCCATGACACACTTCTATAGACTGCACTGATATCATAGAGTGCTGAGCGCCTCCATCCCATGACACACTTCTATATACTGCACTGATATCATGGAGTGCTGAGCGCCTTCATCCCATGACACACTTCTATATACTGCAACAATATCATAGAGTGCTGAGCGCCTCCATCCCATGACACACTTCTATATACTGTAACGATATCATAGAGTGCTGAGCGCCTCCATCCCATGACACACTTCTATATACTGCAACGATATCATAGAGTGCTGAGCGCTTCCATCCCATGACACACTTCTATATACTGCAACGATATCATAGAGTGCTGAGCGCCTCCATCCCATTACACAATTCTATATACTGCACTGATATCATAGAGTGTTGAGCGCCTCCCTCCCATGACACACTTCTATATACTGCAACGATATCATAGAGTGCTGAGCGCCTCCATCCCATGACACACTTCTATATACTGCACTGATATCATAGAGTGCTGAGCGCCTCCCTCCCATAACACACTTATATATACTGCAACGATATCATTGAGTGCTGAGCGCCTCCAACCCATGACACACTTCTATATACTGCACTGATATCATAGAGTGCTGAGCACCTCCCTCCCATGACACACTTCTATATATTGCACTGATTTCATAGAGTGCTGAGCGCCTCCCTCCCATGACACACTTTTATATACTGCACTGATAGAGTGCTGAGCGCCTCCTTCCCATGACACACTTCTATATACTGCACTGATATCATAGAGTGCTGAGCGCCTCCCTCCCATGACACACTTCTATAGACTGCACTGATATCATAGAGTGCTGAGCGCCTCCATCCCATGACACACTTCTATATACTGCAACAATATCATAGAGTTCTGAGCACCTCCATCCCATGACACACTTCTATATACTGCACTGATATCATAGAGTGCTGAGCGCCTCCATCCCATGACAGACTTCTATATACTGCACTGATATCATAGAGTGCTGAGCGCCTTCATCCCATGACACACTTCTATATACTGCACTGATATCATAGAGTGCTGAGCGTCTTCATCCCATGACATACTTCTATATACTGCACTGATATCATAGAGTGCTGAGCGCCTCCCTCCCATGGTACACTTCTATATACTGCACTGATATCATAGAGTGCTGAGCGCCTACCTCCCATGACACACTTCTATATACTGCACTGATATCATAGAGTGCTGAGCGCCTCCATCGCATGACACACTTCTATGTACTGCACTGATATCATAGAGTGCTGAGCGCCTCCATTCCATGACAGACTTCTATAGACTGCACTGATATCATAGAGTACTGAGCGCCTCCATCCCATGACACACTTATATATACTGCAGTGATATCATAGAGTGCTGAGCACCTCCATCCCATGACACACTTCAATATACTGCACTGATATCATAGAGTGCTGAGCGCCTCACAGCCCGGATGGTGCAGGAGCTTCAATCCCATGACACACTTCTATATACTGCAACAATATCATAGAGTGCTGAGCGCCTCCCTCCCATGACACACTTCTATATACTGCACTGATATCATAGAGTGCTGTGCTCCTCCCTCCCATGACACACTTCTATATACTGCAACGATATCATAGAGTGCTGAGCGCCTCCATCCCATGACACACTTCTATATACTGCACTGATATCATAGAGTGCTGAGTGCCTCCCTACCATGACACACTTCTATAAACTGCACTGATATCATAGAGTGCTGAGCGCCTCCCTCCCATGACACACTTCTATATACTACACTGATATCATAGAGTGCTGAGCGTCTTCATCCCATGACACACTTCTATATACTGCACTGATATCATAGAGTGCTGAGCGCCTCCCTCCCATGGTACACTTCTATATACTGCACTGATATCATAAAGTGCTGAGCGCCTCCATCGCATGACACCCTTCTATATACTGCACTGATATCATAGAGTGCTGAGCGCCTCCATTCCATGACAGACTTCTATAGACTGCACTGATATCATAGAGTACTGAGCGCCTCCATCCCATGACACACTTATATATACTGCAGCGATATCATAGAGTGCTGAGCGCCTCCATCCCATGACACACTACTATATACTGCACTGATATCATAGAGTGCTGAGCGCCTCCATCCCATGACACACTTCTATATGCTGCAACGATATCATAGAGTGCTGAGCACCTCCATCCCATGACACGCTTCTATATACTGCACTGATATCATAGAGTGCTTAGCGCCTCACAGCCCGGATGGTGCAGGAGCTTCAATCCCATGACACACTTCTATATACTGCAACAATATCATAGAGTGCTGAGCGCCTCTCTCCCATGACACACTTCTATATACTGCACTGATATCATAGAGTGCTGTGCTCCTCCTTCCCATGACACACTTCTATATACTGCAACGATATCATAGAGTGCTGAGCGCCTCCATCCCATGACACACTTCTATATACTGCACTGATATCATAGAGTGCTGAGTGCCTCCCTATCATGACACACTTCTATATACTGCACTGATATCATAGAGTGCTGAGCGCCTCCATCCCATGACACACTACTATCTACTGCACTGATATCATAGAGTGCTGAGCGCCTCCATCCCATGACACACTTCTATATACTGCAACGATATCATAGAGTGCTGAGCGCCTCCATCCCATGACACACTTCTATAGACTGCACTGATATCATAGAGTGCTGAGCGCCTCCCTCCCATGGCACACTTCTATATACTGCACTGATATCATAGAGTGCTGAGCGCCTTCCTCCCATGACACACTTCTATATACTGCACTGATATCATAGAGTGCTGAGCGCCTCCATCCCATGACACACTTCTATATACTGCACTGATATCATAGAGTGCTGAGCGCCTTCATCCCATGACACACTTCTTTTTTCAAATATAAGTTTATTCAGGTGCAGGAAGGCCAGGGGCCAAATAATACATTTTGGACATAAATATTCAACGAGGGCGCAGCCTCAATCATCAATGTAAATAACAAAATATTAATAACAACTTCCAATACAGAGTCCTTCACAGAGCAGCAAAGAAAGAAAAAAAAAAAAACACAAAACAAAAAGACTGTGGGCATGTAAAGGAATACCACTCTGTTTTGTTACTCATATCTAGTTGAAAGGCCCTTTTTTTCCCCACCATTTTCCATTTTCCAAGATAAAGTATCTTTACAGTATAGTTGAAGAGAAAAAATTAAATGAAAGGCAAAGAAAAGGAGAGGGGCAAGAGTAGAGAGAGAGGGAGATAAGGGGATGGGTCAGGTGGGGGAGGGAAATGGGACACATGGATTCGGCAACCCACTATGTCCTGTAACTGTTACTATTGGTTAACCGTCTGCCGTGTTTCCTGGGTCTGATAGAAGATCACGTCCCTCATCCGAAAATATAAATAGCAACCATCTTGTCCAGGTTTTGTCATACAGCTCTTTTTGATTACGTGCGGTGAGGATAAGATCCTCCATGTTTCTAACCTCCTCCACTTTCCTGAGCCACATTCCCATACTTGGGGTTCTGGTCGTTTTCCAGAGAAGTGGAATACACGCTTTTGCCGCATCTAGGAGATGACGGGTCAGGGATTTTTTGTATGCCTTTCTGGACATTGTGGTTGCGTGAAGCAGAAAGACAGCTGGGTCAGCTGAGACGTGGCGTTCTGTGAACTTTTGTATGGTCTGTTGAATAGATCTCCAAAACCGTTCCAGCCTAGGGCAGGACCAGAACACATGAAGGATCGTACCCAACTCTTCGCCACATCTCCAGCAGAGACCTGATGAGGATGGGAAGAATTTCTTTAGCTTCGCGGGTGTGTTGTACCATCTAGTGAGCACTTTGTAGTTTGTTTCCTGTGTCTTAGTGCATGTTGAGGACTTAAATGTAAAGTGTAAAATGTTCTGTTTTTGCTTTGATGTAAGGGTACACTGTAAGTCTCTTTCCCATGTTTCAAGCGCGGGTAGTTGGAAGTTGTTTGGGGGGTTGTTTATCAGCTGGTATGTCAGTGACAAAGAATGGGGCAGGTCACCCTCTTCCGTGCAGTACAATTCGTAGGTGGACAACACTCGTTCAAATTGTGTCGGCGAGGGGAGAGATCTAAGGAAGTGGCTGAGTTGGTGAGCTCTCCAAAAATCTAAACGGAACGGGCCCTCCCGTCGCATAAGGTCCGTAGCCGAGACCCACTTACCATTTGTAATGAAGTGGGATGCTTGCGAGAGGCCCATGTTGCGTAGGGACCTAAAGATTGGATCGAGACATCCCGGGCTAAATTCAGGAGTGCCTAGTATTGGACGTAATGGGGAAACCGATGGGTCGAGGTGTAGTCGAGCAAAGAGCGATGCGCAAGTACGTATGGTAACCCCTATCAAAGGGTGCTTCTTTACGTTTTCCGGCAATACGCCGTGACACCAGGGGGCCCTGTTTAACGGTACTGGGCACTGGCTCTGTTCTATGTGTGTCCATAGCTTCGTGTGTTGGTGGCGGTTCCAATCGATAAGTCTAGTCAGGTGGGTTGCTTGTTGATACCTATGGAGGTCCGGTACTGCAAGACCTCCATATGTTTTAGGTAGGGTGATTAGTCTTTTATTGATTCTGGGTCTCTTATGTGCCCAGATAAATTTAGAGAAAAGGGCACTGGTCTGGGTGAAATAATGCGAGGGTATATGGACTGGTAACGCCTGTAACAGGTACAGGAATTTTGGTAGGATGGACATTTTCAGGATGTTGCATCTACCAAACCAGGAATGTAGACCTGTGTTCCAAGTGGAGAGAAGGGATCTGACCGAGTTTAGAAGTGGAGGGAAGTTTAGGTCAAATGTTTGGGATAATTTGGGGGGGATGTATGTACCAAGATATTTTAGAGCTGTAGTGGTCCACTTAAATTTAAAGTTATTCTGTAGGGCAGCTAAATGACGCGGGGAGATCCCCACTCCCATAGCCTCTGATTTGCTAAAGTTGATCTTCAGATTAGATATGTTACCATAAGATTTAAACTCTTGAAGAAGGTTGGGCAGGGAGACTGCTGGATTGGTGAGAGTAAACAGCATGTCATCTGCATATGCTGCTATTTTCTGTTGTGTCTCTCCCATAATTACCCCCGTAATGTCTGGATGTGCACGTACAGTCCGCAGGAAAGGTTCCAACGACAGGGCGAACAGAAGCGGAGACAGGGGACATCCCTGGCGGGTTCCGTTCCGTATTGCAAATGGGGCCGACAAAATCCCATTAGCACGAACCCTCGCCGAGGGATTGGAGTATAGTGATTCTATCCAAGTCAGCATCCTGCCTCCAAGACCTATATGTTTCAAGACCGAGGTCATAAAACGCCAATCCACCCTGTCGAAGGCCTTCTCCGCGTCCGTGCTCAAAAAGATACAAGGTGTCTTATGTTGGTTAACTACATGTAAGATATTCAGGACTTTGGTCGTGTTATCCCTGGCCTCTCTAGTTGGGATAAACCCAACTTGATCCAAGTGAATCAGTGACGGGAGATATGTTTGGAGTCTAGTGGACAGTATTTTTGTAAAAATTTTTAGATCTAAATTTAGTAGTGAGATTGGCCTATAGCTACCGCACATCCCCGCATCTTTTCCCTCCTTTGGAATTACTGCAATATGTGCTAGCAGTGTGTCTCTAGGGATATGTGTACTTGAATCCAGTGAGTTAAAGAATTTGTGCATGTGGGCTCCCAGGGACGGTAGTAAGGATTTATAGTATAGGGCTGTAAAGCCATCCGGTCCCGGTGCTTTCCCTAGCTTCATGACTTTAACTGCACTTTGAATTTCCTCCAGAGAAATGGGTTCATCCAGTAACTCACTGGCTTCAGCAGGTAGTTTGGGCATTCCAGATTTACACAGATAATCCTCTATGTGGGGTTGTGATGTGGGTGTCTGCTGCAAATCATATAGGGACGAGTAAAAGTCTTTGAATTCCGTGGCTATCTGCTGTGGGAGAGTCATCTTCTGTCCAGAAGAAGACATTATGTGGGGGATATAATTTGCCGATTGTTGTTCCCGAAGTGACTTGGCCAGCAACTTCCCACACTTATTCCCTGACTCATAAGACACTCTTCTACATATTTGTATTGCAGCTTTCGCTCTAAATTGCATCAGCTCCGTGATTTTGTTGCGTAAGAGCAGAAGTTCTGCCTCTCCCTGAGATGTTTGGGCATGTTTATGTCTTGCCTCCGCTAAGTGAAGGTCCTTTAGGAGAACCGTCAGTTGGTTTGTACGGTCTCGTTTGATTCGTGCCCCATGTTTGATTAGGATGCCGCGGATCACCGCTTTATGGGCCTCCCAAACAATACCAGGGTCACTATCAGGGGTATTGTTGTGTTTAAAATAGAATTCTAATTCTCTTATGACATCCCTAAGGACCTCTTCGTCCTGTAGGAGGCTTTCATTTAATCTCCAGGTCTTTGGTCTGTCCGTAGTGTTGTCAGTCAGGGCGTACGTCAAGAGGACTGGAGCGTGGTCTGACCACGTAATAGAGCCTATCTTGGAGTCTCTAAGGGCATGCAATTGGGCATGTGGTATCAGAAAGTAGTCAATCCTGGAGTATTGTTTATAGGGGTTAGAGTAAAAGGTGTAGTCACGTTCTTTCGGATGTAGGAGCCGCCATACATCAACCAGCTGTGCCCTATGTAATGTTTTAGAAATCCTTTTCCTAGTCCTAGGAGTGATAGAGGAGGTCCCCGAGGAGGTGTCCTCAGAGGGGATAAGCGGGACATTCAAATCCCCCCCCACTATAAGATGGCCTCTCGTAAATGTCGTTAGGTCTTCTAATACCTTACCCAGAAAGTTGTCTTGTTGGGTGTTTGGTGCATAGATGTTCGCTAGGGTCACCGTGATACCCCCAATCTCCCCCCTGAGGAACAGATATCTCCCCTCTGGATCAAGCCTTGTATCCGTACACTTCCATGGTACTCTGTTGGAGATCAATATGGATACTCCGCGAGTTTTAGTAGATCCATTCGTGGCGTGATACACCACAGGGAAGTGCCTACTCCGCAAGGCAGGGAGACCTCCATCTTTGAAGTGCGTTTCCTGAATTAGGGCTAGGTCAGTCTTATAGCGTTTTAGGTCTTGTAACAACATGCGGCGTTTTTCCGGCACGTTCAGACCCTTCGCGTTCAAAGAGAGGACGTTCACCGAATCCATGTCTCCCGATCAGGGATGAGGGAAGGTAGGGGGGTAGAGGTAAGTGAAGGAAGAGGTTCAATAGATATAGAAACAGGAAACAGTATAGGAAGAAAGAGAATAATTAGAGACTAGGGAACCCAGTCTAGTACAAAATTTATTTCTAAGTAGGTAGCACACTAGTGCTAAGACGCTCTCTGGAACTAGTCCAGCAATCGAGCGCTGGCCTAATTAGGGTAGTGGAGAGAAATAGCCAGCAAGGAGTTCGCCGGCTACCCCTCTGCATCCCTTGGTAATGTGAAATGTGTCTACATTTATCTTATGACGGTCAAAATACAAATTTGAACGAAGGCACCAAATTCGGTTCTGGGAAAGTATGACATATATTTTTATTGCGTAAACTATATGTGTGGCTGTACCACTTATGTCTTACACTATTATAGGTTCCAAACAGCTCCTATTTTCTAACAAAGCAACATCAAAAACTGTGGCTTGCCTAGCAGTTAACTTAAGCATTCTGCCAAAGCTGCACTCATGTACAATATGGCTATGTCGGGTGGGTCAATCAAAGGACACAGCTATAGAAATCCTGCCTCGATCGAAGACCTCCCCCACCCATCCTTACAAGCCAGGTCCCGTATCACCTCCCTCTCCAGTGTTATAACTTAAACATAGGATACAGGTCTGCTACCATCCGAAATAAGCAAAAAGAGACTCAAGTAGAGCCTTATACCTGAGAGGAGTGTCCCAATGTCCGGATGAACATATTAACACCATGCTTCTTCGTTGTTTCTCATGCTTCCGTTTAGCTCCAGCAGGGAAAGTCTTGATTTATTCATCGTGTGAAATGTTCACAAGTAAAGTATGTGCAGATTTCTCCGTCTATAGCTGGATATCTGCATTATGCATGTATGTGACATTGAGAGCCAATGTTTCTCCTTGGGAATTCTCTCTTGCTTCTCCCCTTTTTCCTCTTGGATCTGTGGCATCAAGTACATGTTAGGGGGCTTTGGGGTTTACACAGTCAGGACCTCTAACCTTTGCGATATAACGATCACCATGTATAATCCGAGGGGTCTCTACCCGAACGGGAGATCGGGTCGGGACGGAGCCGAATAACCACCATCAATCCGAGTGTCGGCATACTGCAGGCAGGCAAAAAAACGGGAAAAACAACAACGAAAGATTTGCCAAACAAAGGAAGGGGACACAAAACTCCCTTCTAAAGAACGAACACATGGAGCTGCTTGTACCTCCGCGGAGACCCTTCATTACGGCTCCCTCCTTTCCTCTGCTGAGGGCGAGCGGTTCCTTCTGCGGGCTCTCTGCTGACGTGGTGGGAGCCGGTTTCGGCGTTGATCGTTGCCTGCTCGGCTCCTCGGATTTGGGACAAATGCCAGCCAGTCCGGCACCGGAATCGGCTCCGCAGCTATGAATTCAAAAAAGGCTGGCAGCTCTGATGGGGTGCGCAGGTTGAAGAAGGTAGATCCCTTACGGAACGTGACTGTCAGCGGGTACCCCCAGCGATACGTGCAGCCTTGTCGCTTAGCGAGCTCTAGAGCCGGCCTCAGTAGTGCTCTCCTCTGAAGTGTTGCTCTGGAAAGGTCAGGGAGGATTTTAATCATAGCACCTTCCCAGTCCACCTCACCCTGATCCCATGCTTTCCTCAGAAGGAGTTCTTTCTGGGTGTAGCGATGGAGCCTACACAGAACATCCCTGGGTCTCTCCGGAGCAGCCAGCCTGGGGCCAAGTGTTCTATGTACCCGATCTAACTCTAGAAGCGGTGGCGCCGTGCCCAGGAGCTTGTGGAAGATGGCCGTGACCGTCGTTGCCAGGTCCTCTGCGGTTGTGGTTTCAGGTATACCCCGCAGCCGCAAATTATTGCGGCGGCTGCGGTCTTCCAAATCCTCCAAATGAAGTTGTAAGTCCACCGCCCTGGCAGCCTGTGTCTCATGCGATCTCTCTAGGGCTAGTACCCGCTGTGTAAGGGAGGATACCGACAGGTCAGTGGAGTCTACCTTGGCTGTAAGATCTTGAACTTCTGTCCTCAGCTCTTGCATATCTCGGCTGTGCGCCTCCTCCAGTCTGAGGATGAGGGACTCCATGTCCGATCTAGAGGGCAAGGCCTCAATATCCGCCTTGGTGGGTAGGGTTTGCAGAATGCTCCGGAGGTCCTCCGGAATGCCGCTGTGTCGCTGCGACGAGCTCGCCATGCCTGTCCGGAAGATCTCCGGAATGTCAAATCCCGAGTCTGAGGTCGTGGATGTGAGCGGTGTGATCGGTAAGTCCAGTTCGCTCGTCCCGCTCTGGGTCAGACCACGAGGCGACGTAGCAATGGCGCCTGGAGATGTCCTCTGTTGGTCTTTGAAATATCGCTTAATCCCACTCCGGGGGGTCTGGGAGCTGGAACCGCTGGCTGCAGAACGTGTCCTGTATCTTTTAGTAGATATCATGCCTTGGATTTAATAACGAAAGACCGTCAAATCGAGGGATACCGAGGGGCAATGCCAGGAGCTCACATAGAATGCTTCCTCACTCGGCCATTGCTAAGCCACGCCCGACACACTTCTATATACTGCAACAATATCATAGAGTGCTGAGCGCCTCCATCCCATGACACACTTCTATATACTACAACGATATCATAGAGTGCTGAGCGCCTCCATCCCATGACACACTTCTATATACTGCAATGATATCATAGAGTGCTGAGCGCCTCCATCCCATGACACACTTCTGTATACTGCAACGATATCATACAGTGCTGAGCGCTTCCATCCCATGACACACTTCTATAGACTGCACTGATATCATAGAGTGCTGAGCGCCTCCCTCCCATGGCACACTTCTATATACTGCACTGATATCATAGAGTGCTGAGCGCCTTCCTCCCATGACACACTTCTATATACTGCACTGATATCATAGAGTGCTGAGCGCCTCCATCCCATGACACACTTCTATAGACTGCACTGATATCATAGAGTGCTGAGCGCCTCCATCCCATGACACACTTCTATATACTGCACTGATATCACAGAGTGCTGAGCGCCTTCATCCCATGACACACTTCTATATACTGCAACAATATCATAGAGTGCTGAGCGCCTCCATCCCATGACACACTTCTATATACTGCAACGATATCATAGAGTGCTGAGCGCCTCCATCCCATGACACACTTCTATATACTGCAACGATATCATAGAGTGCTGAGCGCCTCCATCCCATGACACACTTCTGTATACTGCAACGATATCATACAGTGCTGAGCGCTTCCATCCCATGACACACTTCTATATACTGCAACGATATCATAGAGTGCTAAGCGCCTCCATCCCATGACACACTTCTATATACTGCACTGATATCATAGAGTGCTGAGCGCCTCCCTCCCATGACACACTTCTATATACTGCAACGATATCATAGAGTGCTGAGCGCCTCCATCCCATGACACACTTCTATATACTGCACTGATATCATAGAGTGCTTAGCGCCTCCCTCCCATAACACACTTATATATACTGCAACGATATCATTGAGTGCTGAGCGCCTCCAACCCATGACACACTTCTATATACTGCACTGATATCATAGAGTGCTGAGCACCTCCCTCCCATGACACACTTCTATATATTGCACTGATTTCATAGAGTGGTGAGCGCCTCCCTCCCATGACACACTTTTATATACTGCACTGATATCATAGAGTGCTGAGCACCTCCCTCCCATGACACACTTCTATATACTGCAACAATATCATAGAGTGCTGAGCGCCTCCATCCCATGACACACTTCTATATACTGCACTGATATCATAGAGTGCTGAGCGCCTCCATCCCATGCAGAGGCGGCTCTCTAATTAGGCGAAATAGGCGGTGGCCTCAGGCCTCGCAGTCATAGGGGCCTCGCACAGCTGGCTACTTTACCTAATTAGAGAGCCGCCTCTTTCAGCAGCAGAGATCTCCGTCCTGAGTCCCCTCACTCTGCTACAGGGAGAGATAACAGGCGGCAAGTGAGACCTGTGATCGGAGCTCACATACATCTCCGTATCACAGACAGGGAGGGAGAGCCGCTCAGTAGAGTCTGCTCTGACAGATCTCCCCCCTCCCCCTGCTGCCCGCATAGCCAGACAGAAGAGGAGAGAGAGCTTCTGCTCCTCCTCCTCCCGCCCTCTCCTCCTGTGTCTGCCCCGCCCACTCTCCTCGGCAGTGTTCTCTGCTCTGCCTCACAGAAGGGGATGTGTGGGCGGGAAGATTCAAGCTGGAGCCCAGGAAACAGAAAAAGACAAGGGGAGTCTGATCCATCCATCCATCCATCCATTCATCCATCCATCCATCCAGTCCCTCCTGCCTCCCAGTGAGTACACTGATGTAGGGGATGCTCTTCCTTCCCTTCTTCCTCCATCCCCCTCTCTTTCTTTCCATTCTTTTTGTCTCTTTCTTTCTCTTTCCTTCATTCTTTCCCCATCCCCCTCTCCTTCTTTCTTTCTTTCTTTCTTTCTTTCTTTCTTTCTTTCTTTCTTTCTTTCTTTCTTTCTTTCTTTCTTTCTTTCTTTCTTTCTTTCTTTCTTTCTTTTTCTTTCCTTCTTTCTTTCATTCCATCTTTTCTCTTTCCTTCCTTCTTTCTCCACCCCCTTCTATTTCTTTCCTTCCATCTTTCTTTCTCTCCTTCCATCTTTCTTTCTCTCCTTCCATCTTTCTTTCTCTCCTTCCATCTTTCTTTCTTTCTTTCTTTCTTTCTTTCTTTCTTTCTTTCTTTCTTTCTTTCTCTCCTTCCATCTGTCTTTCTTTCTTTCTCTTTCTTTCCTTTCATCTTTCTTTCTTTCTCTTTCTTTCCTTACATCTTTCTTCCTTTCCATCTTTCTTTTTCTTTCTTCCTTTCCATCTTTCTTTTTCTTTCTTTCTTTTTCTCTCTCTTTCTTTCTTTCCTTACATCTTTCTTTCTTTTCCATCTTTTTTTCTCTTTCTCTTTCTTTCCTTTCCATCTTTCTTTCTCTCTCTCTCTCTCTCTCTCTCTTTCTTTCCTTTCCATCTTTCTTTCTCTCTTTCTTTCTTTCCTTCCATCTTTCTTTCTCTTTCTTTCTTTTTCTTTCTCTCTCTCTTTCTCTTTCTTTCCTTTCCATCTTTCTTTCTGTCTTTCTTTCTTTCCTTCCATCTCTCTTTCTCTTTCTTTCCATCTTTCTTTCTCTCTTTCTCTCTTTCTCTACCCATCCCCCTTTATTTCTCTCTTTGTGACAGCCTACCAGAATAGGTAGGATCTGTGAGAGCAGCTTCCCTGTGCAGCTCTGCTTGAGGAAAATATATCTTTATTATGCCCACTTACCTACCCCCTGTACTGTCCACTCCCCTATATCTTTCTTTCTTTCTTTCCTTCCATCTTTCTTTCCTTCCATCTTTCTTTCCTTCCATCTGTCTTTCTTTCTTTCTTTCTCTTTCTTTACTTCCATCTGTCTTTCTTTCTCTTTCTTTCCTTCCATCTTTCTTTCTCTTTCTTTCCTTCCATCTTTCTTTCCTTCCATCTTTCTTTCTTTCCATCCTTCTTTCTTTCTTTCCATCTTTCTTTCTTTCTTTCTTTCCATCTTTCTTTCTTTCCATCCTTCTTTCTTTCTTTCCATCTTTCTTTCCTTCCATCCTTCTTTCTTTCTTTCCATCCTTCTTTCTTTCTTTCTTTCTTTCCATCTTTCTTTCCATCTTTCCATCTTTCCATCTTTCCATCTTTCCTTCTTTCCTTCTTTCTTTCCTTCTTTCTTTCTGTACTGTACTGTCCACTGTACCCTCCTAATACAGTTCATAATACAGTGGGGCCTCATGTCTAAGTTTTGCCTAAGGCCTCACAAAGTCTAGAGCCGCCTCTGATCCCATGACACACTTCTATATACTGCACTGATATCATAGAGTGCTGAGCGCCTCCATCCCATGACAGACTTCTATATACTGCACTGATATCATAGAGTGCTGAGCGCCTTCATCCCATGACACACTTCTATATACTGCACTGATATCATAGAGTGCTGAGCGTCTTCATCCCATGACATACTTCTATATACTGCACTGATATCATAGAGTGCTGAGCGCCTCCCTCCCATGGTACACTTCTATATACTGCACTGATATCATAGAGTGCTGAGCGCCTACCTCCCATGACACACTTCTATATACTGCACTGATATCATAGAGTGCTGAGCGCCTCCATCGCATGACACACTTCTATATACTGCACTGATATCATAGAGTGCTGAGCGCCTCCATTCCATGACAGACTTCTATAGACTGCACTGATATCATAGAGTACTGAGCGCCTCCATCCCATGACACACTTATATATACTGCAGTGATATCATAGAGTGCTGAGCGCCTCCATCCCATGACACACTACTATATACTGCACTGATATCATAGAGTGCTGAGCGCCTCCCTCCCATGACACACTTCTATATACTGCAACGATATCATAGAGTGCTGAGCGCCTCCATCCCATGACACACTTCTATAGACTGCACTGATATCATAGAGTGCTGAATGCCTCCCTCCCATGACACACTTCTATAGACTGCTGATATCATAGAGTGCTGAGCGCCTCCATCCCATGACACACTTATATATACTGCACCGATATCATAGAGTGCTGAGTGCCTCCATCCCATGACACACTTCTATATACTGCACTGATATCATAGAGTGCTGAGCGCCTCCCTCCCATGACACACTTCTATATACTGCACTGATATCATAGAGTGCTGAGCACCTCCCTCCCATGACACACTTCTATATACTGCAACGATATCATAGAGTGCTGAGTGCCTCCATCCCATGACACACTTCTATATACTGCACTGATGTCATAGAGTGCTGAGCGCCTCCCTCCCATGACACAGTTCTATATACTGCACTGATATCATAGAGTGGTGAGCGCCTCCATCCCATGAGACACTTATATATACTGCACTGATATCATAGAGTGCTGAGCGCCTCCATCCCATGACACACTTCTATATACTGCTCTGATATCATAGAGTGCTGAGCGCCTCCATCCCATGACACACTTCTATATACTGCACTGATATCATAGAGTGGTGAGCACCTCCCTCCCATGACACACTTCTATATACTGCAACGATATCATAGAGTGCTGAGTGCCTCCATCCCATGACACACTTCTATATACTGCACTGATGTCATAGAGTGCTGAGCGCCTCCCTCCCATGACACAGTTCTATATACTGCACTGATATCATAGAGTGGTGAGCACCTCCCTCCCATGACACACTTCTATATACTGCAACGATATCATAGAGTGCTGAGTGCCTCCATCCCATGACACACTTCTATATACTGCACTGATGTCATAGAGTGCTGAGCGCCTCCCTCCCATGACACAGTTCTATATACTGCACTGATATCATAGAGTGGTGAGCGCCTCCATCCCATGAGACACTTATATATACTGCACTGATATCATAGAGTGCTGAGCGCCTCCATCCCATGACACACTTCTATATACTGCTCTGATATCATAGAGTGCTGAGCGCCTCCCTCCCATGACACACTTCTATATACTGCACTGATATCATAGAGTGCTGAGTGCCTCCCTCCCATGACACATTTCTATATACTACACTGATATCATAGAGTGCTGAGTGCCTCCATCCCATGACACACTGCTATATACTGCTCTGATATCATAGAGTGCTGAGCGCCTCCCTCCCATGGCACACTTCTATATACTGCACTGATATCATAGAGTGCTGAGCGCCTCACAGCCGGGATGTGCAGGAGCTTGCATCCCATGACACACTTCTACAGTATCACACAAAAGTGAGTACACTCCTCACATTTTTGTAAATTTTTTATTATATCTATTCATGTGACAACACTGAACAAATTACACTTTACTACAATGTAAAGAAGTGATGGTGTCAAGAGTGTGTGGCGGCAACCAGGTGAGGAGTACAAAAAACAAGTGTGTCTTGCCTACAGTCAAGCATGGTGGTGGGAGTGTCATGGTCTGGGGTTGCATGAGTGCTGTCAGCACTGGGGAGCTACAGTTCATTGAGTGAACCATGAATGCCAACATGTACTGTGACATACTGAAGCAGAGCATGATCCCCTCCCTTCAGAGACTGGGCCACAGGGAAGTATTCAAACATGATAAAGACCCCAAATACACCTCCAAGACAACCACTGCCTTGCTAAAGATGCTGAGGGTAAAGGTATTGGACTGGCCAAGCATGTCTCCAGACCTAAACTCCTATTAAGCATCTGTGGGACATCCTCAAACGGAAGCTGGAGGAGCGCAAGGTCTCCAACATCCACCAGCTCCGTGATGTCATCATGGAGGAGTGGAAGAGAACTCCAGTGGAGTCCTCCGGTGAACTCCATGCCCAAGTGGGTTAAGGCAGTGCTGGAAAATAATGGTGGCCACACAAAATTTTCACACTTTGGGCCCAATTTGGACATTTTCACTTGGAGGTGTACTCACTTTTGTGGGTTTAGAGGTTAATGGCTTTTGTGAGATACTGTATATATATATATATATATATATATATATATATATATATATATATATATATATATATATATATATAAAATTATTGTCTGCAGTGCCCATAGTGTAATTCTATTTTGCAGCCAAATTGATTTCATGGAAGTAAGCTGTTCCCTACTCTGTCCTTGAACTCATCTCTTCAGGGATGTCTATTCCACTTCCACCTTAAAACTGTACTTCTACTTTCTCCACCAGCTCATCCTTCACAGTTAATGCTGTTTGCATAACTTTCCCTCAGTGCCAGGATATGGTCATTCAGTGGTCAGGGCCATGATGCCA
Organism: Aquarana catesbeiana; assembly: GCF_042186555.1. NCBI lineage: Eukaryota > Metazoa > Chordata > Amphibia > Anura > Ranidae > Aquarana > Aquarana catesbeiana. The sequence goes on from NC_133324.1 coordinate 206,618,269, forward strand.
AAATGACACCCTCCTATGACCTGGGATCGCATTCCTAGATGCCATGACCTGGGAAAATGACCTGGGATCCCATTCCTAGATGCCACCACACTTGTCCCAACATCACTATGCAGCTCTGTACAGTATTGTCATGGAACAGGGATACTGCTAGAATTGTAAAAGACTTGGGGCACTCCAGGGTGTATGATGGGGCATAGTTAATTAGAACCTACTCACTGCATGCAGGGCGCATATATACCAAAGTCCTATAACCATAAAATATCCCTTAGTTACAGTGCCATGTCAAAGGGTCTCACAGACTCAAATGCAATCATTTTTGAAAATGGAACCCTTACATTACATAGGTTTTTTTGTATACAATCTGTAGATAGAGAATTAAAACTTTGACGGAGCCTACCTTAAATAGGCATTAAAATGGTTAAGAAACAGAGGTCAGGAGTCAGCAACGCACAGATTGCAGAGGTCAGGAGTACAGTAAGTAACACACACAGATAACAGAGGTCAGGTGTAAGTACCACACAGATAACAGAGGTCAGGAGTAAGTAACATCTGGATTGCAGTGGTCAGGAATAAGTAACGCACAGGGTGCAGAGGTCAGGAATAAGTAACACACAGGGTGCAGAGGTCAGGAGTAATAACACCTGGATTGCAGTGGGCAGGCATAAGTAACACACAGGATGCAGAGGTCAGGAGTAAGTAACACAGAGTGCAGAGGTTAGGAGTAAGCACAGGATGCGGAGTTCAGGAGTAAGTCATGCACAGATAACAGAGGTCAGAAGTAACACACAGGGTGCAAAGGTCAGGAGTAAGCGACACACAGGATGCAGAGGTCAGGAGTTAGTGACGCCCGGATAACAGAAGTCATGAGTAAGTAACACCTGGATTGCAGTGGTTCGGCATAAGTAATGCACAGGATGCAGAGGTTAGGAGTAAGTAATGCACATATAGCCGAGGTCAGGAGTAATCCCTGGATTGCAGTGGTCAGGCATAAGTAACGTACAGGGTGCAGAGGTCAGGAGTACAAAACGCACAGAGTTTGGAGTTCAGGAGTACGGTAAGTAAAGTAAAAAGTGCAGAGGTCAGGAATGAGTAATGCTAAGAGAGCAAACATCAGAAGCAAGTAACACACAGAGTTCAGGGGTCAGGAGTAAGTAATGCACAGAACACAGAGGTCAGGAGTAAGTAATGCACAGATAGCTGAGGCCAGGGGTAAGTAATGCACAGAGTTTGGAATTCAGGAGTAACACCTGGGTTGAGGTGGTCAGGCATAAGTAACACACAGAGTGCAGAGGTCAGGAGTACGTAATGCACAGAGCTTGGAGGTCACGAGTAAGTAAAGTAAAAATTGCAGGTCAGAAGTAAGTAATGCAAGAACAAACAGGACTCTGGATATGGATTTTCTAAGAGTTAATGAAATTGTCACTGGGTACACTGCCTCCGGTTTGGTAGAACGCCACAAAACAGGAACCACTCTCAGGAAAAAGGGAAAGGAACCAGAGCTGAGAATCCACACACATACAATCCAATGAGAGCACCAAACAAACATCCAAAAGTCTAAGGTAAATTAATGATAAAACTGATTCATAGCAGAATAAAGGCAACGTATTTTGGGGGCCAAACACACTCTTACTTTATCAGGCTCCAGAACAAGTATAAATACAAAGGTCATAAATCTAAAAAAGGATAATACAAGTAAAAAATATAAAAATAAAAGTGTATATACCCATGTGTATATACTCGTAATATCTGATTTCAGTAAATAGACTCAAAGATAATAATATCTTACATACAGACACCAGAGGTCACAATATTTCATTAGCAAACAGTGAAACAAATAGAATGATAGACAATACCTCAATAAAAACAGGACAATATTGCAGTCAATATAAATCACATACTCGTCAATGGAATTAAGACCCCTTTCACACCGAGGGCTTTTTGCAGGTGCTATAGCATTAAAAATAGCGCCTGCAATCCGCCCTCAAACAGCTGCTCCATTGTCTCCAATGTGAAAGCCTGAGGGCTTTCACACAGGAGTGGTGCACTGGCAGGGCGTCAGGAAAAGTCCTGCCAGCAGCTTCTTTGGAGCGGTGAAGGAGCGGTGTGTTTACAGCTCCTCCACCGCTCCTGCCCATTGAAATTAATGGGGCAGCGCGGCTATACCGCTGACAAAACGCCGCTATTGTGGTGCATTGCGTGCAGTTTTAACCCTTTCTCGGCCGCTAGCGGGGGTTAAAAGCGCCCTGCTAGTGGCCGAAATGCGCCTCAAATCCGATGGTAAAACGCAGCTAAAAATAGCTGCGTTTTACCGCCGACACTATGGGCGGCTTGGTGTGAAAGCCCTCTAAATGAATTGCTAAGTCTAGAACATAAAACCAAGGTACTCTTTGTGACCACAGGATAGACACACCTGAGAGCACAAAATATTATTAGTGTGGTCATTGTAATTGTGTACCAAAGAGAGAGATACATTTGTATCTCTTATCTATCTTTCTCAAATATATCTCCCCCTTTGTTACACAATTACAATGATTAGACTCCGGCCTCATTTACACTGCAGCTGATAAACGGAGGTTCAGGAACAGCTGGGCATTTTTTTCAGCAGCCCCTGAACTCTCCTCTATGTTATCTTATCTGTCCATGTACACTGAGTAGGTTATACAGTAGTCATTTAGCGCTGGTTCACACTGAGCTGCGGCAATGAAGCCGTGCGAGAGTTCAGCTGAACTCGCACGATTTCACACCCGCATGTCAGTCCCGATTTCAGCGGTGATTTCACAGACATCTGTGTGGGTTTCTGCACAGATGTCAATGGAAGTCGTAACCTGAAATCACAAAAAGTAGTACAGAAACCACTTTTTGAAATCGGTGCGGTGCCGCAAATGAGAGACAGACAGGCAGAGAGAGAGAGAAAGAGACAGACAGGCAGAGAGAGAGAGACAGACAGGCAGAGAGAGAGAGAGACAGACAGGCAGAGAAAGAGAGAGGGAGACAGGCAGAGAGAAAGACAGACAGACAGATAGGCAGAGAGAGACAGACAGGCAGGCAGAGAGAGAGAGACAGACAGGCAGAGAAAGAGAGAGGGAGACAGACAGGCAGAGAGAGAGAGACAGGCAGAAAGAGAGAGAGAGAGACAGGCAGAGAAAGAGAGAGGGAGACAAACAGACAGGCAGAGAGAGAGAGACAGACAGACAGGCAGAGAGAGAGAGAGACAGACAGGCAGAGAAAGAGAGAGGGAGACAAACAGACAGGCAGAGAGAGAGACAGACAGGCAGAAAGAGAGAGACAGACAGGCAGAGAGAGAGACAGACAGAGAGAGAGAGAGAGACAGACAGAGAGAGAGACAGGCAGACAGGCAGAGAAAGAGAGAGGGAGACAAACAGACAAGCAGAGAGAGAGAGAGAGAGAGACAGGCAGAGAGAGAGAGACAGACAGACAGAGAGAGAGACAGACAGGCAGAGAGAGAGACAGACAGACAGACCGGCAGAGAGAGAGAGACAGACAGACAGGCAGAGAGAGAGAGACAAACAGACAGGCAGAGAGAGACAGACAGACAGGCAGAGAGAAAGACAGACAGACAGGCAGAGAGAGAGAAGGACAGGCAGAGAGAAAGAGACAGACATACAGGCAGAGAGAGAGAGACAGACAGGCAGAGAGAGAGGGAAAGACAGACAGGCAGAGAGAAAGAGACAGACAGGCAGAGAGAGAGAAAGAGAGACAGGCAGAGAGAGAGAGACAGACAGGCAGAGAGAGAGAGACAGACAGGCAGAAAGAGAGACAGACAGGCAGAGAGAGAGAGACAGGCAGGCAGGCAGAGAGAGGGAGAGACAGACAGAGAAAGAGAGAGGGAGACAAACAGACAGGCAGAGAGAGAGACAGACAGGCAGAGAGAGAGAGAGAGAGACAGACAGGCATGGAGAGAGAGAAACAGACAGACAGACAGAGAAAGAGACAGACAGGCAGAGAGAGAGAGGGAGGCAGGCAGGCAGAGAAAGAGAGAGAGGGAGACAAACAGACAGGCAGAGAGAGACAGAGAGGCAGAGAGAGAGACAGACAGACAGAGAGAGAGACAGACAGACAGGCAGAGAGAGAGAGACAGACAGGCAGAGAGAGACAGGCAGGCAGAGAGAGAGACAAACAGACAGGCAGAGAGAGAGAGACAGACAGGCAGAGAGAGAGACAGACAGACAAGCAGAGAGAGAGACAGACAGGCAGAGAGAGAGACAAACAGACAGGCAGAGAGAGAGAGACAGACAGGCAGAGAGAGAGACAGACAGGCAGAGAGAGGGAGAGACAGACAGGCAGAGAGAGAGAGAGAGAGACAGGCAGAGAGAGAGAGACAGACAGGCAGAGAGAGACAGACAGATAGGCAGAGAGAGAGAGAGAGAGACAGACAAGCAGAGGGAGAGAGACAGACAGGCAGAGAGAGAGAGAGACAGGCAGAGAGAGAGACAGACAGGCAGAGAGAGAGACAGACAGGCAGAGAGAGAGAGACAGACAGGCAGAGAGAGGGAGAGACAGACAGACAGGCAGAGAGAGAGACATACAGGCAGAGAAAGAGAGAGGGAGACAAACAGACAGGCAGAGAGAGAGAGAGACAGACAGGCAGAGAGAGAGAGAGACAGACAGGCAGAGAGAGAGAGACAGACAGGCAGAGAAAGAGACAGACAGGCAGAGAGAGAGGCAGGCAGAGAGAGAGAGACAGACAGGAAGAGAAAGAGACAGGCAGGCAGAGAGAGGGGCAGGCAGGCAGAGAGAGAGAGAGACAGACAGGCAGAGAGAGAGAGGCAGGCAGGCGGAGAGAGAGAGACAGACAGGCAGAGAGGGAGAGAGAGACAGACAAGCAGAGAGAGAGGCAGGCAGCGAGAGAGAGACAGACAGGCAGAGAGAGAGAGAGACAGACAGACAGGCAGAGAGAGAGAGACAGGCAGAGAGAGAGAGACAGACAGACAGGCAGAGAGAGAGGCAGACAGACAGGCAGAGAGAGAGAGACAGACAGGCAGAGAGAGGGAGAGACAGACAGACAGGCAGAGAGAGACAGACAGACAGGCAGAGAGATGGAAAGACAGACAGACAGGCAGAGACAGACAGGCAGAGAGAGAGAGACAGGCAGAGAGAGAGACAGACAGGCAGAGAGAGAGAGAGAGACAGGCAGAGAGAGAGACAGACAGACAGACAGGCAGAGAGAGAGAGGCAGGCAGGCGGAGAGAGAGAGACAGACAGGCAGAGAGAGAGAGAGACAGACAGACAAGCAGAGAGAGAGAGAGACAGGCAGGCAGAGAGAGAGAGACAGACAGGCAGAGAGAGAGAGACAGACAGACAGGCAGAGAGAGAGAGAGACAGGCAGAGAGAGAGAGACAGACAGACAGGCAGAGAGAGAGACAGACAGGCAGAGAGAGAGAGAGAGGCAGACAGACAGGCAGAGAGAGAGAGACAGACAGGCAGAGAGAGGGAGAGACAGACAGACAGGCAGAGAGAGACAGACAGGCAGAGAGATGGAAAGACAGACAGACAGGCAGAGACAGACAGGCAGAGAGAGAGAGACAGACAGACAGGCAGAGAGAGAGACAGGCAGAGAGAGAGAGACAGACAGACAGGCAAAGAGAGACAGACAGACATGCAGAGAGAGAGAGACAGACATGCAGAGAGAGAGAGACAGACAGGCAGAGAGAGAGAGACAGGCAGAGAGAGAGAGACAGACAGACAGGCAGAGAGAGAGACAGACAGGCAGAGAGAGAGAGACAGACAGGCAGAGAGAGGGAGAGACAGACAGACAGGCAGAGAGAGAGACAGACAGAGAGAGGGAGACAAACAGACAGGCAGAGAGAGACAGACAGGCAGAGAGAGAGAGAGAGACAGGCAGAGAGAGAGAGACAGACAGGCAGAGAAAGAGACAGACAGACAGAGAGAGAGAGGGAGGCAGGCAGGCAGAGAGAGAGAGAGACAGACAGACAGGCAGAGAAAGAGACAGACAGACAGGCAGGCAGAGAGAGGGGCAGGCAGGCAGAGAGAGAGAGAGACAGACAGACAGGCAGAGAGAGAGAGAGGCAGGCAGGTGGAGAGAGACAGACAGGCAGAGAGAAAGAGAGACAGACAGACAAGCAGAGAGAGAGAGAGAGACAGGCAGGCAGGCAGAGAGAGAGAGACAGACAGGCAGAGAGAGAGAGACAGACAGACAGGCAGAGAGAGAGACAGACAGGCAGAGAGAAAGAGAGGCAGACAGACAGGCAGAGAGAGGGAGAGACAGACAGACAGGCAGAGAGAGACAGACAGACAGGCAGAGAGATGGAAAGACAGACAGACAGGCAGAGAGAGAGACAGACAGGCAGAGAGAGAGAGACAGACAGGCAGAGAGAGAGAGACAGACAGGCAGAGAGAGAGAGAGACAGGCAGAGAGAGACAGACAGGCAGAGAGAGAGAGAGACAGACAGGCAGAGAGAGAGAGACAGACAGACAGGCAGAGAGAGAGAGACAGACAGGCAGAGAGAGGGAGAGACAGACAGACAGGCAGAGAGAGACAGACAGACAGGCAGAGAGATGGAAAGACAGACAGGCAGAGACAGACAGGCAGAGAGAGAGAGACAGACAGACAGGCAGAGAGAGAGACAGACAGGCAGAGAGAGAGAGACAGACAGACAGGCAGAGAGAGACAGACAGATAGGCAGAGAGAGAGACAGACATGCAGAGAGAGAGAGACAGACAGGCAGAGAGAGAGAGACAGGCAGAGAGAGAGACAGACAGACAGGCAGAGAGAGAGACAGACAGGCAGAGAGAGAGACAGGCAGAGAGAGGGAGAGACAGACAGACAGGCAGAGAGAGAGACAGACAGACAGAGAGAGGGAGACAGACAGGCAGAGAGAGACAGACAGGCAGAGAGAGAGAGACAGACAGGCAGAGAGAGAGAGACAGACAGGCAGAGAGAGAGAGAGACAGGCAGAGAGAGACAGACAGGCAGAGAGAGAGAGAGAGACAGACAGGCAGAGAGAGAGAGACAGACAGACAGGCAGAGAGAGAGAGACAGACAGGCAGAGAGAGGGAGAGACAGACAGACAGGCAGAGAGAGACAGACAGACAGGCAGAGAGATGGAAAGACAGACAGGCAGAGACAGACAGGCAGAGAGAGAGAGACAGACAGACAGGCAGAGAGAGAGACAGACAGGCAGAGAGAGAGAGACAGACAGACAGGCAGAGAGAGACAGACAGATAGGCAGAGAGAGAGACAGACATGCAGAGAGAGAGAGACAGACAGGCAGAGAGAGAGAGACAGGCAGAGAGAGAGACAGACAGACAGGCAGAGAGAGAGACAGACAGGCAGAGAGAGAGACAGGCAGAGAGAGGGAGAGACAGACAGACAGGCAGAGAGAGAGACAGACAGACAGAGAGAGGGAGACAGACAGACAGGCAGAGAGAGAGACAGACAGGCAGAGAGAGAGAGAGACAGACAGGCAGAGAGAGAGAGACAGACAGGCAGAGAAAGAGACAGACAGGCAGAGAGAGAGAGGGAGGCAGGCAGGCAGAGAGAGAGAGACAGACAGACAGGCAGAGAAAGAGACAGACAGGCAGGCAGAGAGAGGGGCAGGCAGGCAGAGAAAGAGAGAGACAGACAGGCAGAGAGAGAGAGGCAGGCAGGTGGAGAGAGAGAGACAGACAGGCAGAGAGAGAGAGAGAGACAGACAGACAATCAGAGAGAGAGAGAGAGACAGACAGGCAGGCAGAGAGAGAGACAGACAGGCAGAGAGAGAGACAGACAGACAGACAGGCAGAGAGAGAGAGACAGGCAGAGAGAGAGAGAGACAGACAGACAGTCAGAGAGAGAGAGAGAGGCAGACAGACAGGCAGAGAGAGGGAGAGACAGACAGACAGGCAGAGAGAGACAGACAGACAGGCAGAGAGATGGAAAGACAGACAGACAGGCAGAGAGAGAGACAGACAGGCAGAGAGAGAGAGAGACAGACAGGCAGAGAGAGAGAGAGACAGACAGGCAGAGAGAGACAGACAGACAGGCAGAGAGAGAGAGACAGACAGGCAGAGAGAGACAGACAGGCAGAGAGAGAGAGAGACAGGCAGAGAGAGACAGACAGACAGGCAGAGAGAGAGACAGGCAGAGAAAGAGAGAGACACAGAGAGAGAGAGAGAGGGAAAATCTATAGTTAAAGCACACTGCTCTCTCTTCTCTCACAGAATGGCCAAAATAGTTAATAATTTACATATTTTTCATGCTAAAAGTGAGAACAGCAGGGTGGGACTTTGCATGAGGGTGTAGGGGCCGTTCAAAACCCCTCCTCCATCCCAATTAAGTAGTGGAGTATGGAGAGAACAGGTGTGGGACTTTATACAAGGCACATGGGAGCAGAGGTATGAGTTGGGTAAAAATTGAAATTTATTAATGAGAAAAAAAGGTTTTACAAAAATTCATACAGTACATAATTGAGCATAAATAGTACATAAATGATTTTACAAAAGTTCATACAATACATAGTTAGGCACATGGCTCTGCATATGTTGGCACTCAGCTCTAAGGTAGTAGATATTAGATATTAAAAGTGTAATCGAAAACTAATGCATCAAAAATGACAAATATAAATAAATGGATACGAGTAAATAGGAACGTTATATGCATATGGGTTCATATAGTGTACACCTAGCGGTAGATTGGAGCTCTACGTCGTTACGTCGTTTCGGGGCCTTAAAGCCACTCATCAGGAGCGATACCGAGGTGGTACCTATGAGTTGGGGAAATAGTTGTAATGAATGGTGGGAAAATGCAAAGGGAAAAAAATATATATAAGTTATGAATATCATGTTATTGGTTGTAGCTCTGGACTCACAGTAGCGTCTGTGCAGAGGCGACGCGGCCCAAGGTGCCACGCCACCCATGGATGCCCCGTCCCGAAGCCGAGGGGGCATGGTCCGACAGGCGAGACCAACACAACGAACCCCCCAGGTGGGGTCAAAGTATGGAGACAAATGTGTGGGTGGGGGGTGGTCCCAAGATGAGGGAGGATAGGCGCTGGGTGTCTGTGTAAAAAGAAACAAAAATAAAAAAGTGTGAGGTTGAATAGAGTGAAAAACTGGGGCAAGGTGGGGTGTGGGGTAAGACAAAAAAAGTGTGGAGAAAACCGGAGAGGGGGAGGGGGATGGGGGAAAGAGAGAGAGAAGGAGGGAAGAAGGGGGAAAAGGAAAGGGGAAAAAGGGAATATAGAGGGAGAGAAAAGAGAAAAGGAAAGGGGGGGGTGCAGCGGGGGACTGAAAGCAGGGACAGAAGGTAGCGAGGACAAAAGGGGGAAAGTAAGACAAGGGAGCACGATGAAGGAGAGGGGGAACACAGAAGAAAAGTGAGGAACATATTTTTCATGCATTGTGGGCATTTGAGAGGGTCTCCTGAGGTTATCTTTAACCGCTTCCCAACCAGCTGCTGTTGTCATAGGTGGCTGGTTGCCGCAAATCGCCATAGCTGTACGTCGTCGCAGGAACTCGCTTTTGTGGGCACACCGCCGGAGGCAGATCTCCGTTCTGACAGGGGAGATCACACAGATCCTCTCTTTCTGCTATGCAAGAAGACGAATCTGTGTGTTTACCCAGTCACACAGTCCCCCATACAGTTAGAAAACACCTGCAAGGAACACATTTAACCCCTTGATCATCCCTGATGTTAACCCCTTCCCTGCCAGTGTCATTAGTACAATAACAGTGCATATTTTTAGCACTGATTACTGTAATAATGTCACTGGTTCCCAAAAAATTGTCAAAAATGTCAGTTAGGTGTCTGATCTGTCTGCCGCAATGTCGCAGTCCTGCTAAAAATCACTGGTCACCGCCATTACTAGTAAAAACATAATAATTTTGTTATTTTTGTAGATTTTGTAGATGCGATAACTTTTGCGCAAATCAATCAACATACGCTTATTGCAATTTTTTTTACCAAAAATATGTAGCAGAATATATATTGGCCTAAACTGATGAATACATTTGTTTATTTGCATTCTTTTTTGGAAATGTTTTATAGCAGAATGTAAAAAAAGTATTTATTTTTTTTCAAAATTGTTGCTCTTTTTTTGTTTATAGTGCAAAAAATAAAAAATGCAGAGGTAATCAAATACCACCAATAGAAATCTCTATTTGTGGCAAAAAAAGACATCAATTTTGTTTGGGTACAGTATCGCATGACCGCGCAACTGTCAGTAAAAGCAACACAGTGCCGTATCTGAAGCCAGAAGTGACGGCAAAGGTCCGCCTCAAAGTGTTTCACCAATATGGCATCTTCAGGAAGTTCCATGCCGCCATGTTTCTGGAGTTTATATAGTGCCAACTACTTTCTGATTGGTTGACTGCATAAAAATGGCTACGACTTCAGATGTATACTCTGTTGCAACTTCTTAAACAACATTTAAAATGATTTTTTACTGTAATACCGAGTAAGCTCAAATATATCTACTGATTTCTCAGCTTACTATCATGATGTGTTTATTTTCTACACCTAGATCAAAACCGCCAGTTTCTTCGATGCTCTATTTTATATTTTATACCTATGGCTTTGTTTTATTACAGTATGCCCTAAAACCTATTTTAAAAAAAAATAATAATAATAATAATAATAAATTATATAATAAAACATGTATGGCCACTTCTGATGTATTGTGGCGTTTTATCCTGTATATATGGAAACATTTTTATTTTCATTTTGGATAGAGCAAGGGTTATAACCCCTGTCAGATTTTTTTTTTTTATATCTGTATCTTATAGCAGAGATTTCCCTTCACTATCTGTCCTATAGCCAAGCAGGAAGTGAGAGGAAATCCCTGCAAATTAAGGGAATTCCTTGGGGACCCCAGATCACCAGAACTATTCCCCATTGGAAGATTTCCCCTCTATTACTTTTCTGAGGACAATGCAAAATTTGGGATTTTCTTTTAATTTCATTTTTAATGATAATGGTAAACTGGACAAATAAAGAGGGTAATTCTCCCTAAAGGGGCCACAGACAGCAATAAAAACTGACAAGTGTTCTAATCCCTCTGCATTCTATCCAAAACTAAATATAAACCTGTCAAAGCACTCTATTTTAGTCTTTGTGTCCATGTACAGTTGGGCATTTTCAGGCTGAAAAAAAATATCTCAGGAGCGTTCATGCGAAGAGCTGAAGAGCAGAAAAAATGGGCCTAAACATGTCTAAATGCGCCTAAACACTAGACTCATCTAGTTCTTGAGTGTTAGTTAATGCATTCCTATGGCCAAACAAAATTAATATCCTGGCCAATGGAAAGCACTAAAGTGTTACTAAATCCACAACAGTAAAATCAGTCTGTATATGCAGTAAAGCATGCTTGTTATACTCACTGTGGAACCTAAGGTGTTAATCCTCTGCACTGTGTAAAAAGGCTGTTTAATCCCATATGCACAGATCCTTCTCTTCTTCCACTGACTCCAAAACATGTCTGGATAAGACAGGGCCTTTGGAGTCAGGCTGCACATGCTCAGTTTGATGTGTATTGCTAGAGAGTTTTTTTTCTTGGGAGAGTGCATGTGATCAGCACAGGGTCAATGAGCACTGTACAGACAGAGGGTCTAGGGTCCTGGATCCTGATAGGACAGCTCAGTGCAGTATGACAAACTCCTCCTACAAGCTTTACCAGGAACTGATAGAAATCACAAAACTCATATATACTGCTGATGAGATAAGGTATTTAGCAATTTATATTTACTAAAATAATTGCATTTCCATGTTCTGTGTACTGTGGGAGACCCGATATAGTGAATGCAGAGTCCTGGGTTTAGTAACACTTGACACGCCTAAACGTGCTTAGATGCACCTAAACACCTGTGCAATACGCGGCTTTAGGCAAGTTTTTTAAGCAGCATTTCTCCCGCCAGGAGTTTTGGCACACAGAGTACATTTGTTTGATGTTCCAGACCCAGCAATTCATTTAAAGGAGTCACAGAGCTGGTTCCGGCTCTGAAAACATCCCAACCATACAGTCAGGATCCACCCAGATGCCTGGTCCAGCAGTTGGCTCTGCCTGCCGCTCCCATCCTCTCCAAAACCCAGCACTTCAGTGAGCACCTGAGGGGCAGAGCAGAGAGCCTGTGACTGACAATCACCAGCTCTCTGAAGACTGAGAGCTGTGTGATCAGCTTGATCGCTCAGTTCTCGGTCTTAGAACTGGCAGAGGACAGATGCTGCAACCACCTAGGTGAGTATAATATTTTTTTTTGTAAAAACAATACTTTTCTTATTTATATACAGACAGAGAGGGGGGAGGAGTGGGGACAGAGGAAGGGGAGGAGAGAGGACAGGGTGGAGAGAACCGAGAGAGGATAGAGAGAGGGAGGAGGAGGGGGGAAGAGAGGACAGAGAGAGGGAGGAGAAGGGGGAAAGAGAGGACAGAGAGAGGGAGGGGGAGAGGTCAGAGTAGGGGGGAGAAGGGGGAAAGAGAGGACAGAGAGAGGGAGGGGGGAGAGGTCAGAGTAGGGGGGAGAGGACAGAGAGAGGTGGGAGAAGGGGGGGGGAGAGAGGACATATAGAGGGAGTAGGGAGAGAGGATAGAGAAAGAGGACAGAGAAAGGGTGGGGGGAAGAGGTCAGAGTAGGGGGGGGACAGAGAGAGGAGTAGGGAAAAGGACAGAGCGGACAGAGGGAGGGGGAAAGAGAGGACGGAGGGGGGGGCAAGGGGGGAGAGGATGGGGGAGACGACAGATAGAGGGAGTGGGGGAGAGTGGACAGAGGGAGGGGGAGAGAGGACAGAGAGAGGGAGAGGTCAGAGTAGGGGGGAGAGGACAGAGAGAGGTGGGAGAAGGGGGAAGAGAGTACAGAGAGAGGGGAGAGAGGACAGGGGGAAAGGGTAGAGAGGGGGAAAGAGGATAAGGGGGGGGGGCAGGGGGTTGAAGAAGAGAAGAGAAAGGGAAGGGTGATGGGAATAATGAAGGATGGGGGGATAGGGAGAGAGGAGGGCTAGAGGGTGGAGAGAGAGGGGGTGGGGAGGTAGAAGGAGGAGAGGAGGAGGAGGGTCTGACATGTGATAATTGGTATATGTGGATGGTGTTGTACCTCTGTAGGGTTGTAGATATATTTCAGGGTGTTCAGAGCTCCTTCTTCTCACACTACAAAGCCATCCAGACACATGTTAATTCACCTACACTGGGAGTGGGTCTGATACACCATGCATCCACCTCCAGCCTCACACTAAGTGCTCCTTCTCCATAGACATGCTGGACATTGTAGTCCCACAGACTCCCCTCTACAATTGAGCACACGGCAATCCCACCCAGCCTCTGCCTCCATTACACACAGCCCTTTACTCACCCAGCATTGTACAGTACTTTTTCCAGCTCTACGCCCGCTACACCCATCTACTCCACCTGATGGCTCCACCTGACAGAAACTATAATAAAATAGTGCCAGGTGAAGGATTGAATTCAGCAGCCCTCTGCAGGGGGGAACAAATACAGGAACCATGCCCTGTGTCTGTGTCTCTCCCTTGCCCATGGCGAACGCATCTGCTGCCCCTCCCCACGCTACTCCAGTGGTTGGAGACCCCAGATGCCCTTCTAGCGCTGACGTTGATGCCCTCTAAGATCAAAGAACAATAAACCCCCTCTCAGGTGAACAACAAAGTGGCAGTTTCGTACATCCAGAGGCAGGGGGGAAGGGGAACCACAGTATCACCTTGCTGAAGGCAGTTAAACCAATAATGCTATGAGCAAAGGAGAAACCTGTTGGACCTAAGAGCAGTATATTTAATAGTTTAAAATTTATGTGGAAACAGATCTGTTGTCCAGGAGATTCCTGGACAACAACGAGTGGTTCATTCACTCTCACATCTTCAACCAGGTCACCAGCCTTTGGGAATACAACAGATAGACATATTCACCTCAGCAAACAACACCAAATTGCTCAGAATTTAAAAATTCTTAAAACTATTAAGGGATGTGGTGCCAATGACTCTCTGACACCCAGCAATTTATCTACAAAATTACTCCGGTTTATCTCCTGATACCCTCACCATCTGGCAGAGAATGTGAATGCCCTTTCATGCTCATGGAATTGCAGTTAAGCCAACTCCTTTCCTCCTCCTCCTCCTCCACTTATCATGAAATTCCCTACAAAGTTGTTAGGTGGAACTGACAGATGTCTTGGTCATTTTTCCCTATTGGCCAAGAAAAATTTCCTCTAGCAATGTACCTGAGCTTTCCCACTGTGACGGGAGGGCCCGTGGAACTCAGAATACATCTTATGTCTAAGTCACCCTGTGCCATCCTGGCACAGGGTGAGTGAGAAGATATATCTTGGACTACTTAAAATGGGACAGTAATATTTGTCCACAATATGTCCCAGGATGTATGTAGAGACTATTATTGGTTTGGTTGATTCTGAACGCAACCTGTTAATTGAATGAGCTGATCACATTGTCCTCTATACAATGTAGGAGACGGGACGACTCCTATTGAAGCTCATGTTAATTAGGTTAATTAGGTTTTGTTTGTATTGTTAATTGTAATTAGCTCCAGCTATTGTGTTTATACTACTGTGTGAAGCTCGGTGCCCACAAGTCTGGGCGAAAGGTCATGTCTCAGTCACCTAGGCTGTATAAAGGATTAGATAATTAGCTCATGTTAATTAGGTTACAGTTGTATTGTTAGAGGAGGTTCCAACGGCATATAAAGTCTTGTAATTTTGATTCTAAATAAAAGTTAGTCCTGATTTACTCCAAGACTGGTGTTGTCTAGTTCTTGGAGGTTCCTATAGCCAGATCCATTGGACTCGTGTTCCAGAACTTAGGAAGCGGTATATGACGGAAGCACTCAAGCGGAGCGTGGGACATTCCGTGACATTGGTGGCAAGCAGCGGGAAAGCTTCCTGCAGTCTGGGACATCCAAACCTCCACCTGGATCCAAGATCAGGATAGCAGACTTCAGTCACCCCAGCGGAGATATGGACCTGGCATCAGAATTCCCGGGGCTGCTGCGGATCATCCTTTCAACATACACCAGGACTGTGTTTGAGGATGAATACCTGGAGCTTAGGCAGCAAATTCAGGTGGAGCTCTGGATTGCAGCCCTCCGTCTCGCTGGTATAAAACAGGGCAAGTACTTTCCAACCCAAGAGCAACGGGCCAGTGACCAACAGGCATTGCGGATGGCATTCCTGGGAGAGCGGCCCCAGGAGCAATGGGTGACTGAGTTGGACAGGTTGGTCCAGCAGGAGATAGAGCTGGACAATCGTTATCGGGCTCTATCGAGCTGCTATCAGGGCCAAAGTTCACTGTGTTCTGCCCAGCACCAACAGTGGCTTCTGCCTTCTTGAGAGAAGAGGTAGTCGGCCTTTCTCCCACAACACTGACAGGGACATGTGATTTTCTGCCAGCAGCATCTATGGAGTTAAAACAAACTTCTCCAGCTGAAGATCTGGTAACTGAACAGAGGGTCCAAGACCTCTGTCCCACACTTTTACCAATTCCAGAGACTGGGGATTTAATAGACATTTCTGTAGAGGAGGAACCACCTGGCAAACCCCCAGCAGAAGTGCTGGCAACCGGACAGAGGGTCCAAGACCTCTGCCCCACACCTGCAGCAATTGTGGAGGCTCAGGATGAGAAGATGGCAATCACTTCCCAGCAGCAGATACAGGGGGAGAAGGGAGAGGAGTGTGTGTTGTCCCTCCCCAACAGTTGGCCAGGGTGGAGGAAGCGGGCTTTCCTCCCCAGCAAAGATCCGTGTACCTGAGAGACAGTACCATCGACATGTCGTCCCAGCAGCCAGATGAGGGAATGGAAAAGGAAGCAGCCAGCTCACCTCCCCAATGGCAGCTACACAGTTTGGGAGTGGAGGAAGCCAGCCTCCTGCCCCAACGGTTAGTCGGAGCGGAGGATGCGGAATCCCCAGCAGAAGTGCTGGCAACAGGGCAGAGTGCTACCAACCTCTGCCCAGCACCGGCAACAACTACAGAGTTCCAGGGAGGCGGGGCAGTCGGCCTCCCTCTCCAACAGTTAGCCGGAACAGATGGTGTGGGGTTTCCAGCAGAAGGGCTGGCAACAGGGCCGAGGACTGCTGGACTCTGCCCTCAACTAACAGAGGATGGATTTCCTGTGAAGGTGGATGGGACTTCAGTCTCCACCTGTATACCCCAGGGATGCTGGGCAGTGGGCCCAGATCCCCAACAGCATGACGGAGTGAGCCCAGACACCCTGTCTTCTCTCCAGCGGTAGAAAGGATTCCAGGGAGAAGGGCCAGTCCAGGCCTCTCCGCAGCGGCAGATATGTTCTCTGAGAGAGGCAGAGGTTGGCTGGGTGAGTAATGCTTTGTTTGGAACAATTTATTTGGAGTACTGTGTGGGTACAGGCAGTAGAGGACTGGAACTACTTACTAACTTTGGAGTCAACCCGTCTGGGGTCTCCTCCTGTGTTAGTCTTCTGCCGAAAGGGGAGAGATGTGACGGGAGGGCCCGTGGAACTCAGAATACATCTTATGTCTAAGTCACCCTGTGCCATCCTGGCACAGGGTGAGTGAGAAAATATATCTTGGACTACTTAAAATGGGACAGTAATATTTGTCCACAATATGTCCCAGGATGTATGTAGAGACTATTATTGGTTTTTTAAAGGGTAAATTTTATTGAAGTTCACAAGATTATTTTACAATACTATAGCACAGTTCTTTATAACATTACAACAACTTGTATTGCAAAACATTGTATACTGGTAACAATCATTCAGACCTAATATTTGTTAGCATGAAAATAAAACTCTGTCAGTATACAGAATAACCAATGTACTCGTTTCTTATCTAACTGTTTCCTTATTTTATTCCCACTATTTCCTTCAGCCTATATACTCTTTCATTACTTCCAACAGTAAGTCCACTTCTCACCTCGCGTCCATCACACCTGCACATATACATTGTTAAATAAGCTGATATCTGTTATATTACAATCTCTCCGGATACCTTTGTGATCCATTTCCCCCAAATTTTATCAAACTTTTTGTTACTTCCTCTGGCTTGATATGTGAGTTTATACATTGGTAGGGCTTTATTAACCAATCTTAACCAATCTCCAAGAGAGGGAGGGCTCTGTTCCCTCCACCTGAGGGCCAAGGCCTTCTTAGCGTAACAAAATAGTATACGTAGAAGGGTTTTCCATGATGTGGGTAGGTCCTCCTCCTCCAGGTCTCCAAGCAGGCACCTGGCCGGAGAATATATATTTGGAAGCTCTAGCCTTTCCTCCATAAATGCGAGGATTTCCCTCTAGTACGACACCACCCGGGGGCATTGCCACACCATATGGAAGAAATCTCCTACTTCCGCTTTGCAACGGGGACACTCCGGGGAATCCCTCCCTCCCATTTTGTGCAGCCTTTTCGGGGTGTAATACATTCTATGCAAGTAGTTAAATTGAAGCATTTTATCTCTGGCCGAGATCATTGATGACACCGTGGTGTCCAACACCTCCTGCCACGTCTCCTCTGTAAGAGATGGGATATCTTTTTTCCATTGTATGGCCACCCTATCTAGCCCAGGGGAAGAGGGAGCCAACAGCACTGAGTAGTATCTAGAAATCAGTTTTGAGTGGTCTTCCTCAGCAATAAGTTTTTCCATTGCAGATGTGGAGAGATTAATCACACCCCCTCCATATTGAGCCCTGACGGCATGCCTCAACTGGAGGTATCTAAAAAAGGAAGTGTTGGGTATGTTATATTCAGTTTTCAGATCTATAAAGGCTCTGAAATTTCCATTCCTAAACAGCTGATGTGCGTATGTTATCCCATAAACAGCCCAGTGGGCTCCGTCCGGAACCTTGGCTATTTCAGGGAGTTGAGGGTTATGCCACAGCGGAGCATTAGGAGAAACTGCCAGACTAGATCCCCCTATCAACCTATTACATATATGAAATATTTTATATGAGAGCTTTAAAATATTAGACCCCATATTCGGGTACGGACCATTTCTAAACAGGACATTGATCAGTGCTTCGTACGAATGAACCTGGGCAGCTTGAGTGGCCACCGAAGCTATGTTCATCTGCGGGAAGCTCCACCAATGTACATGTGTTAATTGGGCAGCTAGATAATAATATCTTAGGTTCGGTAAAGCTAGCCCACCTGACCTTATGGGTAAATGGAGTGTCTCCATAGATATTCTAGCGGGTTTGGGTCCCCATAGAAACGTACCAAGTGTCTTGTTTATGTCAACAAACCATTTCTTTGGAATGTATACCGGGGCATGCCAGAGTAAGTACAAGAACCTGGGCAGATAAATAATTTTAAATATATTAATTCGCCCAAAAAGGCCAAGGGGGAGTTTGGCCCAGGTCTGTGCACTCTCCTTTAGACGCTTCCAAACCGGTAACAGGTTAATCGACACATACGAGCCCAGTGGCAGCTGTATCTCAACCCCCAGGTATCGAAACCTTGAGACCAAAGATAGTGATATCTCCTGAGAGAGTTTCGGAACATATACGGGGTCAAAAGGAAATATTACGGATTTACTCCAGTTCACTTTGAACCTGGAGTACCTCCCAAAGTCGGATATTCTGTCTAAAGCTATGGGCAATGACCCCTCCGCCTCCTCCAGATATAAAAGCATATCGTCGGCGTATAAAGATGTTTTTTCTTCTCTATCATTAATCTTACATCCCTTGATCTGTTCGTCCGCCCTCAACATCGCCGCCAATGGCTCTATTGCCAGGGCAAACAGCAGGGGCGACAAAGGGCACCCCCGCCGTGTGCCCCTAGCTATATTGAAGAGCCCGGTAATGGAATTATTGATACGTAGTCTAGCCCGAGGTTCCGCATATAGGAGTCCAACCCACCTTACAAATCTTGGGCCGAAACCCAGCCGCTCAAGGACCGCTATGAGGTATGGCCATTCTATAGAGTCGAACGCCTTATGAGTGTCTAGTGACACCACCACCCGAGTATCGGGAACAGGGCCCTTCGATTGTAATATAGTAAAGAGGCGTCTCAGATTTATGGCAGTCGATCTCTCCGGAATAAATCCTGTCTGATCAGGATGGATAATAGATGCTATCACCTTATTGAGACGTTTCGCCAGAATTTTAGCTAGGATTTTTGCGTCCACATTAATAAGGGATATAGGCCTATATGATTCACATAAATCGTGGTCCCTGTGCGGCTTGGGGATCAGTACTATCAGAGCTTCCCTCATAGATTCAGGTAAAATACCCTTATCAAAGGCATCTTCATACATCTCAAGCAACTTAGGGGCTAAGGTTTCCGCATATGCTCTGTACCATTCGACTGGAAAACTATCCAGTCCGGGGGTTTTATTGGGCTTAAGGGACTTTATGGCTGATAATACTTCTTCAGTTGTAAACTGAGCGTCCAGTTCCTCCACCCCCTCCGCCGTAAGCCCTGTCAGGGGTATTGGGGCAAGGTACGTCCGCACCTCCTTCAACTCATAATCCACCCTTGACCTATACAGATCTTTATAGAACGACAAAAATGCATCTGCAACATCATCGTGTGATGTGCAGATTTTCCCATTCGTATCACATATTCTTGGAATAGAAGTTGGGGCCTGCTGGGAATGTGCCAGATATGCCATTAGCTTACTATTTTTATCCCCAAACTCAAAGATCCTTTGTGACTAATAAAGTAATTTTTTCTGAGTTTTTTCTATCAATACTAAATCTAGTTTTCTTATATTATCTCTCCATATTCTATGGGTATCCGAATTAGGGTTTTTAATATATTCTACTTCGGACTCCGTGGCCGTTTGTTCTGCATCTCTGACCTTCCAACCTTTATCAGACTGCAGTTGTTTAACTAAACCTGAGATGGATCCCCGGAGTGTAGCTTTAAATGCATCCCATGTGACCCTAATTGGGACCTCTTTCTTGTTTACTAGCCAAAAATTATTAATGGATGTTGCGGTAGACCTCTCGAAACACTCCTCCTCAAGCCACAAGGGGGTCAACCTCCATACAACATATCCCCTTGGTTTCTCCATGTCAATGGAGAGAAGCATGGGAGAGTGATCCGAGATGGCCCTTGGCAGATAATGAACATCCACTACCCTTGGGAGCAGGTCTCTAGACATAAAGCATAGATCTATCCTAGAGAGTGTATTAAAAGTGGCAGAGAAACAGGAATATTCTTTAACGTCAGGGTGTTTCCACCGCCAAGCCTCCACTAAGTCATAGGGTTCCACACATGCCTCTAGGGGTGAACCTCCTACCGCAGCCATATTAAACCTATCCTTATCTGGGGATAATACAGCATTCAGATCCCCGGCCAGAATGATCGGACCCTCCGCCATTTGCAATGCCTCAGCCATCATCTCCTCCCATACCTTGATTGCAAACGGGGGAGGTATATACACTGCTACCAAGGTATAAGTTTGGTTATTGATAGTTACTGCGAAGGCCACATATCTACCCATAGGATCAAGTTTAACCGTTTTAATAGTGTATAGAAGCGACTTAGCAAACAATATGGACACACCCCTGGCATAGCTGGAATAAGTAGAGTGAAATGCTCTACCTACAAAAGCCCTATGAAGGGCTAACGTTTTGGATCCCACTAGATGTGTTTCCTGAAGGAATATGATATGTGGCCTTCGTTTTAGTATGTATTTAAATACTAGGGCTCTCTTTATTTTTGAATTGAGACCTCTCACATTCCATGAGAGAATATCAAGGGACTGCATCATGGTGAAAATAGAATATAATGGCAGCAGTATATAGGTCTCGGGGGTATAGCAACACTTCCAATCCACCCTCAAAGGGGCGTTCCATGTATTCTTTTTCTAATTCTTGCCCCCTGGAGTAACATGCAAGGATATACTTCCTATCTGTGGGTATATCTAACTTGTACCATACTCTTAAATATAAACATGAACTTTTTTCCTGGTACCATTTTACCCATATCTTAAGCAGTGTTAAACCTTTAGGGTACCCTTCCGTTGCGTGATATAACGTCAAAAACAAAAAGAAAAAAAAAGAACAAAAAGAACAGAAACCAGCTTTGTGATCACTGTAGGTGATCTGAACTCCCTGTCCCCCCACCCTGCCTGCAGCCCCGAACAACCCACAGACTTTCACCCCAAACATTGAAACCAAGAAAACGCTTCCTAAAGGGGGGGTATTCTTCCTGTGCCAGCCGGCCTGGAAGCTTTAGGAAAAAGTATATGTGAGTTTACAGAGTTCTACCGACTCCGCGTTGCTTGAAGATCATTTACTAGTGTTTCTGTCAGGTCGACTGATAGCAGGATCTTGTAAACCGGCATCCAGCAAGCTCAAAAGACATCTTTGATACCTCACAGAGTATGACACATTGGGATTATGTTGATCATTTTTCGTTACACCTCAGGAAGCCTCCCGGGTGCTCGCTGCTAATACTGCTAGCTGTTAGGGACATCACATCTTTATCCTTGTCCAAGAGATTCCAGCCATCTATTCGCCTCTTTGGGTGATGAAAAGAATTGCGTTTGTCCTTTGTGGACCACTCGAAGTTTGGCTGGATAAAGCATGCTGTATGGTAAGCTGCGGTCCCGCAAGCGCTGTTTTACACTTTGAAATGCTGCCCTTTGTTTCTGTGTCGCAGCAGAGAAGTCAGGGAAAATGGAGATTCTGTTATTATTAAACATTAGCTCAGGTAGGTTTCGGGCCTTTTTTAGGATCGTTTCCTTGTCTCTGAAGTAGAGAAAGCGCGCTATCATGGGTCTAGGATATCTCCCAGGAACAGGGGCTCTCAATGGGATCCTATGCGCACGCTCTATGGCGAATAAGTGAGAGAAGCTATCAGTACCAAATACCTGTTTAAGCCAGGACAACAGGAATTCCTCCGGGTTTTTCCCCTCTGTGCCTTCTGGGAATCCCAAGAACCGAAGGTTGTTCCTCCTCAGCCTGTCTTCTATGTCTCCTATTTTGGCCTCCTGGGCTTTGTTGTCCGCCGACAGGTCTCTGACATGCAGCAGCAGGGGGTTAAGATCATCTTCCACTGCACTGATTCTGTGTTTTGTTTGGGTGACTCTCTGCCTCACCTTCTGCACATCATCTTTAAGCAAAGCAAAGTCCACCCTAATGGTTTCTATTTGCGTGGATAAGGCCGCATGGCAGCTTTTTATAGTATCCATAATTTGTAAAAGCGTCGGTTCACCTCCTTGCGTACCGGAGCCGCTCTCCTCAGGTTCCGAACCCGGAGAGGGCAGGGGACGAGCCAGTGGGTCAGTCGGGTCCAGCCAGTCTCTATCCCTCTCGGTACACTCACTGTCAGGCGGAGCTGCTGTAGCAGGCCTCGCTCTCCCCAGCCGGGCGCCATCTTGGGTGACCTCGTGCGCATATTTCGCCAGCTTCTCTGCGGGTGTAGGATCTACACTCGGGCCATATTTCACCATCTTCGGGTGCCCGGGGTGTTCCGCTTTCCGATCCGGTAGTTTTGGGGTGAAAAGGTTCAACCTGCAGGTCCACAGGATTCGTCAGGATTTAGCCGCGGTCGGAGCTCTGAAGAAAAGCTTCCTCACATACCGGAAGTTGGACACGCCCCCGACTATTATTGGTTTGGTTGATTCTGAACGCAACCTGTTAATTGAATGAGCTGATCACATTGTCCTCTATACAATGTAGGAGACGGGACGACTCCTATTGGAGCTCATATTAATTAGGTTAATTAGGTTTTGTTTGTATTGTTAATTGTAATTAGCTCCAGCTATTGTGTTTATACTACTGTGTGAAGCTCGGTGCCCACAAGTCTGGGCGAAAGGTCATGTCTCAGTCACCTAGGCTGTATAAAGGATTAGATAATTAGCTCATGTTAATTAGGTTACAGTTGTATTGTTAGAGGAGGTTCCAACGGCATATAAAGTCTTG
This sequence comes from Aquarana catesbeiana, assembly GCF_042186555.1. Taxonomy (NCBI): domain Eukaryota; kingdom Metazoa; phylum Chordata; class Amphibia; order Anura; family Ranidae; genus Aquarana; species Aquarana catesbeiana. The sequence goes on from NC_133324.1 coordinate 206,641,090, forward strand.
TAATTTTGATTCTAAATAAAAGTTAGTCCTGATTTACTCCAAGACTGGTGTTGTCTAGTTCTTGGAGGTTCCTATAGCCAGATCCATTGGACTCGTGTTCCAGAACTTAGGAAGCGGTATATGATGGAAGCACTCAAGCGGAGTGTGGGACGTTCCGTGACACCCACCGATGACCATTCCTCCCTTTCCTTGTCGCCTTACACAGGAAATTGCGACCCATAGATGGCTTTATTCCTAAAGTTTCCTCTTCTTTACACTTGCCCAGCACTTGGACTCTTGCAGCCTTTCCAGATCCAAAAAACTTTTCTCTCATGTGTTGGATCTATCTAGAGTCCTCAAGGCCTACCTGGTGGCCACAGAACCCTTCACACAATCAAATAGATTGTTCATCATTCCCTGGGGAACAATAAGGAGAAAGAGGCCTCCTCCAGAACCCTAACTTCTTGGATCGTGAAACAATACAGAAAGCATACACGCTGGAAGGCAGGGAGCCTCCTTCAAAGGTAAGGACCCATTCCACCAGGGTAGTGGCCGCATCCTGGGCAGCCTGGACCCCATCTGTAGAGCAGCTACCTCGTCTCTGCAGCACACTCCATCCCTTGCTGGCACTCCTGCAATGGTTGCAGCATAACCCACACTACTACCTATAGTGATTGAGCCGGAGCGGCACACTAAACAAACCATGGATCTTAACGAAAGTACAGTGCCTTGAAAAAGTATTCATACCCCTTGAAATTTTCCACATTTTGTCATGTTACAACCAAAAACATAAATGTATTTTTTGGGATTTTTTGTGATAAACCAAATCACAGTGGCACATAATTGTGAAGTGGCAGAAAACTGAAAAATGTTTTTCAAAATTTTTACAAATTAATATCTGAAAAGTGTGGCATGCATTTGTATTCAGCCCCCGAGTCAATATTTTGTAGAACCACCTTTCGCTGCATTTACAGCTGCAAGTCTTTTTGGGTATATCTCTACCAGCTTTGCACATCTAGAGATGTGCAAAGCTGGTATTTGCAAAATAGCTCAAGCTCTGTAAGATTGGATGGAGAGCGTCAGTGAACAGCAATTTTCAAGTCTTGCCACAGATTCTCAATTGGATTTAGGTCTAGACTTTGACGACTTTGACTAGGCCATTCTAACACATGAATGTGCTTTGATCCAAATCATTCCATTGTAGCTCTGGCTGTATGTTTAGGGTCGTTGTCCTGCTGGAAGGTGAACCTCTGCTCCAGTCTCAAGTCTTTTGCAAACACGAACAGGTTTTCTTCTAAGATTGCCCTGTATCTGGCTTCATTCATCTTCCCGTAAACTCTGACCATCTTCCATGTCCCTGCTGAAGAAAAGCATTCCCACAACATGATGCTGCCACCACCATATTTCACGGTGGGGATGGCGTGTTCAGGGTGATGTGCAGTGTTAGTTTTTCCGCCACACATAGCGTTTTGCTTTTAGGTCAAACAATTCAATTTTGGTCTCAAATGACCAGAGCACCATCTCCCACATGTTTGCTGTTTCCCCCACATGGCTTCTCGCAAACTGCAAACGGGAATGCTGATGGCTTTCTTTAAACAATGGCTTTCTTCTCACTCTTCCATGAGGCAAGATTTGTGGAGTGCATAACTAATAGTTGTCCTGTGGACAAATTCTGCCCCCCTGAGCTGTGGATCTCAGCAGCTCCTCCAGAGTTACCATGGGCCTCTTGGCTGCTTCTCTGATTAAGGCTCTCCTTGCCCAGACTGTCAATTTAGGTGGACGGCCATGTCTTGGTAGGTTTGTTGTTGTGCCATACTCTTTTCATTTTCGGATGATGAATTGAACAGTGCTCCGTGAGATGTTCAAAGCATTGGATATTTTTTTATAACCTAACCCTGCTTTAAACCACTCCTTATTCCTTATGACCTGTCTGGTGTGTTTCTTGGCCTTCAAGATGCTGTTTGTTCACTAAGCCCCGGTTCACACAAGGGCGGCACGACTTGCAGGTCGCCTCAGCGAGGCGACCTGCAAACTACTTCCGAGCCGACTTGCAAAACGACTTCTGCATAGAAGTCTATGCAAGTCGCCCCCAAAGTAGTACAGGAACCTTTTTCTAAGTCGGAGCGACTTGCGTCGCTCCTATTAGAACGGTTCCGTAGCACAGAACGGGAGGCGACTTGTCAGGCGACTAGGTCGCCTGACAAGTCGCCCCTGTGTGAACCGGCACTTAGGTTCTCTAACAAACCTCTGAGCACTTCACAGAACAGCTGTATTTATACTGAGATTAAATTACACACAGATGGATTCTATTTACTAATTTGGTGACTTCTGAAGGTAATTGGTTCCACTAGATTTTAGTTTTAATTTGAAAACCATTTATCATTTTCCTTCCACTTTACAATTATGTGCCACTTTGTGATGGTCTATCACATAAAATCCCAATAAAATGCATTTACATTTTTGGTTGCAACATGACAAAATGTGGAAAATGTCAAGGGGTATGAATACTTTTTCAAACCACTGTAATGTTTGGAAGACAGACTATTAAGTCAGCTTTGTACTTTGCCAAATAAAACCTTTGAATTGCATTTACCCACCCGTGTCAGATAGTTATTTGTCATAGGTATGCTGCCATGGAGGCACCAGGAAAAAGGAAAATTGTATCAAATGCATACCATAATTTGTCTTCCATGGTCTAGCATATGCTCCCACTGTATAAGATATTTTTGAAGAATGCTGGGGGTTTTGTTATCTTTTATTTGTATAGTTATTTTTTTTAGCTATTCACCAATTCTGAGGTAGGAGTCATAGGCGGAGCAATGTCATACAGTGGGTATAAAAAGTCTACACACCCCTGTTAAAATGTCAGGTTTCTGTGATGTAAAAAATGAGACAAAGATAAATAATTTCAGAACTTTTTCCATCTTTAATGTGACCTATAAACTGTACAACTCAGTTGAACAACAAACTGAAATCTTTTAGTTGGAGGGAAGTAAAAATAAAAAACTAAAATAATATGGTTGCATAAGTGTGCACACCCTTAAACTAATACTTTGTTGAAGCACCTTTTGATTTTATTACAGCACTCAGTCTTTTTGGGTATGAGTCTATCAGCATGGCACATCTTGACCTAGCAATATTTGCCCACTCTTCTTTGCAAAAACACTGTCAGATTGCGAGGACATCTCCTGTGCACAGCCCTCTTCAGATTACCCCACAGATTTTCAATCAGATTCAGGTCTGGGCTCTGGCTGGGCCATTCCAAAACTTTAATCTTCTGGTGAAGCCATTCCTTTGTTGATTTGGATGTAGGCTTTGGGTTGTTGTCATACTAAAAAGATGAAGTTCCTCTTCATGTTCAGCTTTCTAGCAGAAGCCTGAAGGTTTTGTGTCAATATTGACTGATGTTTAGAACTGTTCATAATTCCCTCTACCTTAACTAAGGCCCCTGTTCCAGCTGAAAAAAAAACAGCCCCAAATCATGATGCTGCCACCACCGTGCTTCACTGTAGGTACTGTATTCTTTTTGGTGATGTGCAGTGTTGTTTTTGCGCCAAACATACCTTTTGGAATTATGGCCAAAAAGTTCAACCTTGGTTTCATCAGACCATAACATATTTTCCTGCATGCTTTTGGGAGACTTCAGATGTGTTTTTGCAAAATTCAGCTGGGCTTGGATGTTTTTCTTTGTAAGAAAAGGCTTCCGACACGGAAAGTTTATTATAATACCTTGAAAGTAAAGGACTCTTTCAAACTGAATCCTTCTCTTCCAGTCATAAACATAGAGTAATATATCCACCTGTATTTTCTGTAATATAAAATAGTATTCTGAAAATGATGTCAGCTATATAGTATTTGTTATTATTTTATATTTCGAAATAAAAATTATGAACGAGAGCAAAGGCTTCCATCTTGCCACTCTACCCCATAGCCCAGACATATGAAGAAAACAGGAGATTGTTATCACATGTACCACACAGCCAGTACTTGCCAGATATTCCTGCAGCTCCTTTAACCACTTGCTTACTGGGCACTTAAACCCCCTTCCTATCCAGACCAATTTTCAGCTTTCAGCGCTGACGCACTTTGAATGACAATTGCGCGGTCATACAACGCTGTACCCAAATGAAATTTTTATCATTTTTTCCCCACAAATAGAGCTTTCTTTTGGTGGTATTTGATCACCTCTGCGGTTTTTATTTTTTGTTAAAAAAATGTAAAAAGACTGAATTTAAAAAAAAAAAAAAAAAAATTTTTATATTTTGTTATAAAAAAATTAAAACAGGTAATTTTTCTCCTTCATTGATGTACGCTGATGAGGCGGCACTGATGGGCACTGATAGGCGGCAGTGATGGGCACTGATGAGTGGCAATAATGGGCACTGATCTGTTACACTGCTAGGTGGCACTGATTGGCACTACTGGTGGGCATTGATAGCTGGCACTTGTGGGCACTGTTAGGTGGCACTTGTGGGCACTGTTCGGTGGCACTTGTGGGCACTGTTCGGTGGCACTTTGGGCACTGTTAGGTGGCACTGTGGGCACTGTTCGGTGGTACTGTTAGCTGGCAAAGATGAGGCAGATGTGCCTCTTCCACTTCGGGACCTTTGTCCCTCTCATCTGAGCCGGTGATCGGCTTTTTTTTCTACTCACGCTATCACGATTACCGATCTTTTGTGTACATCATGTGATCAGCTGTCATTGGCTGACAGCTGATCACATGGTAAGGGGCCTGGGACCAGCCCCTTACTCGGATCGGTGATCAGCCGAGTCTCAGTGACTCGGTGATCACAGTGTGCTCGGCAGAGCGCGTGCACAGGGGAGGCCATCAAAAGACGGCCTCCCGGGAATTCACGGCCACAGCGCGGATGGCAAGTGGTTAATGTTTCTGTAGGCCTCTTGGCTGCCTCCCTGACCAATTTTTTTCTTGTCTTTTTGTCAATTTTGGAGGGACGTCCAGTTCTTGGTAATGTCACTGTTCCATATTTTCTCCACTTGATGATGACTGTCTTCACTGTGTTCCATGGTATATCTAATGCCTTGGAAATTCTTTTGTACCCTTCTCCTGACTGATACCTTTTAACAATGAGATCCCTCTGATGCTTTGGAAGCTCTCTGTGGACCATGGCTTTGCTGTAGAATGCGACTAAGAAAATGTAAGGAAAGACCTACTAGAACAGCTGAACTTTATTTGGGGTTAATCAGAGGCACTTAAAATGATGGCAGGTGTGTACTGACTCCTATTTACCATAAGTTTGAATGTGATTGCTTAATTCTGAACACAGCTACATCCCCAGTTTTACTGGGGTGCTCACACTTATGCAACCACATTATTTTAGTTTTTTAGTTTTACTCCCCTCTAAAAGATTTCAATTTGTTTTTCAATTGAGTTGTATAGTTTATAGGTCACATTAAAAAGGTGGGAAAAGTTCTGAAACGATTTATCTTTCTCTTATTTTTTTAGTAGACTTTTTATATCAACTGTAGGTATTCTGCCATGGATAGACACCATAAAGATTGTGGTAAATATTTGATACCTTTTTCCATTTTTCATTTTGGACAGAGAGGGTTATTGGGTATTCTTTGCAGGTTCACTGCATTCACTAAACTCTGGGGCAAGTTCCCTTGCAAAGTAGGTCTTTTTGCCTTTAATAAATCAACCCAATTGTGTCTTCCCCCCATTCATAGCTGAATTATATTGTCCCTACCCCACAGCACCCACAAGACCAACCAAAAGACTGTGTGCTGAAGCCTCAAGCCTCCATAATCCCCTTCCTGTATCTTGAAGCTTCAGGTTATGGCCTCGTGACATAATAAAAAGGCATAATTACAACATTTGCAGACACTGATATATTTATTGTTACATTAAATTAATCCATCATAAAAATGGCTTATGTTTCAGCTTTTATCTATCATAAAGTGCATTTATTCTTGGAGTACATTGCAGAGATGTTCTCATATTAAATGCAGTTTAAGTATACATTCATAACTCATAGTTATTTTTTTCTTACAGGTGGAAAAAATATTTTATGCAGTTCCCAGCTTTACACTTCTCCAAAAAGTGCTTTGACTTCAGCAGAACATAAATCTTTAAGATGAGCCAGTGGAAAGTTGTTTGGGTTTTGTGTAGTAACCTAGTAATGGGAGTTTAAGATTGAGCTTATTATAGTTAAAATATGCCGTACGCCTGACCTGGATATAAAGTTTTGCTCAAACAACTGCTGGCAAATGGCTCTGCGTTTACAGATATACTTTTTCAGGTTTTATTGTACTGACTGACTCTGAGGGATGTGTTCCTTTGCAAAAACAAAGTGTAATCTGACATAAATCATTAGCACAGTTACAGCGAGAACGAAACACTTGTAAAATATGAATCCATTTTTTTGAGCCTACGTTGGAACACAGATTCAGCAAACACACAATAACAAGTCAGATTTGCTTAATATAAATCTATCTATCTATCTATCTATCTATCTATCTATCTATCTATCTATCTACCTATCTATCTATCTATCCATCTATCTACCTATCATAGATAGCATAATGAATAAACACATCATCCACATATAAAATTGCAGAAGTGAGTACCGTTGTGTACTGCTGAGGATGAGAAGGACCGGGTACGGTATGCTTTCAGCATCAGTTACAGTTAGGGCACTTGTTCACACCAGATACGTATCAGCATAAATAAAAGCAGGCTTAATGCAAGGGCACATAGAAAACAATTGCTCTTTATGTGCTTCATTTACACCATATAACTGTGTTTGCGTCTATTGCATAATATCACAGCATGTCTGCACTTTTACGCATATCACAGCATGTCAATGTGCTGTGGTGCTTTAATGTTGATAATAGTAAAGTTATGCACTTGAGGGCTAAGAATATGCATGCATCATACATACTAGGGGGAGTACAACTGGGGGAATCAATGGTGGAGAAGGATCTGGGTGTTCTGGTAGATTATAAGCTCAAAGAGGTTTTAAACCTCAAAAACAAAACTAAAAAAAAAAAAATCTACAACACAAAGACATAATGAGCTAATATGCATGGCATACTAGCTCATTATGAAACAGTTACTTTAGAACGATGCCTTGGATTGGCACTGGCACACCACTGACAGGGCCAACATGTTTACCAGAGTTACTTCCGGGTTTGCGGGCTCTGGCGCTATGATTGGCCTGAGCTGTGATTACATCACTCCTGCGAATGCGCACGGGAGCCGCCGGTCACGGCATGGGCCCTGAAGAAACGGCACAAGTAGGCCGTCACTCAGTGCACATCATGTCGGTGCCAGCGTATACAGTAAATAGCTCCTAAACGGTGCACGTTTAGGAGATATTCACAGTACCTACAGATAAGCCTTATTATAGGCTTACCTGTAACTACAATTAAAGAGGAAGACTTTACTTTCTCTTTAATAATAGCATGCAATGCCAAGCTGCAGTTTCCAAAGCGAGCAAAATCCTTTCTTGTATTGAATTTAAAATTTTGCTCCTGTACATCTGGAATATGCAGTTCAGTTTTGGGCACATGTTCACAATAAAGATATTGGGGAAACTGAGGAAAGATTAGAGGAACTGAATGTATTCTCTCTTTAGAAGAGGAGATTAAGGGGGAATATGATCAACATGTATAATTAAATAAGTCGTCCATATAGTGAACTTTGTATTGAGTTATTCACTTTAAGGTCATCACAGAGGAGAAGGGGGCACTCTTTACGTCTGGAGGAATAGAGATTTACCTTATAAATACAGACAGGCTTCTTCACAGTAAGAGCTGTGGAATAGATTCCCTCAAGAGCTGGTTCTATCCAGCTCAGTTGTTTAAAAAAATGGCCGGAGCATCTGCATGTCAGTGCACAGGTATGCAGTCGGGGGATAGTGAAACTGGGGCTCAACTGCCTGGTTCTTCCGCCCCCTGGCAGCTTGTGTGAACAAGTTCTTTGGGGTTTTACATGTTCCCCACCAAAAAAAAGTGTCTCTGTGATGGGGGACAGGAAGTAAAGGAATGAATCCCCATTGTGGACATGGACAGCAATGTTAACCTCATAAAGGTTCTATTCCTTCTTCACTTTTTTCAAAACTGGTTGGAGTTAGACTTTAAGGGCAATCAGCACATTAGTTAAAAAAATATTCCCAGAACCTGAATTAATTTGCAATTGAAAACATTCTCACTTTTTATAAACAAAGAAAAGAACCCCCTAAGGGTGGACTTTTAAGGCACATGAAAAAAAGTTAAAAATATAGTAATACAAATATAATTTATTCAGTTCCAACATTAAAAACACAAAAATAGTGTAACAGAGGTTACATGGAATGCATGACAGACATTTTGTACACAATTGAGGAATACTCTTGCACCCCTCGCTTTTCGGAGTATGTGTACCTCCTTCCTCAGGGGTGGGTGTGAGCAAAAAACATTTATATTATTGTTATAGTATATTGTTGACTTAGCATTCCATATGACTTGGATTAAAAACAACAACAGGGACACGGTCTGCCTACCATAGAAATTCTTGGTTCCAAAAGAAAGTACTGGTTTTCAATTTGAATATTCTTGAGGAGTTATTTTATCATACTCAGGTGAAAAATGAAATACAGAATTTGTTCAAACAATAATGGGGGAGGGGGGTTAGATCCTCCCTTGGCCTTCCAAAAAAGAGAAAGAGGGAGACCAGTAGGGGGCGTAGTAATAAAGTATTTCTGAGGATACACTGAGGCCGAGAGGCAAGTCCTGAGGATTGTTTATTGGTCCAGCGATTAATGTTGTTAATATATAGGTGGTAACTATGTATTTCAGGAGTAAACAGATATCTGGCAGCACAGACGGGTGTCATACAGCAGAGTGTGATGGACGATCTAACCCATTGATCCCCCATTATTGTTTGAACAAATTCTGTATTTCATTTTTCACCTGAGTATGATAAAATAACGTCTCAAGAATATTCAAATTGAAAACCAGCAGTCATATGGAATGCTAAGTCAACAATATACTATAACAATAATATAAATGTTTTTTGCTCACACCCAACCCTGAGGAAGGAGGTACACATACTCCAAAATGCGTCGGATGCAAGCGTATTCCTCAATTGTGTACAAAATGTCTATCATGCATTCCATGTAACCTCTGTTACACTATTGTTGTGTTTTTAATGTTGGAACTGAATACATTATATTTGTATTACTATATTTTTAACTTTTTTTCATGTGCCTTAAAAGTCCACCATTAGGGGGTTCTTTTCTTTGTTTAGCTTCATTACTGGATGTGGCACAAAAAATACAGTGAGCTGCCGTTCTATAATAAAAATTTCTCACTTTTTATAGATATTTCTGTATATTGAACAAAAAGTCTCTATATTCTAGGGTTTCCTTAAAAAAAAAACTGAAAGTGTTACAAAACCCACAACAGTAAAAACTGTCTGTATATGCAGTAAAGCATGCTTGTTATACGCAATGTGGAACCTAAGGGGTTAATCTTCTGCATTGTGTAAAAACGCTGTTTGATCCTGTATTATCAGATCCTCCCTTCTTTTACTGTCCCGAATCAATTTGCTGATAGAACAGAGCCTTGGGGGCACTCTGCACATTCTCCATTTGGTGTCTATTGCAAGAGAGTTTTTTTTTTCTGGGTGGGTGCATGTGATCAGCACAGGGCCAATCAGCTCTGTCCAGACGGAAATTCAGGGGTCATGCAGCCTCAAAGGACAGTCAGAGGAGAATGAAAACTCCTCCTGCAAACTTTAACCAGTAGTCGACTGGACACTGATAGAAGTCAGAAGATTGCTATATACTGCTGAGAAAAAGTATTAAGCAGTTTATATTTACTAAAATAATTGCATTTCTATGTTCTGTGGGAGACCAGATATAGTGAATGCAGGGTCCTGGGTTTAGTAACACTTTAAGATGTTTTTTTTGTTTTTTGTTTTTTTTTGTTCTACATTTGTTTTTGTCTCCAGCATTCCCACTGTAGTTTCTTAAAAACTCCACCTTTCCATTTTTTTTTTTTTTTTTTTTTTTTTTTTTATGGTTATGATCTAAAAACACTCTGAACAATAAATATTTTGCTACAAAAAGCAGATGATTAAGCTCAAAGTAAGTTAAAGATCACCATAGCCCATGGTTATAGTCAAAGAGAAAGTTTCACTACAATTTTTGGCACTATAAATGGATTACACATATTATGACTACATAGGATTCTGCATTTGTTCTTAGAGATTTTATGTGCAAGGGGCTCTCCAAATTTGCAATAAGAATTTGAGCAGCAGATCTGTGCTTGGCCGGATTGGAAGGCTGGTAGCATTTTACCCCTCATTAAACCATCAGTATGATACAGTCCATGCGCACTCTATGTCCAAGAGTTTACAAAGATTTTTAAACACCAGCATTCCTATCATTTTATTAGCCTGGCACAAAAATGGCTGTTAACTTGCTCTCTATTTCCATAGTATTTTCCATAACTGAAAAATACATTTCCACTAATACAATAAAGTTAAGAAGAAGATATTCCAATTGTACAATGCATGGCAGAAAATTAAAATGACACTAAACTCTAGTTTAAAAAGTAATTTATTTAAATATGTATTCTTAATTCGAAAAAGTACCTTCTATTGCTCTCAGTTTCTTCCAAATCTCCAAAGTCCTTTTTTTGCTGCTGCGATCCAACTTCAGGTTGGAGGATGGCAACGTTTTTTCTGCATGATCCTACTGCATGTAGGAAAGTAGCCATTCTCTCTTGCTCTCTCCTGAGATGGACTAGACAATATGGACTAGGAGATTTGTAGTGTGCATACTGCAGCTCATATGACCACAACTAATGTGTACAGAGGACATTACAAAGAGGCAGAAAAACACAGTAGGAAACAATTGAATGAAAAATAGATTACAGGATCATTAAGTATTGGATAATTAAGGATTATTTAAGGATTATTTTTGGAGAATAAGTATATTGTTTCGTGTCACTTTAAAGTATATGTAAATCCTTATATTGAATGTATCTTATTTACTCTACTCTGGTCTGTTAAATATTCCATTAAACAGTTTGCCATATCTGTTTGGTAGGAATTTTAGGAATTTAAGGTACATTGCCTTGAAAAAGTATTCACCCCCTTTGCTTTTTACTTATTTTGTTACATTACAGCCTTTAGTTCAATGTTTTTTTTTAATCTGAATTATATGTGATGGATAAGAACACAATAGTCTAAGTTGGTGAAGTAAAATTAGAAAAATATATGCATAAAACTATTTTTGAGAAATAAAAAACTGATGATTGGCATGTGCGTATGTATTCACCACCTTTGTTATGAAGCCAATAAAAAATTCTGGTGCAACCAATTTCCTTCAGAAGTCACATAATTAGTGAAATGATGTCCAACTGTGTGCAATCTAAGTGTCACATGATCTGTCATTACATACACACACCTTTTTGAAAGGCCCCAGAGGCTGTAACACCTAAGCAAGAGGCACCACTAACCAAACACTGCCATGAAGACCAAGGAACTCTCCAAACAAGTAAGGGACATTGATGTTGAGAAGTACAAGTCAGGGTTAGCTTATAAAAAATATACAAATCTTTGATGATCTCTAGGAGCACCATCAAATCTATCATAACTAAACGGAAGAAGATGGCACAACAGCAAACCTGCCAAGAGACGGCCGCACACCAAAACTCACGGACCGGGCAAGGAGGGCATTAATCAGAGAAGCAGCACAGAGACCTAAGGTAACCCTGGAGGAGCTGCAGAGTTCCACAGCAGAGACTGGAGTATCTGTACATAGGACGACAATAAGCCGTACGCTCCATAGAGTTTGGCTTTATGGCAGAGTGGCCAGAAGAAAGCCATCATGCTGTAGGGATGTTTTTCAGTAGTCGGGTCTGGGAAATTGTCCAGAGTTGAGGGAAAGATGGATGGCCCTAAATACAGAGAAATTTTTGAGCAAAACATGTACCACTCTGTGTGTGATTTGAGGCTAGGATGGAGGTTCACCTTCCAGCAGGACAATGACCCCAAACACACTTCTAAAGCAACACTTGAGTGGTTTATGGGAACACATGTAAATGTGTTCGAATGGCCTAGTCAAAGCCCAGACCTCAATCCAATAGAAAATCTGTGGTCAGACTTAAAGATTGCTGTTTACAAGCGCAAACCATCCAACTTAAAGGAGCTGGAGCAGTTTTGCAAGGAGGAATGGGAAAAAATCCCAGCGGTAAGATGTGGCAAGCTCATAGAGACTTATCCAAAGTGACTTGGAGCTGTGATAGCCACAAGAGGTGGCTCTACAAAGTATTGACTTGAATTGACTTGAATAGTTATGCACATTGACTTTTTCTGTTATTTTGTCCTATTTGTTGTTTGCTTCACAATAAAAAAAAAAAAAAATCTTCAAAGTTGTGGGCATATTCTGTAAATTAAATGATGATGAAATCCTCAAACAATCCATGGTAATTCCAGATTGTGAGGCATCAAAACACAAAAAAATGCCAAGGGGGTGAATACTTTTGCAAGACACTGTATGTATATTGAAAATTATTAAACATTGAGGGTAGACATGTATGCGGGCAGGGGGAGAGAAAGTGCCTTTGTGGGTTTTATTTTTCCTGGAGTTGGACTTTAATTGAAGTTTGAACCAGACTTGCTTTATTTGCTTATACTTGTAGTGCTGCTCTAAGCAAAGAAGAGGAAATTCATATGGTACCGCTGGTGCTCAGGAATGGGGTGTTGGCATTTCAATCCAGTAGTGTATAGCATACTTTGAAAAATTGCCGCTCTTCCAATCCAGTCTGGGTAGTTACCATGTGTGAGATTGCCTCAGCTTTGCTCTGCTCCACAAGCCACACTCTCTGACATGTTTCATCCCGCCCACTGTGGCTTAGTCATAGAGTACCTTTATGACTAAGCCCCACTGGGTGGGACAAAACTTGTCAGAGGGTTTGGCTTGTGGAGTGGTGCAAGGCTGAGGCAATCTCACACATGTTAACTACTGTACACAGACTGGATTGGGAGAGAGGTGATTTTTCGAAGTACACTTACTTTGTCTGATGTTAATGTCAATTAAAACGTTTCTTCTAATTTCACAACAACCAAAGCCTCCGAAACCGAAACCTCAAGTTAGAGCCAGAAAGATTTATACTATAAACAGCACCCTTGTTTCAACTTCCAGACTTTCCAGAACAGATGGTCTGTGCGCAAACTCTGCTTCAGAGGTCCTACACCAAGAGTCTATGGTCCTGCAACTTATCATGCATCATAGGTTTTGGACCTGGCCCTATTTCCAGTGCCCAAGTGGCCAATTAGAGCTGGCAGTCTCCCTATAAGCAATCTTGTTTGAGTTGTCAGTCTCTACTGGCACAATCTTGTATGAGTTGAGTATGTCTTCCCAGTCTCATTCAAACCAATGCTATCTAAGTCACTTTTTTGGACAAGTCCCTATTTCCTTTGAGACAGGCCTAAGTAAACTGCCTGTATCATCCAAAATGTGTCAGGGCTGCGCTCGGCCCTTCCTTCTCAGAGCAGGCCGCTCAGCTGTCGGTTAATTGTCAGCTCCAATCTTTTCCACAGTGACTCACCTGAAAATGATATCCTGTTCCTCAGTCCTGCTGAAGAACAGTTCACTTCCCCTCTACCTTTGCCTTGGTCAACACACCCAGAGACTCTCTCCTGTCTACCTGTTGAAGACTAGCTTGGCTGACATCCCTTCTGGTTCTTGATCCTGCTTGCTGTTCCACTACGCTGATTCTCTGGTTTCCTGATTTCCTGGCCTGTCCTGACGTATGACGTACATTCTGGCTTGTCTGACTATCCACTCCGGTTACCGAACTCTGGCTATGGTTTGACTATATTGCTCTGTTTACCTTTTACTATTGTTATTATTAAACAAGTGTGATTTTAACTGCACTTCTGTCTCAGTCTAATTCATGGTTTTTATCAGTAGGCAAAGGCCATGAATTCAGAAGATGCAGTCAATCCACTTGTTGGTAATATTTTTTCCAGGTTGGATGAGCAGGATCACCGTGGGGATCAGTTTGCCTTAGCATTACAGATGCTCCTGAAACGCACGGCTCACCTGGAATCTCCCACTGTTGCTGCTCCGCTACAACCTGTGTTGCAGGCCGTTCCTGCTGCTGCTCCAGTCTCTGTGCAGACACCCACCTCGAGTACTACCTCTATAAGAGGTATTTCTGGTATTTCCCCAGCGATTTGGGGCGATCCAGTTCAATGAAGAGGGTTTCTCAGTCAGGTTGAGATATACTTTGAGATGCTGCCTCAGGAGTTTCCCACATACAGAAGAAAAGTAGGTTTCGTGATATCTTTGCTTTCTGAGAGAGCCTTGGCCTGGGCAAACCCTCTATGGGAGACGCAAAAACCTGTTGTGCTGAGTTACCCAGAGTTTGTGGCTTCCTTTAAAAGGGTATTTGACGTTCCTGCACACTCCTCTTCTGCTGCCAAGTGCCTCATGTCCATCAAACAGAGTACGAGAACTGTTGCCGATTACGCCATTGAATTCCGTACTCTGGCAGCAGAGGTTGCGTGGAACAATGAGACCCTTGTGGCTGCTTTTTCTCAATCGACTTTGGGGCTGCTGGCCTGTTCATTGATGCTGTCTTTGTTTCTAAGCACTTGATTCCACTGCAACTTTGTGTCACTCCACTTGCCTTTGAGGCTCTTGATGGGAGACCTTTACAGCCTGCCCATGTGACTCATGAGACTGTTCCATTGCCCATGGCCATAGGCGCTCTTCACCATGAGATAATCCAATTCCAAGTTATTTCCTCACCTAAGTTTCCGCTGGTTATTGGTTATCCTTGATTGCAGAGGCACAACCCCTCTTTTGATTGGCTTGGTGCTGAGGTTCTCTCCTGGTCACCACAATGCAGCAAGACATGCTTCCAGAATGTGGCTAAGGTCCTATGCACCTCTTCACTCTCTTCCCTGCCGGAGGAGTACTGCGATTTTAGCGATGTCTTTGACAAAGGTCAAGCCGGTAGTGTGCCCCCACACCGGACATATGATTGCGCAATTGACCTTCAACCTAGTGCCATACCCCCTCGTGGCCGGGTTTACCCTTTGTTGGTCTCGGAGGCTGAGGCCATGGAGGAGTATGTTGCAGACGCACTTTCTCGAGGATTCATCCACAAGTCCTCATCTCCTGCTGGTGCTGGTTTCTTCTTTGTGAAGAAGAGGAGTGGTGAACTGAGACCTTGTATTGATTATAGGGGTCTCGATCGTTTCACGATTAAAAATGCTTATCCAATTCCGTTGATCGCGGAGTTATTTGACTGCCTCAAGGGAGCAACGGTTTTCATGAAGCTGGATTCGAGAAGAGCATACAATCTTGTGAGGATCAAGGAAGACGACAAATGGAAAACTGCATTTAATACCAGAACAGGCCATTGTGAGTACCTCATAATGCCATTTGGCCTTTGCAACTCTCTGGCAGTTTTCCAGGAATTTATCAACAATGTCCTCTGAGATTTGTTGCAGCTATGTGTGGTGGTTTATCTCGATGATATCCTCATTTTTTCCAAGTCCCTAGAGAGCCACCACACGGATGTCTGTCATGTGCTTTGGAAGCTGAGAGAGAACAATCTCTATTGTAAATTGGAGAAGTGCGAGTTCCATCATGAACAGGTTAAATTCCTGGATTATGTCATTTCCACTGCCGGTTTTTCGATGGACCCGGAGAAACTTTCAGCAGTCCTACAGTGGCCCTGACCTGTGGGTATACGTCCTCTGCAACATTTTCTTGGCTTTGCCAATTATTATCGAAAGTTTATTCGTAACTTCTTGTCTCTGGTCAAGCCCCTGACTGATATGACCAGAAAGGACGGTAACCCACAGAGTTGGTCTTCGGAGTCCATTAAGGCCTTTGAGAGTCTCAAGGCTGCCTTTGTTTCTGCTCCTGTGTTGGCACATTCTGATCCTACATTACCCTTTATCCTTGAGGTTGATGCTTCTGAGACTGGAGTTGGCACCCTTCTGTCTCAACGTCCTACCTCTGAGAGCGCTATGCATCCTTGTGACTACTTTTCCAAGAAATTGTCACCTGCGGAATGCAATTACAAGAGTGGTGACAGAGAGTTGTTAGCGATCATTTTAGCCCTTAAAGAATGGAGGCATCTCCTTGAAGGTACCACTGTGCCGGTTCTCATTCTTACTGACCATAAGAATCTTACATTCTTGTCTGAGGCTAAACGCCTCTCTCCCAGAAGGGCGCGATGGGCTCTTTTCTTGTCAAGTTTCAATTACATTGTCTCATTCTTACCCAGTACTAAGAATGTAAGGGCTGGCGCTTTGTCGCGACAATTTTCCTCCACTTACAAGATGGAATCAGTTCCTGTGATTCCTCCTGATCATATTCTGGCTACGGTTTGCACCAGTTTCACGTCTCCTTTGGGTGACAAAATTCTTGCCGCTCAGGTCCATGCTCCTCCTGAGAAACCTTGTGACCACTGCTTTGTCTATGAGAGTCTCCGTACTGCCGTGCTCCAGACTTACCATTCTCCCAAGACTGCTGGCCACCCTGGGAAGAATTAACTCTTTTGGGCCACTTCCCAACAATTCTGCTGGCCTAGTCTACGTGCTGATGTAGCCGCCTTCGTAGCTGCTTGTTCCACATGTGCTCAGAGTAAAACACCATGACACCTTCCAGTGGGCCTCCTTCAACCCATACCCAATGGAGAGAAGCCTTGGACCCACCTGTCCAATGATTTCATTGTGTAGTTACCCAACTCTCAGGGCAACACGGTTATCCTTATGGTGGTTGATCGGTTCTCGAAGATGTCTCATTGTATTCCACTTAAAAAGTTGTCCACATCTAAGGAACTGGCTTCCATTTTTGCTCGGAGGATCTTTCGCTTACATGGGCTACCCAAGGTGATCGTCTCAGACAGGGATAGTCAGTTTGTGTCCCAGGTCTGGCGAGCCTTTTGTGCACAGTTGGCAATTCAGCTTTCTTTCTCCTCGCATCACCTCCTATCACCCGCAGTCTAATGGGGCCACAGAACGAGCCAACCAGTCTTTGGAGCAGTTTCTACGTTGCTATATTTCTGACCATCATAACAACTGGTCAGACCTCTTACCTTGGGCGAAGTTTGCTCACAATAGTGCCTTGAATTCTGCTTCCAGTTTGTCCCTGTTTATGGCAAACTATGGTTTCCAACCTTCCATGTTGCCTGACTCATTTGTTCCGCAGAACATCCCTGCGTTAGAGGAGCATCTCCGTGGTCTTCGTTCCTGGCACAAGTCCAGGTGGCTTTGCGAAATGCCAATGATAGGTACAGACACCTTGCTGACTACAGATGCCTGCCTGCGCCTTCCTACCAGGTTGGGGACAGGGTCTGGCTATCATCTTGCAAACCTCCGACTCCGTGTTCCTTCACTGAAGTTGGCACCTCGGTTTATTGGGCCTTTCCGTATTCTCTGCAGGATTAACCCTATGGTTTACACTTTAGACCTTCCTTCTAATATGTGTATCTCAAATGTATTCCATGTCTCCTTATTAAAACCTTTGGTCTGCAACCTCTTTACTACCTCAGTGCCACATCCTTACCCAGTACAGGTGGGGAACCATGAGGAGTATGAAGTACAGTCCGTTGTTGACTCCCGTAGGTTCCATGGGCGCGTACAGTACCTGGTGCATTGGAAAGGGTACGGTCCAGAAGAACACTCTTGGGTCTCATCCTCTGACGTACATGCCCCTGTCCTCCTCCGTGCTTTCCATAGACGTTTTCCCCTCACACCTGGTGGTCCTCCGAGTGGGAGAGGTCGTTGAGGAGGGGATACTGTCAGGGCTGGGCTCAACCCTTCCTTCTCACGGCAGGTTGCTCAGCTGTCTGCCAGCTCCAATCTTTTCCATAGTGACTCACCTGATGATGATATCCTGTTCGTTAGTTCTGCTGGTTACTTAAGCTGTTTAGTTCAGTTCCCTTCTGCTTTCGCCTTGGTCAACACACCCAGAAACTCTCTCCTGTGTACCTGTTGAAGACTTGCTTGGCTGACGTCCCTTCTGGTTCCTGATCCTGCTTGCTTATTCACTACGCTGATTCTCCAGTTTCCTGATTTCCTGACCTGTCCTGAAGTATGCTGATTTCTTGTCTGACTATCTGTTCTGGTTACTAAACTCTGGCTATGATTTGACTATGTTGCTCTGTTTACCTTTTACTATCGTTATTATCAAACAAATGTGTGATTTTAACTGCACTTCTGTCTCGGTAGATTCATGGTTTCTGACAAAATGACCTTATCCAAGTTCTTTTCACTACAGTGCCGGTGCTACTACTAGTCTCTCTTGAGATTACATTTTTGTTCGCTGCCGTTGAGTTCCAGATGCCTTTGTCTTCTATTGTGGCTTTGGTGGTTCTAATGCCTACTCAAAGACGAATGATTCAAACAGTGACAACATGTCTGTTTTCAATAATAAAGAATGGAGGCGTTCTCTTTAGGCTTCTGGGAGCCTTTATGGGCTCTATTGCATGGCATGAATGGAATTGATAATAGGACTCCCAAGTTTGTGACAAACTTGGTTGGAGGGCCCTAGCATGTTGCTAAGTGTCTTGAGTCCCGAAATGTCAAAAAGATTGCAATGCAAAGAATTTTAGTCATGTGATATACACTTAAGGGTATCTAGTATTGTAATGGACTCTGGCATTGAGCATTTCTGTGTTGTAATAAACTTTGGTGGGAGGGTTACTGAGATAGCAATAAACACAAGTGTTTGACATTCTGTCAGTGGTCTTATCCTGGCAATGAAGCAATCTGCTTGTTGCCAGATCCTGCCAGAGGGACAGCCAGTCTATCATTAGTCCTGGGTGGTGGGGCACTCACTTGACAACAAGAAACTGAGGGTGGAATGTCTTTTGATGCCTTTTGCCTTAGACCCTTTTCACACATGCGAACCATTTGTCCATTTTTCATCCATCTGTTGACGAATGCAAAACGGGCATTAATGCATCTCTATGGAAAATGATGATCATCATCATCCATTTACATCCATTTAAATCCACTTCTGTCCACATCCGTTATTTGGAATGGATTAAAGCCCTATTTTTCTCTGGGACTCAAGTGGTTAAGGACTCTAGCTGGTGGATGTAAAAAACTGATGTAAAATCGGATGAAAAACTGATGACAAACTGATGTAAACGTCATCCGTATTTTCTTCAAACAATTGTGACTGTACTGATAAAACTAACAGTCCGCATGTGTGAAAGGGGCCTAAAGCCTAGTACACACAGTTGGGTGGCATCAGCCGTTTTTTTTTATTGAAAATTAATTGACTGCCTTAATGCAACACATGTTAACAAGCAAAATCTGCATGTTAATGAGTGAAGTATACACATTAATGTGATAATGCATGGAACAGCCAGGTGTAAATGGAACCTATAAAGCCCCATACTCACAGGCCGAATGTTGGGCAGTTTCTATTGAACCAGCTGACATTCGACCCATGTGTACGGCAGCCAGTCCGACAGAAGGCAATGTCAAAGTGTCATGACCAAAAAAGGTCTGCTGCCGGCTCCTGCTCCGCTCTATCAACCAATGGTTGAGAGTGCTGACTGGAGTGTTCTGGCGTGGGAGCCCCCCCCTGTTAGAACACAATAGCACAGCAGGGAAGATTGCTGTACTAACATCGGATTGTTAGTACAGCGCTCAGACCTGAGCTGTCTTTTTTTTTTTTTGTTCTACGCACTGGGTTGAATGAAAAAAAAATAGTAGTGTGTATGAGGCTTAAGAGAGGAACATCCTTCAAAGGTTACTGTAATTTTCTAGACATGGACACATTACTAAATTATTTCTACAACGAACGGTTTCCAGCTGTCTATTATTTTTCTACCTTTGGGTGTCACAAAGGACTGTTTGTGGATATTATTGTTTTTTTTTTCTGGGACTAAATATTAGTGGAAAGCAATAGGAATGAGCAGAGATAGGGCTTAAAAACATCTGGTGACAGAATAGATTCCCAGCCATGGTCCTCTTGTTGTATTAAACCCCCATTGTTGAATTCTGTTATATAAATGAAACCTATGGTGAACTGAAGAAAAAAGTACAAGATCAGTGACCTGTATCCTGCAGTCTTCTTGGCTTTTTGCTCAGTTGTTAACCTTTATTTCATTATTGTGGTATAGGCAATGTATAAACTGTGTTTTGTATACTTGTTTTGCTTGTCAAAACATCACCGAGTGTGCAGTTAGTTAGAGGTATTGGCAAATTAATGAATACCTTCCTCTATTTTCTAGGCAGCTGAAGCAGATGCCACATCTCTAAAATTACCTGCAGAGCTGAGAAGAGAAGAAAAGAACATTTCAGAGTTGAAAGAAGGGCATGCCCCGCTAGAATAAGTCTCTTTGAACTGCATGATACAAATAAATCAATACTTTTATTTCAGTTTAAGTGGGCCTCAGGGAAATAATTATGAAAAAATCAGATACAAGCCTATTGTGTACGTTCAGAAATCTCATGGCAGGGTGACTTGTTTATCATGCACACGATTTGTACACAATAAAGAAGAAAATATCTACCTTCAAAATTTCAATAAAGACTGGTCTTTTAAATCAAATGTTGGTGGCAGATTTGGCAATCTGCTATTCTAACTGTTATTCTGCTTTCAAACTCTATTCCATTATTCTATATCCAAAGCTATTGCAGTGCTAAAGAGATGGTCCTAGCTGGCCAGCTGTCAGGCACATGCTCAGATCGACCAGCGGAGTAGTTTGGGTCCCAAGGGGCCCTGATTTTTTTCCCCCATCATCATCATCATCGGAAAACTGTGGAAACATTACAATGACACAGGATGCAGTGGTGAAGAGGATTCATTTTATTAAACACATACCTGCATTTATTTTATAATTTTATTTTTAAAAATTTGCTCTGGCTTCAGCTTAATCCTTTAACAGCCCAGCCATAACTTATACAGTGGCAGGAGAGTGAGAAGATGTACTGTACAAGCAATAGCACCATGATCTTGCTTTAAAATCCATCTGTGACCTCATGTGTGCTGTATCACGTAGAAATTCTTTGAACAGCTGTAAACTACCTGATTACATATTAATAATTTTGCTGACGTCCCTCCTCCCTCGACCTACATCATTTAGTGGTTTCTCCTTCTGTCCTACATGGCTCTACAGGTTACTCTCTTTACTGTGTCTCCTTACAGTACAGAATGAACTGCTAGGCACTGCAGGAGACACAGAAGACCGAAACTCCCGGAAGTGTCATTCCTTGAAGAAACTTCAGTTGGTTGCATGGGCGGCAGAAGAGGTAGGTATTCCTTTGCTTCTTGATATTTACAGAGTTTTTTCCTTTTTAATTCTTTGTACATGACATAGTCACTTTAATGATGAAATCTCACAACTCCATCGCACGTATTTAGGAGATGCATCGTCACAGGCTGCCCTATCAATGAAAGAGAAGAACACCAGCAGTGGATAAAACGTCCACAAAGATGGAACTGGAGACTTTTCAGCAGCAAGAAAAACCATGGATCTATTATCATGGTAACGGACTGAACCAAAAGGTACGTTTGCCTTAAAATCTGACTAAAGACAAAACTTTTTTTTTACTTTTGCATAGAGTGGAGAGGGTTTAGAACACCTGTCAGGTTTTCATTGCTCAATAAAACAAAAAAGGGAAAGTGGTGCTGCCTTCCAGTTAATGTGAACAAATCCCTATTAAACTGCCAGTAAAGTGACAAATATAAATAGCAATGGCATACGTGTATATCCCAAATCTTCTATGCCAAGCCTATAAGTGATAGTGGATTGGGGATATTGTGAGAAAATAAAAATAGGTATATATTTGGTGTTATCGCTCTCACTCTCTCATACTGGTCACTGGAAGTTCAACATGGCACCTCATGGCAAAGAACTCTCTGAGGATCTGAAAAAAAGAATTGTTGCTCTACATAAAGATGGCCTAGGTTATAAGAAAATGCCAAGACCCTGAAACTGAGCTGCAGCAGGGTGGCCAAGACCATACAGCGGTTTAACAGGACAGGTTCCACTCAGAACAGGCCTCGCCATGGTCCACCAAAGAAGTTGAGTGCACATGCTCAGCATCATATCCAGAGGTTCTCTTTGGGAAATAGACATATGAGTGCTGCCAGCATTGCTGCAGAGGTTGAAGGGGTGGGGGGCAGTCAGCCTGTCAGTGCTCAGACCATACCCCGCACACTGCATCAAATTGGTCTGCATGGCTGTCGTCCCAGAACAAAGCCTTTTCTAAAGATGATGCACAAGAAAGCCCACAAACAGTTTGCTGAAGACAGGCAGACTAAGGACACAGATTACTGGAACCATGTCCTGTGGTCTGATGAGACCAAGATAAACTTATTTGATACAGATGGTGTCAAGCATATGTGGTGGCAACCAGGTGAGGAGTACAAAGACAAGTGTGTCTTGCCTACATTCAAGCATGGTGGTGGGAGTGTCATGGTCTGGGGCTGCATGAGTGCTTCCGGTACTGGGTAGCTATAGTTCATTGAGGGAACCATGAATGCCAACATGTACTGTGACATACTGAAGCAAAGCATGATCCCCTCCCTTCGGAGACTGGGCCGCAGGGCAGTATTCCAACATGATAACGACCCCAAACACACCTCCAAGAGGACCACTGCCTTGCTAAAGAAGCTGAGGGTAAAGGTGATGGCCAAGCATGTCTCCAGACCTAAACCCTATTGAGTATCTGTGGGGCATCCTCAAACAGAAGGTGGAGGAGCGCAAGGTCTCTAACATCCACCAGCTCCATGATGTCGTCATGGAGGAGTGGAAGAGGACTCCAGTGGCAACCTGTGAAGCTTTGGTGAACTCCATGCCCAAGAGGGTTAAGGCAGTGCTGGAAAATAATGGTGGCCTCACAAAATATTGACACTTTGGGCCCAATTTGTTCATTTTCACTTAGGGGTGTACTCACTTTTGCTGCCAGCGGTTTAGACATTAATGGCTGTGTGTTGAGTTATTTTGAGGGGACAGCAAATTTACACTGTTATACAAGCTATACACTCACTACTTTATACTGTAGCAAAGTGTCATTTCTTCAGTGTTGTCACATGAAAAGATAGAATAAATTATTTACAAAAATGTGGGGGGTGTACTTACTTTTGTCAGATACTATATATATATATATATATATATATATATATATATATATATAGAGAGAGAGAGAGAGAGAGAGAGAGAGAGAGAGAGAGGGGTTATATAGCAATCTCCTCTGGTGAATCAATGCTGCCTCAATATATAGTGCCCAAATTATATGTAGTACAAAGTGTTAATAAACCAAGTGCATATAAAAAAGCATCAAGTATAAGCAAACTGATTTCAGTGCAAAGTTGTGTAACAATACTGAAGTGATCAAGAAAAAAGTCCAGATCTGCAACAAAAAAGCTATTCACAGATAATGTCCATAGTTAAAAATTCCCAAGGTGACTTGTGCAGGATACCAAAGTGACACTTTATCGCAGCTTCCATGTCAGAAGATAAAGTGATTTTTTTCGTGCTCCCCTCTTGATTATGCACTCACCAGATCTCTGAACCCCTGCAGGGGTGAAAGGTGTATAATCAGATTAGGCTCCGGTTCTGATGTCCCGGTGATCAGTATGACTGCGTCCTCCGTAGCGTTGTTCATGCAAAGGGGTATCCACATGTAATTGAGTTTAAAAAACGGGCACTCATAGTGTAAATCCGGTTAATCAAGTTTATTTTTAAAAAAGTATATAATCTTTAAAAAGCGGGGCCCTTGAATGCATTTAATATATTGCACTTTTTTAATCTTTGTTTTACATATCTGTATAGTTTTACTAGGTAATATCTGTTATGCAATTTGGTAAATGGAGGTGCATTGGCATATATAATATTGATTTGGACCACCTGGGGGCACGTGTGGTTTCCCGTGATACTCATCATATACTTGCCTTATTTAATGAATAATAGCTATTAATTAGAATGGACCTTAAGTGGTGAATTAGGTAAGGCATTATTCAAGATAGGAACTTTCCCCCTTTCTTTCATTTTTATGTTATTCAGCTAAATTGGAAATGGCTGCATTAGCACCTCTGCTTGCTATAAAAGACGTGGGATGTACCAAGATGGCTCCGCCTCAGTTGACGTCCTATGATGAAACACGTAAGGTGGAGCTTGGTACGCATTCACATCACTTCCGGAACTTCCAGGTTTTTGCGCTGTGGTCTGTGGAACGCACGCCGTCTAGACCTAAGGACTTGTTTTTACCTCTATGCAAGCTTAGGCAATTGAAGCCCCACTTTTTAAAGATTATATACTTTTTTTAAAATAAATTTGATTAACCAGATTTACACTATGAGTGCCCATTTTTTAAACTCATTTACATGTGGATACCCCTTTGCATAAACAACACTACGGAGGACGCAGTCATACTGATCACCGGTACATCAGGACCGGCGCCTAATCTGAATACACGCCTTTCACCCCAGCAGGGGTACAGAGATCTGGTGAGTGCATAATCATGAGGGGAGCAAGGAAAAATCACTTTATTATCTGACACGGAAGCTGCGAAAAAGTGTCACTTTAGTATCCTGCACAAGTCACCTTAGGAATTTTTAATTATGGACATTATCTGTGAATAGTTTTTTTGTTGCAGATCTGGACTTTTTTCTTTTCATAAGTTGATCACTTAGTTTGCAATAAAATGAGTTTGCATATATTTGATGCTTTTTTTTATATGACCTTGGTTTATCAACACTTTGTATTACATATAATTTGGGCACTATATATTGAGGCAGCATTGATTCACTTTCTATATAGCCTCTCTCTCTCTTTCTTCTCTCTCTCTCTCTCTCTCTCTCTCTCTCTCTCTCTCTCTCTCTCTCTCTATATATATATATATATATATGTATATATAAATATATGCCTATTTTTATTTTCTCACAATCTCCCCAATCCACTATCATTATAGGCTTGGCATAGAAGATTTGGGATATACACGTATGCCATTGCTATTTATATTTGTCACTATACTGGCAGTTTGATAGGGATTTTTTTCATGTTAACTGGAAGGCAGCACCACTTTCCCTTTTTAGTTTAATTGAATTATTTTTCCTTCATTTGTGGAGTTCTTTTAGGGAGGCAGCAGCCCAGCACACACCTAAACTTGAAACTCTAATTAAAAAGGTTTTCATTGATATCTGTACCCCTAATGGGGAAATTCGCCCTCTCTATTTGTCCTGTTTATTATTTTCACTGAGCGTGAAAGTGAAAGAAAATCCCAAATTTTGGGTTGTCACCAGAACAGAAATAGAAGGGAAATACCCCAATGGGTACACTAGTTTTGGTGAAAATCAGGGATTCCCTCACTTTGGGGAAGTGAAGGAAAATCTCTGCAATAGGACGCAGGTGCCACAAAAAAAAAAAATGACAGAGGTTATAACCCTCTCTTGCTCTAAAATGGAAAAACAAGTTTTGCCTTTAGTTCTACTTTAAATGCATTGTATAACATTATTATATAGTTTGCTTTCTCTTTTAAAAAATGCTTCTCTACCCTTATATATTGAATTAGTTCTGCAAAATTGGGTCCTTATTGAATATTTTTTCACATGTATAACAAGTGCAGTAAACTAGAGAATACAGTTATGAGAGCAAGTAAGCAATGGGGAAGATTTACTAAAACTGGAGAGTGTAAAATCTGGTGCAGTTCTGCATAGAAATCAATCAATCTCCAGGCTTTATTGCCAAAGCTTCATTGAACAAGCTGAAGTTAGAAGCTGATTGGCTACCATGCACAGCTGCACCAGATTCTGAATGCTCTGGTTTTACTAAACCATCCCCAATAAATCATCTTAAGACCCTTAAGAGGCTCATTGATTGCCCCAACCCCTGGATGATGGGTTCAATAAGGAGAAAAAGTATATATTTTTATTTTTACTTTATTTTTATTACTTTTAATTTTTTGCTGTAATGGACAGTTATATGTACATTTGAGTGTGCTATATGCAATAAGTATTATGTTATAATCATATAATATGTGTGTAGGGATTTAGTGATTTCCTAAATTCTTTTTTGCTGTGTATTGTGATCTGTTTGTGTAGTGTTAGTCAGCTTAGCTGTGTGCTAGCTGTGCGCTCTTAAGCTACTTTCACACTGAGGCGTTTTACAGGCGTTTTTGCACTAAAAATAGCACCTGAAAAGCGCCTATAAACTGCCTCTTCTGCAGCCCGTGTGAAAGCCTGAGTGCTTTCACACTGGGGTGGTGCGCTTGCAGGATGGGAAAAAAAGTCCTGCAAGCAGCATCTTTGGGGCGGTGCGGGAGCTGTGTATACACTGCTCCTAAACTGCCCCTGCCATTGAAATCAATGGCCAGCGCTGCCGAAGTGCCTGCAAAGTACTTCGGCAGCGGCGCTTTGCGGGGTGCTTTCAACCATTTTTTGGCTGCTAGTGGGGGTTAAAAGCACCCCGCTAGTGGCCCGAAAGTGCTGTCAGATGTGCAACTGCAGGGTACTAATGAGGAAGATAGATACAAAATATGGTTGCGCTCTAACTAATGTGCAAGTGAACCTTAACCTTATACAACATATGATAAATGATAAAATAGATAGTTCAAACACAGTCCCAACTAGGAAGTTATTGACTCTGTGGGTGATTCTGTGAAAATAAATCGAAGTTCCAAACAAGAATTCCTTTGCAAAATGTTAATCATCTTATGAACAGCTCAATGAAATTCATGTGACTTTTGCTTGACAGACACCGTGAATCCAACACCATGAAGGATGTGAGCTTACCAGCTGCACAGGCTAGAAATGTCTGTGGCTAACACCCAGCCAGGGCCTTTTCCTTAATAGCGTTCCAACACCAGTCTAATCACCCCATCAACGGGAGCCGTTTGATCCGGAACGTTGCTGGATGAATCCTCCACCTTAGGCACAGACACAGCTCGGTAGAAGATGGCACAGACGTAGCTCAGAAAAAAATGCAAAAAGTGGCCATAGATAAAACCTGCTGGGTAGTTTTATTTAAATATTAAAAACACAGACACCTATAAGGCGTATAGATACAAAAATATTTAAAAATATGTGGCCGGCTGCAGTATACACGCCCGTGCAAACAACGGGACATATCGCACGGTGACATCCTAGCACGTCGCTCCTCCCGATGCGTTTCGTCACTATTCTGACGTCATCCTGGGGCACAGGCGGCGTACTGACTCACCACTTAATATAGTAAACACACAAGCCAAGCCTCCTTCTGAATTGTAGGTAGCCAGCTATGAAGCACCATTTTAGATAGGGGAAAACAGGCTATTGGTGCCAGGAGTACTTCACGCCTTGACATAAAGAGTCTACAAGATAGTACCAATAAAAGTAAATAACCCTCATTGGATGGCAAAGCTATACCCACATAGCAAAACCGCTGTATCCCAGTGGCTTAGCTAGGAGGTCAGCATAATAGTAATGGCTCTTAACAGAGACAAAGCTAAAAATATGTCTATACCAGCACTAATCAGTGGCCAGCTCAGACGTTAAACCAAACACCCCAAAATAATAAAATATAATGAATACACTAAAATAATGTAACAATATCTGTCCAGTATCTGTCAAGCACACATGTATGTATTGAACAGGCCCTAGGAGCAATGATGAACTATGATCTTTATCGGCCAAAAATGCATTATGTAAATATGTCACATTAGCCAGTATAAACATCAACACTGGCAGCTGAACTAGCAGAATAGGCCCAATCGGTCAGTTGAATCGGCTCACTAGAGCAGAACAGTCTGCCCTGCCCATCTGAAGCAGAAACATAACCGTTTCATGTTAGCCACATTAGAAAGGTTCTACAAATAAGAATCCATTAATGGCCATTCCACACTGAATGAAGAACAAATGACCAAAACCCTGTATAGAATATTGGTCCCAGAATAGCTATAGTGTTGGTCTAAACCTTGAATTCATATGCACAGATTGACCAATATCCACGAGATCGGTCAACGAAAACTTGGCCCATCAGGTGGAATAAAAACCACATTGGCATCAGTTCTATTAGTGGGTGTGACGTGTCTAAAAGAGTGACACACCCCTAATAGGCGAGAAGATATTATATCATCCACACAAAGGATGACAGCATAAATCATAACCCTGCTAGGATAAATATAAACATATCGAGCCTGGCACCAAACTGGTAAGGTGGAGACAGAATAGCTATAGTGTTCATATAGACCATGAATTCATATACACAGATCGTCCGATATCCAAGAAATCGGTCAACCTGGCACGAAGGCCTGGCCTATAAGGTAAGATGAAAAACATATATGTATCCATCCTATCGGTGGGTATGACGTGTCTGGATGAGAAACACACCCCTATTAGGCGAGAAGATGGTGACGTATCATCCACAACAGGGATGACTAAGTCACCATAACTCATAACCCTGCTAAGATATATATAAATGTATCACCCATAGCGCCAAACTAGTAAGGAGGAATTATTACAGAAACATATATATACACATCGTGATCAATAAGGGGGTCCCATGCCTGAATGCATATCCAATAGACATTCTGTCTCCACCTTACCAGTTTGGTGCCAGGCTCGATATGTTTATATTTATCTTAGCAGGGTTATGATTTATGTTGTCATCCTTTTTGTGGATGATATAATATCATCTTCTTGTCTGTTAGGGGTGTGTCACTCTTTTAGACATGTCACACCCACTGATAGGACTGATGCATATATGGTTTTTATTACACCTGATGGGCCAAGTTTTCGTGTCGGGTTGACTGACCTCGTGGATATCGGCCAATCTATGCATATGAATTCAAGGTTTAGACCAACATTATAGCTATTCTGGGACCAATTTTCTATAGGGGGTTTTGGTCATTTGTTCTTCATTCAGTGTGGAATGTCCATTAATGGATTCTTATTTGTAGAACCTTTCTAATGTGGCTAACATGAAACGGCTATGTTTCTGCTTCAGATGGGCAGGGTGGACTTTTCTGCTCTACTGAGCTGATTCAACTGACCGATTGGGCCTATTCTGCTAGTTCAACCGCCAGTGTTGATGTTTATATTGGCTAATGTGACATATTTACCTAATGCATTTTTGGCCGATAAAGATCATTAATTCATCATTGCTCCTAGGGTCTGTTCAATATATACATGTGTGCTTGACAGATACCGGCCAATTGAAGTGGTATCTGTTCGGCATGCAATAATTGTCTTTGCTTGTTGTCAATTCATTAATTTTTACTAGGAATTTCTATTAGATATTGTTACATTGTTTTAGTGTATTAATTATCTTTTATTATTTTGGGGTGTTTGGTTTAACGTCTGAGCTGGCCACTGATTAGTGCTGGTAAAGACAAATTTTTAGCTTTGTCTCTGTTAAGAGCCATTACTATTATGCTGGCCTCCTAGCTAGGTTTTGCTATGTGGGTATAGCTTTGCCATCCAGATGAGGGTTATTTAGGTTTATTGGTACTATCTTGTAGACTCTTTATGTCAAGGCGCAAAGTACTCCTGACACCAATAACCTGTTTTCCCATATCTAAAATGGTGCTCCATAGCTGGCTACCTACGATTCAGAAGGATGCTTGGCTGTGCGTGTTTACTATATTAAGCGGTGCATCAGTACGCCACCTGTTCCCCAGGACAACGTCAGAATAGTGACGAAACGCATCAGGAGGAGCAACGTGCTGACGTCACTGCGCGATACATCCGTTGTTTGCACGGGTGTGTGTACTGCAGCCGGCTGGCCACATATTTTTAAATATCTTTGTATCTATACGCCTTATAGGCATCTATGTTTTTAATATTTAAATTAAACTACCCAGCAGGTTTTACCTATGGCCACTTTTTGCATTTTTTTCTAAACTACATCCGTGCCATCTTCTACCGAGCTGTGTCTGTGCTCAAAGTGGAGGATTTGTCCAGCTACGTTCTGGATCAGATGGCTTCCTTTGATGCAATGATTAGACTGGTGTCAGAACACTATTGAGGAAAAGGCCCTGGCTGGGTGTTAGCCACAGGCATTTCTAGCCTGTGCAGCTGGTAAGCTCACATCCTTCACGGTGGTGGATTCACATTGTCTGTCAAGCAAAAGTCACATGAATTTCATTGAGCTGTTCATAAGCTGATTCACCTTTTGCAAAGGAATTCTTGTTTGGAACTTTGATTTATTTTCACAGAATCACCCACAGAGTCAATAACTTCCTAGCTGGGACTGTGTTTGAACTATCTATTTATCATTTATCATATGTGGTATAAGGTTAAGGTTCACTTGCACATTAGTTAGAGCGCAACCATATTTTGTATCTATCTGTATTTGTGTGTATTTCACTTTGTGTTGCAGCTTACTATTAGGGTTTAATTTATTTTACAGCGCAGTTTTGTTTTTTTCCCACTACTAATGAGGATATCTGCTGGGCCTGCATCCCTTTAGACATGCTCCTATTGAAAGTATCTCTCTAAAAATTTAATTAAATTTTTGTTGCTGGGGATGCCTGAAATCTGACTTGTATCTTAGTGCAGACTTCTGGGAAAATTGGTGAGCCAATCACACAAGCACGAAATAATGTTTCTGGGGAGTGGTCAGTAAACACTCTGTGTACAGAACAACTCCAGGTAGCCATATTGCAATGCATTCTCAGAAAATTACAGTGGCTGCAGCTTGAAAAGGAAAGGTAATTTTTAATAACATTCAATTACAATATGATTAGTGTTGCAATTATATGTGCTATGTTATTTTTTCTTTATTTGCTATTTTTTTCCCCACGAAAGTGGAGTTTCCCTTTAAGTATCTTAGTCACTTCCTGCTCTTTCTCTTCTCCTCCAGGGATTTTCCCTGAGAGGATGTCTGTGTGATCCACTTATCTAGGCCTCAGGCCTTAGGGTCTAGAGGTATGGAGTGTTGAACGATCTCCTGTCATGGGGAGTGTCCCTAAGCTGTTGGCTGAGATGAAGTGCTACTGGCCGTTGGGGAAGCAAAGCTGCGGTTTTCCTACCACAGGGATGGTGAGTGACCGACTGAGCTGGCAAGCACCACATGAACTTTCCCACTACTGTCCTGCTTGTATCCTAAGACTGAGAATACACAGGAACCTCAGTTGACAAGGAGCCACATTTATGAGATGTATTCCATCCAGAAGAGTTCTGTGACAGAAGGATTGATATTAGTGAGAAGACCTTGTATGGGATCAGGTATCCTGTGTTCCCTCCACCCTCCTTCCCACTCTTCATGCATGTGCATTATTAAACATCTAAAATATATTCAAAGAGACTGGCACCCTTAATTAATCCACGACCACCCGGGAAAAAGGACTTTCACCCTGAGAAGGAATGTGCCTGGGACATTTATAACCAAGTAAGTGGGTCTTGGACATTCACATGTACCTATTGGTCATCGTTAGAGCCAAATGTGCCCGGACTGGTTACCAATAGCATTACATGTGAAATGAAAATGTTGCTTCAATTTTTTGTTTTTACAGTACAGCATTTACAATCAAAAGATAATTACCAACATCTTTGAGGCTTTAAGGGTCCTGATGAAGCAGGCTGTCCCGCAAAACACGTAGACGTACTATTGACCTCACCATACCTTTGATTGTGTCTCTTTTTTTGTACATTTCATGGCTTTGTAGACCCTTGCAGGCAACATCTAACATGCACTTTTGTAATAAAATACCATGCAAGTTTTAATGGATTGTGTTTATTGATTTTTATTTCCACTTTCGGAGGCATAGTTAAAGTCCCCATTATTTACATTGTAATATTTGATCATCTTATGATCCCATTCACACCTGTGCATTTGTATGTGCATTTTGCAGAGCAGAAAAGTGCACATATCTGAAAATACATTGATGCCAAAGAGGTCATTCACATCTGCATGCTTCATTGTGCTGCATTGGGCTGTAATATAAAGCCAGAGACATGTCCAACTTTACATGAATTTACCTGCATTTTCTGGCCAACTGATGTCTATAGAAGCTCATGAAGATGAAAGTAAAATTCATGAAACCACATGTAACACGTGTAAAAAGCATGTGAAACACATGTTAGAGAACAGAAGCAAAACGCAAGGAAAAATACATGACAGCAGAAGCGGATAGATGTGAATGGAGCCTAAATAACAAGGAATTGTTTGCAAGTCACTGTTTTAATGGAACGAGTTTTACATACATCAAAGGTGAGTTTATGTTTAAACAAGCAATGCTGACCTTGATAAATGTCCCTCAAGGTCATGATATTCATCAGGGTTTCCTAAAAAGCCATCAGCTGGCTCTTTGGAATTGAGAACCCTGGTAGCCTGCTGCTATGACCGCCTAAAGAGCAGTGCAGTGTGCTTGTTTCACTTTTATCCAGGTATATTGATGTGATATAACATCAACAATGACATCAGTTGGCTTTGAACTAGCCAAATGATTATCTATTACAATATAACTGGAAGTTTCAAAGGTCTTTGTTTTAATCACTTTAAGATTTTTTTTATAGGTTTTTTTAATGCAAGGTAGTTTGAGCTCATCTTTAACATACCTTTTTTCAGCACCTATACTTCAATTCTTCTTCAACGTAAGAACGTCAGTCTTTAACTTCAAATATCTTAGTGGGCAAAAACTTTGACAACACATTAAGGGCTCTTTCACATCGGTGATGATCCGCCCCGTGAACACCCGCTTGCTCAGCGGGGATTGCTCCGCCGATCCCCGCTGAGCAGGAAAATGACAGGTCCGTCGCTGCACACTGTGCAGCGATGGACCTGTCAGAGTGCCACTCTCCCCTATGGGGGGATCGGATGATGACGGACCGTAGAGTCCGTCGTCACCCGATCCGATCCGAAGACGGATGGAAAAGTAGGGTTTTCCTCCGTTACACTTTTCAGGTCGGAGCGGGTTGGATGTCAGCGGACATGTCACCGCTGACATCCGACGCTCCATAGGGATACATGTATGTCCGTTTTTCATCTGAAAACAGAAGGATGAAAAACGGACATACGGATCCCCGTGTGAAAGAGCCCTAAGATCATAGATCCACTCTAATGCCCTGTACACACGGTCGGATTTTCAGACGGAAAATGTGTGATAGGACCTTGTTGTCAGAAATTCCGACCGTGTGTGGGCTCCATCACACATTTTCCATCGGAATTCCGACACACAAAGTTTGAGAGCTTGCTATAAAATTTTCCGACAACAAAATCCGTTCTCGGAAATTCCGAGCGTGTGTACACAAATCCGACGCACAAAGTGCCACACATGCTCAGAATAAATTAAGAGACGAAAGCTATTGGCTATTGCCCCATTTATAGTCCTGACGTACGTGTTTTATGTCACCGCGTTCAGAACGATCGGATCTTCCGACAACTTTGTGTGACCGTGTGTATGCAAGACAAGTTTGAGCCAACATCCGTCAGAAAAAATCCATGGATTTTGTTGTCGGAATGTCCGATCAATGTCCGACCGTGTGTACAGGGCATAATACTTGTGCATTGTGTAGTCACATGACTAGAAGCCTTCCCTCTGTGGTCTCTTCTGTATAAGTGAGGTTTGTCACCTATACAAAAAAGAAAAGGAATGCCAAACATTAAGTATGTCCAGCAGAGGATTCATTAAAGGCGATACAAAAGTGGATATCCGGCATGCTTTGGGGGCTCAAAACGTCTTGGTCCTCAGGAATATTACAGATTGGGTGACAGTGAAGTCAGCACAGCTAAACAGACTATGAGAATTACAGGCACATGGCGCACCAGCATGGCATATTTTAACTCCAAGCAGGAAAGACTGAGACACAAAATAACTATGCCAGCAAAGATATGCTTCTGTGCTTGGCGTGATCCGATTACAGCCAGGAAGAAGAGGGACTGGTTGGACCACCAGGTATTTCTCACAAAAATAATACCTGAAAAAAGAAAAATCTAGATTTTTAAAGAAACATGTAGACACACAGATGCATAGATTAAAGAAAAAGCTTTGGGGGTAATACAGTTGTGCTCATAAGTTTTCATACCCTGGCAGAATTTATGATTTCTTGGCTATTTTTCAGAGAATATGAATGATAACACAAAAACTTTTCTTTCACTCATGGTTAGTGTTTGGCTGAAGCCATTTATTATCAATCAGCTATGTTTACACTTTTAAAATAATCACAACAGAAACTACCCAAAATGACCCTGACATTTTACATACCTTGGTGATTTTGGCCTGATAACATGCACACAAGTTGACACAAAGGGGTTTGAATGGCTATTAAAGGTAACCACCCTCACCTATGATCTGTTTGCTTGTAATTAGTGTGTGTGTGTATAAAAGGTCAATGAGTTTCTGGACTTCTGACAGACCCTTGCATCTTTTATCCAGTGCTGCACTGATGTTTCTGAAATTTGAGTCATGGGGAAAGCAAAAGAATTGTCAAAGGATCTGCGGGAAAAGGTAGTTGAACTGTATAAAACAGGAAAGGGATATAAAAGATATCAAAGGAATTGAGAATGCCAGTCAGCAGTGTTCAAACTCTAATCGAGAAGTGGAAAATGAGGGGTTTTGTTGAAACCAAACCACGGTCAGGTAGACCAACTAAAATTTCAGCCGCAACTGCTAGGAAAATTGTTCGGGATGCAAAGAAAAACCCACAAATAACTTCAGGTGAAATACAGGACTCTGAAAACATGTGGTGTGGCTGTTTCAAGATGCACAATAAGGAGGCACTTGAAGAAAGATGGGCTGCATGGTCGAATCGCCAGAAGAAAGCCATTACTATGCAAATGCCACAAAGCATCCCGCTTACAATACGCCAAACAGCGCAGAGACAAGCCTCAAACCTCCTGCACAAAGTCTTTTAGAATGATGAGACCAAATTCTAGCTTTTTGGCCACAACCATAAACACTACATTTGGAGAGGAGTCAACAAGGCCTATGATGAATGGTACACCATTCCTACTGTGAAACACGGAGGTGGATCACTGATGTTTTGGGGATCTGTGAGCTACAAAAGGCACAGGAAATTTGGTCAAAATTGATGGCAAGATGAATGCAGTATAGTTTCAAAAAATACTAGAGAAACATGTGCATTCAGCCAGGAAGCTGCGCATGGGACGAACTTGGATATTCCAACATGACAATGATCCAAAACACGAGGCCAAGTTGACCTGTCATTGGCTACAGCAGACTAAAGTGAAGGTTCTGGAGTGGCCATCTCAGTCTCCTGACCTCAATATCATTGAGCCACTCTGGAGAGAACTCAAACGTGCAGTTCATGCAAGACAGCCCAAGAATTTACAGGAAATGGAGGCTTTTTGCCAAGAGGAATGGGCAGCTTTACCATCTGAGAAGATAAAGGGCCTCATCCACAGATACCTCAAAATACTTCAATCTGTCATTGATGTTAAAGGGGGCAAAACACGGTATTAAGAACTGGGGTATGTAAACATTTGATCAGGGTCATTTGGGTAGTTTCTGTTGTGATTATGATTTAAAAAGAATAAACACAGTTGATTGATAATAAATGGCTTCAGCCAAAAACTAACCATGAGGGAAAGAAAAGTTTTTGTTTTACCATTCATATTCTCTGAAAAATCATACATTCTGCCAGGGCATGTAAACTTGTGAGCACAACTGTATGATTAACATTGATTGTAACCCCTCTTTGTGGGGCTATTTTATGCTACTTTTGTAATATACTATGTTATTTTTCATCAATTTATAGTTTGTAGTATACTACCCGTGAGTCTAGATCACCCATTATCCCTTTTCTTATTTGAGTAATAAGAACGACCTACAGTTGTGCTCAAAAGTTTGCATGCCAAAAAACTGTCTTTTATTCAAGGATAGTGATCACATGAAGCCATTTATTATCACATGCTGGGAGGTTAATTGGATTCTGTCTAAAATTGGCCCTGGTATATGAATGTGAAATGGGGACCTTGGATTGTGGGCTCCTTGAAGGTAGGGACCAATGTGCCTGCGTGGGTTTCCTCTGGGTACTCCGGTTTCCTCCCACACTCCAAAGACATGCTGGGAGGTTAATTGGATTCTGTCTAAAATTGGCCCTGGTATATGAATGTGAAATGGGGACCTTGGATTGTGGGCTCCTTGAGGGTCGGGACCGATGTGAGTGTGCAATGTATGTGTGGAGCGCTATGTAAATTGACAGCGCTATATGAGTACCTTAAATAAAAATAGGGATAATTGTAGACACTCAACCACACTCACTCAGGTTGAACTGGATGGATTGGTGTCTTTATTCAACCTTACTAACTATGTAACTATGTAACATAGTTTTTTGGCTCCTTTTAAAATCATAATGATAACTGAAATCATCCAAATGGCCCTGATCAAAAGTTTACATATCCTGGAATGTTTGGCCTTGGTACAGACACAAAAAAGTGGCACACAGGTTAAAATGGCTATTAAAGGTTAATTTCCCACATTTGTGGGTTTTTCAATCGCAATTAGTGTCTGTGTATAAATAGTCAATGAGTTTATTAGCTCTCACATGGATGCACTAAGCAGGCTAGATACTAAGCCATGGGGAGCAGAAAAGAACAGTCAAAAGAGATGGAAAAGGATATAAAAAGATATCCAAAGCCTTGAATATACCAGTCAGTACTGTTCAATCATTTAATAAGAAGTGGAAAATTTGGGGATCTCTTGATACCAAACCAAGGCCAGGTAGATCAAGAAAGATTTCAGCCACAACTGCCACAGGAATTGTTCGGGATACAAAGAAAAACCCACAGGTATCCTCAGGAGAAATACAGGCTGATCTGGCAAAAGATACTTGAACAAAAAATAGCTGCATGGTCAAGTTGCCAGAAAGAAGCCTTTACTGCACAAGTTCCACAAAAAAATGTGGTTACAATATGCCCAACAACACCTTGACATGCTTCATTGGGCTTTTTTGTGGCATTGGCGCATTCTGGCAGCTCAACCATGCAGCTCTTTTTTGTTCAAGTAACGTTGAATTGTGCTCCTTAAAAACAACCACACCGTCTTTTTGGAGAGCAGCCTGTATTTCTCCTGCGGTTAACTGTGGGTTTTTCTTTGTATCCTGGGCAATTCTTGTGCCAGTTGTGGCTGCAATCTTTCCTGGTCTACCTGAGCTTGGCTTGGTATCAAAAGAGTCACAAATTTTCCACTTCTTAAAAAGGGATTAGACAGTACTGACTGCCATATTCAAGGCTTTGGGTATCTTTTTATATCTTTTTCCATTACATTGTTATACAGGTCTTTTGGCTGTTCTTTTCTACCTCCTCACTGCTCAGTGTCTAGACAGCTTAGGGCATCCAAGTGAGAGCTAACAAAGTCATTGACTATTTATACACAGACACTAGTTGTGATTTAAAAAGCCACAAATGTGACAAATTAACGTATTTCCCGGTGTATAAGGCAACTGGGCGTATAAGATGACCCCTTAATTTTACATTTGTAGAAGAGTTTTTGCCTGTACTTACCGTATAAGACAACCCCCCTTCCGAGGCTTCCGACACTTCATATTTCTTCCTTCTTGCTAGAGCTGGAGCCATATCCTTCTTTCTGGACCCAATCACGGCAAGCGATGTATTCTATTAATGAATACAAAGCCTGCTTGGATTGGCAGAGGCTGTAACATCATACTCTATGTAGCCTGCTCGAATTGGCAATCCGAGCAGGTTCTGTATTCATTTGAATACATCGCTCACCGGGATTGGCTCAGCGGTATACAGTATTACTGCACATCCAGCAGGCATCGGAGGGGCTGACCCGGCGTATAAGACGATCCCTGATTTTTGGCTAGTTTTTTTAAGTGTAAAAAGTCATCTTATACGCTGGAAAATACGCTGGAAAATACGGTAACCTTTAATTGCCATTAACCTGTTTGTGCCACCTTCTGTACCAAGGTCAAATATTCCAGGGTATGTAAACTTTTTATCAGGACCATTTAGGTGATTTCTGTTATCATTATGATTTAAAAAGGATCCAAAAAAACATGTGATAATAAATGGCTTCATGTGATCACTATCCTTGAAACAAAGGTTTTTTGACATGATCAATCATATTTTCAATATTAATGCCAAAATTTCACAATTTCTGCCAGGGTATGCAAACATCTGAGCTCAACTGTAAATCTGTTACATGTGTCTGAGACTTAAACTGTCTCAAGGCTTTTCTGACTTGGGTGCAGGTTGTTTTAAAGGGCCCCACCAGCAGAAAAGAGTCAGAGATGCTTTATCAAATTCTCCCCATGTTCTTTTTTCAAACTACGGCCAGTCATATATTTCCAAAACTGCCAAGAATTCAATGTTATTTTCTTGCAGGCATGGCAGCATTTGATGCATTGTTTTCAAGGTGGGATTGCAGCAAGTTTCTGACTTTGTCATTGACTCAGTGTTGTTTCAAAAGTCTGCACAGAAACATGTCAGGTGTCCCCAGTGCTGTCCTTAGGTTTTCTGCAATGATGTTATCTTTGCTGTTCTAGTTGTCAAATAGAAGACTATGGATGCAGGTTTTCTACTTTTGCAACTCCAGAACTGTTTGTGTGATCATAGCAAGCAGACCTTGTCACTCAGCCCTCTGTACGGGGAAGGTAGTACCATGCCAAGTCTCAGTACCTGTAGAAAAAAACATTTAATACCCCGTACACACAAGCAGAATCTCCTTTGGAGAAATCTTGGGTGGTTTTTCTGACGGAATTCCGCTCAAGCTTGGCTTGCATACAGACGGTCACACAAAAGTTCTCTGAACTTTCGACCATCAAGAACGCGGTGACGTACAACACTACGACAAGCCGAGAAAATGAAGTTCAATGCTTCCGAGCATGCATCGAATTGTTTCCGAGCATGCGTGTTTTTTTGCATGTCGGAATTGCATACAGACGAGTGGAATTTCCGTCAAGAATTTTTTCCGTCGGAAAAATAAAGAGCCAGCTCTCAATCTTTTGCTGCTGGAAATTCAGACAGAAAAAGTTGGATGGAGCATACACACGGTCAGAATATCCGACCAAATGCTCCCATCACACTTTTTTTAACGGAAATTCCGACAGTGTGTATGCAGCATTAGAATCTAATGTTATGCTTTGTAAAATCCTTTCAATATATGCAACTGGCCTGAAGAACATTGTTAAAAAAGTGGAGAACTGCTTTAAAGAAAAGGTGCAAAAACAGTTGGTTTTCCTTTGCTGATTACTTGAAACACACAAATAAAAAGCAAAACATTTTTTTTACTCTGCTAAATTCTGCCCTAACCACAATGATCCTGCTTCGCATGGGAATGATTCACTTTAAAGGCAGAACTTTTGAATACATTAAAATAAAAGTAGTATTAAAACCGCAGGTTTTTTTTTCAACTTAAAGCAGTATTAAACCCAAAACCAAACATGTAATGTATTGCAGCTTACCGTAGGCATGCGCAGGGGGTGCGCCAGATGTACCTGGGCACACCATAATTATTATGTGTGGTGCTAATTCCCCCACTACCCAGGCTTCCCCACATGGTGCACCCCTCCATTGCAGTGCTGCTGGCTTCCCTCCTCTTCTCTCCCCCCCCCCCCCCCCAGTTGCTGCGGGGACGTTTCAGGGTGGAGAATGGAGGAAGGGGCTAATCAATATGTAATTTACCGGCCCCTTCCTTTTCTAAATGAACACAGTGAAAACAGCTGCTCAAAGTGTTAAAAAAAACGAGGGTTTAATATCACTTTAATTTCTGACTCGGTTTTTCTTTTCCTGTTTCTCTGTTACATATTTGTGATATTAAACATGACACAAGAAAATAGTACACACCATTATCTGACTCAATCTGACTCTTACTATGAGGGGCAATAAATTAATTTGCCTCAATTGCTTCCATCAGCTTGAACATGGCAAATAACAATAAGTTTCAATGAATTAAAATCAATGGAATATTGAAGTTTGAGTTTTGCCATATGTCACACAGAAATGTGATGTTGGACACAATATCTAAGTTAATTAGTACTCTTGAGATTAAGCCAAAGACATTAACAAATTACTGCAAACATTGCTGCCTGGCTTCATTAGTGAGTGTGGAGTTTGTATCATGAAAACCTATTGTATAAACATGTATAGTGTTAACGTTGTAAAGCAGGAATATTGTCATCTCACTGTAAAACATAGAAATAATACAATTCAAGGTAGAACTAAATGATCATTAAAAGGTAAAGGGCTGCAGATTGATTGAATTTATATAGAACACAGAATGCACACTCTACTACCAATAGCATCTTATTTTACAGTAAGGAAGCATATTTTTCCTGAAACACTTTATATACAATGTAAAAATAAAAATGTATCAAATAATAAAGAAACAACCTTTTCTATTACTTTTACATCTTGGTAATAGGGAGGTCAATGGTTGTTAGCGCAATGATTTTATACTTTATGTCTTTTCATCTTAATGAAGAATTTTATTAAGGATTCAGCAACCAGCAACTT
The DNA here is from genome assembly GCF_042186555.1 of Aquarana catesbeiana. NCBI lineage: Eukaryota > Metazoa > Chordata > Amphibia > Anura > Ranidae > Aquarana > Aquarana catesbeiana. Next base: position 206,681,428 of record NC_133324.1, read on the forward strand.
AAGAAAGATTTTAATTAGGGAGTCAGCAATCAGAAATGTCAGATATGGCCGCTGGTGGGTGTGGTCATGTGTGGAGCAGGAACAGGAAGTGTCCTTGGGTAAAGATGCTAACATTTGTAATATTTATTGTACACCCTGTTAAAAATGATACAGTAAAAAAATATACCAGCCGTTAGTTATTTGGAGAGAGAGTATAATTCATTCCAAACTCTCTTGATAGAGAAATATGTATGAACACCCTTTGCTGAACATACTAATGCCCCGTACACACGATCGGACATTGATCGGACATTCCGACAACAAAATCCGAGGATTTTTTCCGACGGATGTTGGCTCAAACTTGTTTTGCGTACACACGGTCGCACAAAGTTGTTGGAATTTCCGATCGCCAACAACGCGGTGACGTACACCACGTACGACGAGACTAGAAAAGGCCAGTTCAGAACCAAGCGCGGCAACCTTTGGGCTCCTTTTGCTAATCTCGTGTTAGTAAAAGTTTGGTGAGAGACGATTCGCGCTTTTTTAGACTCGTGGTTTTCAGATCATTTTCTGCTGTTCAGTTTGTGCTTGGGGGTTTGTATCTGCTCTTCAGTGCGTGCAGCAAGTGACGCGCGACTCTTGTCATTCTGTTTTTGTTCGTTCGTTACTGTTTTTCAGGTCGCTCTTCACAGGCCTTGCTGCTCTTCAGTGCTTTCTGTTAGTTCGTTCTGAGCAGCCGACCGTTTTCTAGCCATGTTTCGTATACGTACTCCTCGTAGAGTTCATGCTGTGCGGGGGCTTGGTGTTGGGGTCCTGACCTTGACACAAGTCCAGTCCATGAACAGGGTCGGGAGGAGTTCATGGACCAAGAATTGGTTGCTTCAGCGTGACCAGTTCTGTCATATGTCTTTGCTCCGTGAGATCTGTGAGAATAATCCTGATGATTTCAGGAACTTTCCCCGGATGACGGACCCCGTATTTCACCGTTTGTTGGCTTTGCTGACCCCCTATATCAGCAGGCAGGATACCTGCATGAGGCAAGCTACCCCTTTGGAGCAGAGGCTCGTCGCCACCCTGCGGTACTTGGCGATGGGGAGAAGCCTGCAGGACCTCAAGTTCTCGACAGGCATCTCCCCCCAGGCTCTGGGGATCATTATCCCAGAGACCTGTTCTGTCATCATACAGGTCCTGCAGAAGGAGTATATTAAGGTAAGATTTGTATCCTTTAATATCACATTTTATTGTATTTAATGTTTGCTAATATATTGTATTTCTTTCCTAATTCCCAAAATACCATGATTGGAATATGCTGTGAATGTCCCCTTTGTCCTCATGCATGCTGGATTTTTCTGTAATTATTTTTTGGTCCTTCATACATATTTTCCTTCACTTACTTCCCCAGCATGGTCTCCTGGCCCTATATTCACCTCATGTAGTCACTTAACAATGTATTTTGTCAGCTCCATAGTAGTGCTTTACCCCAAACACCCCCTAAAATGTTTTTAAATGTGATTTGTGCTTTAAATTCAGGCAGAGTGCCAGAGGCTTATTTTGGGGGGTCCCCAAATCATTTGGAACCCTCCCTCCCCCCCAACTGCTAAGTCAGCTGATACCAATTCTCTATCTATCCTCAATCATCTATCTGCTGACTTTGCCAAACCCATACACACTATACCCATCTCTTTTGTGCTCAGATTTATGGATGAATTCCCCAAAGCATGTAGTGCAAGGGCCTGCCTGTATACTTTCAAATGGTACTGTTTAAAGTTTTTGTATACTATTATTATCTTGATAGGTAATAGCAGAATGTCCAAATGTGCTCAAATGTGTACAATGTGTATTTATATCTTTGTATTATGACACTTCTTACCTGTCCAGTGGGCTGCCAATAGTGTAACTAAGGAGGGGCTGGCCAAAGTAATACCCATTATTTAGGCATTCATCTCTCAATGAAGTGAAGAGGGTTACCTGCCCAAGAGTCCCCCCCCCTATAATGTTAGAAATGGCCCATGAGGGGGGGGGGGATCTGATAGGTGTACCTTATACTTTGGTCTTTAAAAACTCCCTCAAATAAATGTTATCTTGATGTTGACCAAGAATGTTTGTGTCTAATCTGTTTTCCCTGTTTATGTGCAAAATGACTATTTTTTTTTCTTGTTTGACTCCACAGTTTCCTTCCACGCCACAGGAATGGCAGACTGTAGCCTCCCACTTTGCACAGCGGTGGGACTTTCCTAACTGCGGAGGGGCAATTGATGGGAAACACGTCCACATTGTCCCACCACCCAACTCGGGGTCATACTATTATAATTATAAGGGGTTCAATATTATTGTTCCTGTATGTGGATGTGGGGAAGAATGGCCGGATGTCCAGTGGTGGAGTCATTGCCCAGACGGAGTTCTACAGGCATCTCCAGAATGGCAGCTTGGATTTGCCACTTCCAGAAGACAATGCGGAAGGACTCCCATTCATCTTCATTGCGGATGAAGCATTTGCGCTGGGGTACCATCTTATGCGGCCATTCCCGATGAGGATCCTCACCCCGGACCAGAGGGTTTTAATTACCAGAGCCAGAAGAGTGGTGGAGAACACGTTTGGAATCATGGCCAGCCGGTTCTGCCTATTTCTTACACCCATACACATGGCGGAGTACAAACTGAATCATATCATCCTGGCATGCTGTGTTCTACACAACCTGACGGCGCTTGAAAGTGGCCGTCCTGGCTTGCCCCCCCTGTGTGCCCGTGATATCCGTCTTAGATACCTTGAATACTGTGCGGGTAGGGGGGCTATCAATATGCCAGACAATGTCTGAAACCTTTTGCAAATAAAAAAAGAATTTAACTACTAAAATCTTTGGTGACATTTACTGCTTGTGTTTCTTTTAGCTGACCCTGACAGAAATGTGGTGAGTCTTGAAAATGGCGTGATTGTGTAACATTACAAAGCATTGTTGGGTGTTATTTACTAAAGGCAAAGACACTTTGCACTACAAGTGCACTTGAAATTGCACTGAAACTGCACTTGTAGTGCAAAGTGGATTTTCCCTTAGGAAATAACCCCTATTGTCAATTAGAGCACAACAAAAGTTTTGGAGCGTTGAAACAATAATCCACACTTTCTTGATTAACAATCTTTTTAATACCAGTACAGTCACATGTGCATTTAGAAAAGGTTTTTAAAACAAACCAACATGTTTGTTGTATATAAATTTTTGGGGTCACATTAGAAAAAGTAGAAATGTCCATTTAAGATAAAACAGGCATGTTTAAAACAAACAAGAAAGACACAAATCTTGAACTTACAAAGTTCACATTTGGTAGAACTTGAAGGCAATATCAGACATGAGTATTTACAAACTGTGTTTGATATTGCGTTCAGATGGGGTGAAGTTACCCCTAGAAATGCCAAATTTTGAAGATGCACACCAATTGCCGAATGTCAACATGTGCTAGCTGCCATCATGGGGGATCAAGGGACGTGTTTTGTGGGTGCAACCCCTTCCTCACAGCTACTTTATTATTGAGGAAGGAGTTGCACCCCCAAAACACGTCCATTGATCTCCCGTGATGGTAGATAGCACATGTTGACACACTGTGTGTCTCTTCAAAATTTGGCTTTTCGCAAATATGTCAAAAAATGGTAAAAATTTTTAGGTCACAAAAAGCGCAAAAAAAAATAGGGATTTTGAGGGGTTTTCAACTCTCCCTAAAACATCAATGATGCTCTTTATTTTTTTTGAACATCATTGATGCTGTTCTGGATGTTTTCCAAATCCCTATTACACCCCATGATCTTCCCGATCAAGATCTGTGCACTTTCCGAGGTGAAATGCCCTGGATCCACAACATCACGATCACCTAAAAAGATAGAAACAAAAACGCACCATGTATTATAAATATTCCGGCATACATCTCTTACCTGAGCCTGTGGTTGCAGACACTCACCTGTTGTGGTGCCAATTTCCACCACGTCTTCCTCCTCCTGCTCTGCTTGGCTTCGGTGGATTTTCCCTTCTTCCAGAGGTGGGGGGTCTGTGGTCTCCTCAGATGAGAGGTGTCCTCCGAGTCTTTTATCCCCTATGTAAAAAAAAATAGGTATACTTAGCACACAGATATTTCATGGCAGAAATAGGAATATGAAACATTGCTTGGAAGTGGGGTACAATTGTCTATTTTGGCAGAGTTCCAAGATGTCGAATTTTTAGTGTCCTTTGTCAAGCTTCAATACTTTACCTGTTTTGTACAAGCTTCACAGATGGAGACACCCCTATAGTATACACTGGAGCACCCGTGTGGGCCCCCTAATAAAAAGGGTGTTCTTGTGTCCCACACTAGAGCTCCAGCGTCCAGATGTGTAAACAGTTACTGAGTGTCCTCTCCTTACACAGAATCTAGTTTGCATTTCATTCTAGTTACAAACCCATCTACACAACCAAATTATTTGCAGACAAGTAGGCCATAAAAAATATGGGCAAATGCATATGGCCAAAACAATGGTGTTTTCTAGGCCGAACGAACAATGTTTTACACGAACGAATAATGTGCCCATGAACATGAAAGTTGCCATTTTAAACTGGATAACAGTTAAGAAAAGCACATGGAGCAGCACGAATGTAATAACATAAAGAATAGGAACACAGCACAACTACTTACTTTTTTGCAGCACTCTCCGGATCTTTCTGTACTGCTCGTGCTCTCTTAATTTAAGGTCCGACCACCGCTTCCTGGGCTGATCTTTCGATCATCGTACCCCGAAATTCCGGTGCAGACTCTTGACCACTTTCGCCATTATCTTGGCCTTTCTGACGTTGGGGTTGGGGTAAGGTCCATACTTCCCTTCATAGTCGTCCCTCTTCAGGATGTCGGCCATCTCCACCATCTCCACAAAGGACATATTTGAGGCCTTAAATCTCCTTCTGGATCGGGACGTTTCTGCCTCCGGGCTTTCCTCCTCCTCCTCCTCGTTGGTGTAATTATAAGACACCTGCTCTGACTCCGCCATGTGCTCCTTTCCCACTGCGCCGAACGAGAAGGGGCGGGGAATAGACTAGAAAGAACGTCAGGGGCGGGCGGAGTTTCACGCATGCGCAGTGTCTATAAAGCGTAACGCGCGTGCGTAGTACGTACGATCTGTGAGCGGAGGAAGGAGTAACGGAGGCACCGATCATGATTGCGAAGGTAAGATTTAACATTGGGCCTATACTGCTTCTAGATTGAGGCCTGTATTTGCACAAGTTTAGAAGACTTTAGGCTGACATTAGGGTTTGTCTTGTGTTGTGTCTTGCAGTGAAAATGGATATCTTGAAAGATAAGGACTTTATGCCAATCTTCATTGATATGTTCAGGGAGCTGCCCTGTCTATGGCAGATGAACCACCCTGAATATAAGAACCAAACAAAGAGGAAGGCAGTGCTGGATAATTTGTTGGAATTTGTGAAGACGGTGATCCCCACGGCAGACATCACCTATTTGAAGATCCTAATTGGTGGCCTGAGGAGCACTTATCTTAGGGAGCACAAGAAATCCAGGATTCCAAGAGATCAGGAGCTTCAGATGACATTTATATCCCCAAGCTGTGATACTATGACGGGCTGCATTTTCTGGCAGGTCAGACTGAACCCAGGCCAGCACTCTCCACTCTTCCTTCCATGTTTCCTTCCCCCCAGCTGAGGCTTCTGATGCCCAATCTGGGCCTTCCAGTCAGCAACATGTGGAGGAGCCCAGATTGAGCCAGGTATAGCATTCTTCTAAATATTGCTGGTTGTCCAATTAATGATGTTAAATAGATGTTAGTTTGGATTGCTAATTTATGATTGGGATTGATGAAGCAAAAACTAAAACCATGTGCCTTTTTCATACACAGGGAAGTCTCAGGAGGTGGCCGGGCCAAGCAGGCTGCCTGATACCCAGGTCCCTCCCCTACACCTTCAAAGAAAAAGTGTCAGGAAGAGGAGTAACCTGGAGGAGGCAGCAATTGGCCTCTTTTGGAAGGCTACCGGGGCCCTGAGAACCCCCCACACTGTGGAGGAGGATTTTGCTGGCATAACTGCCTGCAAAATGATGCAGATGGAGGAGGGCCAATGACTCCTGTGTGAGTTCTTAATTTTGGAAGCTCTCAATAAGGGGTTGAGGGGCCAAATAACATGTACTACCCACATTTGTGACCTCACACATAGTCCTCCTCCTCCTCCAGGTCCTACTCCTCCTCCTCCAGGTCCTACTCCTCCTCCTGCCACATCTCCAACACCAGAGCCACAGCCAGGAAAGAAGCGTGGAAGGAAGACCAGAGAGTGATGGCCTGGGTTCATTCTGGTCTGGCAAAAGATGCAGCCTCTTGTAGTACCACAGCCTGGGGAAACAGATGTAATCTGCTGCTTTCCGGACCTCTGGGACTTCTGGGCCAGATTGCACTCCCTTATATATGGACTCCTCAGGCCACCAATTTTGCTTTTATTATTTTTGTAAAATAATTGATGTGTGCCCTGGGGGTCCAAGGCTTCGCCAATTTATGATGTTTATCCAGCGTTGCCTCCCTCTTTGTTTGGTTCTGAGCCCTTAATAAAGGAATTTTTGGTTCAATTATACTCGCCTATGTGTGTTTTCCTTCAAAAAGGACAGTTTGTTTGTGAGGAGGCAGGTACATTTCAAAAATACAATGTGAAATTAACAAGAGACACCAACACCAAGCAACCTCCTTGAGATTAAATAATACAAGATAATAATGGTGTTGTGGTAACTTAACACAAAACACACACAAAAATATTATGGAGTAAAACCAATTAAAAAAAAATCAGCCTTGAAAAAAATACAAAACAAAAAAAAAAAAACAACAAAAAACAAATTTGGTCAGATGTGACAAATCAAAATATTTTGAGGGAATCACAATAAATAATAAAGAAAGAAGTTTGTGAGAACTCTGTATGAATATGAGCAGCAAAACTATTTCATTCTTCTCACATTATAAAGAAGAAGAGAGTGCACTGTATTAAACCTTTTTTTTACATTGCAGCATGACGAAAGTGCTCTATCCATTCCAAACGCGAATTTTACCAGACTGAGCTGTTCCATCTCGGAATTTCTTCTGAGCATGCTTGGCACTTTGTGCGTCGGAATTGTCCGCACACGGTCGGAATTGACGCGATCGGATTTTGTTGTTGGAAAATTTTATAGCCTGCTCTCAAACTTTGTGTGTCGGAAAATTCGATGGAAAATGTCCGATGGAGCCCACAAACGGTCGGAATTTCCGACAACATGCTCCGATCGCACATTTTCCGTCGAAAAATCTGACCGTGTGTATGGGGCAAAAGACTGCCAAATACCTGACCAAAAAATTGGGACTTTAAAGGTACCAACCATATAAATATGTCTACTACAACTAAAATGACTTCATAGTTTTATTAGATTGTCAAATATTTAAAAGCATATACAATCATTAAAATGACAGTTGTTGCTGTACATAATATCTACAAACATTGGATACCATACAGCTCATCTAAGTATCCCCTATAAACAGCCTTATAATTTATTTCAGCATAAAAGATCTTTCCATTTTATTGTCTTGTCTGATAGGGGGAGCTCTCAATGTGTTTCTCAGATCAACAGACCCACTTCCTCAGGAGGTTAGAGAGGTGAGTGACTGCAACTTGAATCATAATGTATTCACGGTAAGTATCATGATAAAAGTGACATGCACTTTTTACAAATGCTCAGAAAAAATGATCACATACCTTCAAGTAGAAGTCCACCCTAACACTAAAATCTCTAAATCTACTGGCATCCACGATCTAAGACTAACCTATCTAGGCCTGTAAAGAAGAAATCACTATACATACATTTTTTGAAGCCGCTCTCAAGCTGAGCTCCGCTGTGGAGGCGGGTGCAGAGGACACAGCCAACAACGGATGCCCCATAGTAACTCCATGGGTGACGTCACTTACCATTAATTTCCCAGCCGTTGTCACCTGTCTCCTCTGCAGAGCTTCCGCCTCTGGGGACCGGCCTCAAAAAAGGTATGTATAGCGATTTATTCTTTACAGGGCTAGATACAGGGTCCTGTCATCACATCGTTACCACATTGTTTGGGAAAGACCAGGAAAACGTGATGGTAGGAACGTGCCACATATGAACTTTACACAATGTTACATTTCACACCAAGGAGTCAGAAATCACAAGTTGTGTTCTCTGTGCTCTCCACTTTTTTTCTCACTAGGAATGACTGAGCCCCTAGCGCTTATGCGGGGCTCCATGGGACAGTACAGAGGGCTGCCTCCCTTCCCTGGTTCTCCTCCCCCTCTCTTCTATTTTAGGTTGCTCCAGGTGATGGCAGAATGTAGAGCGGCATAGGATTAGTTGAATCGGGCGGGATTGAGCTGGGCATTGGTTATAAAAGCTGGCGGCTTTCCCGCTCTGTTCACCACCTAAGGAGAACCCGCTAAAGACGGAGCCCCATGCTGCTACAGGCATAATTTTGACATAGAAGAACTGCTGCGCCATCTTATTTTCAAAGCCGAGAGCTGCGGAGGGGTGGAGTGGCTAAGGGGGTGTCTGGAGGAAGAGGCAGTCCCGTCTGTATCAGCTTCGGCTGACATGGAGCATGCCCAGTCTGTGCCCATTGAAGATTAGGAGAATTGCAGTCACCCAGCTCCCCCTACTGCCCAAAAACAAGGTCGCAAAGGTAACAAGAGAAAGAGGTTCAGAAGGGAAGATTCTCCCTCTTCACCTATGAGAAAAAAATGAAAACAGGCAAGGTCACGCTCCTCAAACAGAGCCAGAAATGAATCACCTCAGCTAGCTTCTGTGGGCATATCCAGTGAGGTGGCAACGTCTGGGCAACCTGTTAGCGTGGACCGCAGTTCTGGTGAGAGAAATGATTTAATTTTAATTGAATTGGGTAAAGTAGTTTGTCCAATGTTCTTGCTAAACTGAGTGAATCTCATAACATTGGTACAATATGGAATGGCGGTGGTATAAGTATGTCAGATAATGCTGTTTTTTCACAGGGTAACCCCGCCACTACAGTAAGTGTTAACCCTTTGAATACCATGGTTTCTATTATTGATAAATTACCTGTAAATAATGCCAATGTTGTTTCTACTATGCCTGCTTCTGTTTCAAATTCTACACTTTCTTTACCTGTTAAAGCTCTAGTTTCTGAATCATGTCTTAGGGAGGCTTTCCCCTGTAAGTTGTCTCCACCGCCATTAAAGAAAAGATATGGCATGGAAAATTCATAGATATTTTATCCTTGCTCCCGTCATCGAAGGAATTCCTGTTGAAATCTGATAAAAGAACGGATGACAGGTCTGAGGAGGATAGGAAGAGGGCAATTCCCCGGACTTTTCAGAACTGGCTTCAGACCTTCTGTATTTTTTCTTCTGTGATGGGTGAATGTTTTCCTGATAAATGCTCAGGATTGTTTCAACACTTGGATATAGTGGCAGAGGCATACCACCACTTTGGAGGCATTTCTTGGTTCAGTTACAATAAGAGCTTCAGACAAAAGCTCTCAGTTCACCCATCCCTCTGCTGCTAAAGATGTAGGGCTGTGGCTGAACCTGATGCTGCCACAAAGACCTCAATATACTTAGAGCTCCCAAACAAATAATACCCAGTTTACTTTTCGTAAGGGAGTATATTTCTCATATAATGATTCCCAATGAAGATTCTTATCTAACTGCAGGTACAAGCACAAATACTAATTCTGCGTGGGTACCCACCTAGCATCCCGTTGTTTGAAAAAATCCGCTAATTCACCTTTGTCAAGAGAAAGTAATGTAAAAGGCATGGATGTCAGTGAAATTGTCAAAAATGCAGTTCTGGCTAGAACAATACCCAGACCGCAAGATTGCAGACCTACTTTATGAAGGATTCAAATTTGGTTTCTCAGTCCCTACCTTTGTAGTTCAAGGTTGTCTTCCGGTAAAAAAATTACATTCTGTTCTTGTGCACCCTGACATAGTTAGAGAGAAGATTTTAAAAGAATTGCAGGAAGGCAGAATAGCTGGACCTTTCTCTTCTACCCCTTTTTAAATTTTCGTTCATCCCCTTTAGGCCTGGTCCCAAAAAATAAGCCAGGCTCCTTTTGCTTGATTCATCATTTATCCTTTCCTCATGACAATTCCTTGAATGATGAAATACCAGATTTTGAGTCATCTGTGTCGTATGCTTCCTTTGATGAAGCTTTGTGTCTGTTAAAGCGATTTGGCAAAGCACCTTTTATGGCAAAAGCAGACATTAAATCCGCATTTAGCCTTTTACCTGTCAATCCCATAGGTTTTAATTCCCTTGGTGTTTATTTTGAGGATCATTTTTTTATTTTGATAAGTGCATGCCCATGGGTTTTTCCAAGTCATAGTTATTTTGAGGCCTTTCCGACGTTTTTACAATGGGTTTTGTCATAGAATTCCCCCCAGGGTGACGCCATCCATTATTTAGATGATATTTTATTTATAGGTCCAGCTGAAGTCCAAGTTTGTTCTGATATGTTAGATTGTTTTTTCAACATCTGTGATTCATTTGGCATTCCCCTAGCCCACAAGAAAACGGTGGGCCCAGTGACGGTGATTGAATTCCTGGGAATCACAATTGATTCGGTTGCCATGGAATTCCATTTGCCAATGTCTAAAATGATAAAAATTAGGTTACTGTGCTTGTTGGGACTCTTCGCATTTGCGTTTAGAGTAATCCTAATAGCCAGAATTTTTTCTCTGAGATTTGCTCTAGCCACTAGGGGGCTTAAAAATCCTCTTTCTCATGTTTCTATTACCCATCCCATTAAGGAGTATTTGAAGGTTTGGGACCAATTCCTGATCAATTTTAATGGCCATGCAGTATGGCAGAGCGATTTTAATTAAAGATTTTGATATTCGTTTATTTACTTATGCATCCGGTTCAGTTGGTTTCGGTGCCTTCCTGGATGGTTATTGGTGTGCTGATGAATGGCCTGAGTCTTGGAGGTCACCAGATATTAACCATAATTTGGTTTTATTAGAATTATTCACTGTGGTGGTGGCTATTACTATTTGGCACAAAAATTTGGAGAATAAATGGGTTATCCTTCATATGGATAATAAAGGAGTATTTTTTGTTGTAAACTATCATCAAAATCTGAATTAGTAATAAAATTACTATTTTTTTTTTGTTTTACAATGTATGACTTTTAACATTTGGCTTAAAGCAAAACATGTCCCTGGTTTTACTAATGAGTGACTCGGTTAAATTGATGATAGGCAACTCCTATCCTCATATTGATTAGTGGTTCCAAATTAATAATATCTACTGCAGTAGGGAACAGACACAAAAGATACGCTCAGCATCTTTCCAAATTATTGTTCTGCTTTATTATGACGCAATTGAAGGTTTTTATGCTCATGATTACGTAGGTATCACATTAATATTACAATTGTACCTTTATGGTAACAAGGGGCGTTACATAGGCAGGCTTATTCTAATCAGGACTCAAAAGAATGTAAACATTTACTGAAAACATTATTAGTGCCGTGTGCACAGTGAGGGCAGTGTGCAATACATACAAAATAGAATACAATTATATACAGAACTTACAAATTTCCATTACAGTCTCCCCTCTTTTGATCAATATTTTGATCACTAACCATACCTGCTATCACCTTTAACCTGGAACCTCCACACGCTTAGGTGGAGGTAGTCCTGGCCAAAGAGGCAAAAAACTCCATTGTGGAGAAAATAATAGCTGAGCAACTTTTTCATTACCAAATGACTTTTCATTGTGAAAAACAAATGATTGATAAGACATATTTACAGAGTACTGGCTGTACACTCCTGTGGCCAGAATGGCCTTCTAGCTTAATTGTTGGCATGCTGACTTATCAGCACATGTAAACACAGACAATTCTACATAAAATGGAAGACGTACAAAAGACAAATATGACTTCAACATGGCTAAACTATTTTTCAAATATATATATATATCCCTTACAATTAAAGTAACTGAATCAAAAAGTACCCTAGACTGTGATCACAAGAGGGAAACAAATCAAACAGAGATTTCTTTAATTTAGTCATTTTTGCAGTGTCTGGTGTGGATCCAGATGACTTTTCCTTCAAGATTTGCAAAAACTGTACATGAAATAGATGCTGTATTGAGTCTCCAAACATTTCCTTATATATAAATGTCTCTTAAAAATCCACAAGTCACCTGGCTTTAGTTTTAGATCCTTCCAAACTTTTAGGATCTGGAATTGGGGAGAAAACACATAAATGAGTTTGTAAAAAACCTTAAAAGATCATCAGCGTTCTCCGTGAGATCCGAATGGAGGACTTCAGCTGCTGAGACAAAATATAAGCAAGTGAGTAACACACTCCCAAACCAAATCCCATAGGGAGAGAGTCCAACATCCCCCTTAGGGGCTTCATAAAATATAAGAAAACATTCAGGCAAAAGTTTTCTAGTTTCTTACTCTACTTTGTCTGATACATTGTAGACAGTAGGGGGTGTAAAAATAAAACCTCAAAACTTCTAGTAAGGACTCTCCTATAAAAAATGATTTCTTTTGTTACTCTCTGTACTTTCTGCACTCTATATTTACAAACTACTTCTGATAACACTTTTTACTGTGGCCTTTGCAGTAGCATTTGCCACAGGACATCCAAAAAACATGTCCATACAGACAAAATGCATACTCGTAAGATCCTGACTTGGGCATCTGGATATATCTTTTTTGTAATCTCTGGAAGGGATGTTGAGCTTTTGGTAACACCTTTGGTAACAGGTAAAACAAGAAGTGGTATGTTATAAAAACAACTGTGGTGAACCCTGGCTCTATCCCATGCTCATTTACTAAGGCAGCCATAACTGCTTGTGACTGATGACACGGTCCATGTGTCAAGCTGGAGGGAAAAGAGTGGCTGACAGACATAAATGATCACCTTTTCCAAAGTCCTGTTTCATAAGAAGTTGCCCCCTGTGGACCACTTGTTCTTCTTGTTCTGGGGTCCTTAAAGTTGAATTATTAATCCCAGCTATACTGGGCCAGAACTAGGGTGGAATCTTTGAGTTGCACAGACCCATCAAGTGTCCGGGGCTGTAAATGCAGCATCCTTAGAGTCACCTGGTCTGCTTCCATGTGTGAAAGTTAATATGGCTACCTCAGCAAGAAGCTGGAAGGCTGAAAACAGCCAATCAAATTAACTTGGCATGCTTTATTGGTTTACCTGCCGAAGTAAAAACAAACTTCTGGCCCTTTAAATGGAACCAAAAGCTCTCTATATCTCGACTATCTATATAAATATACACTCTTTTTATAGCTCACAGGCTTTGCTAAAACATGGAGCTCTGCTTCTTGAGCTGGGGAAAAAGGATCCAATGACTTTGAATACAGGGTATCCTTCTGGGTGATAAACTGCATACTCAAATCTAAAACAAATGTAATATCTGGGTCTTCAGGGAGTGTGTCCTGCACTGGACTCACAGCAGCTGATTCCTATGTCATCAATTTAACACATGCGTCTTTTCCTTTCTTTTGAATAAATGTACGCATTTTTCATTGTTAGATTTGTACATAAACAAACTCATATTTTAAACCTTTCATTAGACAAACATTTAGTTAGCTGTAAATTTGCTGCACAGAATGTCGGACCATTGACCAAAACAATATCTAACTTTGTCTAATAGCACCTTTGCATAAAAGCTACAGCTCTGATATATCGGGGTGAACCCTTCATTACTGGGTCCAGCTTGCATAAATATATTACAATGTCTTGTTTTCTATCACACTATTTGTGTAAGAACTCCAGTTTCATGTTTCAAAAGACAACTTTTTCCTGGCAATATTATAATAAATGATAACAATACCCTGCAAGCACGGAGAGATGCCCATAAATCCAAAATATTCTTCTGCTTATACCACTGTACTTACAAGAAAAAGGGGCACATCATTTCACAATCCACACATTCTGCTTTGGATTTCAAAAATAAAAATAAATAAAAACAAAAGGACCAACAATCTGTATGATGGACCAGAAAGCATCAAAAACTATAAAACAACTGGCTGCAGGTGGCATCTATCCTAACAGGGTGTGTGGACTTGATGTTATATTTAAATTTTATTTATAACAACTCTCACATCATGGACTGACATCAAGTTATTATCAAGAACCTTGAAATTTCATTTTTGTAGAAAAACTTCTTATGTATTCCATCCATCTTGGCTTTGTTAAATATTATGGCAGCTGTATTCCAAATAACAACCTCATCTTAATCTTTTTTTCTCTCAATAAGGGCTTATTGTATAAATGTAAAATTACAAAATTGTTATCTTAATCTAAACTAATCCCATTTTTACAAATTTCCCCAATAACCTGGATTTCATTTCCAACCAAAGGTTGTCTAAACCAGTTTAATTAGATCTATATAATTGTTAAACTCATATTAGAAATTAATACTCATTATTACTTAATTTTACTTAATTTCCCTTTTTTAAATACACTGTTTCCACTATCAAAGGATATTCAATTTGTGTAATACACGGTTAAATGTAACCTTCATTTTACCATGTTTGGAAAACAGATTCAAAATAATTGTGATCACATTGTTTACCATTAGATTCGTTAACCCGGCACATTTTGTTATAAATGTTTTGTCTAAAAAACAGAAATTGGCATGGTGTCCTTCCAGCTTATCACTGACCACATTCTTTCAGGAGAGCACAAAGGAGGGGGTCACATCTGCGTACATGACACACACAAGCAATAGAACTAAAGGTCCCAGCATTCGCACACACACCAATATCTCTCTAAAATCGCTTACATTTTTCCCATTTGTACACAACACATGCATATCATTCTCTCACTTTCTTTTAACTCTTTAATATTTCCCTGCCTAAATTCTGCTTTCCTTATTTTGTTTAAATAACTTTTATATCTAGCTTCTATGATTCTATGATCAGATGGGGAGCCACAGTGCTCATCCCATCCTCCCTCTCTGACAACATATAAAGTATTCTGTTTTACCTCTCATTTCTCTGTTTCTGACTTTTACTAGTTGTAGTGCCTGATCCCAAATTCATCCCACAACTTAACATGAAAATGTCCCTTTCTGTCTAGTTCTAATGTCACCCTTGATCCATCCTGCTCACATTGATAGCTGTTTCTCTAGCTGTTTACTCTGCATGATTCTTAGTCCCTGTGGACTTTTGTGGTAACCCAGTTACCCAATGTGGATCCCTGTCCACTCTAACCATTAATCTAGGGGCTCAGTATAGGCGGAACCACACCTTCGGTTCATATATAGCGCTTCTCTTGCGCTGGGCATTTTTGAGGGTCTCTTACCCTTCATTCCCTTACTTAATTTAATGCCCACAATGACTGGCCAGTCTTCTCTCTTCTCTACATGTGCCTATACCCTCTTGCCTCTAAACTACTTTATCTAGCAGATGTACTACATATACCTGTGAACAGTACTATTCTTCCCTTTCTTATTTATAACACTCCGATGGACAATAGACAAGGACAACATAACATATAATCACCAATCAATACAGTTCGATTAAGGGGAGTAAAATAGGTACCCTTTGTCCCGAAAATGCCTTACCGATCAAGGAAGTCTGATAACTCAAATGTAAGCAAAAGGCTTACCTCAGCCGGCTGATTATCAGAAATTCCCGGATCGTCTCAAGCTCCTCGTTTCGGATACTCAGGGTCACCTGGAATCCCCTCCTAAGGCAAAGCTCGCCATGCATGACTCGGTTGAATTGATGATAGGCAACTCCTATCCTCATATTGATTAGTGGTTCCAAATTAATAATATCTACTGCAGTAGGGAACAGACACAAAAGATACGCTCAGCATCTTTCCAAATTACTGTTCTGCTTTATTATGACGCAATTGAAGGTTTTTATGCACATGATTACGTAGGTATCACATTAATATTACAATTGTACATTTATGGTAACAAGGGGCGTTACATAGGCAGGCTTATTCTAATCAGGACTCAAAAGAATGTAAACATTTACTGAAAACATTATTGGTGCCGTGTGCACAGTGAGGGCAGTGTGCAATACATACAAAATAGAATACAATTATATACAGAACTTACAAATTTCCATTACAGTTTTACAATGTATGACTTTTAACATTTGGCTTAAAGCAAAACATGTCCCTGGTTTTACTAATGAGATCGCCGATTCATTATCTCGTTTGCAGTTCCAGAGGTTTCGGGGACTCGCTCCAGAGGCAGATCAAGAAGGATTCCCATGCCCAGAATTTCTCAGAGGCCTGATTTTGGACTAATCGAGGCAAATCTAAGGAATTCCATCACTCCTAAAGAGCAAAATTTGGGGAAGGGCAGGCACCCTATAGCTATAGGATTCAATGCCTAACATGTTGCCGATGCCTGCCTCTTCCCCTGGCTGTGGAATTTCTCCCCTTCTTTTGCTGGTAGCCTTTTTTATTGTTGCATAGGGACAAGGTGGTGTATAGGCCTAGGGCTTTTTTTTCTTGTTAATGGCATACCCAGATTGCGTTGCCATCCCTGCCTGTGCTTGCTTTACTAGAAAATTGACCCTGTATATCAATTCACAGTAAAAACAGAGGTTTTAGTTGCACACGTTTGCAAATATATGTGGAAGCCGCAATGTCTTGTCAGTACTGTGTATACTGCAGTCCTATAGGTCTGATCCCTTGGGTCCACGGGCTGAACTCGGGATGAAATTCTGTCTTCTCTACACAACACACTTACTGCTTAGCAGTACTTCACCATGCCTGGTGACAGAAGATGCCCTTTCTATTTGCTCTTTCTGTTTTCTATTCTTCTCCACCCAGCACTCTCTCCCCTCCTTCAATTTCAGTGCCCATTGGGGATGGGGGCAGGGGATCTCATGGCCTGTCTCCTCTCCTCAGCTTCTGACTTACCATAGTGAGATTTCAAATCAGATCAGATCATAACCGTAAGTGATCTCAGGTCCTATATTACATACTAAATTGGTTTCCTTACAGGTAACTCAAAGCCACCTCTATACCTTCCATGCCTACTAAACATGAACATGGTTTATGAGCAATGACCCGCTAAAGAAAAAGGACAGGACTTTCCATGGGTATACTAGGTGTTTTTACTGTTTCCCAAATACAACAAGAGATTTTTGACCCAGAGGCAGCTGCTTTCTTGTGAAATGCCAGATATACAGTCAAACTCTTATGCCCCGTACACACGGTCGGATTTTCTGATGCAAAATGTCCGATCGGAGCGTGTTGTCAGAAATTCCGACCGTGTGTGGGCTCCCTCGGACATTTTCCATCGGATTTTCCGACAACAAAATCCGATTGCGTCAATTCCGAATGTGTGTGGCCTGTTCCGACGCACAAAGTGCCACGCATGCTCAGAAGAAATTCCGAGACGGAACAGCTCGGTCTGGTAAACTTAGCGTTCGCAATGGATACAACACTTTCGTCACGGTGCAATGTTAAAAATGGTTTAATACAGCGCACTCTCTTCTTCTTTATAATGTGAGAAGAATGAAGTAGTTTTGCTGCTCATATTCACACAGACTTCTCACAAACGTATTTCTTTATTATTTATCGGGATTTCCTTAATATATTTTGATTTGTCACATCTGACAAAAATATATATATATTTTTTTTTTAAAGGCAGATTTTTTTTTTAATATTAGGTTTGTATTTTTTTTCCAAGGCTGATCTTTGTTTTATTTTATTTTTAGTTTTACTCCAGAATATTTTTGTGTGTATTTTGTGTCAAGTTACCACAACACCATTATTATCTTGTATTATTTAATCTCAAGGAGATTGTTTGGTGTTGGTGTCTCTTGTTAATTTCACATTGTATTTTTGAAATGTACCTGAATCCTTACAAACAAACTGTCCTTTTTGAAGGAAAACACACATAGGCAAGTATAATTGAAACCAAAAATCCTTTATTAAGGGCTCAGAACCAAACAAAGAGGGAGGCAACGCTGGAGAAATAGCAGAAATTAGCAAAGCCTTGGACCCCCAGGGCAGACATCAATTCTTGAACATCAAAATTGATGGCCTGAGGAGTCCATATGTAAGGGAGTGCAGTCTGGTCCAGAAGTCCCAGAGATCTGGAAAGCAGCAGATGACATCTGTGTCCTCAGCCTGTGGTACCACAAGAGGCTGCATCTTTTGCCAGACCAGACTGGATCCAGGGTCCTCACTTTCTGGTCTTCCCTCCACGCTTCCTTCCTGGCTGTGGCTCTGCTGTTGGAGATGTGGCAGGAGGAGGAGTAGAACCTGGAGGAGGAGGAGGACTAGTAGGACCTGGAGGAGGAGGAGGAGGAGTAGTAGGACCTGGAGGAGGAGGAGGAGGACCATGTGTGAGGTCACAAATGTGGGTCTCAGATGTTATTTGGGCCCTCAACCCCTTATTGAGAGCGTCCAACATTAATGACTCAAACATGAGTTGTTGGCCCTCCTCTATCCACTGCATTTTACAGGCAATTATGGCAGCAAAGACCTCCTCCACGGTGTGTGGTGCTCCCAGGGCCTCTGTAGCCTGCCAAAAGAGGCCTATGGCAGCCTCCTCTAGGGTACTCCTCTTCCTGCCACTTTCTCTTTGCAGGTGTAGGGGAGGGACCTGCATATCAGGCAGCCTGCTCGGCCTGGCCACCTCCTGGCTAACACTTCCCTGTGTATGAAAAAGGGACATGGTTGTAATGTTTTGCATCATCAATCACAATCATAAATTAGTACTCCAAACTAACATCTATTTAACATCACTGATTGGACAACCAGCAATATTTGGAAGAATGCTATACCTGGCTCAAGCTGGGCTCCTCCACATGTTGCTGCCTGGAAGGCCCAGGTTGGGCGTCAGAAGCCTCAGCTGGGGGGGAAGGAAGCGTGGATGGAAGACTGGAGAGTGCTGGCCTGGGTTCAGTCTGGCCTGCCAGAAAATGCAGCCTGTCATAGTACCACATCCTTGGGACATAGATGTCATCTGCTCCTTATCTCTGCGAATCCTGGACTTTCTTGCGCTCCCTTACATATGTGCTCCTCAGACCACCAATTAGGATCTTCAAATATGTGATGTCTGCCGTGGGGATCACCTGCTTCACAATTTCCAACAATTGATCCAGCGCTGCCTTCCTCTTTGTTTGGTTCTTATAATGTGGGTGGTTTATCTCCCACAGACAAGGCAGCTCCCTGAACATGTCAATGAATATTGCCATGAAGTCGGTATCGTTCAAGATATCCATTTTCACTGCAAGACACAACACAAGACAAACCCTAATGTCAGCCAAAACTCTCCTAAACTTGTTACAATATAGGCCTCAATCTAGAAGCAGTATAGGCCCAAGTTTGTCTCTTACCTTCGTTCTTACGATCGGTGCCTCCGATGCTCCTTCCTCCGCTCACAGATCGTAGGTAATACGCACGCGTGTTATGCTTTATACACACTGCGCATGCGTGTAACTCCGCCCGCCCCTGATGTTCTTTCTAGTCTATTCCCCGCCCCTTTTCATTTGGCGCAGTGGGGTAAGAGCACATGGCGGATACACAGCAGGTGTGTGCTAATTACAGGAACGAGGAGGAGGAGGAAAGCCCGGATCCAGACACGTCCCGATCCAGAAGGAGATTTAAGGCCTCAAATATGTCCTTTGGGGAGATGTTGGAGATGGTCGACATCCTGAAGCAGGCCGACTATGGCCGCATAAGATGGTCCCCCAGCGCAAATGCTTCATCCGCAACGAAGACGAATGGGAGTCCTTCCACATTCTCTTCTGGAGGTGGCAAGTCCAAGCTGCCATTCTGGAGATGCCTGTAAAACTCCATCTGGGCGATGACTCCACCATCGGACATCCGGCCATTCTTCCCACGTCCACATACAGGAAGTCGTAATTAGCCGACACCACCGCCAACATTACAATACTATTGAACCTCTTGTACTTATAATATTACGACCCCGAGTTGGGTGGTGGGACGATGTGGACGTGTTTCCCATCAATTGCCCCTCTGCAGTTAGGAAAGTCCCACCGCTGGGCAAAGTGGGAGGCCACAGTCTGCCATTCCTGTGGCGTGGAAGGAAACTGTTGAGGAAAACAAAAAAACGTAGTATTTTTAAACATGGAAAGCAGATTAGACACAAACATTCTTGGCCAACATCCAGATAACATTTCTTAGGGGGAATTTTACAACACCAAAGTATAAGGTACACCTATCATATTCCCCCCCCCCTTCTCATGGGCCATTTCTAACATTATAGGGGGGGGAATCTTGGACAGGTAACCCTCTTCAGTTCATTAAGAGATGAATGCCTAAATACAGGGTATTACTTGGAACAGCCCCTCCTTAGTTACACTATTGGCAGCCCACTGGACAGGTAAGTTGTGTCATAATACAAAGATATAAGTCCGCACTATACACATTTGAGCACATTTGGACATTCTGCTATTACCTATCAAGATAATAATAGGCTACAAAAACTTTAAACAGTACCATTTGAAAGCATACAGGCAGGCCCTTGCACTACATGCTTTGGGTAATTCATCCATAAATCCGACCACAAAAGAGGTGGGTATAGTGTGTATGGGTTTGGCAAATGAGCAGATAGATCATTAAGGATAGATAGAGAATTGGTATCTGCTGACTTAGAGGTTGGGGGGAGGGAGGGTTAATAAAAATGATTTGGGGACACTACAAAAAAAAGCCTCTGGCACTCTGCCTGAATTTAAAGCACAAATCACATTTCTAAACATTTTAGGGGGTGTTTGGGGTAAAGCACTACTATGGAGCTGATAAAATACATTGTTAAGTGACTACATGAGGTGAATATAGGGCCAGGAGAGCATGCTGGGGAGGTAAGTGAAGGCAAATATGTATGAAGGACAAAAAAAATTAATTACATAAAAATCCAGCATGCATGAGAACAAAGGGGACATTCACAGCATATTACAATCATGGTAATTAGGGAATGAGGAAAGAAATACAATATATTAGTAAACATTAAATACAATAAAATGTGATATTAAAGGATAAAAATCTTACCTTCATATACTCCTTCTGCAGGACCTGGATGATGGCAGAACAGGTCTCTGGGATAATGATCCCCAGAGCCTGGGGGGAGATGCCTGTCGAGAACTTCAAGTCCTGCAGGCTTCTCCCTGTCGCCAAGTACCGCAGGGTAGCGACCAGCCTCTGCTCCGGAGTGATGGCTTGCCTCATGCAGGTATCCTGCCTGCTGATATAGGGGGTCAGCGAAGCCAACAAACGGTGAAATACGGGGTCCGTCATCCTGAGAAAGTTCCTGAAATCATCAGGATTATTCTCACGGATCTCACGGAGCAAAGGCATATGAGAGAACTGGTCACGCTGAAGCAACCAATTCTTGGTCCATGAACTCCTCCCCACCCTGTTCATGGACTGGACTTGTGTCAAGGTCAGGACCCCAACACCAAGCCCCCACACAGCACGAATTCTACGAGAAGTACGTATACGCAACATGGCTAGAAAACGGTCAGCTGCTCAGAACGAAGTAACAGAACGCACTGAAGAACAGCAAGGCCTGTGAAGAGCGACCTGAAAAACAGTAACGAACGAACAAGAACACAATGACAAGTCAAGGGTACTTGCTGCACGCACTGAAGAGCAGATACAAACCCACAAGCACAAACTGAACCGCAGAAAACGATCTGAAAGCCACAAGTCTGAAAAAGCGCGAATCGTCTCTCACCAAACTTTTACTAACACAAGATTAGCAAAAGGAGCCCAAAGGGTGCCGCACTTGGTTCTGAACTGGCCTTTTCTAGTCTCGTCGTACGTGGTGTACGTCACCGCGTGGTTGGCGATCGGAAATTTCGACAAGTTTGAGCCAACATCCGTCTGAAATCGGAATGTCCGATCAATGTCCGACCGTGTGTACGGGGCATTAGACTACTGAAAGTTTATCCACCCAATGAAGGCCATTGTGCATGCTTTCTTCACTCTCTGCCAAGATATTGGATGAAGACTTTGACATGGTCGGTCCTTAACCCTGCTCTTGATACCATATTTGGGAAAACTCAGGCTTCATTTTCCAGCCTAAAAGACTCAAATCCAAGCTAAACTCCTTGCATCTGAATCAATATCTGGCAAATGCTATACCCTATAAGGACTATATCTTTCATTCAGCTGTCCAAAACTCATAGAGGAGGATTGATTAATTCCTTACATCCCACCGGGTCCTAGAATCATCCCCTTTTCTGCAGAAATCCAATCCCTTGAATTGACACACAAACTCACACAAAATTTTTCCACGTATCAATCTCCTCTTCTCAAGAAGACAGAATCACAGACTTTTTTAGACCAATCTTACCTAAAACACAAACATTGCTTCCTTAGAACACTCCATGAACAAAAAAATGTTGCAAGCTTCTAGCCCAGTCCATTAGTTTAAAGCAGCCACGATTCTATATCTCCAAAATGTAAAACTCCCAAAGTTTGCAATACATGGTTCCTCTGACATTGCCTCAACTTTCCACAAATACTAAACTGATCTACCGTATATACCATAAGACCAACCACATCCTCCATTCAATCTCCTCTTCAAGCCTATATTGATACAGCTAAACTTGCCCTCGCCCCCCAAAAAAGCCTGAGGCTTTCTCAGGTCCATTCTCCACTCTAGAATCTCAAATACACAATATATCCTTGCCCTCTTCCAAGAGCACTGGCCTGGACAGCTTTACAGGTACTTCATAATTTTTTCTAAAAGGCTCCCTTTTGCCTTTACTGGAAACCACCTTCAGTGATATATTCACCACCAGTGGAGACTGGTGCTCAATTTTCATGGGGAGGGGGGTGGCCCGTGGCCTCCCCAGTCAGCCAACCACCCCCCTGGGCTTTAATTGCTCGTTCAATCGCCGCTCGACCACTCGCCCATCGCTTGCCAGGCCCCCACCAGCCCCGCACTTACCCCATCCAGGTCGCTCCCCCCCCATCTCCTCCCGAGTCCTGGCAGTCCGGCGGTCGCTTTTCCTCCCGGCCAATCAGGACTCGCAGCCAATCGGGTCTTAGGACTCCTGGCCAATCGGGTCTCAGGACCTAATTCCTGATTGGCCGGGAGGAGAAAAAGGAAGACATTAGCAAATATTAATTTGCTAATGTCACACAACTGAGTGGATCTTAGTTATGAGGAAAGGTTGCGAGCGCTGAACTTATTCTCTCTGGAGAAGAGATGCTTGAGAGGGGATATGATTTCAATTTACAAATACTGTACTGGTGACCCCACAATAGGGATAAAACTTTTTCGCAGAAGAGAGTTTAATAAGACTCGTGGCCACTCATTACAATTAGAAGAAAAGAGGTTTAACCCTAAACTACGTAGAGGGTTCTTTACTGTAAGAGCGGCAAGGATGTGGAATTCCCTTCCACAGGCGGTGGTCTCAGCGGGGAGCATTGATAGCTTCAAGAAACTATTAGATAATCACCTGAATGACCGCAACATACAGGGATATGTAATGTAATACTGACACATAATCACACACATAGGTTGGACTTGATGGACTTGTGTCTTTTTTCAACCTCACCTACTATGTAACTATGTAACTATGAGTGGGCTCCAGGCGCAGTGCTCTGCGCCCAGAGCCCACCCTTTTTGAAGCCAATTAGAGCCTCAGGCTCTAATCATGTGCTTCGTAAAAACTAAAAAAAAACATTGGAATACATGTGTCCAGCGCCCTGCATGTAGATTAGCGGCCGGGTGTATGGATTAGGGGTGGGCAGCGCCCCTGCACCCACCACTGAGTAGTTGTCTTTAATATCTGTAAGACCCTTGAAGTGATACTATACATACACTGTTGACTTTACATTGCCCCTACTATTTCTGTACGTGAATGATGACACTAATTATTTTAATTAAAAAAAAACCTCTAAGTAACTTTTTCAATATACAGCTGTCACATGACACAGCTCTCTTCCAGCCTGTCTGTACCCCCCTGCTCATCTGCTCCACCACTGTAACCCCCTGCTCATCTGCCCCACCACTGTAACCTCCTGCTCATCTGCTCCACCACTGTAACCCCCTTTCTCATCTGCCCCACCAATGTACCCCCTTTCTCATCTGCCCCACCAATGTACCCCCTTTCTCATCTGCCCCACCACTGTAACGCCCTGCACATCTGCCCCAACACTGGACCACCCTGCTCTTCTGTCCCACCACTGTAACCTCCTGCTCATCTGCCCCACCAATGTTCCCCCTTTCTCATCTGCCCCACCACTGTACCTCCCTGCACGTCTTCCCCACCACTGTAACCCCCTGCTCATGTGTTCCACCAATGTACCTCCTTTCTCTGCCCCAACACTGAACCCCCTCGCTCAGCTTTCCCACCACTGTAACCCTCTTCTCATCTGGCCCAACACTGAACCGCCCCTGCTCATCTACCCAACCACTGTAACCCCCTGCTCAACTGTCCCATCACTGTACCCCCTGCTTTTCTGTCCTACCGCTGAACCCCCTTCTCATCCCTCCCACCATGTACCTCCTGCACATCTGCCCCACCACTGTACCCCCTTGCTCTTCTGTCCCACCACTGTAACCCCACTGCTCATCTGCCCCATCAATGTACCCCCTTTCCTCATCTGCCCACCACTGTACCTCCCTGCACATCTGCTCCACCGCACTACTGAATCACCTTCTCATCTGTCCTAACACTGAACCCATCTGCTCATCTGCCCCAACACTGTAACCCGCTTTCTTATCTGCCCCACCAATGTACCTCCTGCACATCTATCTCACCTCTGTACCCCCCTGCTCTTCTGACCCACCTCTGTTCCCCCTGCTCTCCTGCCCCACCACTGTTCCCCCTGCTCTCCTGTCCCACCACGGTTCCCCCTGCTCTCCTGCCCCACCACTGTTCCCCCTGCTTTCCTGCCCCACCACTGTAACCCCCTGCTCATCTGTTCCACCAATACACCTCCTTTCACATCTTCTCCACTGCTCTACCCCCTGCTTTTCTGTCCCGCCACTGAATCCACTTCTCATCTGCCCCAACACTAAACCCCTCCTGATCATCTGCCTGAACACTGAACCCCCCTGCTCATCTGTCTGAACACTGAAGCCCCCTGCTCTTCTGACCCAACACTGTCCCCCCCTGCTCTTCTGTCCCACCACTGAACCCCCTTCTCATCTGCCCCAACACTAAACCCCCCCTGCTCATCTGCCCGAACACTGAACCCCCCTGCTCATTTGCCTGAACACTGAACCCCCTTTTCATCTGGCCCAACACTGTACCCCCCTGCACATCTGTTCCACCATTGTACCCTCCTGCTCCTCTGTCCCACCTCTGAACCCCTCCTGCTCATTTTCCCCACCCCTGTACCCTCCTGCTTATCTATGATGTGCGTGATATGTAGAGTGGTGAAAGGAAGCAGAGATGAAACACATCTACCTGTCCTGGCACACTCATTCTGCTGATCCACCTCTCGCATCCAGCCCACGTGCTTGTATGTGATGTATGTGATGTATGTGATGTCACATACAAGCATCTGGAATGGATGCGCAATGATGATCTCAGGTCATGGGCATTTTCTGAAAGCAGTGGGCCTGTGTGCCGGATCATAAGTTGGGCCCCCGCAGCTGAGAAAAAGTGCGGCGCTCTGAGCCACAGCAAAAGTTGGGTGTGATTTTCATTGTGCTGAATACTGGCTGTGGCTTAAAGAGACACAGAGTGCCGGGGTTTAGTAGCAAGTGACTCAAAGGTTCAGGAATAATGTCAACAAAGTGCCCAGAAGCTCAACAGTAATTCCACAAACTGTCACCTGATTGTGGCTGTCCCAATCACAGTGAAATCCCTTCTTTCTGAGATTGGTAGTGACAACCAAGCGAGTCATCTTCCTTCATATAGTGGGCGGGGCTAGTAGGACTGTTGTGATTGGCTTTAGCAATGGCCAATGACAGTTGTCCTCCTGGAAATAGGGACTGCCCGCCCCCCGCAGCAGACATAATCATTAGACATAATCATCAGTAGTCTCCATTGCAGCAGATAAGCAGTCAGGTGAAATCGGCTCATAATATTTTCACAACAGGAATTTGTTTAAAATAAATAATCTTGATGAACACTGTGTTAAAAATTAAATGTTTGTCACCAGTGTAGCCAGTTTCCATCACTTCTATGCGTTACAAACAGCAAGTCTTATTTAATTGCACAGGATAGTTATATTGATGGATCACATTCAGGCTTTTCATATATACTACAAATAGGTTTGTCTCAACAACCCTCCATATACAGCCCTAGCACAGTGCATAAGATGGATGTGACAGTTCATGATTGCTATCTATAAGTGATGAAAGTTTGTGACATTCAGATCTCAAGAGGTGACAGTTGTGTATGTACAGAAACCCTAGCACAGTCAATGATATGCATATGACAACTACTCATGATTGGTATCAATGATTGATTGAGGATTGTGACACTCAGATCAGAAGAGGTGACATTAGAGTGCCCAAGTACAGAAGTCCTAGCACAGTCCATGAAGTTCATGTGACACCTACTCACCTACGATCATAGGTGTGCGCAGCCTATTGCATTAGGGTGTGCACCTCAAATGTATTAAAGCATGGACAGTGTTAGTAGAGCAGTAGAGCAGTGGACTTGTCAGTAGGGCAGAGGTTGGTTTCAGTAGGGCAGTGGATGGTGTCAGTAGGTTTTTATTTTAATTTTTTTATTATTTAAAATTTTTTTTTTTTAGGAGCCCTGTTATGGGGTTTTGGGGAATCTGCGTCACACGGGGTGATTAGGGTGTGCCCAGGCACACCCGGAACACCCCCTGCGCACGCCTATGCCTACGATTGATTAAATTTTGTGACACTCAGATCAGAAGAGGTGACATAAGAGTGTCCAAGTACAAAAACCCTAGCACAGTCCATGAGATGCATCTGACAACTACTTATATGATTGATATCTATGACTGATTGAGGTTTATGATATACTCAGATCACAAGAGGTGACAGTAGTGTGCCCATGTACAGAAACCCTAGCACAGTCCATGAGCTGCATATCCCAGCTGTACATGATTGGTATCTATCACTGATTGAAGTTGGTGACACTCAGTTTAGATAAGGTGGCAATACATGCCCATGTTCAGAAGCTCTAGCACAGCCCATGAGAAGCATCTGACAACTACTTAATATTGATATCTATTATTGATTGAAGTTTATTATACTCAGATCAGAAGAAGTTACAGTAGTGTGCCCATGTACAGAAACCCTAGCACAGTCCATGAGATGCATCTGACAACTACTTATGAATGGTATCTATGATTGATTGAGGTTTATGATACTCAGATCACAAGAGATGGCAGTAGTGTGCCCATATGCAGGAGCCCTCGCACAGCCCATAAGATACATCTGACTCTATATGATTGGTATCTATAACTGATTGAAGTTTATTATGCTCAGATCAGAAGAGGTGACAGTGGTGTCCCCATGTACAGAAACCCTAGCACAGTCCATTAAATGCATATGACGCTACTCATGATTGGTATCTATGATTGATTGAGGTTTATTATACTCAGATCAAAAGAGGTGACAGTAGTGTGCCCATGTACAGAAACCCTAGAATAGTCCATGAAAACCATCTGACACTTATGATTGGTATCTATGATCTCCATCTGTATCCCCATGCTCTTCTTTCTCACTACTGAATCACCTTCTCATCTGTCCTAACACTGAACCCATCTGCTCATCTGCCCCAACACTGTAACCCCCTTTCTTATCTGCCCCACCAATGTACCTCCTGCACATCTGTCTCACCGCTGTACCCCCTGCTCTCCTGCCCCACCTCTGTTCCCCCTGCTCTCCTGCCCCACCACTGTTCCCCCTGCTTTCCTGCCCCACCACTCTAACCCCCTGCTCATCTGTCCCACCAATACACCTCCTTTCACATCTTCTCCACTGCTCTACCCCCCTGCATTCCTGTCCCACCACTGAACCCCCTTCTCATCTGCCCCAACACTAAACCCCTCCTGCTCATCTGCCCGAACACTGAACCCCTGGTCATCTGTCCGAACACTGAACCCCCCTTCTCATCTGCCCCAACACTAAACCCCCCCCTGCTCATCTGCCCGAACACGGAACCCCCCTGCTCATCTGCCAGAACACTGAACCCCCTATTCATCTTACCCAACACTGTACCTCCCTGCACATCTGCCCCACCATTGTACCCTCCTGCTCTTCTGTCCCAACTCTGAACCCATCCTGCTCATTTTCCCCACCCCTGTACCCTCCTGCTTATCTATGATGTGCGTGATATGTAGAGTGGTAAAAGGAAGCAGAGATGAAACACATCTACCTGTCCTGGTACACTCATCCTGCTGATCCACTTCTCGCATCTGCCCACGTGCTTGTATGTGATGTATGAGATGTATGTGATGTATGTGATGTCACATACAAGCATCTGGAATGGATGCGCAATGATGAGCTCAGGTCAGGGGCATTTTCTGAAAGCAGTGGGCCTGTGTGCCGGATCATAAGTTGGGCCCCTGCAGTTGAGAAAATGTGCAGTGCTCTGAGCCACAGCAAAAGTTGGGTGTGATTTTCATTGTGCTGAATACCTGCTGTGGCTTAAAGAGACACAGAGTGCAGGGGTTCAGTAGTAAGTGACGCAAAGGTTCAGGAATAATGTCAACAAAGTGCCCAGAAGCTCAACAGTAATTCCACAAACTGTCACCTGATTGAGGTTGTCCCAATCACAGTGAAATCCCTTCTTTCTGAGATTGATAATGACAACCAAGCAAGTCATCTTCCTTCAGATAGTGGGCGGGGCTAGCAGGACTGTGATTGGCTTTAGCAATGGCCAATGACAGTTGTCCTCCTGGAAACAGGGACTGCCCCCCCTAGCAGAACTGCACTCAATCTCTTCCCCATCACAAAAGCTGACGATCGCAGCTACAGCAAAATTAGAGAACCAAAGAATGTTTCCCATCTTTTTACAATGTACACAGTGCCTCCCCCTCAGTGCAGGTGCGGCGCAGAGAATTCTGAAATTGGAATGCATTAGTGTCTCGCTGACACTTCCCTGCGCTGCTCTGCTGATGGGGAGAGAGTCAAGTGCCGGCAAAAGAGGCTTTGTGTTAACTACTAGTTATATTGATTGATACTTGTTTTCTTTGTAATAATTTCTCAAGACAAGCTTACTATAAAGCTTACAATACAGTATCTTGCTTGACCTGACATCTTCTTATAAGACTGGACTAATGCAGTTAAAACTAGTGTCCCATAGGGACAGGGGAGGCCACAGTTTGGGTCCTAATTTAAAGACGGTAGGGCTAATTTACTAAAGACATTGAAACTGTTTATTATGCATGTTCACTTTGCATAGAGAACATTCACTAAGTTCACTATGTTCATTTTCAATATCCAATCATGTGCAAGGAAAATGAAAAAAAAAAATGTCTTGCAAGTGATTGAAGTGAATACAACAAAATTTACTGTACTAAATAAACAATCTGTACTCCTTTACTAAATCCTCCCTACCATATTACTGTTTTCGGAAAGGCATAACAGGTAAAGATTTTAATAATCCTATGTAAAGTATAAATGAGCTTTGGTATATTTGCCTGTATTTTGTAACTGTTAACTCTTCTGGGACATAGCTGAGTAGAGAAAAGGATGCCCTCTAGCGGTTAATTTGTGTAAGTGTCGCTTCACCAAATTAGGCGACACAAATTATATATTACTAAAGAAATAAATAAATAAAAAGTTATTAAATGAAATAAACAGACAGATGCTACTATACTGCAATTAAATATTAGTGCTTTATTTTAGGGTACTATGTTGTTGATCGTTTTGCTGTTTAAACATATAGCAGCCCATCTGCATGCATACTGTATTACAGAAAGTACAATGAAATGTAATACTATTAACTAAGGCAAATATTAATATACAGTACATCATCGTTAACCATTAGACATAATCATCAGTAATCTCCATTGCAGCAGATAAGCAGTCAGGTGAAATCGGCTCATAATATTTTCACAACAGGAATTTGTTTAAAATAAATAATCTTGATGAACACAATGTTAAAAATGAAATGATTGTCACCAATGTAGCCCGTTTCCATCACTTCTATGCGTTACAAACAGCAAGTCTTATTTATTTGCAATGGATAGTTATATTGATGGATCACATTCAGGCTTTTCATATATACTACAAATAGGTTTGTCTCAACAACCCTCCATATACAGCCCTAGCGCAGCGCATGAGATGGATGTGACAGTTCATGATTGCTATCTATAAGTGATGAAAGTTTGTGACATTCAGATCTCAAGAGGTGACAGTTGTGTATGTACAGATACCATACCACAGTCAATGATATGCATATGACAACTACTCATGATTGGTATCAATGATTGATTGAATTTTGTGACACTCAGATCAGAAGAGGTGACATAAGAGTGCCCAAGTACGAAAACCCTAGCACAGTCCATGAGATGCATCTGACAACCACTTATATGATTGATATCTATGATTGATTGAGGTTTATGATATACTCAGATCAGAAGAGGTGACAGTAGTGTGCCCATGTACAGAAACCCTAGCACAGTCCATGTGCTGCATATCCCAGTTGTACATGATTGGTATCTATCACTGATTGAAGTTGGTGACACTCAGATCAGATGAGGTGACAATACGTGCCCATGTTCAGAAGCTCTAGCACAGCCCATGAGAAGCATCTGACAACTACTTATGATTGGTATCTATGATTGATTGAAGTTTATGATACTCAGATCACAAGAGGTGACAGTAGTGTGCCCATGTAAGAAGCCCTAGCACAATCCATGAAATGCATATCACAGTTTTACATGATTGGTATCTATCACTGATTGAAGTTGGTGACACTCGGCGCAGAAGAGGTTACAGTAGTGTGCCCATGTGCAGAAGCCCCCGCACAGCCCATGAGATGCATCTGACACTATATGATTGGTATCTATGATTGATTGAGGTTTATTATACTCAGATCAAAAGAGGTGACAGTAGTGTGCCCATGTACAGAAACCCTAGAATAGTCCATGAAATGCATCTGACACTTATGATTGGTATCTATGATTGATTTAAATTGATGACTGAGATCAGAAGAGGTGACAGTAGTGTGCCCATGTATAGAGCTCATACCAGCTCCAGCAGTGGGATCAGAGGACAGGGTACAGGGTGCCCACCCTCTCCTATGAATACTATTTTTAATGAATGAATTATTAACTCTGCTGTTCATGACCTTAAAACTACAAGCAGGAGACTCTATGAGCCCTTTATCGGTCTCCTGTCAGGAGGCAGCAAACCATTTGTCTTTCGGTGGGATGCAGAGAATTAATTAATATGAAATACAAACTTTTTAATTGAGTGTCAAACGGAATCAGATGAGACGGGACCCTCAGTGGATGGAGCAGAGTCTCTCCTCCAGCATCTCATCTCTCACTGGAAAATGATAAATTCGGATACTTAATTTATTGATCGGGGCTCCTCTGCTCGCTGGATTTATTTTATAGGTCATTAATCAAAGGAGAAAAAACGTCCCCAGGTCTCCCCTTTTATTGCTACCTTTAATACACTTCCACTCCTTGTTTCTGCACAACCAGATTTCCGCCTTGTTGTTTCCCTAATCGATTGGCCGGCGATAATTATTTCTTAAAAGGGCTGATCGTCTATGTGAGCTTCTGGAATGACATGGCTGTCCAGTAACCCCTGGCAACCGAGCAGGCATTACATACTTACACTATCGATTTCTAATTGATTACTATGGGCTGCTGACTGATCTATTAATACCACAATCACTGGATTCACATTACAATGACAAAATAAATTTGATATCAAAGCGGTGCAATGATATAGTATAGGGGTCCTAACAAGACCCAGATGTGCTTCAGAAAACAAGTAAAAAAACAGTGCAAAGGCCCTCAGGGCTCCAATAATAATGATGATGATGATGATGATGATTATTATTATTATTATTATTATTATTATTATTATTATTATTATTATTATTATTATTATTATTTCAAACAAACACATAAATAATAATACCAGTTGTTATTATTATTTTTATTTTTTTATTATTATTATTCGTATTATTATTATTTTTCTATCACCATTTACCAACATTACCATCTTATTGTATACCATCCATAAGATCTGTATTATATACACTATAAGCATAGGTTGTATAAGAAAGAGCAAATTGTAATTTTACTGCTTTTTGTAAAACGAATTTAATCCAGAGTATTATAAAAATAAAAAATAGAACATTAAAGCTACAAAAAACAAAAATGTTGTATTCATAATAAAAGCATTTTAAGTAAAATAAAATACAAACAAATAGAAAAGAAACATAATCTCTTTTACACACACATGAAAAGGGCTGTTAAAAAGTAAGCACATACCACAAGGTTAATAGTCTAACATATATAAATGTACTTGTATACTGAGATTTTTATACAATATGGGTGTCTGGTATTGTAAGACTTACTGTTGTATAAAAAGTATTCCTATAATAAGGATATGCTCATTATTTTATTGGCCATCATGGATTGTGTTGGCTTGATTGAGAAGAGTTTGCAAGGACCCAACGGGAAAGATGTAACTGATGGTATTTAAATGTAGCAACTAGAAGGAAAGTTATTAGTTAGCTTGGCTGTATTGTCTATACCTGGCTGTCAGGAGTTCTTTGATAGGTGCTATCACTATCCACTGAAGATGAATGATGTCCCTGTCACCATGAAGCCATTCCAAACCCCTCTACTATTAGGGTCACATCAACACAGCCAAGGTTTTCTGCTACAAGGGGTTTGTGTGTCTATATAACTGAAAAGCCAGCCAACTTAATAAAAGTGTCATCATTCCTGCACTTATGTGCTCTAGGCTAGTTACATCATAAAAAAAAAACAGAAAAAACATCATATGATATTCTCAGAGCAGGTTTTACTTAATTTTGTTATAAATGAGCTCATCAGCATTTAAACCACCCTGCTGGGAATTGTGGTTCTTCAGCTGTTCGTCGGTCCTTGGTTGTCACATAAACATATTCCTGAGATCCAGCTAAGATTTCCATTTAATGCGGCTGATGGCTTTGTTTATCGTAGTGGCTCAAATACAAACTGTCTGTATTACCCTAAAATACACCATTCAACCCTGCAATGCAAAATGACAGTTGGATATTTGGATTTCATTGGTTGGAACAGGACAATAAAAAGACCCATTGTATATATAAAAAAAAGGGGGAGTGGGGGTAAATTCTGAATTAAAGCATCAAACAGAAATCTTAGATGGATCTCAGGAATATGTTTATGTGACAATCAGGGACCGGCGAA
The DNA here is from genome assembly GCF_042186555.1 of Aquarana catesbeiana. Classification (NCBI taxonomy): domain Eukaryota; kingdom Metazoa; phylum Chordata; class Amphibia; order Anura; family Ranidae; genus Aquarana; species Aquarana catesbeiana. Next base: position 206,714,695 of record NC_133324.1, read on the forward strand.
CAGCTGAAGAACCACAATACCCAGCAGGGTGGCTTAAATGCTGATGAGCTCATTTATAACAAAAATTAAGTAAAACTTGCTCTGAGAATATCAAATCATCATATAGGATGATTTTTTTTTTTTTTTGGGGGGGTAAAAATTGTTTTTTTTAAGTTTAATAACCTTTTTTTTTTAAATCGAATTACATAATATATGTAGCCCTACAGCAGCTGAGCTATAAGAAAATGTTATTTTTGCTTGAATATCAGAAGGCGCCTATACATTATACGCTGCCCTCCTTTATACCGTTTATTTTTTTACTAGACTATAGAGGAAATACATTTTTTAAGTATCTTTAATTCCCTAAACAAATCTTGGACTATGAGGAAAGATTTCGTAAGAATTTCGGAGGAACTCATAAGATTGATGTCAGAAGGGACACACTTGTGATGTGATCAGCCCATATACTAATTCACTGAGCACATATTGGTGATAGACGATCGTGTAGTTACCAGACCTGTGATCAAAGGTTATGTTATACTGTATCCTAATGAGAAATCACTAGACTTCTGGAGGGGGTCACACAAATTACCAGGGCGCTGACAGCAAACACAATAGCTATTTACACATTCATTCAAGACAAGTAATAATTACATATCCTAATAAGTGCATGGTTTAGATATATTGTAATTCAAAACTATTCAAGTTATATTCTCTAGTAAGTGCATGGCTTAGATATATTGTAATTCAAGACAATTTTTAAATATATACCTCAATAAATGTATTAATTAGCTGCATTCTATCTAATCCAATATAATACTTATGCACCCTAAAAAGTGCATTAATTAGCTGTATTCTAATTAAAGACCAACAATAATAATTACATACTCTAATAGGTGCATGAGTGAGTTATATTTTATTGTAAGACAATTCATAGTTGTATCCTCTAATAAGTGCACGGTTTAAATATATTCTAATTAAAGACAATTATTAATAATATACCCTAATAAGTGCATTAATTACTTGTATTATAATCCAAGACAAATAATAATGATTTACCCTAAAATGTGCATGGCTTAGCTGTATTGCAATTAAAGGCAAGTTATAATAGTTACATTCTCCAATAAATGCATGATTTAGTTGTAATCTAATAAAAGACAAAAAAAATGTCATACCCTAATACGTGAATTGCTTAGACATATTCTAATGCAATACAATAATGATATACTCTAATGGGTGCATTAATTAGCTTTATTCTAATTTAAGATACATAATAATTACATACCCTTAATAAGTGCATTGCTTAATTGTATTCTAATTGCAATCTTGCTGGGAAGAACACACAGAAAGATCAACATTTCTAAAAAAAAAAAAAAAAAAATTAATAAATATTTTTTAAAACAAATGTAAAAGTCAGATAGAAATTGGTCAACACAATTTAATTTCATGAAACCCATATGGGACCAATGGAGTACTAAACGATAGTTTCTATACAATGAAGTAGTGTTATAAAGTACCCAATGATATAACATAAATAAATTTATACATGACATAAAAATGCAATAAACAGCATGGTGTAGTGAGGTCTGCAGGTGTCAGATTTGAATAAGCCATTTACCTCCAGTCCATGTGCTGCTTGTAGAAAGATGACATGTTGTACAGTATACATGTGATCATAGGAGAGCACAGCCCTCAGTGGTGCATAATATAGGCACGTCACTCTGAAATAAGACATCCACTGAGCTGTGGAGCTTGCAATCTGCATGCATTACCTATCTGAGGCTCAGTGTCAGGCGGAAGGGTTAATCTCCCCCCTGAGTGGAGTAGACACTCGTGTTTGGTGCAGCCCACGTGTGCAGCAGGAGTGTGCCAGAGAGGAGCTGAGCCCAGCACAGACACAACACAGAGTGATCACAGAGGAACTCAGCCCAGCACAGACACAGGGTGATCAGAGGGGAGCTGAGCCCAGCACAGGGTGATCAGAGGGGAGCTGAGCCCGGCACAGGGTGATCAGAGGGGAACTGAGCCCGGCACAGGGTGATCAGAGGGGAACTGAGCCCGGCACAGGGTGATCAGAGGGAAGCTGAGCCCGGCACAGGGTGATCAGAGGGAAGCTGAGACCAGTACAGGGTGATCAGAAGGGAGCTGAGCCCAGCACAGACAGGGTGATCAAAAGGGAGGCTGAGCCCAGCACAGGGTGATCAGAGGGGAGCTGAGCCCAGCACAGGGTGATCAAAGGGAAGGCTGAGCCCAGCACAGGGTGATCAGAGGGCAGCTAAGACCAGTACAGTGTGACCAGAGACTGCTCACAGCACTTAGCTCCTCCAGTCCTGGATATCCCCGGCACAGAGCTGGACTTCTTCCCTTTCCTCGGAGACATCGCTTGGAGGGATCATACACAGGTAAGATTCCTCTATGTGTACTATCACACTGGGCACTGTGCATTACCACTGACAGCTGCTGGTGTGCTCACTTGTTATACCTACATTCCTTAAGAAAGTTTACCTTCACAAGCATGGAAATGTTAGACATCGGCTCCTGTGTAGCGAGCTTCATTGGGCAGTACTAGGTACAGTCTGCAACAGATTGATATTTCATGCACATATGAATGTATAGGTTTTGCATTGTGCCAATCGCATGGATGCCAATATATGATAAGATCTAGGCTTTGCATTGTACCTAGTCAGTATCGAATGAGATTTGGGGTATATACATTGTGCTCAGTCAGTAAAGAATGAGTTCTGGGATATATAAATGGTGCTTAGTCGGTATAGAATTAAGTCTATGGTATATACATGGTGCCTAGTTGGTATGGAATGAAGTCTAGGGTATATACATTGTGCCTAGTCAGTATAGACTGAGATCTAGAGTCCATACGATATGCCCAGTCAGTATAGAATGAGATCTAGAGTATATACAATATGCCCAATCAGTATAGAATGCGATCTAGAGTGTATACAATATGTCCAATCATTATAGAATGAGTTCTAGAGTGTATACAATATGCCCAATCAGTATAGAATGAGGTCTAGAGTGTATACAATATACCCAGTCAGTATAGAATCAGATCTAGGGTGTATACTTTGTGCCCAGTCAATATAGAATGAGATCTAAGGTGTATACATTATGCCCAGTCAGTAAAGAATAAAGTCTAGGGTATATATAATATGCCCAGTCAGTATAGAATGAAATCTAGAGTGTATACATTGTGCCCAGTCAGTATAGAATGAAATATAGGTTATATAAAATATGCCCAGTCAATATAGAATGAAATCTAGGGTGTATACCTTGTGCCCAGTCAGTACAAAATAAAGTCTAGGCTATATATATTTTGTGCCCACTGCAGGACAGTCAATAAAGACTGAGATCTATACTATGCACCCATTGTAGGGCAGCCAGTATAGAATGAGTCGAATTTGAGCTATATATATTGTACCCCCTGCAGGGCAGTTAGTAAAGAATCGGATGTAGGGTATAAACTGTGCCCATTGCAGGGCAGTTAGTAAGGAATGGGATGTAGAGTATATACATTGTGCCCATTGCAGAGCAGTCAGTATAGAATGAGATCTACGTTGTATACACTGTGTCCATTTTATGGCAATCAGTATAGATAAGTATAGCTCTCTAATAAAGAAGGGAATAAGACAGAATGATATAATTGTATATTGCACTTTGTATTATGATGATGAGCCCTGTCTGATGGCTGTCTTGTGTGCAGGTCCTGGCCATGCTGAAGCCCGGGGAGGCTTCTGGATCTGCCTTCCTGAAGGTGGACCCGGTGTACCTCCAGCACTGGCAGCAGCTCTTCCCCCAGACCCATGTCAAGGCTGGAGTCCTGAGCCATGTTCCTCTCCCTGAGCCTCCAACTGACAACCTCCGCCTGAGACCAGCCTCCCTGTCCTCCACCTCCTCTACTTCCTCTACCCCGACATCAGCACCCTCTGCCCCCTCATCCCTGACCGGAATCACCCCAATACCTACAGTCATAGGACCAACATCCAGCCTGGAACTGCCAGGCCCACCAAGGAAAGACCTGGTGCTCCCCAGCTGTCAGGAGAGAGCCTCCAGCCGTATCCAGTGCACCCCCGAGGAGTTGGACTATTATCTCTATGGCCAGCAAAGGATGGAGATCATCCCTCTGAGCAACCCCACCAGTGACCCCAACAACAGTAAGTACCCCTGCAAGAAATATCCAGAGCCTAGTAGAACACCTACTGCCCTGTGCAGAGCGATGGTGGTGGGGAGGGGAGGGTGGCAGTGTCACCTGGGAGGAAGGAGGGCACCTGACTACATGGTGTCACCGCACATGAGCGTCACATTCCAAACCACAAAAAGTCACATCAGTAATCATCATCATCACATATCCACCAACAGTCCTATAGGTGCATGCTCTTATGGCTGATAGGAGAGTGCTGCTGGCCAGGATTGAGGGATTATTTTAGTATTTGGGTATCCACTTTCTAGAAACCCGACTTTTCCTGCTGTATGCTATGCCAATACAAAGTATACAAAGAATTATATACAAATCACTCAATGACAGCTGTACTGCTAAGAAGCTATGTATTCACGTTTTTCTGTTAAACACAACACATTGCAAATCAATAATCAATAGACAATGCAACTTTTAATTATGCAAACAATATATATATATATATGTGTGTGTGTGTGTGTGTGTGTGTGTTTGCATATTTTTTTGTCTTTTATTTGCATATATATATTATTGATAAAGTTATAGTAACTTTATCAATTAAGCGATCATTTCCTTTTCATTCTTACATTAAACACACGACATATTTTCTATTTGTCATCCTTTCTCATCTATAGTAAAGTATTTTCAATATAAGCCTAATACCGGCATAATGCCATTACTGCTTTCGCCGAGGAAAATTAAATCTTTTAAATATTTCACTATTTATTGGTTGTGAGTTAACATTATATTAAATGAAAAAAATATACATTCCGCCTTACAGGAATTTCCCTGCTACATCAAGTATCGGAAACTTTAATAGTAGTTTACTAGTTTGGAGGATTCTGATGAATTAGCTGCCTAGAAAATAATTATGCAACCAAATATTTATAGGAACTACAATCAATAAATAACAGGGTTCTTTTATTTATATAGGACTTTGCAGTTATCGCGTCTACATATACCGGCAATTAGACCTCACTGTATGTGTGTACAAAAAATATTTCAAAGAAAAAATTGGGGGTTCTGTACTGTTACTACTAATTTCGAGCTCTCTTTTATTTATATATATCTACATATATATATATATATCTATATATCTGTATATATAGATATATCTATATCTATATCTATATCTATATCTATATATATATATATATATATATATATATATATATATATAGTCTATATATATAGACTATATATATATATATATATATATATATATATATATATATATATATATATATATATATATATATTTTTTTTTTTTTAAATATACATATAGATAGATAGATAGATATATCTGTATAGATATATAGATAGATAATTATAATGTAATAATTATAGGGTTATTGTATGAAATTGTAATATCAGGTAGCGAAGGTTGTTCCATTTATATTTTATTAACTAAGGTTATTACGCGATGTGTATGTGAGGAACAACAGAGTTTTTAAATATGTTTAAAAATTCAATAATTAGCCTCGGCTAAACACAATAACCTTAGTAAGAGTCATACTATTTTTTTTTCCTTAAATCACATATAGTTTTTCATAACGAAATCCAGGCTCAGCTTTTCTCTATAGGGTGGATAGTGAAGCGCTGGACATGTATAGGTTGTGTGGCATACAGTGTGCAGTCACCTGCGTCTATCTGCGGTCACCTCCGGGCTTCAGCTAAATACATAGAAACTCCAAAGTGACACATATACAGAGCACCATAGCATGGCAAAGAGCACCTGGGTGCAAAAAGAGTCGGGTATTGGTTCTAATCTGCTAATTGGTAGTTGCTATATAATTATAATGCATAAAATATATGTAGGAAGTGAAGCTAGATCGATCTATCTCTTTCTTTTCTTTCTTTCTTTCTTTCTTTCTTTCTTTCTTTCTTTCTTTCTTTCTTTCTTTCTTTCTTTCTTTCTTTCTTTCTTTCTTTCTTTCTTTCTTTCTTTCTTTCTTTCTTTCTTTCTTTCTTTCTTTCTTTCTTTCCTTTCTCTTCCTTCCTTATCGCAGCTGCTTAGTTATTAGAATTTGATCCATGACAACCATAAACCGATTAGTAACCATTAAATGATGCTGCCAGAGAGGTCTCTTCTGAAACTTCTACTAAACTTGCTGTGATCTAATGCTGTCAGAGAAGTGCTCATTCATGTTGGTGGCTACCAGCAATCTTTTCTGTATCACAGGAAATATTCCTAAAAGACAGAGGTCATCATAATGACTTGTCCCTGTGATCCATCTCATGTTGGGTGCACAGGTCATTCCAAACACAGAGAAGCACCAGCCACCAGGGAAGGACTGTACTGTCCAAGTTACTGAACACCCACAACAATAGCGCAGCAGCTACACAATGCCTTGAAGCTTCAATAGCACCAGCTTGTTAGTGCACTGACCATCTTTTGGAGTCAAGTAAAAGACAGCCATGTATACCTGATACTATCAGGCCATTGGGCTGCATTGCTAAAGTAGTTGAGGATCTTTACACAAAATTGTATGAATATTGACTTCAGTTATCCAATTACGTGTAGATTAAATAATAATAATAATAATAACAATAATAATAATAATAATAATAATAATAATAATAATAATAATAATAACAATAATAATAATAATAATAATAGCAGGAATGTGGTTTCCAAATAATGGGATCATTGAAGTAAATATTCACACAATTTATTGTGTGAAGATTTATAACTCCTTTAGTAAATCAGCTTCAACGTGGTAGTGGTTGGCCTGGTGTTTGTGACAAAACACAGAGCTATTGGCATGGCTTCTTTTATCGTCCTCCCTTGTACACAGGGTATACAGTCATATATTAGAGTGAGGTTAGAAAAAGGTGCTGGCTGTTTATTTAAGGTGATAAAATGGTCCATCAGCAGTAATCTCCATCGATATGTGCCACAAGGAGATGAAGGATGAGGGGACAAGCCACAATTAATTGCTCTATAGTTTTGTAGGAGAGAGTGGAGCCAGCACAGAGACAGCATCGATCTCAGCTCCCAGCTCCTATTCATCATCTGTACATTGTATATGGGGGTCTCTCAGGGCCAGGGGTGCTGGCTTTATACAGACAATATTCTCGTTTCAACCTTCTCCTACTGACAACAAACATTTCATTCACTCATCTAATCAATCCATGGAAATGCAACCACACTTGCCTTGAAATTATATTTATTTACCCATACAGTGGAAATAAAAGGGCCAGAAAGACTTCATATAGGATTTTTAAAGATTCAATATACTTAAAATATGAATAGTTACATAGATAAAATCACAGCCAGTGGATAGATATTTTACCCTGACAGGTACGTAATGTACCATTATATACACTTGTTTTGTCCTTTCTGTGTATAGGACAATACAACTGTATACAATGTAAGGTACATTACGTACCTGTCAGGGTATAATCTCTACCCACTGGCTGTGATTGTATCTATGTAACTATTCATATTCAAAGTCTATTGAGTATTTACAAGTTACCCAATGTTATCAACCACTTTAGGTTCAGAAAGGTTCCTGCAAGTTTCTAAAATAAAATTCTTCATCCTCACAGGTTAACAGTTCTGATTATTATCTAGCAATGCTATTTTCAAATTGTTATTCTCTTTCTAATTAGTAATTAAAATTGAAATCATCGCAAAAAAATTGTATCCTTAAAACTTTATAGGGCTAGAGAATTTACATAATTTATTTTCTTTAACTTTACATACCGTAATGTATATTATTGTCTACATTTATATTTAGCAAGCTTAAAGCCCAAGATTGTAAAAGTGTGGAAATGTTCACCTGCTTGCATATTAAATTATTGCCAGACCATTACGCTATTAGGTGTGATTTACTAAAGGAGTGATTTTCACTGTCAGCAAAGTGTATCCTTGTGTGCATCAAACATCCATTCATGTGCAAAAGAAGTTCCTGTCACTTTTTTCTCCCTGCGCATGAGTAAAAATGACTTCTTTTAATCAATCACCCTCTGTGTAAAGTAATGTAAAAGTTTATGTATCTATCAATTTATTGTATATCATCCTTGATAGTTTGTGGTTAGTGGTTAGTTTGCAAGGATAAAATGAACCACAAACGATCTATATTATATATAGCATATAAATGCTATATAAATGCTTATAAATATAAGTAGCAGGTTATGTGTATTCCAGATCATAGGTTACAGGTAATATATAGGATAAAGGTAATAAAAATACTCTCTTATGGGTAATAAGTATAGGTAAACCATTTAGGAGTAGTAAATGAGCAAGAGGCCTTGTTATATACAAGATATTTGTAGAGGTTATGAAATGTAAGAGAGTATCTGTTGAACATTAATTCAATTCAAATTACATCTGACAACTTTCCCAGATTATCAGGGTAGCAGATAATCATTGTTTAATACATAACTTGTTCACTTATTCTTTTGGATTGCAAGTTCCCATGAACAGGGCCGCCTAATCCTCTAATATCAAATTTTATTGTAAATGTTCTGTCTGCCTTTATTTTGTAAAGCACTATGCAAACATTTGGCTCTATAGAAATCCTGTAAATTAATTATTCCCTGGCCATAGGCTATGTATGACTCATATGTGACATGGCTCCATATGTGCTGTAGTTAGGCACCAATAACTATACTGTCTGCAGGAATATAAGGTGATTTACTAAAGTAATCTTTTATGGGGATCTTAGATTTTCATTTCCAATGCTTAAACGGATAAAGTAAAAAAGTAATTTCTCCCACTCTGGTTACAAGTTAGTACAGATCTATTAATCATCATCATAGAATGACATATATAGCTATATTTCTATCAAATGTGCAACCAGGCAATGAAAAGTGATCTGTTTAGAGCTGAATAAGAATCTGTGTATCAATTATATTACACCATTTTATCCTTCCCTGATAGTGTGTTGCTTCTGAGTCTATATCTGTGGGGAAATGTTTTTTTTTTTTTTTAACTATTTATATACATACATTTCTACACATCACCCACCCACTGGCAGCAACACACTTAGAACATTGTTTATTGGACTGGCAATAATGCGCAGAGTCCCTGCTTTACCATCAGTAATTATTTATACATATTGGCCAATGTGCATGTAAAGGTAATCATGCATCCTATACCTGTGGCAAGATATCATAGTAAAAAAAAATGAAAAAAAACTGCGGTATAGAGACAATTGTAAATAAAGTTAAATAAAGATACAAATGTGTACTTTGGGCTGCTGCTGTAGTACAAGGTAAAAAACCCCAAGTGAGTGAAATGTAAGTATTATACTCAGCGCTGCTCCAATAAAAAATAAACAATATATGGTAAAGTGCCTACATTAATATAATCAATATCATAGTATTAATAAACATGTAAAGTGCCCAGTGCAATTTTAGTGCAAAAACATATAAAGTGCAATCATATAAAGTCCTTCCATATAGCCATATGGTGTGTTGAACTTGTGCAACTTATACAGTTGGTGTAGATCTTGGTGACACTCCATGCTCCCCTCCTGGGTTCCCACTCACCAACAGTAATCTTTAAATGCGCCTGGTATTGTAGTTGGAATATCGCCTCCCGTCAATGACTAGGACTGCTGGATGTATTCTATGTATGGGTGAAAATATCACCTTTCTTCCACTGATATGTTAAAGATGTCAGGTGTATCCTATATCCAGATATGACTCTCACCTTCCAAACTTTCCCGGTGATTGGATATTCATATTAGACGTGTGGCAATGAAGAGAAAAGGATATATAGTGTAATACTGCTAAATTTATTCATAAAAAGCCAAAATCATTACACTTACATCAAACTTTTAAAAACGTGCAAATAAACGCCGCCTTGGCGTGCAAACAACCCTCACTTAGTCTCCTCCGCTTGAGGCGTTTCGCCCCTCCCACTGGGCGTCTTCAGAAGCTGGGGGCGCCCGTGACTGGTTGCCTTTTATGTGTTACTTTCTGCCTACTACACCCCATAATGCCTACTACTCTCAATGAGTGTAGTAGGAGTATAGTGATTCAATTTATACTGCGCACTCATTCGGGCACCCCCAGCTTCTGAAGATGCCCAGTGGGAGGGGTGAATCACATCAAGCGGAGGAGACAAGTGTTGGTTGTTTGCATGCCAATGCAGAGTTTATTTGCACATTTTTAAAAGTTTGATGTAAGTGTAATGATTTTGGCTTTTCATGAATTAATTTAGCAGTATTACACTATATATCCTTTTCTCTTCATTGCCACATGTCTAATATGAATATCTGATCACCTGGAAAGTTTGGAAGGTGAGAGTCATATCTGGATATAGGATACACCTGACATTTTTAACATATCGGTGGAAGAAAGGTGATATCTTAACCCATACATAGAATACATCCAGCAGTCCTATTCATTGACAGGAGGCGCTATTTCAACTACAATACCTGGCGCATTTAAAGATTACTGTTAGTGAGTGGGGGGACCCAGGAGGGGAGCATGGAGTGTCAGCAAAATCTACACCAACTGTATAAGTTGCACAAGTTCAACACACCATATGGCTATATGGATGAACTTTATGTGATTGCACTTTATATGTTTTTGCGCTAAAATTGCACTGAGCACTTTACATTGTTAATTAATTCTATGATATTGATTATATTAATGTAGGCACTTTACCATATATTGTTTATTGTTTACTGGAGCAGCGCTGAGTATAATACTTACATTTCAAGATAAATATAGTAGTTTGGGCTATTTATTAGGAAACCTAGACTTGATAATACAAAAAAAAAAAATTCACGTACACTCTAATATTAAGCCACAAACATAAAAGTGAAAACTCATATATCAGAATTGCCAAGTTTTTTTCACAAGAAACCTCAGCCTGCAAAGTCCTAAAAAGATAGACTCTAGGCAGGGTCTGATCAGAATTAATCAGATGGTCCTAAAACAGTTTTTATGAGATCTCTATGTGATTTGCCTTTAATCGGTGCTATTTTATGATCCGTGCATTACTAAATCTTTATCATTTCACTGTATATAGCCCAACTAATGCCAATGTGTCCTTTGTGTTAAAAGTGCTAGACATGGCCTGTGAAGGTAACCATAGCATGCAGGGATGATGGACAGATACAGACTGGTCATTCACTTTACCATAGACAGTGACAGTAATATATTATTATAATTCAGAAAATCTATACATGTCACTGGTGTACTATAATAGAAGCCTATGGTAACTTTGTTCAACTTTGTAAGGATTTGTTCACAGTATGCTGGCTAAGATGCATTTTTCTGCACACCACCGCACATGTATTGTGTGAACAAGTCCCTAATGACCATTCATTTTCAGGAAAATTAAAAAAGGGCAGACATTGCCCCTGATCCTGTGTGGGTACTTGAAGTGAGCATAGGTTGGAGTACAAATCCTTAATCAAATTTATCAGCCATATCGTCAGTTGTAATTCTAGTTTTTCATTCTGCCTGGATCTCATTATATGACATATTTAACCAGGTGAACTGGGGATAGGTTATTATAAAGGGAGTATGTGTGTGTGCGTGCGTACGTGTGTGTGCGTGTGTGCATGCGTACGTGTGTGTGCGTGTGTATATGTAAAAGGTAAATTGCCCAGAAGTTAATATTTTCCACTACTACCACTAGTGCCCAGTCATTGTTCAGTCGCATATTCAGTTATATCATAGTACTCAATTTGCTACTAGCCCTTCTATGAATTCTTCAATTTTGAATACATATTCAAAAGGTTCTCATTCTAAAAGTTGGAAATTCAAACAGAAACTTGCAAACCATTGATTGATTTTTCCACTGTTGATTACTAGGCATAAGTAAACTGATTCATGTAAACCAGAATTCAACCCAGATTACACCAACCTGCTTGAAAGGTTGCTAGCTTTAGGTAACACTAAATATTTCTGGTGATCTTGCATGATTTCCTTTATGATGTCTTGCATACCCTTCCACCCTCCCTGGTGCCTACCCACCTGTACTTATTACAGCTAGCACTTTTGTCTGGGGCTGATTTACTAAACGAGGTAGAAAATGTTTACTTATTGAAGAGAGATTCTAAAGCTGGGGTCATTTCAATCAATCATGCGCAAGCAAAAATCCAATGTCGAAACTTCACTTGTGCATGACAGTCTAAGTCATCATAGCTTCATATTATTTGATACGCTAAATAGACATTTTCTACTGCAAATCAACACTTTTGTCCTAATGTTTCTTAGTACTCTCATCAAACACAGCCACAGTGCATCTCTATTCATCACAACCATAGGTACTGACAGTGCATTTCTTTATACTCAGTGTTCACTACTAGCTTCTTCTCATTAGGGGGTTGATTTACTAAAAATGGAGAGTGCAAAATCTGGTGCAGATGTGCATGGCAGCCAATCAGCTTCTAACCTCAGCTAGTTCATTTAAGCTATGACAATAAAAATCTGAAAGCTGAATGGTTTCTATGCAGAGCTGAATCAGATTTTTCCCTCTCTAGTTTTAGTAAATCAACCGCTGGGTGTGCTATATGTATGCATTGGGGTTGTATTGCTAAGCGAGTAAAGACTGTTCACCTTGCAAAGTGAAAGTTTGCTGAGCTACATAAATAAGGTGAAAATGTTTGCACTGCAATCATCCAATCATGTGCAGGAAAAAAAAATTCTGTTTTTGTTAGTTTCCCTTGACCAGGACTACACGCTGAGCATGGCCTCTTTTTATAAAGCTCACACATCTTTTACTGTGTCTTGCTGTACTTTATTACATTTTAGCACTCGTCTGGCTCTGCTGACTGTGTTAAGAATTCAGCAAAAAAGGTTAATAAAAAAGCATGCTAACACGCAGCAAAGTGCAATGCAGAACATGCATGTTTGTATACTCATATAATTTGAGCCCAGCCTCAATGCATAGGGTTAGGGAGCAAAACTGGAAGGGGACCCTAGCCCTGTTTTAACAGTTAAACAAAAGAACAATAACTGTTTCTCTGAAGTAATAACATGGCTTAATGCACTGGTTTGGCTTTGTAACAAATAACATCTGTTTTGTGTGTGTTTTCTTATTTTTTTATATTAATATAAACCACCTATTGTGTCCACTCTTTTGGACTGCAACACTAACAATATTTCCCTGACAGTTTTGGCTTCACAGTTAGCTATCAAACAACTTCACACTCGCTGCCGCGAGAGATTTTTAAAAAATGGCCACCGGAAACCAGAGGGAATTTGGAATAAAATGCTATGAAATGTAAAAATGGTTTGTCTGTAGAGTACATTGGATGAAGGCTACATAGTTAATCTGGTTGAAAAAAAGACACAAGTCCATCCAGTTCCACACACACCCTCCATATACACTGACCTATACCCACAGTTGATCCAAAGGAAGGCAAAAAAAAACCCAATAAAGCTTGATCCAATTTGCTCCAGTGGGGGAAAAAAATCCTTCCTGATCCCCCAACAGGTAATCAGATATTCCCTGGATCAACTTTACATATAAAATATTAGTATCCAGTTATATTAGGCTGCTCTGAATTCCTTTGGATTCTTGATATTATGGTAAATAGATGATCGGTTTGCAATTTGGAAAGCTGTACTAAACAAACTATTCTGCTCATTTGGAGTTGGGAGGATAGTACCAGTAGCAGCAAGAGTGCTTCAAACCAGCAATCATGGCTAAGCAACTGATATAGAAAATTGGAAAACTTGATCACCATTCCAGTTAAAACAGAATGATGAAGTAACGCTATCAGTTACCATCACTCCTCTTCTTCTTTTTTCAAGCCACTCTTAGTACAGGTATATCCTCATCTCAGTCTCTACTAGTCTGGAGCCACTGTACATTTAATATAAGCACAAGTGGTACTGATGGTGGTGGTGTCTTGTGGCTTTGCAAAAAAAGTTTAAGCAGGTCAAAGTTATGGAGTAAGAAGAGCTGTATGAAAACTCCCAACATTTTGAATGTGCTAAAAATTTAGACTTTAAATCAGTGACAGTGGCCAGGGCACCTGTGGCGAATGTTGGGGCACTTAGTGCCACAGCTTGTGTTATTTTCATTAATAATGGTGAGTCAGGTTATGATGACATTGATGTGGTATGGTAACAGATGAGATGTGGAAATTGATTCAGGGTGCTCATAAGGAGACATCAATAAAGGAAGGTGGTGTTAAAGAAGGTGACTTGCCATAACATATCACCAAAAAGATGAAGTTATCTTGCTGTACGGCTTTTCCTAATGTGGGAAGCTTTGTTACCATAGATGCTGTTTTTTCTGCTCCTTCTTATGATGTCAGGATAGATTCAAGTGGTATGAGTTTGAGGGACATTGGGGGAATTGCATAGGGACCTTAGTCCATTCTGTTCATGATTGGATAATATTTCTATTGCTGCGTGCAGTGTGTTTGTGTATATGCAAAGACTGAGCCATGGTCTCCCACATGTTTGGGAACTTCAGCTGCCATATACAGCAATATATGAGATGTCATTCCATTTTTCTGTAGAACAAGCACAGTGGTCAAAATCACAAGTACATCCTCCTCACCTTCATCAGCATAGATCTCATTCAAAATCCCAAACTAACATTATAATCAGGTGCACCTGCCCAGATTGTGTTGTATGCTCTAATAATGATCTAGAAGAAGCAATACCTTACAGAACATGACAGCACCTTTCTCCAATCACCGTGCCACACAAAGGCATTGATCATCAGCCAATGCAGGCTTTACAAAACATTGGTGTCGGGCAACCTTCCACTTAAAATGAGTATACTCTAGTAGATTTTTAATGAAAATTCTCAGTATATTTGAAGGCTTGACAAATGTCGTCTGAAAGTAGTTTTTGATGAAAATTTTGATGTTGGAGCGAACTGACTTTACGGAAAGAAAACCTCATACACTGTTAGTAGGTTTCTTGTTCCTTTGAATTTTCTCATTACTGCAGTCAAAAACGAACATCAATTTGACCCCACTAACAATTAGAAAATCAACCGAATGTTCTTAAAATAAAGTTTCAAATGAAAATCTACTGTATTCCCAGGCTTATTCCACTGCTTTGAGTAAAATATAGCTAAAGAAATAACTTTTTGGATAGAGTAGGGAAGTGTTGAAACCCCTTCCAGGTTTTCTGTTTGTGTCCCCACTTGGAAGATTTACGCTATCTGAATAGTATCATTGGTGATCATTGCCACAGTAAGTAAGGAACATCTTCCAGTGGGGACACTATTTCAGTGACAACTGTCTAAGATGTTTTACTCAAATTTGGAAGACATTCTTCACATTTCTTGTTTTGTCTTTAGGACCGGAAGTGAGGGGGAATTTTACTTAGCATGGATACAGACAGCAATAAAAACCTAACGGCAGTTTTAATCTTATCTCCACCCCCCCCCCCCCAAAAAAGATAAAAAATTGGGCCTTACACACACTTTTAAAAATGCCGCTTCATAGAAAATTTTGTTTTATGGTTTCCTGCTCTGTCGTTCCTTTTTAGATTAGATTACCTGAATGTAAAAAAAAAAAAAAAAGCTAGTCTCATTTTTACCTGGAAAATGAATTTAATATAAAGCTGAATTTCAAGAAGCTATAACATATATAAGACAATTGAATCAAGTTATCTATTCATTAAATGTAGTTTTACATATATTTAGCATTAATTCTTAATTTTGTCTTAATGTGAGCTTCCTTTTCCCACTGCACAACGGCGCTCAGACTGGGAGGGGGGGAGGGGGCAATCAGAGCTCTATTGCAGTAGAGACAAGAGTGGTGATCTCATTGGTGTGCTGCTTTTCCTTTATTGTCCAATTAACAGACTGAGTGTAGGTTGGTGATCAAGATATATTGACTAACATCAACAGAGAAAAGTAAGGTCATTGCTCTAGCTGTTCTAGCTGGTAAGGATGCCTGGGTTGGAAGACTGGTTGAATGCAATTGCAATTGCTTTGGCAGGTAAAAATTTCATGTATACGTATTTCAACTGCATATTAATCTGTTTGTCTGGAGTTCAGCTTTATGATTATGTCAGATTTTTGATGCTCAAAGTGGTACAATGTTTTGCATGGAAATTTGACGTTCTATATTGTAGGCCTGTAATTCTTAGGAATAACTCACTTAAATCTGTCCAAACAAGAGTCTGGTAGACATCCGGGTATGATAACGTTTGAAACATGAAATCATAAATTATAATATAATAAATAACTATAAATAATTATAACAAATAATAATATAATAATAATAAAATGTTTTCAATAATGTAATCAAATCAAAAACACTGAAATTTGCTCAGTTGCAGAATTGTCGCTGTCATTACTTTTCAGTGTTTGATGATGAATTTCCCCACAAATTACTATCACTCAATTCTGCAAGTGATTCTAATTTATTATCGCTGTTCTAAAACCACTTTTGACGTAAAGGGACACTTTTTGGTTGCTATGGACAATCTCAAATTTCCAGACAGAAAGAACAATATATATAATATAAAACTACATGCAGGGCACTGGACAAAGCACTAGGGGCAAAAGGTATGTGAAATTATTTGATACAGTAATGTAATCTGTAAGATTACAGTGTACTGTATGTGTTTTGTGTTTTGAACTTCTTGAATTTGCCGCTGGGCTCCGTCCCCGTGCGTCGCAACACTCGCAGGGAACAGAGCTCGGCACTATGATAGATTGAGCGGAGGACACAGCCCAGACACACAGCGGGGAGACATTGCAGGATCCTGGGGACAAGGTAAGTAACTTTGCCTGGATTCTGCGATGCGATCCCGAGTGTGGCTCGGGGTTACCGCTTTTGGTACTGAAAATTCACCCCGAGCCACACTCGGGATTACGGCTAGGGAGGTTAAGATGCCTTAGAGCATGGGTGCTCAACCTGTGGCCCTCCAGCCAGGGCTGCTGATAGGGGGGACCACCGGTCCTCTTTTAGGGGGCCCGAGCACACAGGGGAGCCCACACAGGGAAGGGGATTAGTGATGGACAACAATTGCAGAACTTTTCCTCTAGCAGCTGAAAGCTGGTCTCTCCCCCTCTCCCTGCTGCCAGCTTTTATCTGCTGAGAAAGAGACAGTCGTCCCTCACTAATCCCTCTCAATGTGCGGGCCCCCCCCTCCCAGCACTGTCTCTAATGTAAGCTCTGCTCCTGAGTTTGTTAGCTCTGTAACTTTCTTTCTCTCCCTCTGTCTCTCTGATCCTGGAGCTCCAACTGCCCAGCCTGTATATTTTTTTATCTCATCTTCATCTTTTTTATTACCTCAGCTTTATATTTTAGACTTAGCAGGAATTCTGTAAGTTGTGTTGTATTTGTGTCTGCCAATAACTTATTTTATTGTATTTTTTTAGTGAAATATAGCCTTAATATTTTCTTG
This sequence comes from Aquarana catesbeiana, assembly GCF_042186555.1. NCBI lineage: Eukaryota > Metazoa > Chordata > Amphibia > Anura > Ranidae > Aquarana > Aquarana catesbeiana. The sequence goes on from NC_133324.1 coordinate 206,732,165, forward strand.
GGGAGGGGGGCTGTCAGGTAGTCTGTACAGGGCCCCGCGGTTTCTATCAGCAGCCTTGCCTCCAGCTGTTGCAGAACTACAAGTCCCTTCATGCTTGTAACTGTCAGTCTTGCAATGCCTTAAGGGACATGTAGTTTCACAACAGCTGGAGGGCCACAGGCCACAGGAATATTTGCAATGCATGCATTTACCAAGTCTGACATGCACTTACATCTCATTTCCACTGATTTGAGGATTTAACCGCTTGCCGACCAGTTCACGCAGATATACTGTACGCCATACCTGTACGGTGGCTCGTGCAGGCGCAGTTGCGGGAGCGTTCCAGCGGGTTGGGCGGACTCGATGTCTGCCAGCGACCCACGATCGCGGTGAGGAGAGGCAGAACGGGGAACTGCCTATGTAAACAAGGCGATTCATAACACACTTAACCCCTTGATCGCCCCCTAGTGTTAAACCCTTCCCTGCCGGTGTCATTTTTACATTGGTCAGTGCATTTTTATAGCACTGATCATTGTAGTAATGTCACTGGTCCCCAAAAAGTGTAATTTGGGGTCAGATTTGTCTGCCGCAATGTCACAGTCCTGCTAAAAATCGCAGATCGCCACCATTACTAGTAAAAACAATAAAATAAATAAATCTATCCCATAGTTTGTAGACGCGATAACTTTTGCGCAAACCAATCAATATATGCCTATTGCAATTTTTTACCAAAAATATGTAGAAGAATATATATCAGCCTAAACTGATGGATAAATGTGTTTTTTTAATATTTTTTTGGATATGTATTATAGCAAAAAGTAAAGAAAATTGTTTTTTTTTTTCATAATTGTCGTTTTTTGTTTGTTTATAGCACAAAAAATAAAAACCGCAGAGGTTATAAAATACTACCAAAAGAAAGCTCTATTTGTGGGGAAAAAAGAACGTAAATTTTGATGGGTACAACGTCGCACGACCGCGCAAGTCAGTTAAAGCGACGCAATGCTGTATCACAAAAAATGGCCCGGTCATTAAGGGGGCAAATCCTTCCGGGGCTGAAGTGGTTAACTAATGTATGGCTAAAGTAACAACAAACATAAGCTGACCATTTGATCTAGTTCACCATGCCAAAAGTAGCAATAAATAAAAAATATACACTGCCCTTCTGGTTTACATGCAAACACTGCATGTATGTTATTAGCAAATCACAAACACTAATTTACTCATAACTTCTCCAGCACATAGAATATCATATAAAAGCCAATATTATTTATTTTTCATTTATTTATGACAGGTATTTAAAGTGTCAAAACTTTATGCAGCACTTTACACATATATTGAACATTCACATCAGTCCCTGCCTTCAAGGAGTCTAAGGTCCCTAACTCATATTCATACACATACATACTATAGACAGGGGCCAATGAACCTACCAGCATGTGTGCGGAGTGTGGGATAGGGAAATTCATTTATTGCAGTGTGTTTATGGGGGTAACTCATTTGACAAGTTTACTCATCTCTACAACCAAGGTTCAGTGTAAAAAAAAATCCCCTAAACCATATCTGAAGTGAGCACAAACCAGTAATTCAGTCCCAATGTTCTTACAGGGAATCTGTCTACAAGAAAAAATACTACAATATGTAGCAGTTCTCTAACAAGATAAAATAACATGTTTCTGGCGAGCCTGTCAGTGGCCAAGTTAACATTATAATTCAATGCTGAAGGCACTCTGGGAGCAGTAATTTTCAATAACTGTCAGCAATGTCCAGGTACCGAACAGGGTGAAGAGCTACCAACCCTCTGCAGCTTTCAGATATTATAGGATCAGAGATAGATAAAAGGCACCAGGTCCACTGTTTTTCCACTATTCTTTACTCAGCAAGAGCAGAATAATGTAAAACCTAAATTGATTCCATGATCCCAACCTAGACAGTTGCAGTATACATTGCACTAATCTAAATGGGGAAATCCCAGGCACATGGGCTGGTGTGTTGAGTTTGTGGACAACTGTCAACATTTTTCCCACAATAATGACCGTTTAAATATTCTTCCATGAACAATGTGAATGCTTGTCTGGATAATTTAAGTGCACACAACTGAATGGTTGAGATGAACAATCCTGCACCTTTTCTGCTCTGTAAAGCAAATGTTCACAGAGTTTAGTGAATAAAATAAAGCAATGTTAACTTCAATGATCTAGCTATGTACATGCAAAATCCTGTTTTTTTTTTTTTTATTTCTATTGCACATGTTTTGGTTAGTCATGTAAATACATCATCACTTTATTCACCAACCCTCCTATTCTTTGCAACCAAGGAAGCTGCCATCTTATCCTCTGTTTGATCTGCAGTTGCCATGGTGCTGCACATGTAATCATTATGACACCAGCTATGATGGTTTGACAGTTCGGTTAAGAGCACAAGCAAATGTGACAGTTATCATTCATTGCATGCCTTGAATGTAATTGTTTTGGGAAACAGTTAAATCGATGGCTTTAACCCCAATGATAGAATGCAAAAGGTTGATCTGATTTTATTATTTTACACTTTGACTTAAAGCATGAAGTACAAAAAGCTGGCTAAAAATTATCCACTTTTGCCTCATCTTATCTCCTAGTACAACACGTGGGCAAGGATCAAGCCATTTTAAGCCTGGTACACGTGTGCCGGTTTATGTTGAACATCAGCTTGTCGAACGAGCATGCTGGAAAACAAGCATCTGATCGGCATCTGATCAGTTTTGGCGGCCAATGACTGCAAGCACTGATCAGTGTGTTCTAGCGGGGGTCAGAGGGGGCCTCAGTCCCCTGGGCAATCCCCCTGTTAGAACACAATAGCTCAGCGGGGACATCGCTGTACTGACATCGCTTAGTTACTACAACAAGCTCCTCCTGCGTGAGAATGTGTAAAAAAGTGTGGCGCTACCTCAAAACAACCAAGTAGTTATTATAATAACTTTCTACAATCAAAATGTCAAAATGTAGATATAATACCTCTAATAGTGTAAAAACAAATCAAGGAGGGAAGTGAAAAAAATAGGCATTGAAAAACACCCCAAATTGGTAGGTTCTCTGTAACCAGCAATATGGGTGGTGGTAATTCCTTATTCTTTAGTAGATTTCAAGCAATCATGCTCACAGAAGAGGACATAGAAAACACAACACATGAACGGTCATAGTGTAACAAAATTTAATCGCAGGAACACATGTGGGTGAAAAAGCAATGCCTACTCACATTTAAAAGTGCTATGTGCTAGCACCAACATAAACAGCTTTAGGATACCTCTGCATGACATCCTAACGGCCGCGGCGTGGGTTCCAAAGCCAGGGGATGTAGAAACCAGCAAACGCGGAAGTGACGTCAGTGAGGGACGGACAAACAGCCTCTATGCATTTCGTGTTGTACACCTCATCAGGAAGCTTCCTCGTTTTTTTTTTTTGTTCAACCTGCTGGGTTGAACATCAAAAAAACTTAAAGTGTGTACCAAGCTTTAGGGTACACAAAAAAGGCAATGAGAAGTACTCTAGATGTTAGGAACATTTTATAAAACACAAGGGGTTTGATTTATTAAAACTAGAGAGTGCAAAATCTGGTGCAGCTGTGCTTGGTATCCTATCTGCTAACTTCAGCTTGTTCAATTAAGCTTTGACAATAAAACCTGCTGGTTGCTTTCTGTGCAGAGCTGCACCAAATTTTGCACTCTCCAGTTGTAATAAATCAATACCACATCGTTTTTCCAACTTGCTTGACATTATGAAATAAGGGGATGATGGTGCAACCCTTGTTTTAACACACATACATATTGTACTTTTATCATACTTTTAGAGGCCATCCATATTTTGCTTGACATTATGAAGCTGCCTTATTGAATGAGATGAGCATCTTCATACAGTCAACTACGCGAATATTCATTTCAATTATTCAATCGTGTGAAAAGCAAATTCCTTTTTACTTATTTTATCTGTATCTGATTGGGTATTTAAAGTAAACAGTAATTTGCTTTTCACATGAATTGAGAATTAAAGTGATTTTTTGTTAAATTCTCACATCTCTGAGCATCCCATACAACCCTCCTTCTTCTCATCTACAACAGAAAAAAAAACTGTTATCTGTGTATACACCACTTCAGTACATCAGGCAAGTTGTACAACAAAGTGTAGTAAATTCAGCTAGATTCGACAGTATGGTTTACACTAGCCAGAGACAGCCAGATGTCTTATTAAATATGGTGGTCAGGGAAATACTTCCCCAGTTTGTCTAGTGCTAGGACCAGGCACTCTTTTTGTGTAGCTTTAAGATGCGCTGGTAACTTCTTCATTCAGATTTTTTATTGAGAAGTAAAGAGGATCTGTCAGGCTGCTCAGAGATTTTCCAATGAATTATACAATTGTCTAATAGGGATGCCCCTGAATGGCCTTATACTTGAGTGAGTGCTGTAGTGGGGTCTGACAGCTAGGAATGGGATCAGGCTGTCTATGGTCATCCTCACATATCAGCAATGCTTTGTGCCGTTCTTCACTATATAATGCTGTCTGAGTTTGAGGTTGGCATTGTATACTACAAAACAATTTAGCTCTAAATATAATCTGTGTTAGTACAGTATTAGATAATCGCAGTAAGTATTTGTCGATAAAGATGTCACTTAAAGATATAGTGTCCATCCAAAAGAACAGAAAACAATGACTTCTATGCTTAAATGAACAATCCATTCCTATGTCTCGCTGTTGGCCTTTTACACCGACTGCCATTGAGTCCCCAATTATAGCAGTTTTTGTGTGTGGACACCTGTCACTAACAAGTACATTGAGAAGAGCAATGGATTTCAACAAGACCGCTCAAGAGGTCTCAGGGGATGGACAATGACATTTGATCACTATTGACCTGAGCTGGATTGAACAAAAGTGCTTTCATTTGCCATACAAGTTGCCAAGAGAAACCATTATTTTAAGTCATTACAATGGAAGGTCTGCATATGAGGCACTCATATACACATGTGTGTTAGCATGTGTCAGTATACATATACACATGCACACACACACACATACTCACATGTGCCCTAATTGTACATTGTAAATAAAAATACATAGTTAAGTTATATTTTTATACTGTGAAACATAAGGCAAAACCATGAAAATAATTCATACATGGGAAACATATTCTATCCATTGTTTTGCTAAATAAGTAGAGAATGTTTACTCTAGTTCATTTAGCAATTCAGGGCTATGTAAAAAATACATTTTTAAATCCTCTTCCATGAATGGGTATTCAAAGTGAGCACGACGTCACTGTGCTAAATGAACTAAATGAACATTCTTTAAACCTTAGTTAACAAAACTTCAGTTTATGTACATATCAGATAGATTCTTACACATACAGGGCCTGATTTACTAAAGTCAACAGTATACTTAACTGTCCACTAATTTGAGGCAATGTTGCACAATTGCCCTTAACTTGATTAACCACTTAAAGACCGCCCACTGTATATATACTGCAGCAGGGTGGCTCTATTGCACGAAACAACAGACATGTACATAATTTCGTGCAATAGATACTGTGGGCACGCACGCACCCTGCTGCATGGAGCAGGAGCCAATCAACTCCACAGAACGGGGATCTGCCTATGTAAACAAGGCAGATCCCCATTCTGACAGGAAAGAGTCAGAATGGGGAAGGAAATCCCTATTCCTTGTAAGCAGGAACAGGGATCTCTGTGTTCTTCCTGTTAGTCCATCCCCCACACAGTTAGAAAACACTCCCAGGGAACACACTAAACCCTTTGGTCGCCCCCGATGTTATCCCCTTCCCTGCCAGTGTCATTTACACAGGAACAGTGCATTTTTTTTTAGCACTGTATTGGTGTCAATGGTCCCCAAAAAGTGTCACTTAGGGGTCAATTTACTAAAGGCAAAAAGACTGAGGACTTTGCAATGTGCAGTTGCCCTCTGCCAGTGCAGTTGCTTCAGAGCTTAGTGAATGAGGTAAGGCTTCATGTTAGAAAGTGTACCCAATCACGTGTAAGGAAAATGGAAAAAAAAAACAGCATTTTTGCTTGCACATGATTGGATGATGGAAGTCAGCAGAGCTTCTGCTCATTTACTAAGCTCTGGAGCAACTGCACTTGCAGAGGGCAACTGCACTTTGCAAAGTCCTCAGTCTTTTTGCCTTTAGTAAATTGACCCCTAAGTGACCCCTAAGTGACCCCTAAGACACTTTGCAAAGTGCACAGTCTATTTGCTTTTAGTAAATCAACCCCTCTGTGTCAGATTTGTCTGCCGCAATGTCGCAGTCTCGCTAAAAAAATTGCTGATCGCCGCCATTACCAGTAAAAACAATTAAAAAAAAAATAAAACTCCATAAATCTATCCCATATTTTGTAGACGCTATAACATTTGCGCAAACCAATCAATATACGCTTATTGGGGTATTTTTTTACCAATAATATGTAGAAGAATACATATTGGCCTAAATTGATGAAGAAATTCGATTTTTTACATTTTATTTTTGGATATGTATTATAGCAGAAAGTAAAAAATATAGTTTTTTTTTTTTTCAAAATTGTCGCTCTTTTTTTGTTTATAGCGAAAAAAATAAAAACCACAGAGGTGATCAAATACCACGAAAAGAAAACTCTATTTGTGGGAAAAAAGGACATCAATTTTATTTGGGTACAGCGACACACAATTTTTAGTTAAACTAATGCAGTGCCGTATCACAAAAAATGGCCTGGTCACTAAGGGGTAAAACCTTCTGGGGCTGAAATTAAAATGCATGCTATTACACAAAATCCATCACCCATTGCCACAATAAAAAATACCAGTTCTGCATGTGCATATTTTTAATTGTACATAATATTAGAATGATGGGATTTATGCTGTGGCACTTATATACAGTATACATATGTGGTTGGGAGATATTTTACAAACTATTTTGCTTGGTGTATTAATAGATTAAACCTTCCAACAATTTACAGTAGTTCTTGAACCCCATTATGTGATATTCTCTCCACACACGTGGAAACTTGTAGCCACCTCAGCTGCATTTCTAAAATATCTTTCAAGACACGTGTCAATGTAGCTGTACTACTGCTGTGTTTTAATATCCTTTTGTTACTATATTAGAATATGACACAACTATTGGTTGACTCAAGACAAATAGAAAACACACAGTTTAAAGCATCAGCTTCCACATTTTTTTGTCAAAGCTTAATTGAACAAGCTGATGTTAGAAATTGATTGGCTACCATGCACAGCTGTACCAGATTTTGCACTTTCTAGTTTTAGTAACTCAACCCCAATGAGCCAAACAGCTGTACACAGTGTTATCAGTCTTTTTTCATGCTTCAGCTCTAAAAATGCCCAACAAGACAAATACCATTCATTTCAATGGCCCCTGTTCACATCTGAGTGTTCTGTCGTGTAAAGCAAAACGCTGTCGCACAAAAAAGTACATGAGCTTCTTTTTTGGCAGATTACAGGCGTTTTACCGCTTTTAACTTTTTAACCTTGAAAAATATTTGTCACACTTAAATGACTCAGATCATCAAACATATTTTATTATTACACAAAGATAACCCGAGTAATTAACAAAAAGCTGTTTAAATGATGGTTTAATTTATTAAGGCAAAAAAGCTGTCCAAACCTGCCTGGCTTTATGTGAAAAAGTAATTGCCCCCTAAATCTAATAACTGGTTTGCCACATTGCACATTGTATTTCACAGTGCTGTGGAGCAATTTTGGCCCACTCTTCTTTGTGGAATTTATTTAATTCAGCCACATTGGAGGATTTTCCAGCATGAACGGTCTGTGTAAGGTCATGATATAGCATCTCAATTGGATTTAAGTCTGGGCTTTGACTAGGCCACTCCAAAACCTAAATTTTGCTTTGTTTGAACCATTTGGAGGATGACTTGCTGTTGTGTTTTGGATCATTCTCCTGCTGCATAACCCAAGTGCATTTGAGCTTGAAGTCACACAAACTGATGGACAGACATTCTCCTTTAGGATTTTCTGGTAGAGCTCAGAATACTTTTTCACAGCACTGTATATATATATATATATATATATATATATATATATAACATTTCTTATTTGCTATTTTTCCTATTTACTTTAAATGCTTAGCCTTACAAATGTGTCAATACAACAGGGTTAATTTCTCACTTGATTTGGTATTAAAAATGAAAAACTTACCCCAGTGAGATAAGAAAGAAATACTTCCAAATTTAATTTCAATTATTATAATAATTTTATGTATGCAACACATTTTTATGCTTTTAAGAATAGTTATTAGACTATTTTATAAGGCTCAAAATATTATATAAATTATCATACATCTCTTAGATTGTAAGCTCTAATGAGCAGGGCCCTCTGATCCCTACTGTACTAAATTGTATTGTAATTTTACTGTCTGCTCCTATGTTGTAAAGCGCTGCCTAAACTGTTGGCGCTATATAAATCCTGTATAATAATAATAATCATACATACATTCTAGAAAGAAACTCAACTATGCTCAATTAGGGATCAATATGTATAATTAAAACCAAACTCTGGTCTTTTTTGCTTTATTGAGATGGAACAGGGAAGAGATTAAACTGCTGTAAGATACAAATACTCCAATCCAGACCTTAATATTCCAGACCTGATGAAGGGGGGACTCTGATAACCCTGAAGCTCATTAGATGTTTTTGGCGTAATCCACAACCCATTATATTTATTTTGGACACAAACCAGTGGATTGACACTCTCATCTTTCACTCTTTCCTCATGTTTGCATATGAACCACTCTAGAAGTTCCTGTAAGTTTGGAAAGTTACCTGCGAACCCACACATACCATTGGAATATATCTAGTCAGGATGATAAGTAAATCTAGAAGCTCAGCTTCAGAATAACACAATATATACCTTGATTATAGATGCTTTTTTTAAAAAAAATTTGATAGCCTTTAAAAAATGTTATCAATAATCTTTTATGATTTATTTATCCAAAATGCTGTTTTTTAGTTTGGGAGTTGTATAACTGCTTGTCTGTTCACACTGTGGTTGATTTACTAAAGGCAAATAGGCTATGCACTGCGCAAAGTGCAGTTGCTCCAGAGCTTAGTCAATGAGGTAAAGCTTCACTTTGCAAAGAAAACCCAATTACGTGCAAGAAAAATTAAAAAAAAAAACTGCATTTTTGCTTGCACATGATAGGATGATGGAAGTCAGCAGAGCTTCTGCTTATTTACTAAGCTCTGGAGCAACTGCTCTTGCAGAGTGCAGCTGCACTTTGCAAAGTGCACGGTGTGTTTGCATTCAGTAAATCAACCCCAATATGTCCTTGAGGTAACACATGAGCAATGCACCTTGGCGTACTGCTGTGTGCTGAGCTATACAGCAATACATGTCTGTACTTTGAGGTACCATTTAAAATAAATGGCACTGCATCGCACCAATGCAGCTTATAGCAGTAAAGTGTGCGGTATTGCAATGCATAGTGTAAACTGCCAGTTAATGTCTTTTTTAGGTAACTCTTTTTAGCTGAGATTTGTTCTGCATACACTACAGTTTCAAGTTCAATTTTATTATGTGTTAATTAAACACACCTTGTATGTACACTGCATTCCACTTTCCGAGCACAGCCATGATCACCATGAAAATGCACATGAACATATACAGGGACATTAGAGCAAGAGAGCAAGTAAACAACTAAGGAAATCAACAAATCTTATTGTTTTCAGGAAGCCTAATGTTGGCATTGATTTGAGGCAGAACTGCTCAGTTTTCCAAGAGCTTCTTCTACAATAGTTTACTAGTCGATACTAGCTTTATTTATTCATCCATCCATCACTTGATTAACCTCCTACTACATTCTTCTAAAAATGAATATGAGCAAAGAGGCCAGCAATGACAGAAACGAGACTTCTCAAATACAAAATCAGTGTCTGCAAAGGATCGTGGGATGGATGGCTTTTATATTACATGTGTAGACAACATGTCTCCAGGAAAACCATCAATAACTAAGAATTTATACAGTAGGAACCTAATTAAATTCAGTAGAACCTCATTCTTTACACAAATATACTGCTTTGTGTCTGTAAACTGTAGAATGAAGCCTAACATTACTTTTCGGTATCAGATTTATTATGTTACATAATATCATGCCACTATATTACACATTCTCTGTTTTCCTGAATGTATCACATATACACTATTAAATATTTAGTCTGGGATTACTTTAGACACATCAAATGCACTTGATTAAAGGGAAATTAGAAACTATTTGACTAATATTATCAGAGTTATGCACGTGCTCCTTGATGAATATGCTATTATATTAGAACTTCATCACTGTTAATACCCTGCTTAATGTGATTTGCACTGACTTTGGTAAAATTAGAAATGTTCTGAAAAATTCCTAGATCTCAGAGTATTTAATAATGACTTTAAAAGTAAAATAAATGCAAAGTACAACATGTAAGTAAAAATGTTGGTCTCATTATACTGTAAGCAGGATAAAACTTTAAAACAAAGAGACTTTTTAATAGATGAATATGCATGTTGTTTTACCATGATACAATAGTATTTTTGATTTAGGTTTTCTATGTATTCAAAATTACACAAGGAATATATTGTATGACTATTTAATTCTGGAGATATTCTTAGCACAAGAAAGTTGTGCAGAAAAAGAAAGTAAAAAAAAAAATGGTAGCAGAATCAAAAACCAACCTGTGATGCTAACCATTGCAAATGGTGCAATGTGATCCAACAATGGCCATGTGTCATGACTGCAAATGGCTGCACACTCCATGAACATGACCTTTACACTTAGCACAGTAACATTGACATTGTGTACGTTTACTGTGGACATATATCTTGTCTGGAGTGTTACATGCAAGGCATGCCTCTGTTGGTAACGGTATCAACTGCCAGTGTTCTAATGTCAGCTCTCAAACAAACTTTAAAGCCCTAAAATGGCCGGTGTTCTAGCTGATCACTGCAGATCTAAACGGAGGCTAGGGTGACTCTGTCATTGGCTGTAAAGGATAGGAGGGTTGAGTTCTGCTTTAAAATTAGTATGATTTTTTTTTTTTTTTTTTTTTTTTTTCCACTTCAGCGAAAGTTTTCCGAGAGACATTATTTCAACTTTATGTGTCAAACTTTATCTCTTCTCCTTTTTCACATCATTGTGGATTGTTTCTGTCACATCTTTATTATTTTTCCCTTCTAGGATATTCTTAAATAATTTTAACAACCGACGACAAAACGCCTTCTATAATTATAAACCCTATTATTATCTTAATCTCTCTCAGTCCCTCTTATTTCCCCCCGCCCCCCCTCCCCCTCCCCTGTGTCTGGTCCGTTCCTTTATGTTGTTTATTTATCCACTTGGCTCTGCACCTATTCTTTCTTTTATCCTATCTAAATAAATATCCGAGACTTTGTAGTTTTCCCAACTTTCCCATCTACTATTATCCCCTTTCTCTCCTCCTTCCATTTTGTAGTGATAATCTATTTCCTTTAGCCAGTTTCTAATGTCTGGTTTTCCACTTTTTAGCCAATTCTTGGGAATTAAGGCCTTGGCCGCATTCAGGAGGTTAGGTATTATTGATTTTCTATATTGTTTCTTAGGTTTATTGTAGATATGGAAGAGGCAAGTCCAAATATTTTGTTCTATTTCTTCTCCAGTTATTTCTTTTATGTTATTTAACACTTCCTTCCAGTACTCCATTATTATTGGGCATTCCCACCATATGTGTGTGATCGTTGCTATTTGGCCACATTTTCTCCAACACAAGGAGGTTCTATCTTGATGGAATCTGTGTATTCTTACTGGGGTCATATACCATCTTGATACTAGTTTATAATTCATTTCTATAGTCTTCATGTCCCAAGCCTTATTATATCCCATTTCTATCATTTTTTCCACTTTTTGGTTATCTATTTTTAAATTCATTTCTTTTTCCCATTGATTTATATATTCTGGTCTTTCTTGTGCTTCCAAATCTGTCAGTATACTATAAATTTTTGATGTTCCGTTTTTTAATGGTGTTTCATTGCTACATAGCTTTTCCAGTGCAGTTAATTTTGTTTCATCTCTCAGTGGGTGTGGTATTGTGCTTACTAGGTGCCTTAGTTGAGTATACTTCCATTCATTCATCTTCCATCCATTCCTTTCCTCTATTTCTACTCGTGTTCTTATTTTACCATTTCTAGTGATATCTTTCAGTTGTGGGTTACCTATTCCTTGGATTTCAAATATTTCCCTCCCAGGGGTGAAGAGATTTAATCCTGTGAGTGCTAATAGTGGTGAATTATATTTCCATTCATTCTTTAAGTGGATGGTGTCCCAAATTTTAAATACATTTTTTGTTATTTCGTGCGTGTCGGTGTCCAATATTCTATATTTCCGTGGAATCCAAATATTCTTATGTAGTGTGGCTCCACTTATTGTGTTTTCCATTTCCACCCATTTTTTTTCATTTTTCTCATTTGTCCACTTTAACATTCGTGTTAAAACTATGGCTTTATAGTACCTACTTATATCTGGAGCGGCAAGACCTCCATGCTCCTTTTTCCTTGTGATCAGCGTGTAATTAATTCTTGGTTTTTTATTAAGCCATATGTATTTTAGCAGGATTGTTTTAATTATTTTAAAAAAGCTCTGCGGGATTTTTACTGGTAACATCTGTAATCTGTAGTTTATTTTAGGTAATATCGTCATCTTAAACATATTTATTCTTCCAATCCATGAAAGTGGCTGTATTCTTAACTTTTTCATTTCTTCTTTGACCTCATTGATCAGTGGAATAAAGTTTGCCTGATAAATTTTTTCGACTCTAGGAGTTATTTTAATTCCAAAAAAAGGAGGTTCTGACCAGAAGTAGCAAACAGAAAAAGGTATGCCACATCCCTTAATAACATGAACAAGAGCAAAATGTTCCCCTGGGGTGGGATTTTGGAGGCATTACCACAAAAAGTATATTGATAGTAAGAAATATTTTATTACAAAAACAGGAATATAACACACAATAATCAAAGTATACCATAGCACATATAAAAATACAAATATAGAATTGCATCGGGAGTGCAGGTGACAACAAGAGGTGGTATATGTCACACTCGACAATAAATGAAAACCAGACTGATATTATAAGATGGAGTGGGTCTCACTAAACCAACGCGTTTCGGAAAGTCCTTCGTCAGGGTTTGACGAGTGAGAGTTACCATCTATTAAATATTGTAAAAACAAAAAAGTGTCAAAATAGTTAATGTCAAATACATGCATAAAGTAGTATGTCCCCCACACCCCAAGTGTGAGAGAGTACACGCTTACCCAATGCAGAATAAAAAACGAACAATCAGCGCATAAAATCAGCTCTGCTGTGGTGTCCCAGGCCGCATGCATATGTTAGAAGTCCAAGAGTAGATGGGCAGAATGCTATGAATAGATCCGTATAAGGAGTGCTCTTCCCCTAAATGCTGAGGAGACGCCGCGTCCAAATAGGGCGCAGCGCCTGTGCGCAGGCTGGGGTCCAACTGGATCTTCGGACCTAGAATTGTATGAACCATATCATGAGAGAGGGCCAATAACATATAAGAAAACTAATACTACTAAATATGGTGAAGTCTGAAGAAAACAAAATTCTAAAGAAAGCACCAGAAAAGTATATCTGCATGTATAAAAAATAAAGGCCAGGAGCATACCTGAAATTTGGAACTGGGGGGGACACCTACATTGTGTAATGTAGGGAAGGGAGGAGAGGCTCATATAACACCGTACCAGTTAATGGGCTGGCCAAAGAGTAAGAACCTATTGTTAAAAGACAAAGGGAGAGAGGGTAAGCTCCAAAGTAAAGTAAATGGACAAGTAAAGATGTATAGAGAACACCATGCAATAAGGTGTTCTCCAAAGTAAAATCTAGTAAATGCCCCCAATCCATCAGAGTATATTACCTATGGCAGCCAAGAGCGCAGCACTGGTGCACCGTCCACCTCCGATCACAAGATCAGAGTGGATGGGCTAAGGTATATATTCACAGTGGAGGCACTCCCAGCTGATTGTGATGACAATCAGCTGGGCGCCGTGTGTTCCCTGAGTTGTCTCCTCCCGTTCACCACAGCTGTCAAGCAGACAGCCTATGAAACGGCATCCCGTCCTCCTCGTCCAATCCTGGACCCCCTGGGAGTGGACCGCGCCGCGCCCCCCCACGCACGCCGGCCCCGGTTCCCCACCGCGCATGTGCGTTAGCCAGGCTGGAACGCACCGTCACGGCTGACGTCACGGGGCCCCGCCCCGGGGACGCGCGCCGCCGTCCAATCCCACCTGCACGGGAAGCCGGGGTTGAGTTCAGCTGACGCTGAGTCAGACCCGGAAGGGAGGAGCCGAAAAACGGCTACCTCTCTAGTGTCCCCAAAGAGGGGAAGCCTTTCCGTGCCGGGTCTGCGCACATCACAGCAGAGGGGGGCAAATATTAAAGGTGTCACCCAAGAAATTGGGCATGCATAACCAAAAAAGTATCTAAAAATATGAAGAGAGAAGCATGTATCTATGGACATAGTGTTCCATGATGAGGGAACATGAACGATGTTAGTTAACTAACAAAGCACCTATGGCGTGAGAGACCACAACACAGCTGTTACATGGGGAGAGAAAATGCTGATAAATACGTAAACAGAGAATTACATAACACTCAGATAAGGGGTCATAACATCTAATTCGCCCCATTGGGACAGGATTAGATCAAACGGGGATAACCTCCTTGTCCTGAAAAACAAGAGCAGGTAGTGTAAAACCCCCAGTATGGCCTGTGAGGCACCAATATCCAACCCCTAGTATAACAAAGGCCCATCCTCCCCATAATGGGGGCATTGTAGAAGCAGAACAGAGGCCAGGTCGGAGGTGGTAGGATAGAAGTTTATTTTTCCATGCCCCCGGAGTCAAAGCCCTCTAAGAAGGGTTTGAAGCATGTGGAATCGTTCAAACCAGGGGGTCTGGTTGCACGTAAGTTATAGATCCACCTAAGCTCGAGCTGGAGGAGGTCCTTGTTCCAGTCTCCTCCCCTCCAGCCCGGGTGGACCCGGTCCAAGATCAAAAATTTAATATTGGGAAACTTTCCCTGGTGAACCAGGGCCGTGTGTCTCCCCAGAGGTAGATCGGGGTCACATGTCTGCATGCTCCTGATGTGGCGGTATGCCCTATGCCAGAATTCCAGTTTGGTTTTCCCGACATAGAAACATCCGCAATCACACCGGAGCATGTAGACCACCCCTTTCGTCTTACAGTTTGCAAAATGCTTGGGCCTGAAGACACTGCCATTAGGTAAAATAGGATTTTTTATAGTGTACATAAATCTACAGTATCCACAGGCCCCACACATAAAAGTACCCCTGTACTTGCAATGCTGGGCAAATTTTTCGTCCCTAAATTCACTTCTGACCAATCTGGAGGAAAGAGAAGAAGCCCTTCTGAAAGTGAAGAGGGGACTCTCAGGGAGGAGTCTCTGTAAGTTGGGGTCCATGGTGAGAATGTGCCAGTATTTGGACACAATTTTCCTGACTTCAAAATGTTGGTTACAGTACTTTGTGATGATACGCAGGGAATTATCCTGAGTCTTGTCTTTTTGCGAGTAAATAAGGGATTGTCTGCTGCGTGTGGTGGCCCGTTTGTAAGCTTTTTTGAGAGAGGTACGAGAGTAACCTCTCTCAAGGAGTCTCTCGCGCAGATTATTTGCCTCTTTCTTAAAAGTCGCTTCGTCGGTGCAATTTCTACGCACCCTCAAATATTGACTATATGGTATAGATTTGATGAGACTTGCTGGGTGAAAGCTTGAAGCATGAAGGATGGTATTCCCAGCAGTGGCCTTCCGAAAGAGGCCACTGCTGAGTCCACCATTCCAGTCCCTACTAACCATAACGTCCAGAAATGCGATCTCACTGCGACTGAATGCCATAGTGAAATTGAGATTGAAGCAGTTTCTGTTCATGCTCATCAAGCATGATTGTAAGAGTTCTATAGGGCCATCCCAGATGGTAAAAATGTCGTCGATGTATCGGAGCCACAATAAAAAGTGGCTCGTATACATCGACGAGTCCTCATCACTGAGAAAGGTAGTTTCCCACTCCCCCAGGTACAGGTTTGCAAACTGTAAGACGAAAGGGGTGGTCTACATGCTCCGGTGTGATTGCGGATGTTTCTATGTCGGGAAAACCAAACTGAAATTCTGGCATAGGGCATACCGCCACATCAGGAGCATGCAGACATGTGACCCTGATCTACCTCTGGGGAGACACACGGCCCTGGTTCACCAGGGAAAGTTTCCCAATATTAAATTTTTGATCTTGGACCGGGTCCACCCGGGCTGGAGGGGAGGAGACTGGAACAAGGACCTCCTCCAGCTCGAGCTTAGGTGGATCTATAACTTACGTGCAACCAGACCCCCTGGTTTGAACGATTCCACATGCTTCAAACCCTTCTTAGAGGGCTTTGACTCCGGGGGCATGGAAAAATAAACTTCTATCCTACCACCTCCGACCTGGCCTCTGTTCTGCTTCTACAATGCCCCCATTATGGGGAGGATGGGCCTTTGTTATACTAGGGGTTGGATATTGGTGCCTCACAGGCCATACTGGGGGTTTTACACTACCTGCTCTTGTTTTTCAGGACAAGGAGGTTATCCCCGTTTGATCTAATCCTGTCCCAATGGGGCGAATTAGATGTTATGACCCCTTATCTGAGTGTTATGTAATTCTCTGTTTACGTATTTATCAGCATTTTCTCTCCCCATGTAACAGCTGTGTTGTGGTCTCTCACGCCATAGGTGCTTTGTTAGTTAACTAACATCGTTCATGTTCCCTCATCATGGAACACTATGTCCATAGATACGTGCTTCTCTCTTCATATTTTTAGATACTTTTTTGGTTATGCATGCCCAATTTCTTGGGTGACACCTTTAATATTTGCCCCCCTCTGCTGTGATGTGCGCAGACCCGGCACGGAAAGGCTTCCCCTCTTTGGGGACACTAGAGAGGTAGCCGTTTTTCGGCTCCTCCCTTCCGGGTCTGACTCAGCGTCAGCTGAACTTAGCCCCGGCTTCCCGTGCCGGTGGGATTGGACGGCGGCGCGCGTCCCCGGGGCGGGGCCCCGTGACGTCAGCCGTGACGGTGCGTTCCAGCCTGGCTAACGCACATGCGCGGTGGGGAACCGGGGCCGGCGTGCGTGGGGGGGCGCGGCGCGGTCCACTCCCAGGGGGTCCAGGATTGGACGAGGAGGACGGGATGCCGTTTCATAGGCTGTCTGCTTGACAGCTGTGGTGAACGGGAGGAGACAACTCAGGGAACACACGGCGCCCAGCTGATTGTCATCACAATCAGCTGGGAGTGCCTCCACTGTGAATATATACCTTAGCCCATCCACTCTGATCTTGTGATCGGAGGTGGACGGTGCACCAGTGCTGCGCTCTTGGCTGCCATAGGTAATATACTCTGATGGATTGGGGGCATTTACTAGATTTTACTTTGGAGAACACCTTATTGCATGGTGTTCTCTATACATCTTTACTTGTCCATTTACTTTACTTTGGAGCTTACCCTCTCTCCCTTTGTCTTTTAACAATAGGTTCTTACTCTTTGGCCAGCCCATTAACTGGTACGGTGTTATATGAGCCTCTCCTCCCTTCCCTACATTACACAATGTAGGTGTCCCCCCCAGTTCCAAATTTCAGGTATGCTCCTGGCCTTTATTTTTTATACATGCAGATATACTTTTCTGGTGCTTTCTTTAGAATTTTGTTTTCTTCAGACTTCACCATATTTAGTAGTATTAGTTTTCTTATATGTTATTGGCCCTCTCTCATGATATGGTTCATACAATTCTAGGTCCGAAGATCCAGTTGGACCCCAGCTTGCGCACAGGCGCTGCGCCCTATTTGGACGCGGCGTCTCCTCAGCATTTAGGGGAAGAGCACTCCTTATACGGATCTATTCATAGCATTCTGCCCATCTACTCTTGGACTTCTAACATATGCATGCGGCCTGGGACACCACAGCAGAGCTGATTTTATGCGCTGATTGTTCGTTTTTTATTCTGCATTGGGTAAGCGTGTACTCTCTCACACTTGGGGTGTGGGGGACATACTACTTTATGCATGTATTTGACATTAACTATTTTGACACTTTTTTATTTTAATTCCAAGGTAATTTAGTTCTTTTACCCAAGTGAATGGGAATTCTTTTTGTAAAAACTGAACTTCCTTTTTCTCTAGACCTATGTTTAATATTTCCGTTTTTATTGGATTAATTTTGAAGTTTGACAGTTCTCCGTATTTTTTAATTTCTTTCAGTATGTTTGGGAGTGACACTCTTGGGTTGGATACGTACATCAAGATGTCGTCTGCGTAAGCAGCGATCTTATGCTCTTTTCCTCCTAGTTTCGCTCCTTCTACCTCTTTGTTATTGCGGAGTGTTGCTAATAGTGGTTCTAAAGCCAATACATATAATAGTGGAGACAGTGAACAGCCTTGCCGTGTTCCATTCTGCATCTTAATTTTTGGAGAGAGTCTACCGTTTACTTTTACGACTGCTGTCGGGCCATTATACAAATTTGTTATCCACTTCATCATTTTTGTCTCGATACCCAAATGCCGCAATGTATCCATCATGAAACCCCAGTCTACCCTGTCAAATGCTTTTTCTGCATCCAATGACAGGAATAGAACTGGGGTCTCATTCTGCACCTTCTTGTGCAACATCAATAATGATTTTAGGCTGTTGTCCCGCCCCTCTCTCCCCGGGACAAAACCAGTTTGGTCCGGGTTGATCCACAGTGCGATTAGTTTTTTTATCCTAGTGGCCAGGATCTTGGAGTACAGCTTCGTATCGGCGTTCAATAGGGCTATTGGCCTGTAGCTTGAGCAGTTAACTTTGTCTTTCCCTTCTTTTGGTAGTATTGTAATATGAACTAATAACGATTCACTTCTTATTTCTTCATCTTCCCCTAAGGAATTCATATATTCTAATAGTTTTGGAGTCAGCTGTTCTTCAAATTTTTTATAGTATTTGACCGTAAACCCGTCTGGTCCTGGGCTTTTTCCTATGGGAGTTTCCTTTAATGCCAGTTTTACCTCTTCATGCGTAATATTTTTTTCCCATTCTTCTAGTTGGTCTATTTTTAGTTTTGGTAAGTTTGCTTTTTTTAAATATTCTTGTATCTTCTTTGTTCTTGTATTCGCTTCTTTCCAACTTCCCTGTCCTTTTATTGCATAAAGGGAGCTGAAGTATTTTTGAAATGTTATCGCTATATCTGTAGTTTTATTTACCACTTCTCCTTTTTCATTTTTGATCTTCTCAATGTAATTCAAAGACTTCTTTTTTTTTACCAGATTTGCTAGGTATTTTCCTGGTTTATTACCCCATTTATATTTTTCTTGTACTACTCTGTTGTAGTCCTTCCTTTCTTCTTGTTCCATCCAGTCTTTTAATTGCTCTCTCTTTTAAGATAGTAGGCCGAAGATTTTGTTGTTTACTTGATTTTTATGTTTTCGTTCCAATTCATAAATTTCTTTAATTATTTGTTGCATGTTTGTTTTCCTTTCCTGTTTTTTTCTTGCCCCTATGGCTATTAACTTGCCCCTAATAACAGATTTATGCGCCTCCCATATTGTTGCTTTCGATACCTCTGGTGTATCGTTTTCCTCAAAATATCTTTTAATTTCTTCTATGATGCTTTTTTCGGTCTCACTGTCTTCTAATAAAGTTTCGTTGATTCTCCATGGACCCCTTTCAAGGACTTCTCCTTTTATTTTCATTCTCAAGGTTACTGGGCTGTGATCTGAGGCGGTTATTATGCCTATTTTTGTTTCTTCTATTTCTTCCAAGTTTCTATGTTCGACCATGATGTAATCCAATCTGGAGTAAATTTTGTGTACTGTTGAGTAGAATGTGTAGTCCTTTGTGCTGGGGTGCTGAATTCTCCAAGGGTCTATTAGTTGCTGTTCATATAATGTTCTTTTTAATTTCTTTAGTTGATTTACCTCTTTGTCCCTTACTCTTGAGGTACTGTCCATTTTATTATCCATGCTGAAGTTGAAGTCTCCAGCTAGTATTAATTTTCCTTGCTTGAATTCCATTAGTATTTTAATTATATCTATCAAATATTTTTTAGGGTTCTTATTAGGACAGTAGACATTGGCCAATGTATATTTTACCCCGTGTATAGTTCCTGTAATAAATAGATATCGACCCTCCAGGTCTATTTTCCTTTGATCTATTAGAAAACGTACATTTTTCCCTATACCGATGGCTACTCCTTTGGCCCTTCTTATTGGCGAGTCTCCTTGATACCATGTTGGTATGTTTCTTGAATAAATTTTGGCATTTGAGTTTTGGGTTATATGCGTCTCCTGTAGGAATTAAAATTAGTATGATGAACTAGTATGTAAAGCTGCCCCATTTCCCCTATCAATGTAATACACACATCTCAGGTTAGAAACAGAGGCTTTGTTGCACTCACTTGCACATACATGTGGAGTCATGCTTTCCTGTTATGGCACTCTGTAAAAATGTGTTCTCAACCCATAATTATTTGTCCCAACTGTAATAATACAATATTAATTGTAATAATATAATAATAATATTAGGGCAAATGTTGGGGCAATGTTGGGCTTGCTGTACCTCCAAGGAGGAGGGGTCTTTCCCTCCTCCTTGGAGATACAGCAAGTCCAACATTGTTCAAGGCAGCTGAAGACCCCCAGTGCACCACAAAATGGCCAGACAATAAATATTGCAATACAACAATTCACTAGCAAATGCTTGCTCTTGTCAGCACAAAAAAAACAATTAAACATTTTCAACATCTCCCATTAAAAACTGATACATACTGGCCTGTCAAGGGGCCTCTATAAAGTTTGGTTAAAAGTAACTTAAAACTATCTTCTCAGTGTATTTGGCAGCAGTATATGGGCAGCAAAGCACATGGGGGCCATTCCTATAAATACAACCACACTATTCTTGGTGTATTAATCTCCAGTATATGGGCTGAGTTGAAAGGCAGGGGAGGGGTTTTGACAGGCGGCAGAGGCACATTAAAAAACATGCCTCATCCTCCCCATTTTATAGCACTGGCAATGTCCATGTGAAAGGGGGCTTGGGAATTCATAAATAGTGCCTACTAAACTCTTTAGAATTCTGACATGCCTCCACACAACAAATATTGGTGTGGGTGACAGATTAATGTACCTATTGTAAACAGGTACATGAATCTGGGGCACACACTGATTGTGGAGGTGTACTGACACTCCACCCTCAGTGCAGCTGAGCTTCCTCCTGTCACTGCAGCTGTCACAATGCAGCAATGGGGAGTTTTGTATCTGGGTTGTCAGAGCCTGATGGGGATTCACAGACACACATTACCCATCAGGTCCACTTCCCTTGTGATTGACAACAGGAAGTGGGTGAATCCTTAGCCAATAAATAGCTAGCCATTAGTTATAGAATCCTCCCACTGCCTGCTGCCAGTTACATGGAGAAAGCAGCCTTAAAGGGGAACTAGTGTCTCAGCTTCCACATCAGGCTCTAACCACTGCTGTGATAATAGCAGTAAATATGCTGCCCTGCTACACTGTGTGCACTCTGCCTGTCTCTGTACACCAAATTAGAGTTAGTTTTAATTGTTTCTAATTTCATTATCTACGACCTGGAGGTAATTTTTTTTTTTGGTGCCTTAATAGCAATAGCAAAGTGGTTCTTAATAGTGCAACTTTGTAATGAATCTGCTGCATGTGTTAATAAAGTTACCAAAATGGGTGGCAGAGATTTCTGAATCTGGTGCATGTAATTTTAAAGGGCCAGATTAGTGTCAGTAGGGATTTATTGCATTAAACCATATACAGTATATCTACCTGCTCCCTGCTGAGATCTGTGATCACCGAAAACCCGAGAACAGCAGACATTTCAGCAAAGGAGTCCCCAAGAAAATGGGAGATTGTCAAGTGGTTTAACTCGCCAGCTTCAAAAAAACTAAAGAACATAAATTTTATTTATCAGTGGACTGATTCTTTAACCACTTGTTGACAAGCCTCATTGTACTGCGGCAGGTTGTCTCGTTCCCGTGAATCGCCGTCATTGTACGTCAGGTCAGAAACCCTATATTGTGGGCACGCGAGTGCCCACTGGCCAGCGGGGGAGCCAATCAGCAGGTGGGGTGGACTCAGTGTCTGCCGGCCACCCGCGATCATTCCCCGCAGTGACAGAACGGGGATCTGCCTGTATAAACATGGCAGATCTCCGTTCTGACAGGGGAGATCACACAGATCCTGTCTTTCTGCTATGCAAGAAGACGGATCTGTGTGTTTTCCCAGGCAGCCCATCCCCTATACAGTTAGAAAACACTTGCAGGAAACACATTTAACTCCTTGATCGCCCCTGATGTTAACCCCTTCCCTGCCAGTGTCATTAGTACAATAACAGTGCATATTTTTAGCACTGATTAATGTAATAATGTCATTGGTTCCCAAAAAAGTGTCAAAAATGTCAGTTAGGTGTCCGATCTGTTCGCCGCAATGTCTTGGTCCTGCTAAAAATCGCAGATCACCGCCATTACTAGTAAAAAAAAATAATAATAAAAATGCCATAAATCTATTCCCTATTTTGTAGACACTATAACTTTCACGCAAACCAATTAATATACACTTATTGTGATTTTTTTACCAAAAATATGTAGAAAAATACATATCGGCCCAAACTGAGGAAGAAATGCATTTTTTTAATATATTTTTGGGGGGATATTTATTACAGCAAAAAGTTAAAAATATTTCTTTTTTTTCAAAATTGTTGCTCTTTTTTTGTTTACAGAGCAAAAAAATAAAAACCGCAGAGGTGATCAAATGCCACCAAAAGAAATCTCTATTTGTGGGAAAAAATGGACATAAATTTTGTTTGGGGACAGTGAGTTTTTGTGCAATTGTGAGTTAAAATGTTGCAGCACCGTATCAAAAAAAACGGCCTTGTCATTAAGGGGGTAAATCCTTCTGGTCCTTAAGTGGTTAAAGCAACTTCTCTTACTCTTACAAATAGTGCAACCGCACAAAGTGTACTGTTCTATTTCATATATGTCTCTGTGCATATGGAGATAAATGAATTCACAAAGCTCAATGGTTTAAACCAGCCTTTCTCAACCTTTTCAACACGGGGGACCCCTTGAAATAACTTTTCGGTCCTGCTAATAATGACTACAACTGATGATACATTAGTGTGATGGTCAGTGGGAAGAATGCTCCTTACATTTGTGGTCATTGGGAAGAATTACCCCCTTACAGCTAAAAAGATCAATGGTGTCAGTGGGAACTTATCTGAGAGGCAGAAACTGCTCATTGCTCAAGGAACCCCTGGCAACCTCTGGAGGAACCCTGGGGTTCCATGGAACCCCGGTTGAGAAACCCTGGTTTAAACAAATAATAACATCAAATCATTACATATATCAGTCTCTGTACTCCTAATCAAATCATATTGCCATATATAAAGTATCATATATTATACTTTATGTCATCATTCAGTTTACTGGTAACCAATATAAATTTTTTTATCAAAAAGCAGTCAGTTTGTAAATTAATACAGATAATACAGAAAATTCAGATACATTCTAAAATACAATACTTATGATCAGAAGATTAAACCACCCTTCACATCGGTGTCCTGGGCAGCACAGAGTTTATTTTTCTTTGTGATGGTTTACATTTCTTTAATAAAATAAGGTCTGTAGTTTTGGTTAAGAGTGCATAGACATGCTTTCTTTATCTTTCTATCACAGGGTGTGATATGTGTGCAGATAATCGGAATGGAGAATGCCCCATGCATGGACCTTTGCATTCACTGCGACGCTTAGTGGGTACTAGCAGCACTGCATCTGTGGCACCTCCTCCTGAAATCCCTGAATGGTTGCGTGACCTACCACGAGAGGTTTGTCTTTGTACCAGTACTGTACCAGGCCTGGCATATGGCATCTGTGCAGCTCAAAGAATCCAGCAGGGCACATGGATTGGGCCATTTCAAGGAGTTCTTGTGTCTCCAGACAAGGTTCAGTCAGGAGCTTTACGGAATACACAACACCTCTGGGAAGTAAGTAACATTTATATCTCCATAGCTTTTCCTATATGAAACGTTGCCAGTTGTATGAATTATGTGTTTATGTTGGTAGCCCACGCTGGGTTGATTTGCTAAACAAGTAGAGAATGTCCACTACAATTATCCAGTTATGTGCACAGCAACATCCTTTTTTTTTTTTAAACACCCCTGAATTCAACTGGTTATTTAAAGTGAGCACATTGTTTAATAAACACTTTCTACTCTATTAGTATATTAAATACCAATAGAGTTTGATAAAATTTACTAAAAAGTGTTTATCAGGATGGTAAAATCAATAAAATTAATTTGATTAGTTCAAACAAAATGGCCCCCATATTACTTTCTGGTTGGTGAAATAAACTGCCCACTAAATAACTTGTTGAATTAACCATGTAGACTCTAAGGCTAGGTACACACCTTTCTGTGTACATTGATATTTATTTTTATGTGTATCGTTGCAGGTTTTTTTATGTTCTGCACTACTTTGTTGGGTTCTGTTAGGCAATGAAATGTTGAGTAAAGTTGAGGTTGCTGAGAGTAGGGCTGGTTACCATGCACTGAAAACTTGCTAAAATGCATATTACATTTGTTTTCACGAGCTGCCATTGCCATCAATAGGGCCTACTATGCTGCATTTTTCCCCCAAAAACACATCAACAGATGTGTACTAGTACCATTAAAAACAATGGCAAAGTTGTACACATGCGTTAACATGCATTCCAATTCATGTGCTGGACATTACAAGCAGAAGTTTTCAAATTGAAAATAATTAATGATTCAGATCCTAAGAAGGGAACTCCAGACAAATAATAACAATAAATTAACTTATGCATCTATAATATATATATAATTTTAACTATAGCTAGTATGTATGCCCGGATTTGTGTTTACATTAGCTTCCTGTAATCAACTATACAGCAGCACTTGGACTATGGAAAGGGGGGTTGGGATAACCTGGTGTCTAAACAGGCAGTCTAACATTTTGAACAACATTTTGATGTGAAGAAATCATTTAAATCCTGAAATCATTATTATTATTACTTACTTGTTATTCTACCCAAACAATCTCATGATTTAGTGATATTTAGGTAAATTTGTCATAAATTGGGAAGCTATTGGTTTGCTGCTATAATTTGTTTTGCACAGCAGACAATAAATATAAAAGAACTGGCCAAGGCAAGCCAAGTTGCTTGACTACTAGGCAGTGAGATGTGGCCATTATCTGGGTATGCTGGGTATGTTTTTCCTCCTTGGCCCAAAAGGCTATATGCATTATTTTTTATACTGTTGGATCTACATGAATCCTGCTTAATTCAGCATTTGCTCATCAAGTGAGGCACAGGTCATAAATGCTGCTGCACAACTCGTGTTTAAATTTTATATGATTTAATTGTAATAAGGAGAATGGGCAGAATAAACACTTTATGTACATATGGTTTAACTACTTTTGGAGTTTTTCTTACATTGCTTTAAAAGAGAAGCTGTTTCAGATGTGGAAAAGGAAAGTCAATAGAGCAGTAATAAGGCAAATTCCTGTACCAAGTTTTTACAGCAGGAACCCATAGCAGATCTCACGATTATATACAGTCTTACTGCTGCTACTATTATTATCATGAAGTGGTAAGAATTTAATTTCACAAACGTTGAGTGTGTCAAAATGAATGACCAGAAATAGGCTCAAAACTCCCAGGCCCCAGCACTAATGCTGATTTAGAAAAAATGTTGTTCTCACTCATTGCATTTGTGGCAACATTATGGTTAGAAAAGAAATGGAGGCCCTTTGAATATATGGAACTCTAAGATTTACCGAGTGTCTTTTGTGCCATTGTTCAGGTTCCCCAAACATGGCTATGCCATTTTTTGTATAACAAACCTGACCACCAGGGTACTCTAGAAGAAATCTCAAGGAGCCCATCTGGATATATATCCATAGAATAAACACATTTGATTGAGTCAATGGGGTTGATTTACTAAAATCGGAGAGCGCAAAACCTGGTGCACCTGTGCATGGTAGTCAGTCAGCATCTAACTTCCGCTTGTTCAATTACACTTTGATAAAAAAAACTGGAAGCTGATTGGCTTCTATGCAGAGCTGTACCGGTTTGCACTCTCCAGTTTTAGTATATCAACACTAAAGGTTCTATGCCAAAAAATTTGTGGCAGCATGTGAGTTGTTTGTGTGCATGGTAGATGTTATTATTATTATTACTAAAAAGTCTGAAATTGGAATTCACATTTTACACTAAGGGCCATAACAGTAGAGCTATGTCATCATTAGGTGATCCACCACTATATGACCTCTGCTACTACACCCCTGGTCTTATGCTGTGCTTAAAAAGAAACTTTCCACGTAATCAATTGTGGCATGTGGTTTTATTCATTGAGTGGCAATAATATTCAAGCTTATTTCCAATCCTAAAACAAAGAACTGAGCTCAATTACAGACTTGAAGAGACAACTAAATTCTGAGATCCCTTGAGCCTGACATTGAACTCAGGCTCAAGGGAACTATATGCTTAATGTTTGCATGCAGTATTTGTATTTGTCCTTTACAGAATTGTAACAAAAGTCCATTTGTCCAGGAGACAATCAGTACAGATAAATATTGTCTTCATCCTATTACTTCAACCAATTGGATGGAATTAATATTTAACCTTTGCTCACCAACTTACATATAATAAATGTAATATATATAGTTTATACAGTATATTGCATATGTGTATATACAGTAGATAGATATAATTATTGTAATATTAATATGTCATTAAAGCTACTATGCTATTTTTATTTATTTATATATTTATGTATTTTTAGGTTTAAATTGTTTGCTTTCACTATAAGTATTATTTTCATTTGTTTGAAGAAAATTAAACTGAGGATTCAATTTATTTCACATGTTGGGACTTCCTAATGCTCAGTTACAATTCTCAAAACTAGTAAAATTATACACAGGCCTATCTCATAGTGCCATTTATTTCACTGTTCAATAATGACTCTCTTATGGTAAATGTATGTTTTACCATAGCCACAACAGTAAAGATTGCTGACATTAAAGAAAATGTAGATAGTGTTTACACAAATGGAAAAAAAGAGATGACTATGTATTGGTAAGTAAGTTATTGTTTTTTGTTTTTTTTTACCTTGCACAGCTTGTAAATCTGCAAATTGCATATAGTCCACACATTGCATACGTACATCCAGGACAATTTTAACATACAAAATGGGACTTTAAAGTTGCCATAAAAAACACGAGGGATTAATTAAGAGATACTTTATTACAACATGTATCTTTAGTTAGAATATATCAATGTATCAATGTAGGGAAATTAAGTGGTAGCCACAGTCAAAACATCTTATAGAAACTGCATTACTACAAATTACAGCTGCTATGTAAATACGTCACGTAGCAATAATAAAACATGTTTTTACCAGCTTATAATTGGTAAATACAACATCACCTTATTTTCTAAAAATTATTTTGCTAGGTTAACATAGATACATCTATGAGCCATACATCTATGGTTTAGAATGCAATGGGATTTTAATGAAGCATTTGAACAGCTTTTAAAAAGTGAAAGTAAAAACTACAATGGAAAGGAAAAAAATACTATTTCTTGCTTTGACAAACAGACTTTATCATTTGTTTTGAAATGGGAAAATGCTTTACAGTTAATATTCAAAAGCATAGCTATGCATTAAACTATAAACTGTCTAATGCATGTTCTTTAAATCATGTTCAGTTATACCATGTTTAAAATAATGTGTATGTTCACAGAAATGGGTAATATTTAGACTGGCCTGTTACACATTTCTGTTTGTTTTACAAATGAATGCTGCAATTGTTGAAATATATAGCCGCCCCGTATTCCCAATAGTTACAGTAACATTAGTG
This sequence comes from Aquarana catesbeiana, assembly GCF_042186555.1. Lineage (NCBI taxonomy): Eukaryota > Metazoa > Chordata > Amphibia > Anura > Ranidae > Aquarana > Aquarana catesbeiana. The sequence continues at coordinate 206,760,128 of NC_133324.1, forward strand.
GGAGTGACTATTAGGCAGCATGAGCTAATAATTCCACACTCTGATTTATACAACTCATACAAGCACCCAAGAGGCCATTCTTCAAGTTATTACACTTACATTGAAATAAATGTGGCTTATGCATAAAAACAGCAGTGACATCAAAGCTTACTTAAACACCCGCCATCATTTTCTTATAGAACTAAAGCAGCAATGGAAGAGACAGATTTTGAAATTCATTTGATGCATAAAGTGCAGGCTGTGTGTATTTGTCACCTACTTATTTATTTTTTAGCCGTACAAACTTGCCATCTCTTGTTTCAGGTCTCGAGATGTGAGAAATATTTCCTTCTGGGATTACTTTGGTTTCTTAGGATTGTCCTGCAAAAAATAAATAAATAAATAAATAAATAAATAAATAAATAAAAATTGATAATTTGTAGCTAGGTGTTTTAGCAAGTATTTTAACAGCATATTCTTAAGATGAATTGACATGAAAAGTATATTATAAATAATTTTTTATACATTTTCAAATTTAAATAAAACTGTCAATCATTTAAACAGCTGTGAAATTTGGTCACTTATTCCTATATAGAATTAAAAAAAATAGAGTAATATTAAGTTTGACACATGCTGACTACATGCTGTTTTTTAAATTTATTTTATACACCTTTAAAGGGACCCTGTCACATGTGAACCATAATTATGACATTGCAAAGCAGGCTGGGATATTGTTGGGATATAGTTTTTTTTCAAATCATTCTGTCATTGTTGTGTAATAAGAGGTGAAATATTAGGGGTTTTATGGCTTTTTATTTAAGACTTATATATGCAAAGATCAGTATATCTGCGTTAAGTCACACCCCTAAATACTACTCTATACACTGAAGCTGGAGTGACTTATGCTGAGTGGCCATCCCAGAATTAAATTATCATAATGTTGTAATTTAAACAACTGAAGAAAAAGATGAAGTAAACATCAGTTTGTATGAAAAAATAACAAGTAATAGGATTATGTATATGTTTTACTTTTGGCATTGGACTAAGGCCCTGTACACATGATCAGAATATCGTACAAAAAATACCGCTTTCGAAGCAATCGTACGATAATCTGATCATTAGTACACAGCCGTCGTCTGAAATTTTCCGCAGGAACAAACACGAAAATTTTTCTCGTGCGATACCAGAATGTGCGATTTTCATTTAATCAGTACAGTTTTCGACCGAAAATACAATACAAATACACGACAACACATGACATCACTTCCAAATTTTTATTCTGCCGTACAAGAATTTTTTTATTTTAGTAACCTACTCATTTTCGATATAGAGATTAGCATAAAAAAAAAAAAACGGACGATCATTCGCCTGATGATCTCATCGTGTATAATGAGCTTAAGTCTGCAAATGAAACCAAAACTGTAATTGCACACATGGTAATATGTATGATTGTATATTCAAGGATTATCGCTTTTTATGTGTACGTCTAAATAAATATTATAAAAAAAAAATAATCTGATGATTCACATAATCAATACAAACATTTTAGTTTATACAAACTGGAAACACAAAACCTGCATCAAACATTAAAGTGATGTGAAACATATAATGTGAATCTGCATGTCTAAAATTACCTGTATGTAGCCATAAGCAAGAATAAAAAACAACTATAGAAGAATACAGTCATTTATAGGTCGGTGTACTACAGTTTGATGAGCCCATTATCTGAAAAACCCCAACTGTAAAGAAAACCTTAAAAAAAAAAGTTTGAAAACTGAACGGGGATTTATGAGTCTATACACCTTAGCATATCCACCCTAACTCTCTAAATCGTGGAAGCCATTATTATTATTTTGCTTCTATGAGCCAAAGTAAACATTTTCAGAGTATGTACTTGAATGTGATTTGCAGGACATATTGAACTGAAAGAACAACAAGGATTTTTATGATCAGGAAAAAAAATCATCTAGAGCTTTACTTTTGTGTTAAGTACAGGCGTAGAGCAATGAAATGTCTAAAATTCCAAAGAGCATAGTTCACACTCTGACGAACAGGGTACCTCTGACAGATTCAGGGGAATCTCTGTCAAACTCAAAATTTTTTTAAAGTTTTACAGATAGCAAATCCTCCATAATATATAATATATCTAACAAAAGGTATGTTATTACGACCAGTAAGGCTTCATGTACACTGCTGCTGGTAAACAGACGTTTAGGAGCAGTTGGGTGTTTTTTTTTCAGCTGCCCCTGAACTCTCCTCTATGTAATCTTATTAGTACATGTACACAGGGTTGTTTACAGTTGTTTCTAGGCAGTTGAGTTTAGAAGCATTTTTTGGAAAGCAAAAAAATGCCTTCAGGACAAATGGTCAGAAACATTTGAAACGCCAAACACCTGTAACAGTTTGTAAATGGGTGTACATGTGGCAACTCGCGTTTAGCCACATTTCATTTACAGGCATTTTTCATTTTTGACTATTTGAAAAAAACAACGAAAACCAAACGCGGCTAAGCGTGGCATGTAAATGCGGCAAAACGTATGTTTTTAACCGTCAGTTACTATCTGTCACGTTAAATCATTCAGGAGAGGTTGTAAAATGTCCCATGTACATTAGGCCGAAATGTCTTTTGGGGTAGAAACATAGAAGATCGATGGCAGACCAACAGATTCCATCAAGTCTGCCTCTTTTTTTAAAACTCTTTTTTAGATTTTTGTCTAAGGATAGACATATAATCTTAAGCATGTTTATATTCACTTACTGTTGATTGGCTCATTACTACTGCTGGAAGTCTGTTTTAAGCATCCAATACACTTTCGTAAATATATTACTTTCTAACTTAACTCTTGAACTTTCCTCCTGCTCATTTCATTTGAGGTCATGCTACCATGTTCTAGATCCTACTATCATATTCAAAATACCATATTCATGAACCTCATTCACACCCTTGATCTATTTAAATGTTTCAATTATGTTCCTCTTTTTTCTTGGGGCTGCAGATCAAATAAAATCTGCTAAGTATACTTGCATATGTCTAATAAGAAACAAAAGCCTTTAACAATTTGTTTATCTATTAGATATAGATATATATTATATATGTTTATATATTGTCTATCAATTCATATAATATATTTATACACATACATATATATTTATATGTATATATAATATTTTGTTATTTTTCAAGTGCACTTAGCAATAGTATGTTTAATTCCAATTATGGTTAAATAAATTATTCATTCTTTTTATTAATGAAAGTTATGAAAAATAACAAGTAGTTAAGTGACAATAGCTAGGGCAGGAGAGGTGTAAAATTAGGATCCTGAAATGAAAAACGGAAAAAAGAAGAAAGTGAGTCTGGGACATGTGATATCAATGCTATACTAGGCCAAAAATATTACTCACATTTGTTAATGTTCCGTTTCTAGCTGATTCAAAGATTCATGACTGAGCTACTCACTCGCACAATGCAACTTTGATTTGTTTCAAGGAAAAACAGTGTGAGGCGTATTAAACAAACATTCTCTCTGGGTACATTGCATTACATATCATGTATGCCAACAATACATTTCATGCCTTATAAACATTCCTGGTCCTTTTCATTTTGAAGTAATGGCAAAGATTCCTCTATAATGTTTGTGCAATGGGAAGTCAGAAATTTTCTCAGCAATTAGGTATTATGGATGAGTGTGAGATAATTTTCCCCTCATGTGTTTGCTAATAAAGAATTGAAAAGGCGCATTTGATTCCAACATGTAGGAAAACATTATCTCAGTTATTAATGTGTCTTTATTCCCAGGAGATAAATTAATCTACTTGCATATGGTTTCCCCTTTCTGGTTAACATCACAGTTTTATAGAACTAGACTGGAGGAATGCTTGCACTGTACGATGACATTTCTAAGGAGGAAAAACTCGGAAGTTTCAAAAGTAAAACTGTGTGCACTGATGGAATAGATTTACAAATAACATAATTAGAAAACTACAACAATTTAGTTCTTCAAAAAAATTACAATCTACACCCACTGCAGTAATTGGAGTTTAAATTATTACTGAAATAATTACAGATTGCGATACAGTACATATTTAGTGTTTCTTTACCATTTTAATGGTTTACCACTCAGGTCAAGCTAAATTCCAGGTTGACTTCCCCCCCTTTCCCGGTGTCCGGCAAACCCTCCCCTTGGCGTATTCCCCATCACCATAGTTTTCCATTTGTGACCAAACCAAAGGTCCTTGGTAAACATACAGTTTACCAAGGGCCTTTGGTTTGGTCACGGGATATCACAGGACATCTTCTTTCTCTTCTTCCTGTGGAGGTGTGAATGAATTTTATATGCTGCAGAGAAGAGGACCTGGTAATGACTTGGCCTGTTCCCAATGAGCCAAATGGACCTTTATGATATTTTGTTTTTCATATTATTCATATTCAGTGTTACTTATATTGCAAAAGATTGTTTTCACATGATAAAAAATTAGAGTGGGCAAAAGCAGAAAAAGAGTACAATTTCAGAAATCCATTTTTCTTTTTAAATTCATGCTATCATAGAAGTGAGCAATTGAAAATTGTCTGTTTACAGAGAGCAACCTATCAACTACATTGCATAAAGTCACACAGCTAAGCTATACTGTGTGCTTGGATCCTGCAAATAATTGTTGCACATAAAATGAAATTATCAGTACACTAACAAACTTGACAAAAACGTGAGTTTATATGATAGACACCCTAATGCATATGCATTGATTTGTAGATGACAGGTTCTCCTTAAAATTGCCTATTGGTAGAGTCATATTGAATTTAAAGATAGCTATGTTGACTTTCTGAGGGTGACCACAGATTGTCCTATAATTACAAGCAATGCTCCCAATTGCCAGCAATGTCTGAAATTATAGGTTCATATCAGATGACCTAGAGGGTAATATTGAGCACATCCATCAGGTGTTGATACTGCACCTAGCAGATCTGCCAAGCTAGAAGATCTGATCTACTATGAAGTAAAAAACTCATCCTTCTGAAAGAGTCCAACCTGAGTAAGCTCTGGTGTTGGATGGTGCTGAGCTTACCTAGATGCATAATATCACTGGACCACCATAGTGATAATGCTTGGGTCTAAGTGGCCAAACGGAACACGGCTTATAAGTGGAACAAAGTGATAGTGTCTCTTTAAGTGTGGATGAGTGCACTTTTTAGTTAAGTGAAATCAAATTAAAAGTATGTAGTCTGCAGAATCTCATGGAATTGGAATATTAGTTGAAAATGCAGTATAGAAATCTCATTTTAATATTCTTACAATGCACACAGGGACTTCGCAAAACATTTGTAAAAGTTATAATTATGTTCTTGAGTAATCTGTCATCTAGGATTTTCAACTTTGTAAAGGTTATGTTTTCAATTTACATGATCACTTTATTTACTTAAAATGTTCACAGACATCAGCCGTTTGATTACTTGTTGCTAATTTTAAAGCTTTTCAAATAGCATGTGAAAATTCTTACTTGATGGTGGGCTGGCATGATTTTGCAACAGACATTAATAATGAGATCTCCATAGTGTTGGCTACCATTGAATATTATTTTCCATGATGACCAAGGAGCGTTAACTGTTTTACATAAAATATCCTAAAAATCTTATGCTAGAGGTATCTGAAATAAATCCAGCCTTGTGATTTTGTAGCTAGTACAAAATTATTTGTAAAACAAAAAACTCTGCATGAACATAAATGCTAGAATATAAAGTTCCAAATGTGCAGCACAAAAAATTATAATAACATGTTCATAAACATTTCACATATGTGGAAACTACTAAATCTGTATGAGGATCAGACAGAAGAACCCAACACCGGCTTCAATGTGGTACAAAACAGCACTCGGCACCACGATAATCAATTTGGTTGACATCAAGATGGTTGAAGTCAATTGTGACGAAACACGTAAGACGGGACCTATGGCATACGATGTCAGCACGCTGGATGATGTGGCCATCTTTTTGGCTAGAAACAAAGCGGTTGTACTTCTTCTAACGTGTAAGTTGATTAATAGTAAATAAACTCAGCGCCCAAAAAAATTGATATATAAAAAAGCTAAAAATCTGAGATGCTCCCCTGATTGAACAAAATGATCAATTGTGGTTGGTGGTGGATAGAGGGCGCTGGTAGATTAACTAGTAATAATAACAATAGTGAAAAAAACTAATAGTGCATTTGGCGTAATTTAAAAAAAAATAAAAACTAGGTATATGAAAAATATATATATCAATCGCAAAGATAAACAATAGTGGTAAATATAAAGTCCCAATTGTGAAGAGCACAACAATTCTATTGTAGACAGAGTGGTCTTCTAAGTGCATAAAATCTTTTATGTAGATGGTGGGAATTCCTTCACCAAGAGATAAACCGACACCCCACAGTGCTGAGTATATGAATCTGCTTACCAGATACAATTGATTTCTTTAATTAAAAAGAAAGTCATAGAGCGCTTGTGCAGGATTGTGTCTGCTCACATATGGAGACTGGAGATTGATTGGAAAAACTGGGAAGCGCTTCCTGACGTTATTACGAAACGTACGTCGGAGTGGTACCTGGTCACGCTATCCTACGCCATATCCGGTTCTTCTGGTTGTTGCTATCATCGGGTGGAACACACGCCAACCATGGAGGTGGTTACGGCATCCATGCACAGCCCCATTACTGATGAGCAAGCAGCCCCAGTGCCGGGTAGGCACCAGCACATGTAAGCGGCCATTTGGCTGTGTTTTTATGCTTTTCATTTTTCTTAATAAACTGTGTTACGCTATGGACATATCCATTGTCTTTTATATATGCCATGCCTACTAATCCGGGGAGGGAGTTTTCCAATCGATCGCCAGTTTCCATATATGAGTTGATTAGCATAACAAACAATTGATTTTACTTGTACATACTTCACTATGGAAGTTCTTTTATATTATCGAGGATATGTCTGCATATTTTGGATCTGGGCTGGCTATTAAGTGACAACCTAACTCTGGGAGCTTTGGTGTCATTGGAGCATTTGAGAGATCTTTATAACCATAAGCTTTTATGACCTCTCTATAATCTGAGGGTCATAGACATCTGGTAAGAGGCTTGAATTGATCACCGTGGTTCCTAGTTCTGTTTTTTACCACATTGAAGACAGTGTTGGGTTTTTCAGTCTTATCCTCATATGGATTTAGCAGTTTCAACATATGTGAAACGTTTATGGACATTTTATTATAATTTGTAGCACTGCACATTTGGAACTTTATCATTTTTTGGTTCATGATCATAGGACTTGTGTCTGCTGGCTGCTACTACTAATTATGTAATTAACATTACTGGATATATGCTAGAAAATTTGAGATAATACATGCATTTTGAGATATTTGTATTAGAAGTTTTTTAAAACAGTAGTGAAACAATCTTAAAACTCTGTTTTACTAACAGAGCAGTTAGCACCCTATACTATATAGCATATATATATATATATATATATATATATATATATATATATATATATATATATATATATATATAGCATATATATACTATATAGCTATATAATATATATATATATATATATATATATATATATATATATATATATATATATATATATATCATATATATACTATATAGCACACAATACTTATTTGAAACACAATATTGGGTAAACATTATTTCTTTACCATATGAGCAACTGTCAGTAGATTTTATAGGCTTAACATTATAGCTATAGATGTTTGTTTTATTCATTGGTTCCTCTGTTTTCATTAGATGACCTAATAGCTCTGGTATCAGTCATAATAGGATGTAGCAGAACTAAAGGGGAGAGAAGAGGAACAATACACAGGGACAAACCAATGCACAGGAACCAGCCAATATTTTGTGAGCTGTAGTCGAATGCTCTGGGATCAGAAAACATTCAGCCCTGGGTAGCTCCTTGGTATTATATTGTGTTAACACTTGCAACACTAAAACAATCATTTTCGATTTCTATAATTCTTAATTTTTTGAATGTATGGATTCATGCACTTAGATACAAAAGTACATTTCACAAAACACCTAGGGAGTACAGTGAAGCTACAGGACAGCAGGGTGATTTACTAAAGAAGTAGAGAAAACTCACTTGACAAAGTTAAGCAGTGTTTACTATAAATACCCAATCATGTGCAGAGGAATGAAAAAAAAAACAAAAACAAAACAGGAGCTTGCCTTGCTCACGATTGGACAATTGACATGATAATGGCTACTCCTTGTTAAGTGAACATTTCCTACTCCTATCAAGCATTTCCTTTTTAGGGATCCATAGAGCCACTCTTGTGTGCATGCTTCTGGTTGACACATACAGGCGCTGCATGAGAAACAGATAGCATCCAGCTCACAGCTCCCCTCTCCTCCCTGTGCCTGCACTGTTCCTTCTGAATAGTACATGTAAGATAATCAGGGCATGCTCTCCCCTACCCAGAAATTTGGGGAGGCACACACATTGATACCTGGAGTCGGCAGCAATGTGCAGATAGCTTTGCAGGTGTACACATTTTTGTCTATTTATGTGCATGTTTGTTATGTGTTTGTTAGGCAAAAATATATTAGACAAATATGTACTGTATATCATTTTTTGTTGTCTTCTTTTTAGTGAAATGTTAAGTGAGAGCAGTTTTAGCTTATTCACTTTTCTTTAGTGTTTAGGTAAGATAAAATGTTTTGATCAATGAACTTATACTTTTGCTCAGCCAGCATAGTTATCAGTCAATTTAATTGAACTACACCCTCCTCGTTAACCAGTAAAAAGCATTTAATTGTGCAAGTCAATTTTAGTTTTTACACAGAGACAAACACACATCTTACAAAAAAAAAAAAAAGATATATATAAATTACAACAAACCACATCTTGGGACACAGAATCCTATTGATTTTATTTCCTTGCATGATGTTTGCTGCTGATTAAGCAGAGAATGAAAGATTTCTCTACAGTAGCATCTTAGAATTTAGAATCTTAGTTAGAACACTATCTATATCATAGGTTGGTACGTTAGTCCTAGTCGCTAGAAACACACTGCAATACATTTGGACACAAATGATTTTCAAGGTAAGCATCCATGCCCCCTATTGCCTCAAAGGTAGCATGACCCTTACTTTTAACTAGTAAGAAAAAAAATTGCACATAAGTTTCCATTCTTAGTTGTTTCATCCTATTTGTTTTAAAATTGTGTGTAGATTTAGTTCCCATACATATCTTAGAATCACTGCAGAGATCCTCATCTGCATTGATTTTCTTTATGTCTGTGTCTACAGTTTATTCTGCTTTCTCAATATCTCCCTTTGTAGCCACTCATTTAGATGCACTGGGAGAAGAGACTACAAGTGTAAGTGATGACAAATGATGAATAACAAATGGTGAAAGAATACATCCCTAGCATGTCTTTAGATGAGAATGTTCCTCCCTGCTGGCCCCTAGATGGTGAATGAATGAATGAATGAATGATTTGTATAGCGCTGCATATGCGAACTGAATCGCCTCAAGGCGCTCGATCTCTCCTGTTTTGTCCAGCTCCTTAGAAGAGGTAGGTCTTGACTTTGTTCCTGAAGGCCTGATGGTTTTCTTCCATGCGGATGTGGATAGGCAGAGCGTTCCATAGCTGTGGTCCTTGGACTGCGAATCTTCATTCTCCTTTTGTTTTGTAGCGGGTTTTTGGAATAAGGAGGAGGTTTTGGTTTGAAGATTGAAGACTGCGATTGGGTGTATAGTGCTTTATTTTCTCGCATAGGTATTGAGGAGCGTTTCCTTGTATACATTTAGGCAGAGGGTCTTGAAATTGATTCTGTTCTTTACAGATAGCCAATGTAGGCTCCTCAGGGAAGGGGAGATGGATTTCCAGGGTTTTTTTCCTGTTAACAGTCTTGCCGCCGTGTTTTGGATGAGTTGCAAGCGCGCAAGCTGATATTGGGGTAGTCCTATGTAGAGGGAGTTTGCGTAGTCAAGTCTGGAATTGATGATTGTTCCAACTACTGCTGCTTTGTCCTCTTCTGGGACGAAGTGGATGAGTCTACATAGCAGGCGGAGGAGATGGTGAGTTTGGCTGACTACTGATCCTATTTGTGCATCCATAGACATTTCTGAGTCAAAAATGACTCAGAGACTCTTGGCTTTGGTGCTTGGAGAGATGGTCTGTCCGAAGATGGTGGGTGGTGTCCATGGGGTCTTAGTTTTGGAATTTTGATTTGCGTGTAGGAGAAGAAGCACTGTTTTTGATCCGTTGAGTTTAAGAGAGCTAGTGGTCATCCAGTCGTCTATCAAAGTGAGGCATTTTTCTAGTTGCTCATGATGGTCTTTTTCTCCAGGGATGCGAAGGTAGAGTTGGGTATCATCAGCGTATGAGTGGAAGCAGAGGTCCGATTTTCTGATGATTTTGAGGAGTGGGCGGATGTAGATGTTGAAGAGTACTAGTGACAATGGTAAACCTTGAGGGACTCCGCAAGAGGTTGCCCGGGTTTCAGAGGTGAAAGCTCCTAGTTTCACTGTCCGAGAGCAATTTTCTAAGAAGGAAGCGAACCATTGTAGATTTGGATCAGTGACTCCTGCTACTTCTCTGAGGCGGATGAGTAGAGTATTGTGGTCCACTGTATCGAATGCTGCACTGAGGTCCAGCAGTACCAGGAGACATTATTCTCCATCATCAGCTGCTTCGAGGGCGTCGTCCCATATTTTGAGCAGTGCCGTTTCTGTGCCATGGCCTGGGCGGAAGCCTGATTGCAGAGAAGTTTGTGCGTGTCCAGGTGGTGTTGAAGCTGTTGTACTGCTGCTTTCTCCATAATCTTGGAGATGGTGTTGAGGCTTGTTATCGGTCTGCGATAGTTAGGGTCCTTAGGGTCGAGGTTGGGTTTCTTTAGGAGGGGTTTGACGATGCCATGTTTGAGGGCGGTTGGAACAGTCCTTTCTTTGAACGACTGGTTGATGAGGTGTATTATTGTGGGAGCCAAGACGTCAGAACATTCTTTCAGGAGTTTTGTGGGAATTATGTCGTTTGGTGATGTGCTGTCTCTGAGGCTTCTGATGATGTTTTTGGTGGTGTCAGTGGTGATTGGGAACAGTGAGAATTTCGGTGCTTGTGTGATGATCGTATTGATTTTTTCTTTTTGCTTTGGTTGAATGAGATTGGTTGTTTTTTTCTGTTGGATTGTTTTCCGGATGTTGACGATTTTATCGATAAAGAAATCCGATAATTCAATTGGTGTAGACTTTAGCTGTGATGTGCTGAATAGCTGCTTGATTACTGTTCCAGAAGCAGGTCTGATAGAATGTATTCAAGCAACTGATGGGCAGACTTCAAAGCTAAAACCTACATCCTCCAGTGGCCAGCTAACTCCCTTGAAATGCACATCTAAAGGATGCCTGGGAATGTGTTCTTTCACTTGATGAAACAGCAGTACAGTGACTGGAGGCACTGCAGGAAACTATTTGAGATGTAGTTTTGCAAGGAAGGAAGCTGATGTATCACTCCCAGTGCTGGCTGTTATGAAGAGCTAGAAATACTAAAAGCAGCAGCTGCAGCTACAGTGATGGACTGAGGATATATGGGTTACTTTAGAAAAGCATATTCAGCAATACTAATACAGCATTTTGCACCAGTGATTACTGCTCTTTATCATTACTTAATGTAAAGAATGTGACTTTAGAACAACTTTAACTTCTCCATCTCCCTCTAACACTGAAAATTAATCCCTAACATAACTCTGAAAATTAACTTACACTAACTCTCAACCCTTAACCTAGCCCATAAATTTAACTTCCAACCAATAACCTACTACTTGAAATAAACTTTTTGTAGCAACCTCTTGTTGCCTTATGAGTTTATGTGAAATCTCCATTAATACCTATAAAATAATAGTCACCAGAATGGAACCAGCATGGTAATGATAACTATGGAATATCTCCCTTGTACTTGTATCTAAATGTTTATCTTATGTCTTTTCTGTCCTGTTGTTTGTAGATTAATGTTTTGAGTATTATACTCTGTATTCCTTCATGTAATCCATATGTAAAAGCGTTGCGTAAATTGACAGCGCTATATAAGTACCTGAAATAAATAAATAAATAAAATAAAATGATTTTTACCCTTTTCCTGTACAATAGATAGATTGCTGTGTATTAGTTTAGGCCTCCTTACTATTTACCAATACATTTTTGTTATTGTGTTAAAGAATTTCACTCATGGTCAAACAACTCTCATTAACCCAAATCATATCTGAGAGATATTAAATCTCAAATATAACTTACGGGTAACAGTCTGGAGGTGGTAAGAGATTCCCAGCTGGCTCAGTGGGCTAGAGTTTTACATCCCGCAATCTCTATGCATCCTGGTCTCTATATAGGGTGGAGTAAATTGGAGACCATTTACTTTAAGAAGGTTAAAATAATTTATTAAGGCCAATAAATTCAGTGAGAGAGGGGTTAGGGCACGGGATATTCAAAAAGAGTAAAATGCAAGTTCTGTATCACCACTCACAGTCAATGCAGACAAAGGATATTTGCGCCAGACCAGGTCTCTGTACTCTTCAGACTGGGAGGCAATACAAAACTCCATCAGCAACACATACCCTACCCAGGCAAAGAGAGCTTTCCGAGTTCACGCTTAAATATTTATATCCTCCCCCAGTATGCACTACTGGCAATAAACCCCCTAGAGAAACATAAATACTCATAACTCAAGTTATTAGATTTTCTTACACTGATGCAAGGAACACACCCCAACAGCAGACAGAAGCTAATAATAACACAGAACTTATTGAAATCCTGAAGAAACCAGAACTATCAATTGAAACACCAGCTGACTACAGCCCAGCAACACTAAATTTAGGTTAAGAATGTTACTGCACAGGGCAGGGTCCCTACACTTGAATCTTAACCTAACGATAACACTTAACTTTATTCCTCCCATGTAAAACTTAATTTAGGCCTAAGGCAGGCCACATATGGTGCAAATATCTATCCTGCAACCACGGGTTTCAGACAGTGCCGAAAGGTGAAGCAACCATCTGCATTGTTAGAGTGCACTTAGGTGCAAAGATTGCACCAAAAGCCATGCAGCATGCATAATTACATGTGCATAGTGGTAATTAAGTGCATATAACTACATGCATTGTTCTTTAGGCCCCTTTCACACTGATGCGGTGCAGTTTGATTGCACCATAGGTGCAACACAGTGTACCTGCGGGTTTGTTGCGGGTTGGCTGCGGTTTCCCATAGAGTTCTACTATGTCTTGCGGTTTTGATGTGCTTTCTGAAAGCGCACCAAAATTCCTGCATTCAGAGAAAGAAAAATGAAAAAGGAAGAATGGGATTCCCTTTTGATATTAAAACCAGACCCTTATCTATGCATACAGCCTGGGTGGTAAGAAAAGGAAAGACAGTGGGCATGCAGCCACCCTTCCTGTACTATAACAGGCCATATTCTTTTTAATATGGCAGGTACCATGCCAGGCAGATGATGACAAAACCTCCTCCCCCTTGCATAGCATCTGGTACACAATAAGGTGGGACAATGGCCTCTTTTCTATCTTCATGTGCCTCAAAAAGGAGGTGGGGCTGATAGTAAAATAGAAAGGAAATATGGTGGGCTAGATTTAGAATTTAGCTAACCTGGGGGGGATTTTTCTAGAAAATAACAGGGTGGGGCTCCTCAGCCCTGCCTTGGCCAACTGGACCACCCACTGTTGCTAAAACCCCATATTTAGCTAAATACCAACCCTGGGACTAGCAGCATTTGGCAGTAGTGGCATCAGCAAAATATTTCTGGAAAGCAACAATGTCCATTCACTGCGTCCCAGATTTTAAGATCTCCCGTGATGTTTATTTAATGAATATTTCCATTTAAAAAAAAAAATTCTGAGTGATGAAAGATAATGCTCCTCACAGTCTCCCTCTCCAGACATGAATGGATTAATCTTTATTTATTTTTTACACTATTAATATACATTCAATAGGTGATTTATAGTGCCACTGCAATAGGAAATGCCACAACCATGAAGATCAGCAGCAGTCCTGTCATCTAACCACCATTTTGGTAGTTGTCATAATGGAGCCATTGGACTCCTTTTATACACTTGTATCCCTAGAGGTGTATCCCCTTTTCCTCTAAACTCCTTGAAAGCCTGGTTTACAACCAACTGAGTGACTACCTCACTAAGAACAACCTTCTTGATCCCCTTCAATCTGGATTTCTCCCTCAACACTCCACAGAAACGGCTCTTTTAAAACTCACAAATGACCTACTAACTGCAAAAACCAATGGACACTATTCTGTACTCCTACTTCTGGACCTTTCAGCAGCCTTTGACACGGTTGACCACCCCCTCCGCCTCAAAAAACTTTACTCCCTCGGTCTCCGTAACTGTGCTCTTCAGTGGCTCTCATCCTACCTTTCCCAACGCACCTTCAGTGTCACTTACAATTCTACTTCCTCCACTCCTCTTCCCTTCTCCGTCTGGGACCCCCAAGGTTCTGTTCTTGGACCTCTTTTATTTTCAGTCTACACCTCTTCCCTCTTCCTCTTCAGCTGATAGCCTCTCACGGCTTTCAATATCATTTCTACGCTGACGACACACAAATCTATCTCTCCACCCCTCAACTCACTCCATCAGTCTCCTCACGCATCACTAACTTACTAACCGACATATCTGTATGGATGTCACACCACTTCCTCAAACTCAACTTGTCCAAAACCGAGCTTATAATATTTTCACCCCAAAGTGCCTCTTCCCCTGACTTGTCTGTCAAGAGCAATGTCACAACCATCTACCCATCCCCACATGTCAGGGTGCTAGGTGTTATCCTGGATTCTGAACTCTCCTTTTGGCCCCACATCCAATCACTTTCCAAAGCTTGCCGCCTCAACCTCCTCAACATCTCTAAACTAGGTCCCTTCCTAACCAGTGAAACAACAAAGCTCCTGATTCACACGCTGGTTATCTCTCGACTACTGCGACTCCCTCCTCATTGGCTTACCTTTAAATAGACTATCCCCCCTTCAGTCCATCATGAATGCTGCTGCCAGACTCATCCACCTTACAAACTGCTCAGTGTCTGCTACCCCTCTCTGCCAATCCCTCCACTGGCTGCCACTCGCCCAACAAATTAAATTCAAAATACTAACAATAAGTTACAAAGCCATCCACAACTCTGCCCCCAGCTACATCACTAGCCTAGTCTCAAAATACCAACCTAATCGCCCTCTTCGTTCCTCCCAGGACCTCCTGCTCTCTAGCTCCCTCATCACCTCCTCCCTTCTCCCGAGCCTCGCCCATCCTCTGGAATTCCCTACCCTAATCTGTCAGACTGTCTCCAAATTTATTCACTTTCCTCTTCAGAGAAGCCTATCCTGCCTCCATCTAACAACTGCACTATTTTTTCTATTAGCTCATCCCCCACAGCTATTACCCTTTTGTATAACTTGACCCTCCCTCCTAGATTGTAAGCTCTAACGAGCAGGGCCCTCTGATTCTTCCTGTATTGAATTGTATTGTAATTGTACTGTCTGCCCTAATGTTGTAAAGAGCTGCGTAAACTGTCGGCGCTATATAAATCCTGTATTATAATAATAATAATAATAATAACAAGGCCTCCGATCAGCTACCTCGTTCACAACAACAAGATTGCCAATCAGAGGCATTGTTTTCCTCTAAAGGCCCACACCTAGGGTTAGAAACATTATGTAAGCAGTAAAAGTGCCATTATGACCACGTTCAAAATGGCAGCTGGACATAGGGAATTGCTGAGATCATTCAGATTCCTGCAGTGTCCTTAGAGACCCCCATTTAAGTGTTCATCCGAATTCTGTTATTATTGGCTTCATGGTGTTTGGAGTTTGGCTCAGATGTTTTGCAGATTTTCTTCCTGTTTGGCCAAACTACCATCAAATTGATCACAGAACTTTTCAAGCAACAGTACTCACAAGTAATGAAATCTCATGTATACTGAAGATCCACTATGGCTGTGCAAGGAAATTAAGCACAATAAACACATGGTGCACATTTAGCCTGCAAATATGTCATATTTTTATCAAACTAAATAAACTGTGAAAGTGGGTGCTTTAATACATGCATGAAGCATGCTTATCAGTCTAGTTTTCTTGTTTTTCTCCAAAGTATTCCCATGACAGGGAATGATCTAGAGTTATGTCTTAGTAGGCCTCAGTCCACTGCCTAACGTTTTAGAGCCTGATTTACTTACTATAATAAGGGCAGAGGGTCAAACAATTGTCAGCCAGTCTGCAGCAGTCTTCATGCTGCCTGTTTGAAGGCTGTTAACACAGAGCTTTTCACAGGGAATTTACAACCCTTAGCACTGACAGAGGCCAATCAGCGCACTATAAATGTCAGGTTAGAGATTGAGCATTAAAGCAAGCACACTGACAGAGCACCAGTCGCTCAAATCTATCGCTTAAAGTAACAGAACCATTTTCTCTGAAATGGTTTAATCTTGTCTTTTTTTATGTAGTGTATTTGAATCTTTTAACAGAAGGTTAAAATATATTTTGCAAGGCAGCATTAAATGCTAATGGGTGCTAGAAGTAAATAATTAAAAAAATATCACTGCATATTAATTTTTTTTCATATCTTCAAGAAAAGGTCCGCTGACTGTTTATTGCGATAAAAATGGCGTGTTCACAGATATATCTCTGACAATGTGTAAAAGAGGATGGGGGCAATTAGGCCTCTCACTATTCCAGTGGACATAAATTGTAAGAAAAATACATTTTATTCAAGTGTGTAATATTAATTCAAAAACACAACTTTGATTGCTCTCAGCCTCCTCCAAATCTCCAATTTTTTTGGGCTGCTGTGATCTGCCCCATTGTTAGAGGGTGGCTATATTTGTTCACCATAGTACCAGTGTATGTAGGAGCATAGTCGCTCTCTCTTTTTCACTCTTGAGATGGACTAGGAACTATGAACTATAGGATTTGTAGTGTGCATAGAGCAGTACAAATGACCCCGAACTAACGTGCACTGCTCATTTCAAACAAATGGAAGTGAGAGTGTAAAGGGAAGCTTCAAGAGCTCATGGAGGATGTTACAAGAAGGCAATAAAATTAAGTAAGAACAATTTCATGAAAAATAGATTACAGGGCCATTAGGCTGTGGATGTATTGGGATTATTTTTTTTAAAAAAAGGATATTGTTTAGTGTCACTTTAATACCAGCCATCTTACCTTAGGCACATGATACCTTGAATTTCACACACATGTGCTTCACAATTAACCACTTCAGCCCCGAAAGATTTTACCCTCTTCCTGACCAGAGCACTTTTTACAATTTGGCACTGCGTCACTTTAACTGACAATTGCGTGGTCATGCAATGCTGTACCCAAACGAAATTTGTGTCCTTTTTTTCCCACAAATAGAGCTTTCTTTTGGAGGTATTTGATCACCTCTGCATTTTTTATTTTTTGCGCTATAAACAAAATAATAGCGACAATTTTGAAAAAAAAAAACTATGTTTTTTACTTTTTTGCTATAATAAATATCCCCAATTTTTTTTTTTAAAGACAAGTTTCTTCATCAGTTTAGTCAATATATATTCTTCTACAAATTTTTGGTAAAAAAAATTGCAATAAGTGTATATTGATTGGTTTGTGCAAAGGTTATAGCATCTACAAACTATGGGAAAGATTTATGGCATTTTTATTATTTATTTATTTTTTACTAGTAATGGTGGTGATCAGTGATTTTTATCGGGACTGCGACATTATGGCGGACAGATCGGACACTTTTGACACTTTTTTGGGACCATTGACAATTATACAGCGATCAGTGCTATAAAAATGCACTGATTACTGTGTAAATGTCACTGCCAGGGAAGGGGTTAACACTAGGGGCGATCAAGGAGTTAACTGTGTGTTCCCTCACTATGTTCTAACTGTATGGGGATGGGAGTGACTAGGAGAGGAGACATATTGTTTTTCCTACTTAGTAGGAACAAACGATATGGCTCCTCTCCTCTGACAGCACAGGGATTTGTGTGTTTACACACACAAATCCCTGTGCTGGCGCTCGTGCATGCGATCACAAGTGGCCGGCGGCAATCATGCCTGCCGGCCACGCGGATCGGTTCCCCCGCCGTGCAGGTGGCCAAAAATGGATAGGATGTACCCATACAGGATTTCTCCCAGGGGAGCCATTCTGCCGCCGTATATCTGTGTGAGCTGGTCGGGAACCGGTTAAGGAGCAAATCCGAGGAGATGGTCAGCTCACTTAACAGCCACACCTCAGCTGGCTGCATGGGATTGTACACCCCATTAACACTCATCATACCATAAGAACATACCTAAATAAAAAATAAGCACATAACAAGGATTGTGGAAAAGTTTAGGCCGTGCCCCCTTTATTGGATTTAAAACAATTTTAATTATGAAATGAACTTTAACCTTTAATACCAAACAGAACTGCATTAACAGAACATCATGCTTAGTCACTAAGACTCAAGAAGTAATATCAGTTTACCAACCACTGTCCACCCACAAAGTGGGTGACATTACCCAAAAATATGGACCTTTAATATCAAACACAACTGTTAACCAATAACAGACCAACATGCTTAGTCACTAAGACTCATGCAGCAATACCTTATACCAACCAAATAACAGCTTACCAACCACGGTCCACCCACAGAGTGAACGACCTTACCCACATAAAGGTGGACCCCAACAAGGGGAAATAATAAAGGGGAGGGAGGGTAGGAGAGCAGTTCCAAAGATCCAGAAGGAAGGCTGAGGAGAATCCGGAGGTGAGTCCAGCTGACAGACCTAAGGTAAATGCTGACTCTGCCCAGTGACAGGAAAGGATACATTCATATGGCTAGATTTCCCACTAAAAGATTGGTCATCAATCTAGTGCTCAGCAGCTGAGGTAAATTTTCCTAGCAAAAGCAGGCAGCTTGTCACCTGAAACACAAAACAGAAAGAACCAGCAAAGCAGCCATAGAGAGACATGTACTTAACTATCATCATAGCACTCTATTAAGAGTAAAATGTATTTAAAAAACAAATGGGTGTTAGGGGTGACAATCCCATGGGGCTACTTTTTTTTCTTTCATTGCCCTGACATTCTCCTCTCAGGTACCATTCACTGGAATCACAGCACAAGCTCCTTCCAGAATCACTGGCCAGATCCTGCTCTATACAAAATGTCTCCCCGTACAGATCCCTCACAGGTACATAGTGACATTTTGCAGCAACAAGAAGCAGTACTTTGTAGAACACCAAAGTAAGCTAAATGTCCCTTCTGTCAATATATGAACTACTTCAACAAAGGACTGCTAGAACAAAGACCTTTATTTGAACATAAATGCTATGCTTGCATGCTGAGGATTTCTGGGCTTACATGCTTAAGGCAGCCAGTATAAGGTGTTCCCTTCTTCCTTTTATACCCAGGCAGTCATAGTGCAGTTTAATTTGAATCTGCCAAACACTAAGATAACAGGTTGTTGGTTGAACTGGATGGACCTGTGTCTTTTTTTCAACCAGATTAAACATGTAACTATGTACCAACTTTGGCTGGACTACCCTCTAAAACATAACAATCATAAATCGTAAAATCATAAAAATAAGAACAAAACTCAACCACACCACGTGCATAGAAATGTACCCTCTGGACTGAAGCAATAGGAGAGGAGTTTAGTTTTCATGACAGACTTGCTTTAAGCTCCTGTGATTTTGTTAATCATTCTGTGACAGCAGTAATGGAATAATAATCAGTTACCGGCATAACAGGCTAATCATGTTATCAATTAAGGCATACTCAGGCTTGACTTTCGTCTACTAATCCACTTCTGCATGTTGTCTGCTATCACTGCGTGTGTGGAGAGGCAACTTGTATGGGATAAGTGCTTTTGGATGGGATAAAAGTACAAAGAATCATTTGATTGACATGCTGACTTCTACATATGGCCTTTGAAGAAAGCAGGAATGACACATACAAATGCCAATGTGTGACTGATTATTTATCAATGGGCACCAATAGGCGCAGACATACTGTATATTAAGCACTTGATCAGCAATGCTTTTCTGAATTTCTAGACTGATTAAATAAGGAAGAAAAGATTATCCTAAAGAAGAATTCCAATGTGAGTTCTGTCTGTCGGTCTACTTACTAGGGTAGTGACTGAATTGAAATAGGCTCAGTCCCACACCTCTGAACTAGTGTGGGACCTGTATGCTAGTGAACATCAACTTTATTCTGAGGCTTCAGAGACAAGTGTTAAGCTTTGTAACAGATTCTCAGGATTCGGTGGGAAAAAAATAAAAATGCACACTCTCCCTTTGGGTTTGGGTGTGTTGGCCTTATCAGAGGTAAAGGAGCAAAAAAGTAATTTAACACCATAATACATGATACCACACACTGGCATATGCTCAGTCTGCAAATGTGACTAGGAAACATTCAAATAGATGGAGCCTTTTGTTTGATGGGGTTTGAGCGTATTAAAAAACTGTCTTCCTTGGCTTGTGGGGCTCATTTAAATAAAAGACCTTAAACATGAGAAATCATTTTTTTTTAAATAGCCATATATGTAGAGATTTATCCCGTAGTATGACAATCACGTTATTATACACTGAGAGGGTCTGTTTATCAATGTTTTTACCTACGTGTCACACAACTTTTATCCAAGATTCACACATTTTCCAGTTTAATTTTAGGTGGAAAATTTGTTAATCTTGGGTGAAGCTTTTGTGTGAAAACATTAATATATAGACTGCCTAATAGGCATATTGTAAAGTAGCTTCACATTTTATGATTGCAAAGCTGTTGTTTGTATGTTACAAATATGTTTGTATGTTGGTCACAGTGGGATTTATTTACTAAAGCTGGAGAGTGCAAAATCATTCACTTTTGCATAGAAACCAATCAGCTTTCAGGTTATTGCCATAGCTTAATTGGACAAGCTGAGATTAGAAGCTGATTGGTTTCTCTGTAGAAGGGAGACTGATTTTGCACTCTCCATCTTTAGTAAATAAACCCCAGTATTTTCTCCTGATATTTGAAATGAACCTGTACCAAATAAATATTTGCACAGGCAGCAATTAACTAAACATCACACTTCTTCTCATTGTAGATTACAGCAGAACAATTGGCTATCTTAAAAAGCAAAGCTTAAAGTAGTTGTAAAGGCATATGGTTTTTCCTCCCGATCCAGGGATGTCCACGACACCCTTGCTTCTCCAGGGACTCGCACTCCGGATTGGCTTTTGGCAACAGCAGGAGCAATTGGCTTTTGGCAACAGCAGGAGCAATTGGCTCCTGCTGCTGTCAATCACAGCCAGTGAGCCAATTCAGGAGACAGAGGGGCAGGGCTGAGCCACGGCTCCATGTGTGAATGGACACACAGAACAGCGGGTCAGAAGCGCGCCTGCTTGGGTGCCCCCAGAGCAAGCACTTGGTAGGAGGGAGGGGCCAGGATCGCCGGCGTGGGACCGAGAAGAGGAGGATCCCGGCTGCTCAGTGCAAAACCACTTTAGTATCATTTGAAAAGTGTATTTTCACTTTTAGAGTCAAATTTGAGAAAACTTTTTTTAATATTTCTTACCTTTTAGATGTTTCTTAGGGGAAAGGCCTCATAGCCTCATAGCAGGTTGAGTGGAACCAAGGACAACAACAGTATTAAAAACTGCAAGGAGATTTTAGTTGAGGTCTGTGCCTCTGTTGGAGACACTTACCCTCACTTCTTGTGCTATTGGCGGGGAACCAGGGACACATAGAGCATTAAAAATATAAGAGAGATTTAAATACTTCTACAAGCTTTTGGCTGAAGTTAAGCTTTTACTACAGGTTGCCCCTCCTTACCATATCTCCCTGAGGAAACTGGCATGGCTTGTGATGTTATTCAGTTCAGCAACATGCCCCCGGCTTGTCTCACTGTCCCTCCTTCACCAACCACCAATTCTGTGATGTATCCTTCTACTTTATGTCACCTGAGACCCTTTGCCTTTATCTCAAAACCATCTGGCAAACTGACACACTATATCTAATACTAAAACTATCAATGAAAGACTTGTTTTATTAGTCTTACTGGTGGTTTGGTAAGTCTTTTGGTGGGGGTTAAATGTCTGACCTGTTGACTGCTTGCCCTCTGCTACTGTAATTTTACATAAGCTAAATATTTCATTTTTTATACATTGTAAGCTTTAACAGATTTTGATTCCCAATATACATTTCTTTAACCATTCCTCAATCAACACCTGTTTTAATTCTCAAATTCCCATTATAAGTGGTAGTTTTAAAAAGAAAAGATGTAAACATGTTATCTGGCCAGATAATGATTGTATCAGTTTGTGCTTGAATCTTAAACGAATATTCTTACAATAGTTACCTTTATGATTTATTTTTAAATTCTTTCTTTTTGCTACACATAGAGTATAAATTAAATGTAGTAATTATAATTAAAATATACATAGGTAAACACAAGTGATTTGAGTTGATTTTGCAATTGTTTTAAAGCTGATGTTTAGCAATAAAAAAAAAAATCTCTATACCTCTAGTGACCTAACATACTTATAATGAAGGATGTCCCATGTTGCGCAGGCACACCCAGTAGAAATCTTCTGTGCAGGGATGCCCAGTCCTCTTCTTGTCTCTGAACCTCCAGCACTGAAAGAGTTAATAGCTCTTCTGTGAAGCTGCAATGAACACACTCCCAAGGGGGACCTGCCTCCTCCTCTATCCTCTTCCATTGGGGAAAGATGTTGCATAGTGTACTGCATATAACACTATCTCTAAATAGATGAGAGTCTAATAAGCCACAGGATTCTCCCTCCATTCATAGGTTGTGTTGTATGCAGTGTATACTATGAGACAACTTTTCTCAGTGAAGGAAGTGGGAGAAGCTTGCAGTGCCAGAAGTTAAGAGACAGGAAGAAGATCAGGCGCCCTGTATGAAAGATTTATACAGAATCCACATTCAATAAAGCTATAGAGAAGATTTTTTTAGGGCTAAACTTCAGCTTCAGCCATCTATTCTGAATACATTTATCCCCATATGAAAAAAATACTTAATTTTATTTTTAAAGTAGATAAAGCAGTTGAGGCATGCAGATTAGACCCTGGTGAATAAAAAAAAGGTTTCAAACTGCAGTTTCAAACAATATTACATTTTTAATGCAGTCAGACCATCATCTGCATTTTAAAATGTAAGAGCTTTTCTGGTCCACACACATACAATAGCTCATTTCCCACAGTTACAACCTTTTGTACCACCTGCCCCACCCTATTAGATTGTAAGCTCTTCTGAGCAGGATCCTCTTACTCCTCTTTTATTTGTATTTTATTGTATTATAACTGTATTGTCTCCGTGTTGGCAGTATATAAATCCTGTATAATAATAATAATAATACATAAAAATTGCAAGTACTATTATTCTAGGATGATACTGAGATAAAAGCAAGATAATAAACAAGCTCTATAAAAAAGTCTTCTTGCCTAGAGAACGGTTAAAAAAATCTAATTTTTTAAATATCACATCATGAGTGACATAATTCAAAAGAGTATTTTATATCTAAAGTCTCAATCTGCAGATAACTCCTTCCATAGTGTGATGACATTCTTAAGCGATGTAATGACACCACAGACATAAGGGCTTCATTTTTATAATTTCTACATAAGCTAAAAATCTATTGTGTTTAATGTGATTCTGTTTTTTTTTCCCTGCAGTCAATGGTAGGAGACAAGTAATTCATTTGATCTTTTATCAGTTTGGATCTTCAAAAGAAAAGAGATATACAGATAGTCTTCTCAGAAATGAATGACAGAAGCTGGGATCAACGTCAAACAGAATTTGTGTTGTTAAAGGGAACCTGTAGTATCATAAGGCCTAGCTAGGTTACACAGGCGATGTACAACAGGCATAAAAAAAGATACCTGGATGGATTGGTGTCTTTTTTCAACCTCACCAACTATGTAACTATGTAACCTTGCTCTAACTCAAAAATACTCCCCACCACCACCCTATTCCACTGCTGAAGCCCCCTTAATAGAGGGTTTTTGAATGAACGTTCAAACAAATATCTGTACGAACTTTTGTACCAAAACTCTCATTCGATCGCATCCGATGACTTGACGAAAGTCATTCGAAAGTACTATTTTAAAGTGGATGAACTTTCCTGAACAAAAAAACCCCTAAAAAACACTAACTTAGTAATTCACTCACTTGAGAAAAAATTCCATTCGTTTTTTGTCAATGTGGTCGAAAACTAACGCTGATTTGACCCTACAATTTAACAATTAAAATATCAAATGAACATTCTTGAAATGTAAATTTTAAAACAAAATAACAAAATTCTACTAGTGTATGGCCAGCTTAACAATCCTATGTTAAAACCAAATTTATTAAGCCTGCTGTTTGCATAGGGCTAGGCATATGCCCGTGTGGCATTGCCAAGGCCTATCAGTAGCTTAGGCATCAAACACTATACTGTTGGAGGTGCTAGTAGTGTACATGTGCCAAAAGGTTCAAATAGCAGGTAGCACTGTGCAGGTAGTAGCTCTCACACTATATTTACTGCTGTATAGCAGCTGTGTTACATGGCTGAGGCTAAGGAGGTAATAGGCTGGCTTTAAAGAAGAACTAGAATTAGTATTTTGTTTAGGATTGAGTGTGGAAGTGTTCAATGTTATTTGCTGTCTGTGCTTTCACTGGAGAGATGTCCTTTCACTTTCTGGGTGGACACAGGAAGTGGACCAAAACTCTCCAACATGATAACAGAAAGCTGAGTAGGAAAGGGTTAGAAATGTAGTGTTTTTATTGCCATTTGAGATTCCTCTTACTCTAAGTATTGATGATCAAATTTGATAAACAGACTCTGGCCAAGTATGACACAGTAAGAAAAGCCTGACCTAAAGTTCTAAGCCTTCATCTCTCTATCCTACACTAATGAATACATGTTTTTGAGCTCTCAGTAACAACCTGAGTCCTTGTTCGTAAACACATGTAAATGGATGAACATTGTGAAGAGTGAATCAGTGCGTTATATGTGCTTGTTATCATGAATCATGACTACTCAGGTGCAATTTTGTTGACAGACTTCTTTTCAAGCAACAAGCCTAAACCTATATGGAGAGTTATTGGAGATTTATGTTTTGTTGATAACCCTTAAAAAACAAGTTGCCTTTTATTGCTAAATTCCTGTCTTCTTTTTAGCTCTCATGTAACACTAGAAGTAAAATTGTGATATTTAGATCATCTGCTGCCACCTATTGCCAAAGTATTAGACCAGCAATCAATGATGAATTCTTACTGGTTGCTATGGGTTACTGTCATAACCTGAAAGTAAATACTCTTTTTTTAAATAAGGTATAGAGAAAATTGTCAGAGATGTTCCAACAACTGATTTAGCTTGATTCCATCCAAAACAAGTTTCTTTAATAAATCACTAAAATTAACTTACATTATTGTAAATCTTTAAATCCAATTTTTTTAGTTTTATTTTGTTTTTGACAGAGTGTAGAAGGGTTAGAACCACTGTTGGGTATTTATTTCTGTCTGTGTCCCCAACTGGGGTGACTGATCCTTTCTATTGCTCCCAGTGATCACTGTCAATGGGACTGAAAATCCAAAATTGGAGTGGTCACCAGAACAGCAATAGAGAGGAAATTTTCCATTAGGAACATCTGAGAACAGTTTCCTACTCTGTCCAAAAAAAAAAGTTTGGCTTCAGATATATTTTATTACTTTTTAGTGTAGCCCTGGCTGGAGGCCCCTTTAAGCAGATCGAACTGCACAACCCAGGCATCCTGGTTGCCAAGGATGCTACCTTTACCTTCTACTAGTTGTGGACAGCACGGAAAAATGTAGGAAGCTCACTGTGTGTGACGGAGTGGGATGAGCAAGTGAGGAGACAAGAAGAGGAAGCAGTACTGTGTGGTAAATCCCAGGACAAAAGAGCCAGGATGCATAGAGACCAGAGTGAGGACACTTGTCCAGGGCAGTTTGCCAGAGCAGTTGACCAGGTGTAAGGACCTGACCAGGAATGGAGTGCGACACAGGCAAAGTAGGAGGTGTGGTCTATGCCTCATCTACCATCATCCAGCCAGGACAGTGCAATCTGCATCTCATCTGCCTTCTTCTAGCCTATAGGAATGGTCCTCAGAGAAAAGATTGCATCTAAGAAAGACATTTGGCAAACATTTGATTGGTGAGCGACATTCCCCAATCCTTGTGTGTGGGGAAGTTTGCCAACATTTGCTGCGGCACTATTGCTGTTGGGGGAGCTTTATTAAAGGAGGAACACAACATCACTTCACTGTCTGTTATTGGCACTCTTGCAAAGATACGCTTTTACCCCTATGGATTAAAATACCTTCACTTGAAGGTTGAGGTCTTGCACCATGATTGTAAAAGGCCCCCACTACTGTCAGACTTTATGCAGATTTTCCCACTGGCCAGTGCTTATAAGATGATGATTTTAATGCAGACAGACGCCTCATAGTTAGTAGCATCCCTCTTACTCTATATCAGTGTACTGATGTTTCAGTTACAAGGTGGGTCACCACTGGGAAAGGTAGAAAAGCCCATGATTTACCAGCAAATTACTTTTATAATTCATATTCCTACTGCCATTGTTTAGCAATCTGCAGTGTAAAATGGTAATATAAATAGTCAATATAAAACAGCACTATAGATATGCGCAGTAATATTACTCCACAAAGGGTAAAAAGTGGAAAGAAGCTGTGGAAAGAAGCTGTGGAGCACTTATTTTGGAAGTGTATGATTTTGTTTGTAATGTTTGTGACTGATGTTTTCTTCAGCCAGTTTAAGAAGATGGTAGAAGTCCATAATCATCCACCAAGGCCATGCCCAGAACAGTATATTTCATAGTGGTCATACATCACACCACCCAAGTCTGATCCAAACATTGACTGCAATAATCAAGCAAGGACTGGGTATGTAAGTCGTCCCTTGTAGATAATAAGCTTTCCAAGCTTTCTGACGTGCTTGTTGTATCACTCAGATAGTTAAAACGGCTAATTCGTTTTATGTTCATTTTAGCATTTTCTATTTCACTTTTTTTAATCATATCTGATGGTTCATTTTAAAACTAAGATTCCTATTATTTGTATTTATTTCCAGTATGTAAAAAGCACTAATAAAGCTAGGGTTTTTTTTTATAGCAAGAATGTGATGATGCTTCCATTTTGCATGTCTTCTTTGTATTCTGTGCAGGCTTTGAACCTGATTACATGTTTTCATCTAGTTTTGAAAGCAAAATGCTTTAAAAAGTAGAAATAGTCAGAGCCAACAGTCATACAAATGGGTTCTTGTTTGTTTGCATGTACAACTGACCTTGGGTTAAGAGTCTTGTTCAAGAGACTTAAGAGCTGCTAAGTTTTGCTTATTTAATACTTAGAGCTGTCATATGCATTGAATGAAACAGTTGCAGTCCTGCATGATTGCGTAAGAGAAATGAGTATCAGGCAACACATTATTATTTTGAAAATACTATAAATAGCCATTTAAACAGTTATATTGTCAAATATCAAAGCCAAAAAAGAATGTAAAAAATTGCAGCTTACTGGTCCTTGCTAAGTGGTCCAAGTGGTGGTTGCAATAGTTTTCTGTTTTTCAGACTTTTATCCTTTTGTTTTAAAGTGGTTATCCTATGAACAGCACACTTCCTGTGTTTCCTGGATACACTTTCACCTTCATTGTATCTATGGGGGCAACCATGGTTGGAGATTCAAACATGGCTGTCTTTGTTCATCTTCATTACATGGTTGATTGATGGAACTAGTAGTTTACAAAAGAGAGATAAAATTGTTTATGTAGTCTTTTCATCTCACAAGAAGTGACAAGGACACTGTGTTTTTGTCAAGATTTACAGGCATTTTTTATACTTAAAATGTTCTTAGTCTGAAAACAGGAAATTAATGCAGCCACCACATCTAATGCCGCGTACACACTGGCGGACTTTTCGACCGGACTGGTCAGACAAACTTTCCAGCGGACTTTCAACAGACTCTTGACGGACTTCCGACGCACTTTCTAACGAAAGGACTTGCCTACACACGATCACACCAAAGTCCGACGGATTCGTACGTGATGACGTACACCGGACTAAAATAAGGAAGTTGATAGCCAGTAGCCAATAGCTGCCCTAGCGTCGGTTTTTGTCCGTCGGACTAGCATACAGACAAGCGGATTTCTGGGTCCGGCGGAGTTACGACGTAAAGATTTGAAGCCTGTTCCAAATCTAAAGTCCGTCAGATTTGCGACTGGAAAAGTCCGCTGAAGGTCCGGTGAAGCCCACACACGATCGGATTGTCCGTCAGATTTGGTCCGTCGGCGTCCGTCAGACCAGTCTGGTCGAAAAGTCCGACCGTGTGTACCCCCCATAAGAATTGGTAATCTGCAATACATTAATGTTTTTTGGGTTCAGAAACGCACTAACAAAATTACCCAAATTATTCTTTTATTGAAAACTGCTTATTATTGGGAGGTGGAGGCAGATGCTACACCAAGTAACTTGTGGCGGCCCTGAGCAGGATAGGGGAGTTAAGCTCTGAGCGCTACCACAATACCTTGGAGGAGAGGCATCCTTATTTATAAGTACTACTAGGTCCCTAACCAAGTTAGATGTGCTTCAAATGTGCCTCAATAAAGGAGACTTTGGCATATGAATGAATCTATCAAACAAGGGAGTCCTGTGCCAGTTTAGTGTGTAAGTGTTAAACTAAGTGTAGAAAATCCCTTGCTGTGCCCGAGAGCTCCTGAGGAAGCGGTTCCCATGAAACATGTTGAGCCTTACAATATAGAAACCCCACATAATCTGTAATAATATAAGACTATTATGGGGGGTATTGCTCTTACATATGAGGAGTGCTGTTTTATTAATCTTGATGTAATGTGAAGAATTCTTCTTTTAATTTAATACTAGTTTTAAACATTTTTGTATAAGTAAAAATTGATGGATTTCTACAAAATGTATGTGCGTGCCTATAATGTCCATATGTGTTTCAAAACAATTATTCCTTAATACCTGCTGGATAGGATGTTGCACGTTATATTCAGCATGGGTATCCAAAATACCACCCAGTGGTCACTTAAGGTGTTCTGTCACATACTAGTTTCCAGGCAGTGAAGCTGATAAGCCTTATTGTGATGTAATTGTCTACAGCATAGGTGCCAAATACAAGGCCTGCATACCGAATCTGGCCCGCCAAGCCATTTTACGTTGCCCTCACATCCAGAGCTTTTTTTCAGCTGCCAACTCTGGCTCTTGCCCTCAGCTCCCCGCTCACTACTGTCACTTGTAAACACAGAAACTTCCTGTGTTTACAAGGACAGCTTTCTTCTCAGCAGGTCTCACAGATCTCTGCCTGTCCTGCATTCACAGCGGGGACAAGGGAGATGCATATGCAGGTGCAGTGTGGGGCATCATGTGGTAATCCCCGTCTGTGCCCGGAAGCACAGACTGTGAAAAAGAGCTGAACCCTGCACACTGTGCATAGCACAGCCTTAAACTGTACACTCTGTATGTAGCACACTCCTCAACCTGCACTCTGTACACAGTGCACCCCTAAACGCTGCGATTTGTGCATATGGCACCCCTGAACTCTGCACTCTGTGCATAGGGAACCCCTGAAACTGCACTCTGTGCATTGAACACCCCTGAACTCTGCACTCTGTGCATCGTGCACCCCTGAACTCCACACATAAAGCACTCCTGGTATTTATTGCCCCTTTAAGATCCTCCCACTGTGCAATTTGGCCATACCCACCATTCAGTGGAGGGGGGCATGGTTGTATTCCTACACCTATTATCTGAGAAAAAGCCCTGGATAAATGTATATAGTCTTACAGATATAACTGGACCTTTGAGGACAACCATAATACTGATGCGGCCCCCAATTAAATTGAGTTGGACACTCTGGGCTACAGCATGCAGTTCAGAACTCAGAAAGTGGATGTCATTAATAAGGTTAAATACATTTCTAACATTGGTAAGCTGCATTGTGAAAGAGTTATTTTATAATTAGTAAACATGTTAGTTTATCTGTATCAGTTCCCTTGGAAAATGATTATTGAGAGTTATCAGAATAGTGGTGTAATTAAAGGCAATACTACTATTTTCTGACTGGTATGGAGAATAATTAAAATTAAATTTGTATTTTAGATAAAGATAAATGATCTAGTCCAAGGTAGATCAAACCCTGTCCAGATTGATCTATGACTAGTGGATATCTATAAGTATTAGCCGGTTCACTAAACATGATGGGTGAAGTTTTTATTTTTATTGCAGAGAACATGAGCTGCATTTTATCTTAACAAATATTGCACGGATATTTGAAGAATGGGTCTTAAACAAAACTCTCAAAACACCATCCCAGTGATCATGAACCTTAGACTTTTCCAACCCCACTGAAGCTTGTACAGAAAAGCATGTGGGTTTTTTTTGTGGGACTTACAAGGTCCCAAAATTTTTATAGAACCAAAGGTTGCATTTCCTTCCAAGAAAATATAACACTGATATATGAAACACTATACATAAAATAATATCTTAAATAAAATCCATTATTGTGCATAATTTAAGATGAAGTGAACTCACATTTAACAAGTGCGTATGATGTACTACACAATATCAGCTTGCGTTATGATCAGACCAGCATCCGCAATTTCTTACATGAACAAGCAGAGTGCCAGTGGCTGAACATAACGCAAGCTGGTATTGTGTAGTGCAACATGTGCACTTTTAGAGTTAAAATCCAATGGGTCTGTATGACATTCTTGGATTTTTCAGGATGGAGGAAATTTTCAAAAATGTATTAAAAGAAGGAAAAAGGTGAACATGAGAATCCAACCTCCAAAAATCAGGATTGGGATTGGCAGACTATTAGGACTCTGCTTTTTTTGAAAAAAAAAAAAACTTGCTTGCCAGTAAGCAGGTGAACTAAAAACCTACTTAGCCATTTTGATTTATACTTAAAGTGACTCTTTAAGCACTTTAAATCTGCTAGCAGCTTTTTCTTTTTTTTTTTTTTTAAGTGACAGAATCACTTTAATTTTGTTTTCACTTGTTGTATACGACTGAAACTGAGGATGACCAATGATGACAGTTGATTTTCATAATTTTTCAAAATTAAAAGCCTTAGTTAACGTTAAGTTAACAATAGCTAAACCAATTGTAACGTGATAGTAAAAATAAATAAGCTCTTGGAAAGAGTAAATAGGGGATTTATTCCCATGAGAACAGTATGATACCTTTATATAACTGAAAAGTGATTAGGATAACAATATATATAATAACATTTTTGTTTGGGGCAACATTAGAACATTATCAAAACCATTTTTTGTACTTTATGTTTGTAGATTTTAGAAAAAGTAGGACATTAAAGCTTATGGTATGTAGTATGATGTTCTCGTTTGCTTAATTTTCCCATTTTATTGCCAAGCTTCCAGAGGCACACCCAACATCACCACGCTTGGTTTATTAATATACATGTGTGGCTATCACATATCTCTACATTAGTCCAAAGAAAGCACATATATCATTGTGGCGTACACACTCCACTGTGACATTTGGGGATCAGATGGAACTGCTACCAGGGAGGTCAAGCTTCATAAGCAAATGCCTTGGAAAAAATATGACCTGAGTTATATGTATGCTCTTTAATGTGATACATTTCAATATTTATGAGGACACACTTCCTTGCAATAACATAATTATATATTTGCTTTTTCAGGAGAATTTTCCATCGTTAAAAGACACCTATTCCAATTGGTGTAAAAGAAAAAATGATTTGAAGTTTACACTGAAAGGAATAAAACTTTACAAGAAAACAGTATTAGTCTGCCAAATACTACTCCCACTTAGGGGATGATTTACTAAAGGGAGTTTAATGCCAAATCAGTGAACCTGTGTTCACTTCAAAGACCCAAAAGATTTTTTTTAATATGTAATCCAAAGATCCTGCTGTACATGGGTGAGCCACTCTGTGTTTATTGACTATCTGTCTTTAACTAGAATTTAACCTAAGAATAGGAATTCCCTTTACGGTTTCATCCTTGCAATTAGGCTCTAATTAATTGGCACATTTATCAAGCTTAGTAAACTTGATTTCATTGCAAAGATTTAGAATGTTAAATGGTAAATTAATACACAGTAGTTATTTTTGTGGTGCATCTGGTTTGATGTGAGGAAAGTTCACAGGTCGGCTGAGAAGGAAAAAAAGACAAGTTATGACTGATATGTGGTATACAGTGCCTGAAAAAGTATTCACACCACTTGAAATTTTCCACATTTTGTCATGTTACAACCAAAGATGTAAAAAATGTATTTTATTGGGATTTTATGTTATAGACCAACACAAAGTGGTACATAATTGTGAAGTGGAAGAAAAATAATAAATGGTTTTCAAAATTGTTTACAAATAAATATCTGAAAAGTGTGGCGTGCATTTGTATTCAGCCCCCCTGAGTCAATACTTTGTAGAACCACCTTTCGCTGCAATTACAGCTACAAGTCTTTTGGGATGTCTCTACAAGCTTTGCACATCTAGAGAGTGACATTTTTGCCCATTCTTCTTTGCAAAATAGCTCAAGCTTTGTCAGATTGGATGGAGAGCATCTGTGAACAGCAATTTTCAAGCCTTGCCACAGATTCTCAATTGAATTTAGGTCTGGAGTTTGACTGGGCCATTCTAACACATCATGATGCTTTGATCTAAATCATTCCATTGTAGCTCTGGCTGTATGTTTAGGGTCGTTGTCCTGCTGGAAGATGAACCTCCGCCCCAGTCTCAAGTCTTTTGCATCCTCTAACAGGTTTTCTTCTAAGATTGCCCCGTATTTGGCTCCATCCAACTTCCCATCAAGTCTGACCAGCTTCACTGTCCCTGCTGAAGAAAAGCTTCCCCACAACATGATGTTGTCACCACCATGTTTTAGGAATGGGGATGATGTGTTCAGGGTGATGTGCAGTGTTAGTATTCCGCCACACATAGCATTTTGCTTTTAGGCCAAAAAGTTCAATTTTTGTCTCATCTGACCAGAACACCTTCATTAACATATTTGCTGTGTCCCTAACATGGCTTCTCGCAAACTGCAAACAGGACTTCTTATGGCTTTCTTTCAACACTGGCTTTCTTCTTGCCACTCTTCCATAAAGGCCAGATTTGTGGGATACACGACTAAAATTTGTCCTGTGGACAGATTCTCCCACCTGAGCTGTGGATCTCTGCAGCTCCTCCAGAGTTACCATGGGTCTCTTGGCTGCTTATCTGATTAATGCTCTCCCTGCCCAGCCAGTCAGTTTAGGTGGACGGCCATATCTTCGTAAGTTTACAGTTGTCCCATACTCTTTTCATTTTCGGATGATGGATTGAACAATGCTCCGTGAGATGTTCAAAGCTTGGAATTTTTTTTATAACCTAACCCTGCTTTAAACTTCTCCACAACTTTATCCCTGATTTGTCTGGTGTGTTCCTTGGCCTTCATGATGCTATTTATTTACTAAGGTTCTCTAACAAACCTCTGAGCGCTTCACAGAACAGGTGTATTTATTTTGAGATTTAATTACACACAGGTGAACTCTATTTACTAATTAGGTGACGTCTGAAGGCAATTGGTTCCACTAGATTTTAGTTAGGGGTATCAGAGTAAAGGGGGCTGAATACAAATGCACGCCACACTTTTCAGATATTTATTTGTAAAAAAAATTTGAAAACCGTTTATCGTTTTACTTCCACTTCACAATTATATGCCACTTAGTGTTATTCTATCACATAAAATCCCAATACAACACATTTACGTTTTTGGCTGTAACATGACAAAATGTGGAGCATTTCAAGGGGTGTGAATACTTTTTCAAGGCACTGTACATTTCACTTTAAGCATATTTAATTTACTAGCTCCATATTTGAAATATTTAGTGAGGTTAAGGTAACTTGTTTACCTGAATGACTAGTATTTTCTTTCTTTCTTTCTTTCTTTCTTTCTTTCTTTCTTTCTTTCTTTCTTTCTTTCTTTCTTTCTTTCTTTCTTTCTTTCTTTCTTTCTTTCTTTCTTTCTTTCTTTCTCCCAGCTGTAATTAGTTTTTTTTTTAAGACAGACAAAAAGTGAGTAGCAACTGCTGAGCTTCTTTTAGACCACCCCCCCCCCCCCCCCCAGTACTCTCTCAAAACATTGTATCATGGAGGCACCCTGTATTAAATGTGTATTGGTAAAAAAAAAAAAAAACAGTTCACAACTAATGACACACTGACACGACCCCCCATCAGATGATGTTCCTCTCCCCGCACACTTCAATCACTAAACGACAGATATGCAGCTGTTCGAATGTAAACAACCAGCCAGACACTCTAATGCCCTGTACACACGATAGGATTTTCCGATGGAAAATGTGTGATAGGACCTTGTTGTCGGAATTTCTGACCGTGTGTAGGCTCCATCACACATTTTCCATAGGAATTTCCGACACACAAAGTTTGAGAGCTTGCTATAAAATTTTCTGACAACAAAATCCGTTGTCGGAAATTCCAATCGTGTGTACACAAATCTGACGCACAAAGTGCCACGCATGCTCAGAATAAATAAAGAGACAAAAAGTATTGGCTACTGCCCCGTTTATAGTCCCGACGTACGTGTTATACGTCACCGCGTTCAGAACGATCGGATTTTCCAACAACTTTGTGTGACCGTGTGTATGCAAAATAAGTTTGAGCCAACATTCGTCGGAAAAAATCCATGGATTTTGTTGTCGGAATGTTTGATCAATGTTCGACCGTGTGTACAGGGCATAACACCTGGGGATTCGGATGGGCAAACTGGGCAATTAGGGCTGGTTTGTTCAACGAACTGTGAACCGCTGATTGAATATACTGTATTTATTGGCGTATAACACTCACTTTTTCACCCTAAAAATTGGGTGCAAATAGCACGTGCGTGTTATACGCCAATACTTCAATTTTAGATGCCTCGGAGGGGACAGGGAGGGGGGCGGGACGAGCGCTGTCAGATTAAATACAGTGAGAATCTCCTGTTTACTTGGCGGCCTCTGTAAAAGGAAGTCCCCTCTCCTGGGCCGCCCCCCTCCCTGTCCCCTCTAGGCTGCAGATGGGCATCGATCAGGCTGCACTGATGGCAATGGTGAGGCTGCTGCATTGATGGCAATGGTGAGGCTGCTGCATTGATGTGGACTGATGAGGTTGCATTGATGGCACTTGTGAGGCTGCAGATGGGCATTGATGAGGCTGCATTGGTGGCAATGGTGAGGCTGCAGATGGGCATTGAACAGGCTGTATTGATGGCAATGGTGAGACTGCAGATGGGCACTGACCCTTATTTTGCTTCAAAGTTCCTTATTTAAATTTTTTTTTTTTCCCGAAAATTCCCTCTTAAAATTAATGTGCGTGTTATACACCTGTGCGTGTTATACGCCGATAAATACGGTAATTATTGTAAATGTACAAGGTAATAATACTATTTTTGCAATTATTTATGCAACAATGTTTTTTCGTCCATGAAAAATGGAAGAAATTAATTTAGTTTTGTTGACTTTTTTTTTTTATAAAAAACACATTTTGGAAATTCTTGTAAATTGACTTCACAAGTACAGCTGCATTTACACCTCTGCTAATTATTGTCATGCGTTAGACAAAATCCTGCTTGTTACATTGTAGTGTGAAAAAAAAAATGTTTTGCCTTTTTTTAATTTCTTTAGCCCATGGTTGGGTGAGTGAGTAGCTAAGTGGGCACAAACTTTTATAACTGAACACTTTTTACTCATTCATCAATCCTAAAAAGTGTGTTCCACCACTTCACGCCAGAACACATACTTGTACGTCATTTGGTTGAAGTGGTTATACCGAGGTGATGCCTGCAGCTGCAGGCTTCACCCCAGTACCATTTTTTAGAGCTATTGGTTGGCTCTCTATGATAACAACCGATGCGGCTAATGAGCCACTCGGCTGTTACCATAAGTAGCGGGAGGTGCCAGTGTTCCAAAACACTTATTTTGGCGTTTTGAATACTTTGAAGTGCAAAGGAGAGAACTGGTGTCTTTTAGACCCCCATCCCTCCATAAAGAGTATCTGTCATGCCTATTACTGTCACAAGCGATGTTTACATTCCTTGTGACAGCAATAAAATGGATCAGACAGTGTTAAATAAAAAAAAAATAAGAAAATAAATAAGAACTTTTTTTTTTTTTTTTAAGCGTCCCTGTCTCCACGTGCTCGCGCACCAAAGAAAACGCATATGTTAGACGCACCCATAAATGTAAACAGTGTTCAAATCACACGTGTGAGCTATTGCTGTGATCGTTAGAGCAAAATCAATAATTCTAGCAAAAGACCTCCTCCGTAACTCTAAACTGGTAACCAATAAAATATTTTATGGAGATTTTTAAGTATTGTCATTTGTCGCCATTCCACGAGTGCATGCAATTTTAAAGCGTAACATGTTAGGTATCTATTTACTCAATGTAACATCATCGTTCACTATATCCAAAAAAAAGTTGGGCTAACTTTACTGTTTTCTTATTTTTTTATTCAAAAAAGTGTATTTTTTCCCCAAAAATTGCGTTTGAAAGACCGGTGCTCAAATACCGTGTGACATAAAATATTTCAACGACCGCCATGTTATTTTCTAGGGTCTTTGCTTAAAAAATATATATATACAATATTTGGGGGTTCTAAGTAATTTTCTAGCAAAAATACTGATTTTAACCACTTCAGCCCCGGAAGATTTGGCTGCTCAATGACCAGGCCATTTTTTGCGATATGGCACTGCGTCATTTTAACTGACAATTGCGCGGTCATGCGATGTTGTACCCAAACAAATTTGACGTCCTTTTTTTCCCACAAATAGAGCTTTCTTTTGGTGGTATTTGATCATCTCTGCAGTGTTTATTTTTTGCCCTATAAACAAAAAAAGAGCGACAATTTTGGAAAAAAAACACAATATTTTGTACTTTTTGCTATAATAAATATCCCCAATTTAAAAAAAAAAATAAATAAATTTTTCCTCAGTTTAGGCCGATATGTGTTCTTCTACATATTTTTGGTAATAAAAATCAAAATAAGCGTATATTGATTGGTTTGCGCAAAAGTTATAGCATCTACAAAATAGGGGATAGATTTATGCAATTTTTATTACTATTTTTTTTTACTAGTAATGGCAGCGATCTGCGATTGTTATCGGGACTGCAATATTGCGGCAGACAAATTGGACATGTTTGACACATTTTTAGGACCATTGACAATTATACAGCGATCAGTGCTATAAAAATGCACTGATTATTTTATAAATGTCATTGGCAGGGAAGGGGTTACAACTAGGGGGTGATCAAGGGATTAACTGTGTTCCCTAGGTGTGTTCTAACTGTAGGGGGGATCAGACTGTCTAGGAGGAGAGAGAGATCGATGTTCATACTAAGTATGAGCACAAGATCTGTCTCTACTCCCCTGAAAGAAGCAGGATTTGTGTGTTTACACACACATATGCCGTTTCTCGCTCTGTCATGAGCGATCGCGGGTGCCCGGCAGTCATCGTGCCCCCCGGGCACTCGCATCAGCTCTGGGCACATGCTGTGGGCGCTCGCCCCTAGTGGCCAAAAGGAGAAGTAATGTAAGGTAACGTTGTTTCGCCCAGCTGTGCCATTCTGCCGCAGTAAAACTGCGGCGGCTCGTCGGCAAGCAGTTAACTTGTATGCAACAGATGTCAGAATTAGGCTTGGTCCAGAAGTGGTTAAAGCAAAACTAAAGGCAAAACTTTTTTTTTTCATTTAAGATAGAGTATCCCCTGTTAGGTTTGTTTTTTGCCATCTCCCCCAATGGAGATTCCCATCACTTCCAATCCAATAACCGAAATAGAAAGTGGGAATAAATCCCTTCAAAGTGAGGAAATCCCTGGTTGTCATCAGAGTCACCACCAGATCTTGTGCCCCATTGAAAGATTTCCCATCTTTTACTGTTCTGAAGACAACACAAAATTTGGGATGTTTTTTCTTTCACTTTCAATGATAATGGTAAACAGGACAAATAGAAAGGGTGACTCTCAACAGGGGCACAGATAGCAATAAAAAAGCTTATGGGTGTTGTAATTCTTCTCCACTCTATCCAAAACTTAAAAATAAAAGTTTTGCCTTCAGTTATACTTTAAGTAAAATAAATCCTAAGTTATTAGCTGTTCCCTTTTTTCTTCTTTATGTTCTGTGACTTAAATTACATTAGAAAATGTTAACCTAATTGCATTAGTTCAACTGCCTTGAACTATATCAACAATCAAAAAGATGAATTTCCTTCTAAACCATTTAAATCTATTGATCTTTGAAACAATTTATTTTGGAAATCATTTTCTAAACATGGCAAGTGAGAGCATGTCAAGCTGCTGGAAGTAGTTTATTTTACAGGTCCATAACAAGAGCCTAATTTCCCCTTTCCCAACGTCCAAGTGTCTTCCAATCTATAAATCTTTCCCTAACCTCTAGATGCTGCATGTCATTCAGAAATCATTACTTAAAAATGATTTACTGTGTATACAAAACATCATGTTATTTAGTTTTTTTTTTTTCAAAAGTATAGGTTATTAGAGCATTAACCATGTATTTATTTATAATTCCTTTGTTTTGGTGTTGAATAATTCTCTAGTGAGAGTGATACTTGTGAGGACAGCAGTAGGTGGACAGGCCTGAGAAATGCTGCAGGAATTCCAAAAAATATATAACAGCGCTTATGTACTTGAATATAATTGTGTGTAGATGTGTCCAGAACTCTATTTAGGCATCCTACAGTCTGACCAAAGGGATACATGATTCTATCCCAGAGTCAAAAATAGATGCTAATATTAGCGTGGCCATAGTGTGCTCATCGGATGTAATATACAGTATGTGCTGCATTGCAAACATACAAAAAGCAATGCTCACTAACATCAGCTGAAATAACCATTTTTGATGATCTTTTATATTGAATTACATGATAAATGCTCTCTTTTTTCAGACCATTGATTAATGTGTTTCACACGAATGGATTCTTGATTAAATGTCAGATATGTTCTTTATTGATAGTGTTTAAAAAGATGGCAAGCATAAAATTTGTTGGATGATTGCACAGTAGGATTGATTTACTAAAGCCAAATAGTTCACTTTGCAAGGGAATTTTCACTTTGTTTACCAAATGAATTGAAGCTCTGCTGACTTTCATCATCCAGACATATTACATAGTTACACGGTTAGCTAGGTTAAAAAAAAACAAAAAACAAGTCAACCAATAGAAAAAAAATAAAATAAACATAAACCTCCATATACATAATCCTATAACCACAGTTGATCCAGAGGAAGGCAAAATGGTCATGGTCCAATTTGCTCCAGCAAGGGAAAAAAATTCCTTCCTGAAACCCCATGGAGGCAATTGGATATTCCCTGGATTAACGATGTGTGTGAAAGCAAAAATATTGTTTTCCTTACACATTATTGGGTATTATTTGCAAAGTGAATTTTCACTACATTCACTAAGCTAACAAAAAATTTCTTTGCAAAGTCAACAGCCTTTTTGCCTTTAGTAAATACATTTCAGTATTTTTGTGTGGTCAGTCCAAAAAAAAACATATGAATATGCAAGTTTAATTCTATCACAACTTACAGCAGATTGTTGACTTTCTGAGTGATTATTAATGATATGCGTCATAGCACTTTGTATTTTAAAAATCTCTATAAAAAATAAACTGAACAAACATTTATTTAGGGCATGTGTAGAGCTCCAGGCTACATAAATGTTTATTTACAGTTCCCAATGAACTGACTGCTTAGATCTGTAAAAATAACAATATTACCATGTAAGTGCCTTGTTTGACATGTATGTATCTAATCTGCTGATGTGAGGTCTAGGTTGTTTCAGCCCCAATCAGGGTATAGAGGCCTGGAATGCAACACTGATCATTAGCCCCGGTCCCACTGATCTGGAGTGTGGTAATCTCCGGTTCTAAGCCCCGGTATATCCGCCCCAGGTTTCTGGGGTTTAGAAATCCACTCAGCTGAATGTCCAAAATGTCCCTCGTCAGGGGGATGTTTTGGAGCATTCTAATTGGTCAGGGTGGCGCCGACCAATCAGCAGCCGCATAGCCTGTCCTCTCAGCTATGAAAACGCTGTGTGGATGCCCCAGGCTCCTGGCGCTGATATTCTGGGGCTTAGAACGGGAGATTTTGGTGGTCTAGGACCGAGGGGGGTGTGAGGAGGGGGACCTGTGTAAGTTCACCTTACAGATTTTTCTGTAAAGGTGAACTTACACTTTAAAGACAGAGATGGCATTTTACTAAGACTGGAGCAGCCAGAATCTGGAGCAGTTGTGCCTTGCAACCAATCAGCTTCTATCTTTTATTTTCAAAACTGAACTGAGCAAGCTGAAAATAAAAGCTGATTGGTTACTATGAACATCTGTTCCAGATTCTGTCTGCTGCAGTTTTAGTAAATTCCCCCCAGGATATTTCATTGTGACATATCCCTTCATTGACTGTTTATAATCACAGAGGAGATACGAGTGTAGGTGAGTAAATGGAAAAAAGTTCATATGATTAAGATATAGCAGAGGTGTCCCTTTTTCTGTTTGAGTGTGTTAGATTTAAAGTGGCATAAAACTCCTAACTATTTTTACAAATGTTCCATCCTACCTATCCTGCCTAACCTGTGTAAAAATGACCTGTGTACCTATCTACTTTTAATCCACTCTGGTCCAGTCACTTGATCCTGCACCTGAAAGTTAGCGATTAACAATAGCTGGGAATTTCGGAAGCCATGATGTCACCCATAGGCTCCCATGACCCAACAGTTGTTGACACCTCCTTCCTCTCCCTTGCTACAGCCGCTCACTGACACAGGGAAGTCAGAGCTGCAGGATCACATGACCAGAGCAGATTAAATGTAAATACACAGATATTTTTTATAAAGGTTATGCAGAATAGGTAGGAGGTGGGGGGAACTAACATTTTTAGGAATAGTTAGAATTAGGCTTCTTCTCTTTTAAGACTTTTTTGTACCTTTATCCATCTTAATGTTAACACATGCATTGGGGTTGGTTTCCCAAAGGCAAATTGACTGCGTAAAAAAAACAATGGTAACCAAGCAAAATCCGCCCCTCTTGAGTTCCCACCACTGCTCTTACAGATAAAATTAATGCAATAGAGCTGCCACTTTAAATAAATGAACTGTGAAATAGTATATTAAGTTGCCATAGTGGCAAAAAATTAATATAAGCGATGCTGAAAAGACACTTCAAATGTGATAAGGTGAATGCCTGTTTGCACAGACCTACAACATAAACAAACTGAAATTATATCACATAGATCACCCTGTGCCAGTAGTGAAAAAAATATATAATATAATATAGATGTGTAAATAATAAAGTCCATAAAACTTGTTGAAAACGTTGATTATGTGCAGAATTCCTCTAATTATCCACCTCATCCGAGTGTCAGTGATTCCTCTCCCGTCAGATAAAACACTCACCAACTAGATATGCCTCGCTGACGTGATAAACCTCACAGAAAGGTTTTGACGAATACTCCGCATTCCATCCGTGTAAATACAAGATCACTCCACATGTAAATAAAAAATTGCACTAATAGTGTGATACCGTAAAAGCAAATTTAATAACCACTATATAAACTTCAATCATTGCACTTACACAAATCTCTTTAAAAACGAACAGTAAATATCACAGCAATATCACAGCAAATCTTCCAGTATAAAACCAGTGCAATATGGTCACGGCGGACCCGAGGTGTGCGGATGAACTCTCACCACCACTCGCTACTCTGGCTTGGATCTCCACTCCCTGAATCGGCTCAGCACGTCATACGTCACATGCTAGCTCAGATGGTTGCCGTACAGCCACGCCCCGACATGTTTCGTCACACCGACTAATTGATCCAATCCCATGATTAAGTGTTTTATCTGACGGGAGAGGAATCACTGACACTCGGGTGTGGTGGATAATTAGAGGAATTCTGAACATAATCAACGTTTTCATCAAGTTTTATGGACTTTATTATTTACATATCTATATTATATTATGTATTTTTTCACTACTGGCACAGGGTGATCTATGTGATATAATTTCAGTTTGTTTATGTTGTAGGTCTGTGCAAACAGACATTCACCATATCACGTTTGAAGTGTCATTTCAGCGCCACTTATATTACTTTTTTGGCACTATTGCAAATTAATATACTATTTCAAAATTGACTGTGTACTTTGTAAGTGCAGTTGTACCAATTTTGTCCAGGGCTTAGTAAATGTGGTAAGCTCTGCTGATTTCCATTATCCAATCATGTGCAAGCAAAATGCTGTTTTATTTCCTTGCACCTGATTGGGTATTCTTTACAAAGTGAAGCTTTATCAAAATTACATTTACTAAGGAAAATGAGTGCAACTGCACAGTATATTTACCTTTAGTAAATCAACCCCATAGTGTCTGTACCCATATTAATTAAAATCCATATACTGCAATTAGAGGTCATTTTAAGGTTAGAGGAATGAAAAAAAAATAGTTCCAAGCAGTTAAAGCAACTTAACTGCTTGCCACCTGGCCTACAGCAAAAGTCAGCTGAAGACTTCCCAGTCACACTCCTCATGTGCGCTCTAGTGGCTGCGTTGAGGCTCGATCTGTCATCCGCTGTGTCCACTGGACACAGCGGATGACAGATTGTTGTACTGGGCCAACTCCATTACCATGTTATCTCACAGCGATCATGTCAGTTGTACTCAATGAATGGTTGACATTGTGATGACCTCTGCGATTGGCCACAGTGATCACATGGTACAGACAGTGCCAATCACAGTGCATATGTACCATGTGAGAGCTGTGGCCAATCACAGCTATCACAACTATCACAACAGTACGCACTGGCAATAAATGGATGCCATTCATATAAATGATTGCTTATTAAAGTGAGCATCACTGTTATAAGCAATCATAGTGTAAAAAAAATCCTGATAATTTCCCCAGGGACATTGTGGTAACACTGTACTGCTCTGGCCACAGTATGTAAACAAATGATAAAAAAATAATTTGTAAAAAAAGAAAAAAATTTTTTTTTTTTTTTATTTTTTTTTTTTTTTTTATATGCAGTCACCAGTCAGTATCCCTATCTGTCTAAAAAATATATAAAAATGTAATTTGGGTACAATGTTGCATGACTGAGTAATTGTCATTTAAAGTGTGACAGCCCTGAAATCTAAAAATTGGCCTGGGCAGAAAGGGGGTGAAAGTGTTCAGTATTGAAGTGGTAAAGGGTTTAAAACAGTTAGCTGACCATCCCATCCAATTTTTTTCAGATTTCTTTATAATCTCTATGAGGGCTATATAAAGATCAGTTTCATTTGATCTTGTTATCTGCACATTACACACAATTTGTCAGTATTGTGCAGAGCCCTGCTTAGCCAACACTGCAGTGAGCTGTGTGATTCATTTTAGCATGGTAGCGTGGTATCTAATAGATCTGTTAAAACACAACCCATCACGCATTTGTTTATATGTTGTCAGAGTGATGTACACCTCTTGGGTCAAGGGGGAGCTGAAATGTTTTTGTGTTCTTGTCAATTTACCTAGGTGACCAGTCACATTCATACAATGAATGTAATAATAGACATGGTGAAAGTGAAACACTCAAATGTTTTTGGGTTGTCTGTACAGATAGAGAACATTTAAAATCTATTAATCATGAAAGTTTTTCTTTTTTTTTTGCTAAAATGGCATTATCACAGTACACACCTCTCTGAGTGATTTATCTATAGAATAACTAAACCTATGGTAAAATAAGTTGTGTAACCAGACTAGTTAAGTTGCATCATGTTTGAGCATCCATCATGCATACATTTATTGCATTCATTTTCTTTAATCTCTGCTAATTTGAAAGTTGTTCCACTGAATTCTAAACCACTTCCGGACTGCCCACTGTATATATACGTCATTACTTTAAATAATAAATACTGGGGTTATGGCAGCATATTTTTAAACAGCGGGCGGTCCACTTTAACATAAAAGTAGTCTTAGCGGCATGAGAGGTGCCCCCCCTCCCGGTGTTTCCCGGTCGTCTCTGCCGCTTACCAGAACCGTTGGTAGTGGCAGAAATGATCTGATCCCTGGGATGGATGGGCAGGAAGTTGAGTGAGGGCAAGATGCAAGACTCGACTCTATGCCCTTGAGGACCAGAGCGATGCCAATGGTCACTTCTGCCCTGAGGCCTTAAAGTGCCCCTTTTTTTAATTTTTTTAGTGCATTTAAGTATAAATGTGAGATATGAGGTCTTTTTGACCCCAGATCTCACATTAAAGAGGCCCTGTCCTGCTTACATTTTTTTAAGGGCCAGTGTAAAAATGAAAGTGAAATAAATATGAAAAAAAATGTAAAAATTGAAAATGTCCCATCCCTCTGTACTCACGCACAGAAGCAAACGCATATGCAAGTCCCACCCACTGGTGTTCAAACCACACATGTGAGGTATCGCCATGAACGTTAGAGAAAGAGCAATAATTCTAGCACAAGACCCCTCTGTAACTCAAAACTGGTAACCTGTAGACATTTTTAAACTTTGCATAGAGATTTTTTAGTACCAAAGTTTGTC
The DNA here is from genome assembly GCF_042186555.1 of Aquarana catesbeiana. Taxonomy (NCBI): domain Eukaryota; kingdom Metazoa; phylum Chordata; class Amphibia; order Anura; family Ranidae; genus Aquarana; species Aquarana catesbeiana. The sequence continues at coordinate 206,804,703 of NC_133324.1, forward strand.
GCCATTCCACGAGCGGAGGCAGTTTTGAAACATGTCATGTTAGGTATCAATTTACTCGGCGTAACATTATCTTTCATGTTTTAGAAAAAAAATGGGCTAACTTTACTGTTTTCTTATTTTTTAATTCAAAAAAGTGTATTTTTTTCCAAAGAAATTGCCTTTGCAGCGCAAATACGGTGTGACATTAAGTATTGCAACAATCTCTATTTTATTCTCTAGGGTCTCTGCTAAAAAAAAATATATAATTTTTGGGTGTTCTAAGTAATTTTCTAGCAAAAAATACCGATTTTAACTTGTAAGCAACAAGTGTAAGAAATAGGCTTGGTCCAGAAGTGGTTAACAGGAGCAATCTTGATACAGAATGCAGCTGCTGTAATGCTAAGATTAGAGCCTTGCTGATTACAATGGAAAATATGTTTTCCCTGTGCATTCTGCAGATAACAGCTACCGTGCCCAGCTGCTCCCCTCTACTACAGCACCCGAGGTGGGGGAACCTCCTGCCTGTGCTTAGGCCCGTTCCTGAAAAAATGCAATTATTTCCACCTGCCTTAAGGTGGTTTTAAACCCTTACATATACACAGTGACGTGACTAGCCTCAGATGATATACAGACCTGAAACAAATCCTCTTACATGCGTTGTACCTGTTTATCTGTAGCCATATGTCCTGTTAAGCCTTTTGCAACAGACAAATTAAAGTATTTTTCTCAGCAGCAGAAAGTAGGGGGTGGGAATCTGACGTTACATACACTGCAGAGCTAGAACACAGGACACATAATCCGAGAGCTGATTTGAGGAGAGCTGAGAGCTGATACCCCCCCCCCCATTAAGCTGAGGGTATGAGTCCTCTGCTGGAGCTCCCGGGAGGCTGTGGTGTAGGCTTAATCTATTAGTAGTGAGTCATGCAGTAGCAGAGAGAGAGGGGAGATTAGAGAGGAACCAGACTCAGTGCTTTGGATTGAGGCTAGTATACACTATAGTGGGATGTGATTTGTTAATTTTTCACATCTGTGGTTTACAACCACTTTAAATATCTAAATAAAGCCCTGGAATTCTTGTTAAAAAACAAAATTGGGCTAACTTTACTGTTGTCTTTTTTTAAGTCAAAAAGGTGTATTTTTTCCCCAAAAATTGTGCTTGTAACAACGCTGCGCAAATATGGTGTGACATAAAGTATTGCAAAGACCGCCATTTTATTCTCTAGGGTGTCTGAAAAAAATATTAATATTTAATGTTTGGGGGGTTCTAAGTAATTTTCTAGCAAAAAAAAAAAATGATTTTAACTTGTAAACAACAAGTTTCAAAAAGAGGCTCGGTCCTTAAGTGGTTAAGGTCTTCTTCCAATTTTTGAATTTGAGTGGGCTCTCCAAATCATCACATACAATGGAAGACCAGTAGCACCCACTAGTCCTGCATTGTATGCGATGAGGTCTAAAAGAGGGGCTGCAACGCAACCAGAAAAGAAAAGCAACTTCGGGGAGACCAGTCATCACTACCAAAACTGGTGAAAAGGAAGCCTGCAGGACTGTGGATTCTTCTCTATTAGATCCTCCAAGACAAAATGAGCATTATATCCTGCATATGCTGGGAGGGATGGTCAGATTTTTGGACCTGGATTTGGACTTCAACGTCATGTCATCACCTTGTATATTAGGCTTAAATATGCATGTGTACACTCATGTACATGTATTCTAGGCCATAAAAGTCTGTGAAATCATTGCTAAGTTCAAGCTTTGTGTACAATGTGATATCAAGATGAACTGGCGATGAACCACTGTACAGTATGTTCAGTAGAATGAAATATTAATAGGCATTGCTACTACTAATGAACATTAAATATCTTGACAGAAAAATGCATAATACCTGTCATGAACGGTAACTGTTACTTTATTATGTTTCCCATAATAAACTTCACCAACATTCTAAATTCACAATATTATTTTCTCATGTGAGGCTTTTATCCATAGAAAGATCACACAAAGTTCAACATGACATGGTGAAATACAGTTATTTGTTTAGAAATATGATCCGAACATTGTGGTTTTGCTTCTACAATACACTTGATGCTGGTACCAGATTTGAAACACATGTGGCCGCATAAAAACTTTGCTTGAAGACAGACTTTGATCTCTGCAAATTTCATATTCAGAAATTGTTACATGAAAATATGTACTACCCAAAGAAAACAGAGATTTGTAGCAGCTGTGTTGGAAATGTGCAATGTGTGCATACTAACACATATTTGTTGATAAGGTAGATTTTGATTATGCAAGATAGTTTCTTGTATTAAAAGAGGCAAAGACTCAACAGAAAGACATAATCTTGGATATTACAATCTAGCATTTTGAATAGGCATTGGCATCTTGAATATGCAGTTCAGCATACGCTACCAGTGCACAAAAACAATGCTGTAGAACTGTAAAGTAGAAGAGTAATTAACAAAGGACATGGAGGACTACAGCTATGAACAATGCTTAAAGGGTTAGTTGACCTTTTCAGAAAAAATGGAAAGGTGAACTAACACCCTACACCCCCCCCCCACTCCCCTGGTCCCCACTGTACTTACAGTTGTAGGTGATAAGCTGTCAGTGCCCACACAGCTGGTTAAGCAGTCAGGAAATTGAAATCCCCACTTCTTTTTGCAGTGCTTGTGGGACAGATCAGAGCGCTGACCAATCAAAATCTCTCTGATCCATCCCAGAAGCACTGAAGAAACAAAAGGGAGAAGGCTGGTCAAATCCTTGGATTGCTGCACCAGCTCATCACCCACGGAGGACTGGAAAAAAACGGGGGGGGTAGGGTGTTTTCATTTTTTCTGAAAAGGTGAGCTTTACACTTTACCTGAAGATCAGCTGAGGATGTGTTCACTAGGATCCTAATAGTGAATTCAGAAATTGTTCACATTAACCACTTGAGCCCCGGAAGGATTTGCCCCCTTCTTGACCAGGCCATTTTTTGTGATACGGCACTGCGTCGCTTTAACTGACAATTGCGTGGTCATGCAAAGGTGTACCCAAACAAAATTTATGTCCTTTTTTCCCCACAAATAGAGCTTTCTTTTGGTGGTATTTGATCACCTCTGCATTTTTTATTTTTTGTGCTATAAACAAAAAATGAGTGACAATTTTGAAAAAACACAATATTTCGTACTTTTTGCTAAAATAAATACCCCCCAAAAAAATGTAAAAAAAAAAAAATTCTTCATCAGTTTAGGTCGATATGTAATCTACTACATATTTTTGGTAAAATAAATCACAATAAGTGTATATTGATTGGTTTGCGCAAACGTTATAGCGCCTACAAAATAGGGAATCTATTTATGGCATTTTTATTATATTTTACCAGTAATGGCGGCGATCTGCGATTTTTATCGGGACTGCGAGATTGCGGCGGACAGATTGGACAGATCGGACACTTTTGACACTGTTTTGGGACCATTGACATTTATACAGCGATCAGAGCTAAAAATAGCCACTGATTACTGTATAAATGTCACTGGCAGGGAAGGGGTTAACACTAGGGGGCGATCAAGGGGTTAACTGTGTTCCCTAGTTGTGTTATAACTGTTGGGGAGATGGGACTGACTAGGGGAGGAGACCAATCGGTGTTCATACCTAATATGAACACATGATCTGTCTCGTCTCCCTGAGAGAACCGGGATTTGTGTGCAATCGCACGCCCGTCGGGCACGAGTGTCGGCTCCGGTGACACGCTGCAGGCGTGTGCCTGCTATGGTGTCTTAAAGAGCCAACGTATAGCTACAGCGATTTGCGCTGCCGTGCCAACCTGCCACAGTATAACTAAGGCGGCTGATCGGCAAGCAGTTAAAGGCATCAAATAAGAAACAACACCATTCTTTGTGACAAGAGGAAAATGGCATACAACATATGATTTTCCTTTAGCAATAATGATTTTTCCCCTTAATTCCCCCTTAATTTGTATAGTATATTATCATTAGACCACACAGTTTGAAAATGTAAGGGTGTTATCAAATCATATTTTCTTTGTACAGGTATTTGCCTAAAGTGCATGCACTCCTTACATTTGCTTTAGAAAAACAGCTAATAGAATTACCAATAGTTTGGAGTAGATAAATGTTATTCTTGTTAGACCTCTTCATCTCGTAGTCCCCATGTGTTCCAGATGAAACATTGGAGAACTCATTTTTCCAAGCCTTGAAGAAAGATTATAAATCAAATGAATATTTACATACCATGAATATGGAGAGTTGGCTCAGAGGTTACAATGTTACCTTATCTCACTTTATTAAAATACAGAAATTATTCGGTCAGTTGTATGGGTTAGGATCAATGTAGTTAATGGAGCCACCTTGAGTATGGGATAAGTGGGTGGGGAGTATGGAAAAAGGTGGTATCTATAGCTGGAGTGAATATCTTAAGAAGCTTAAGTGTATAACTTAGGGAGTATTGAGATGTGGCAGGGAACAGAGGTAATATGGGCAGATGTGCTTGGCTGCATAACGTACCATAGATGTCCCTTGAGTTTATTTGCAGTACGCTGCACTGGTCTTGTGGTCCCTTAGAAATCTTTAGTACATATACAAAAACCAACAGTGATATGCAATGCAGGGTAGTCTTTTGACCAGGGTGGGCTGGGCTGTGCTTGTATGTATGATCAACATCCCAATATATGGACAGTAAAGGGAACTAAACTCTCTCAATCAGCATTAGCTATTTTTAATCCTTATGCTACTAGCCTTAGTAAATAGAAAAGATGGCAGGATTCCTGTCTTAAACCTTTTTTCTACATTTCTTTAGTTGCTTCCTGGTTTCTGGCCTAAGCCAAAATTATGTCATACATCCAAGGCATCATCATAGGCTTTTTTATTTATCTGGAGGAACGGCTTTCTCAGCTAAGCATGCCCTCTTGCCTGTTTGCCTAAGCTAAGGGCAGATAGATTCCAGAAAGTAAATGCTACATGAATTATCTACCCTTACTTATGATGGCCAAGGCTACAAATGCTAGGTATTTTTGAGAGTGAGTTCTCAACAAAATAAAGCAAGAAGATATGAAAGGATGGAAGATTTTGCTTTAAATATTAAAAATCAATTAAGTAGAGTTTTCAATTTGTGGTGCTCAGATACAGTTCGGTTCTGCTTTAAAGAAGATGTTAGTACATATATGCATGTTCCATTTGCTGTTAAGAAACTGGATCAAATGACAGGTGTAAAAACATGACAAGAAGAGTGGCAAGGGGGAAGATAAGCAGTTCAATCAGACTAAACTGCCCGTTTCACATAGAGCAGCCTACTGGTCATCCAGATGGGTCAAATATGGACAGACTGGAGAACTGTAACTTTTATGTCTATGTTGAATGAAGATTTCATTTTCCTTAAAGTAAGGGGAACAATAGTTCACTGCACAAGTGAAAAATGAAAACCATTCAAGTTGGAAAAAACTAAGTTTGCAGTTGATTCAGAAGAACAAAGGCAGAAACCAAACTGAAAGTGAACAAAATAAAGAACACAGGCAGGTAAATAAAAATATCTATTTATTTATGTATTACAGGTATTCATAAAATGCATACAATGTATTCAGCTTTTTGTATACTGTACATTCACATCAGTCTCTGCCCTCAAAGAACTTACAATCTAGTCTATCACACATACATACATACGTGTTCTCATACACATACTAGGACCAATTTTAGACAGAAGCCAATCATCCTACAAGTGTGTTTTTGGAGTGTGAGAGGAAACCAGAATGCCCAGAGGAAACCTATGCAAGCACAGAGAGAACATGCAAACTCCATGCAGATAATGTCTTGGCCGGGATGCAAGGCAGAAGTGCTAACAACTAAAAAAAACAAAAACAAGAAAAAAAATTTGGGTTAAAAAAAAAAATTTTTTTCACCTGCATTGATCACTAAAAAGTTAAACAAAGACCAAATGTACACTTTAAATAGCAATGCAATCTCTATTATCTAGGACCAGATCCATCAACTATCACAGTCATATTTAGTTACTTATGACAGCATAAGACTTATTGCTGCTTTTGATAAAGAATTCTTCTAGCTCCCATCATTTGGTATGAGGTATTTTAGTTTCATCTAGTACTTCAGAAGCAAATAAGTTTAACATATCAGCTCATTTGTAACTCTCATGGCTGATTACACTCTCTGATCATAAGGAATGTTTTGACTAATACTTTTAAATATTGAAATTGTATGTCATCTAAAACTCTGTACGCAAGAGGTCCCTTTGCCAAAGTATGGAGGCTCTAAGAATAGCAGTTTTTAATAAGGGTGAAAGGAAAGAATGCCATATACTTATAAAAACATAATAATTTAGAGAGTGGTCCTGCATTGCAATATATAAAACTGTAAGCAATTGTCGAAAGAAGTAAAACCACAGGAGACCATTACTTCAATAAAATAAACATTTTCTGCAACTTTTATTCATGCATGTAAGAGCAGTTAGTCCGAGTCATTCTGTGCCGTCTGATTATAGAGCCTGCAGACATGAAGGAGGAAATAGTTACTCTGCCATCACTTCTAGAAACTTCACAACGGACGCTGTTTGTTTAACGATCCCATGTTTATCAAACTGTAATTTTCTTACACAATTCACATGGGTTATATTTCTGCCAATTTTACATCACTTTATAGAGTACCTATGCCGATCCCTGCTTCTGAAGGAGGTTACAGTCTAGTGTCCAAGCCACAGTCATAGAGGAACACATGAATAGTCTAGGACCAGTTATAGTTTAATATCCCTACCACAAATTGTTCTTCACTTTAGATACAAACTGACCAGTGTTGGCCTGGAGATGTTTCTAGGACTCTAAAATACATGGGCCACCTAAGGGCCCCCTAAGGTCACAGCAAATGTCCAGTGTGGCCAAATTGGATGTAAGATTGCAGAATAAAAAGTGCCTAAAAGGGTTGTAACAGAGATCATGGGGCTCCAAGGCAACCTTTTTTTATAGGCCCGGCAACCACTCTCTGTGGCACCTGGCGGTGTCAACTGTAACAATATGTGTAATGGATCTTACATAAATTAGGCCTAAATCAAGGCCAAGCAGGTGGAGAATAATCAATATAGTCAATGCAACAGTGATATACTGTACATATGAGTTATCAGGGAAGAGGGGGGCAGCAGTGCAGGGAGTTTACTTTTAAAGTTAATTTTCAGTATAATTGCTCTGTAATCAATTGAATACAATTTTTTTTTTAGCATTTTAGATGTTAGCACCTTTCCACCGCCTCTGCCAGAAAGTGCTGAAAGACGAAAGAGCAAACAAGAGCCGAGTTAGCAAAAATAATATTAATAAATATTAACATTCTTGTATTATGGCTTGACTGTTAATGTTCCTGCAGACAGTCACTCTATGGGGTTGATTTAATAAAAGCAAATAGACTGTGCACTTTGCAAAGTGCAGTTGCACTCTGCAAGAGCAGTTGCTCCAGAGCTTAGTAAATGAGCAGAAGCTCTGCTGACTTCCATCATCTAATTATGTGCAAGCAAAAATGCTGTTTTTTTAATTTTCCTTGCAGGTGATTGGGTATTCTTTGTAAAGTGAAGCTTTACCTCATTTACTAAGCACCGGAGCAACTGCACTTGCAGAGGGCAACTGTACTTTGCAAAGTGCACAGCCTATTTGCCTTTAGAAAATCAACCCCAATATCCCTAATTCAAACTTCTTTGAACTGAGGCTTTTTTAGAACTACAAACCCCAGCTGTCTTATCAGGTTTAAGGTAGGGAAACACTCTTTTTGACTTTTTCTTTGACTGCCTTGGATTTCCAAGGTTAATTTCAACCATATGATCTGTAGCAGAAGTTCTGAGAGCAAAAAATCTAAACTGCTAAGTCCTGTTCACACTGTTATGTTTTAGCATGCATGCTGGAACATAAAAGAACAAAGAAACGCATTACCCAATGAGGGCATTTACATCTATGCACTACATTTTGGGAAATAAAGCATTTAATTTACTGTAAGGCCTACAGAAGTCTATGGCAATGCATGAAAACACACACATAGTGTGTGTTTTCATGCATTTTTATGCATTGCCAGCCCCTGGAAGTAGATCCTTAACAGCCATCTTAATGGAGCTCCTTCACTCACCTTAAGTCTCATAAAAACCATAAGGACTATGGCTATAGTTTGGAAACTGGTGCCTGAGCTTCTACATTTTCACGTTGCTACGGGGCAGGGCCCATGTGATATCACCCTAACACAAGTGACAGCTACTATTCCACCTTTCACAATGAAACTTATGTACTATATAAAACGAATTCAGGCTAAAAAAATAGACCACTACACTTAAAGGAGCCAAGTGAATAAAATGGGGATGTCACTGTGAAGATATGCAACATTGGAAGTTATATCCCTTATCAAGCAGTAAATTACTCTGTTAAGCTCAACAGAGAATCCTTACAATACTCCTTCTGCACAGTCGGGACAGTAGTAAATTAGGTGTACTGCTGTGTGCTTGGGGCCCAAAGCATATTGTCATCCAGAGCTGCTCTCGTGGTCTTTATTGTGTGACCCTCCTCAACCCTTGCAGAAAAAAGTCTTTGCCACATCCAATTTCTACTGCCCACCACTTATCCTATTCTTTCCTATGGCTAGTCCATTTTCATGATGGCCCTCGGCTATCCAAAGCAATAGGACCAAGGAAAAGATCCTAGGATAGGAGCTGAAGGCAAATATTTAGGTTGGTGTCTGCCCTCCCCAGGACAGGGCAGCACGGGGGGGGGGGGGGGCAATTTAAAGGACAAATTGGGACACTGATGGTGGTTTATAAATGCATGGGAATATTATTTCAGGAATTTTACTGCATGGAAAAATTACACTTCATAAAGATCAGCTGATAGGGATTTTCTTTGTTACATAAAATGATATGTTTATGTAAGTCTCATGAGAAGTTCTACTTTAAACATAGCTAGTCCTGCTAACAAATAATACTTCTGTGGACAGATTACTCTAAATTTCCTCTGTTCAGTTGTAATAAACTGAAGACAACAGCCTGATGGTAATGACCCAGGCACTTTGCATGGTTTTCTTTTATAAACTATTTTAGTTTATAAAAATATAAACTATAAACTATATAGTTCAAAACTATTTTTTTTATTTTTTTTATATTACTCTGATTTCTTCAGACAGGGAATTAGAAAAAGAAAGAGAGAAAGAGAAAGTGTGTGAAAGAAACAAGTAGGTTTTTGACTTATAGTCACACCCAAGCTTAGAATACAAAAGAGTATGGTCTGACAGAAGTCAGGCACCAACCACAACAAATACAGACTTTATAGGCTCAATATGGGAGACCACACATAAATATAAAAATGAATACATGTATTATTCAGCATTAAAATATGATTTAAAATCATAGGCATAAATCCCTCCAAGACATCCACATAATAGTGTTACATATCCTCAATATAGGGTACTGGAAATCTATCAATGTATATGCAACAATGCAAGTTGCAAACATAAGACTGTATGCTTTTGGTAGTCAGGCCTGCCAGGTCTCACCACTCCTCAGCTTCTTCAGGACTCACTATGGCAGGGCAGAGTGAAACTAGGCATATTTAGTAGAGAAGAATACATATGAGTATAAATCACAAATCATGTTGAAAATGTTATATAAATGTATCCAATATGTGATTGATAGTCATATGTATTTTTCTCTACTAAATATGCCTAGTATCACTCTGCCCTTCCGTAGTGGGCCCTGAAGAAGCTGAGGAGTGGCAAAATGTTGACCTGGCAGGCCTGACTACTGGATGCATACAGTCTTATATTTGCAACTTGCATTGATGTACATATGTTGACAGACATTCGGTACCCTAAGTTGAGCACATGTAATACTATTATGCGGATTTCTTGGAGGCATTTATGCCTATGTTTGTAAATCATATTTTAATGCTGAATAATAAATGTATTCATTTTTATAATTATGTGTGGTCTCACATATTGAGACTATAAAGTCTGTATTTGTTGTTGTTGGTACCTGACTATTGTCAGACCGTACTCTTTTGTAAGGTATGAAAGAAACATCATCTGCTGTACTCTTAGGAGACCCCATAGTGCTCTGTAACATCGGTGTCATGGGTGCACTCAGTATATGTATGTTTGAAATAATTACATAAATATAAAAAAATATATAAAATTGCATTTTAAAAACAACTACAGGAAGGAAATTGACCTCAAACCAATATAGCCTCTATTTAAATCTTGACTCGAGGCACAAGAAAAAAGTTACCTTTGCAGCGCCCCCCTTGCCCCATCCTCACTGCAAAAGTGAACTGCTTGTTAAGTCTAGGGATACAGGGTTAATGTGGAACTGCACTGTATCTAAGCACCGCAAATCAAAAGCATAATTTAATAATTTTTTTATATTCTAAGCAAACTCCCCCATCCATATATGTCTCTGTGCTTTATTTTGTTGAGAAATCACTTTAGAAAACCCCCCCCCCCTAGCATTTCTGGCCATGACCATCTTGAATACGGGCAAAAAAATCATGTAGAATTTACTTCCTGGAATCCATCTGCCCTTAGCTCAAGCATGCATGTGGGAAAGTGTGCATAGCTGAGAAACCCCTCTTCCTTTCCTCCCCCTCCTGAAGACTCTTAGGTTACTTAAAATGTAACCCAGTTGTTGACCCTCCTGAAGACTCCTGGGATGTATGACATCACTTACCAGAAAGTAACTGAAGAAATGTAAAAAAAAAGTTTAAAACAAGTACATATGATATACTTTCCTATCTATTTACTAATGCTAGCAGCATGAGGATTAAAAATAATCAGTGTTGATTGGGACAGTAATGTTCCACTTTAAGGTGTAGTACTTACCTTACTCCTTGCTTCAGAAGGCTCCCCCTTTCCATTTTCTTTCTAAGGGGTTGATTTACTAAAACTGGAGAGTGCAAAATCTGGTGCAACTGTGCATGGTAGCCAATCAGCTTCTAACTTCAGCTTATTCAGTTAATCTTTGGCAAAAAAACACTGAAGATGATTGGTTTCTATTCCGAGCTGCACCAGATTTTGCACTCTCCAGTTTTAGTTCATCAACCCTTAAGATTGCAGTTGCATGCCTGCCTCCTCCATGTACAATGCGGGATTAATAGCTACTCATTTTACATAATGATGCAAAGGGACCATCCACAACTGAGAGCATCAGGTAGAATGTGTGCCAGAGCCTGTTAGAGCAGGGGTTAAGTCCTACTAAGCATTTAACCCTTGCAATGTGTGGGGCTCCACTGCAAGGGTTTTTTTTTCCATCTTAAAGTTAGGCTTTAATTAAAGTAGTGTTCATCTAATCATTACTGATTATGGCTGGAGCCCACACACCACTGTGTTTTCTTCACTGATAACATCCCTATAGTGGAGATCTGCGTGTTGTCATCAAAATCATCACTGAACACACCACAACTTTTCTCTCACATTAGGGTAAAATTTTACTTCAAACTGCAAAAGTGAATTGTTGATCCTGTTCCTATAGGCAACATAGAAAACTAAATATCTCCACAGTATAATGTACACCCATCACACCACATTTTACATAAAGCGTAAGTCTAAACCCAAGAACAATAAAGTAATATATTGCAGCTTACTAGTCCTTTGATGTGGTGGCTGCATTAGTTCTCTTTTTTCAGCTTTGTTTCCTTTTCTGTTGCCAGGCATTCATATCTGTAACACACTCCTTATGTTCTACATAATATAGGGGGGAGGTGTTCTGTGGTTCATAGAGAAAAGCGGGAAAGATGTAACAGTGGGCAAAGGCAGAGAGCACAGGAAGCTTTCAGCTCGCTGAATTCTGGCAGATCAACATTTATTTTTTTGCACAGATATAACAAAACATTTACATGTTTAACAGCCTGAAAAAGAACAAATATGAGAAGTTTATTGGTAGGGATTACATACAAAATAGGGATGAGTTACTGAGGGAGTGGTGTGAATGTTTACTTCAATTAACCAATCAGGTAAAATCAAATTCCTGTTCACTCTGAATACTTAGTCATGAGTAGATGATTTCCATTTTATTTGATCATTGTGTGAATATTCACACAATTTTCTGAATGAAGATTGTCAACTTCTTTAGTAAATTAACCAGTTTAACACTTTAACTAATGGCTAATGTAACTGTACAGCATTTGGCACTAAGATTTGTTTCTAGGGGTGAATCCATCTCTAAGGGGTTGATTTACTAAAACTGAAGAGTACAAAATCTGGTGCAGCTGTGCATAGAAACCAATCAGTTCGCTAGTTTTTTTGTCAAAGCTTAAAGTGACACTAAAGTCTGGATCCTCTTCTCGGGTCCCTGGCCGGAGCTCCTGGCCCCTCCCTGCTGTCGAATGCCCCCACAGCAAGCAGCTTGCTATGGGGCACCTAAGCCGAACCGCAGCTCCGTATCTCCATTCAGACATGGAGCCGTGGTCGGCCCGCCCCCTCTCTCTCCTTATTGGCTAACTTGCTTTGATTGACAGCAGCAGGAGCCAATGGGACCACTGCTGTGTCTCAGCCAATCGAGAGGCACTCGTGTACTTCGCTGGATAGAGATGGGGCTCAGGTAAGCATTAGAGGGGCCGAGGGAGGTTACTGCACACAGAAAGTTTTTTACCTTCTGACTTTACAACTCCTTTGATTGAACAAACTAAAGTTAGCAGATGCTCGGTGACCATGCACAGCTGCACCAGATTTTGCACTTTCTAGTTATAATAAATCAACTCCTAAGAGAGAAATATAGAGATATATGATGTTTGGTTACTGCCTTGTAAGGTTCTCCTGGTTCAGTATATATATATATATATATATATATATATATATATATATATATATATATATATTATTATTATTATTATTATACAGGATTTATATAGCGCCGACAGTTTACGCAGCGCTTTACAACAACATTAGGGCAGACAGTACAAGTACAATACAATTCAATACAGGAGGAATCAGAGGGCCCTGCTCGTATATATATATATATATATATATATATATGGAAAATATGATCAAAGTAATTTTTCAGGAGACAAAGGTCATTGAAATGTAGGCCTTACATTACATATTGCCAGTTTTTTAAAGTTTAAAAAAAATATAAGATAGTGAAACTCTAATGCCCTGTACACACGACCGGTTTTCCTGTCGGAATAAACTCTGAAGGTTTTTCCGACGGAGTTCTGTCTTGCATACACACGGTCACACCAAATTCCGACCGTCCAGAATGTGGTGACGTACATCACGTATGACGGGACTAGAAAACGTAAGTTCAATAGCCAGTAGCCAATAGCTTCCTTGCTTCAGAGCATGCGTCGTTTTTGGTACGTCGGAACAGCATACAGATGAGCGGTTTTCCCGATAGGAATTGGTTCCCTCGGAAAAATTTAGAACATGTTCTTTATCTAGGTCCGTCTGAATTTTCGACGTAAAACGTCCGATGGGGCATACACACGATCGGAATATACGATGAAAAGCTCCCGTCTGACTTTTTCTGTCGGACATTCTGCTCGTGTGTGCACGGCATTAAAGAGCATGTATGTGAATGGCATGTCCTTCCTTTACTGGTTGCTTGCTTGTTCCGTGTCAGTGACTCAGAAAGTACTAGAGTCAGAGACAGCCAGGAAAATGTTATTTTATGTAGCTAATCAACAAAGATGTGCTGTACATTTATGCTATTAGAAGCTTCCTAAACTGATTTACTTGGTCTGACCTAGAGAATAATTCTTCGGTGGTTATAATTACACATGCTGTACAAGTAAAGTACACATACTGTACTTTAATAGTGTGGTCCTATAGGACAGTTATATATAACATTTGCTTTAACAGTTTGTGTTCTTTATTAATACACCTTCTTTAAAGTTCATAAGACTGTAGCATAGACTCATAATTTAATGAATAAAATCTTGCAACCAGAGAACTGGGATCCAAAAAAAGAGTCAGCAAGTCAATATTTAATAGTGAATTAATAAAATATGATAAGCATGAGCAGCCTGCAGGCTATTACAATGACTGATTAATTCATCCAAAGCCATGTCAGTAGGATTGTAGATTTCAATATTTCATAGCGGAAATGCTTTTCTCTACAGGTGAAAAGCGTTTGGAAACCCATCTTATGCTGAGATGCTGGTATGTGCTAATGGTCTGTTAAAACCACTTTAGTGCTTTGTTTAATTGTATTTAATACTGAATGCCTCTAAGGGAATTCACTTTTTTACAGACATCACTAACACCAACTTACAGACATCAATCAGTGACATTTACTTACATTTGCCAGGAACTTCATATTGAACTTTTAGGAGTTATACTTATATAATTCATGACTTAATTCAAGCTGATATTTCTGGGTAAACAATACAAACACTCTGAGCCATATCACTGCCATTTTTCCGCATGATCCTGGATGATAAAGTCATAACTATGGTTCCAATATGCTGATGCAGTGCAGATACATCTCCGTGTGGAAGATGGCGCCTATTCAATATTTTGAAAAATAGCAGTCACATCCCACCTTACAGCTGGAAGTAGAAATATTTCATTTTCATTTGGAAGAATAAAGCATTCTTACCCGCAGGACATTCTGGAGAGAGTGTAACATAAAAGAGGACTAGTCTCTCCAATCAAACTTCATCTGGCTCCAGAGAACTGCTCGATGGCTGATCCATCAAAACCTTTTTTTTCCATACACATTTTTCAAGAGTGAAAAGTGAAAGTTAAGGAAACAATTTCTGATCTCAAACTGAAGCCAGATAATAGAAAGTTAATCCCCAGGACATTTACCACTGTCAATGGAGACCACCAAGTTGACTGATTGACCTACTTTGTACTGATGGTGTGTGACAAGCTAAAAGATAAGTAAGATTCAGTATGTGACAGAAAAAAAGGAGGCTTCCTTATAATCAGTAAGTGGATTATACTTTGTGTATGAGCCCTACAAGCAGGAGATAGACCCGGAGGAATGCAGATGATAAGATTGGAAAATTTACATTATTTTGTTCACTGGACTTTGCTATTCTTTATAGCAGTTCAGGCAAATGTTAGATAATAAAGCATTTTACTATACTGACACTGTTTTGATTTAAGAAAATGTCTACACAAAGTAGGAGTTAAACCCTTATATCCTTCTAAATCACAATTTTTTTTTAGTTTGAATAGATTTAGGAGGGATTAGAACCCTTGTTTGACATCAAATGGTGGCTGTGTGCCCCTGAGTAGATTCACCCTCTCTATTTGTGTTGATGACCATTTTCACCAGAACTGAAAGTTAGAAAAAATAATATATTTTTTTCATTTGTTCCCAGAACATGAATACGTTTTTATATTATAGTGTGAACACTTGTTCTGGTGGCAGCTGCCTAAGGCTGGGTACACATGGGATGAATATCGGCCGGTATTGGTCAATTCAACAGAAACCAGCCCATATTCGATCAGCGTGTACAGCAGCTTGTCCGACTGAAGCCGGGCTATTGACTGCCAGGAAAATTGTTCGGGATGCAAAGAAAAACCCACAAATAACTTCAGGTGAAATACAGGACTCTCTGAAAACATGTGGTGTGGCTGTTTCAAGATGCACAATAAGGAGGCTCATGAAGAAAGATTGGCCTGCATGGTCGAGTCGAAAGAAGAAAGCCATTACTACGCAAATGCCACAAAGTATCCCGCTTACAATATGCCAAACAGCACAGAGACAAGCCTCAAACCTTCTGGCACAAAGCCATTTGGAGTTATGAGACCAAAATTGAGCTTTTTGGCCACAACCATAAACACTACATTTGGAGAGGAGTCAACAAGGCCTATGGTGAAAGGTACACCATTCCTACTGTGAAACACGGAGGTGGATCGCTTATGTTTTGGGGATGTGTGAGCTACAAAGGCACAGGAAATTTGATCAAAATTGATGGCAAGATGAATGCAGTATATTGAGGAACATTTGTATTCATCAGCCAGGAAGCTACGCATGGAACGTACTTGGACATTCCAACACGACAATGATTCAAAACACAAAGTCAAGTCGACCTGTCATTGGCTACAGCAGAATAAAGTGAAGGTTCTGGAGTGGCCACCTCAGTCTCCTGACCTCAATATCATTAAGCCACTTTGGGGAGATCTCAAAAGTGCAGTTCACGAAGACAGCCCAAGAATTTACAGGAACTGGAGGCTCTTTGTCAAGAGGAATGGGCAGCTTTACCATCTGAGAAAATAAAGAGCCTCATCCACAAATACCACAAAAGACTTCAAGCTGTCACTGATGTTAAAGGGGGCAATACACAGTATTAAGAACTGGGGTATGTGAAATTTTCATCAGGATCATTTGGGTAGTTTCTGTTGTTATTATGATTTAAAAAGAGTAAACACAGTTGATTGATAATAAATGGCTTCAGCCAAACACTAACCATGAGTGAAAGAAAAGTTTTTGTGTTATCATTCATATTCTCTGAAAAATGGCCAAGAAATCATAAATTCTGCCAGGGTATGTAAACTTATGAGCACAACTGTATATACAAAGAAATACATTAAAATATAGTGAGATACAATGATATCTATTTATACTGTCAAACCGAAGATCCACAACTTATTTGTCGAATGCAACTGTGAGGTTGATTTACTAAAACTTGAGTGCGAAATTAGGTGCAGCTATGCGTGGAAGCCAAACATCTTCTAATTTAAAAAAAAATTGAAAGCTCAGGAGGAGCCCCTGTACTACCTGTTAGTACAGCGATCTCTCCTGAGGTGCAATTGTGTTCTGACAGGGGGACGGCCCCCTGCCAAAACATTCTGGTCAATGGCTGAGAGCGCTGATAGGGAGCAGATTGTCAGACCTTTTTTCGGTTATGCCCCATCGACAGAAGCCGGCTGAAAGGCTGGCTTCTGTTGGCCTGGCTGCCATACACACGGGCTGCATTTCGGCCGGTTTCGACATTCGGCCCGTGTGTACTAGGCTTTAAGCTTTGACAATAAAATCTGGAAGCTGATTGGTTTCTATACAGAGCTGCCTCAGATTTTGCACTCTCCAGTTTTAGTAAATCAACCCATGTACACCTAGTTTTCGTGTTAAATATATAGAACTTTTGAATTCAATGTAATCTTTCTGTAAGAGCACAAAAGATGCATGACTTACATTGAATATTAATAAAACTGAAGTACCACAGCAGATGTCTAAACCTCCATGCCTGCTGTTTTTAAACATTGACAAAAGGAAAAGTGAAAAATGTTACATATGGGTTACATAAAGGATATGGCAAATGTGTTTGATCTGCTCTTAATAGAATGTCTTTACTGGAATGGAAAAACTCCATTACAAGAAGCAGAACTCAGATTAGTAATCCAGCTAGATGCCTGGCCCAGACAATGCGTTTCAATAGTCAGCAATAAGACTCTCTTTTTATTACATTCCATTGTGACATATTGGGGTTGATTTACCAAAGGCAAGGGAATTTTCCCTTAGTTTAGTGATTGTGGTGAAAATTCACTTTACAATGAATATCCAATCATGCGCAAGGAAAATAAATAATAAAAAACAAAAAAAACAGGATTTTTGCTTGCACGTTATTGGATGTTGGAAATCTGCAGAACTTCACCTAATACACAAAAGGTAAAATTCCCAAATATAGTGAAATTTCTCTCAAAATGAACAGTCTATTTGCCTTAAGTAAATCAACCCCATTGCATCTTACTATGATTAAGAAAACAATCAAAGGACACATGTAACAACAACACAATTTCCCTACCTTCCAACTCTCTGTGGAAAGATTGGCCACTAGTAACAACACCCTTTTGTTCATCTTTTATACTGTAGGCAGTGAAAAAGTATAAGCTGGCAAAATGTGACATCTTTTTGAATCTTCGTTTCCTAAGTAGATCACTGTGTACTTTGTACCCAATATTTAAAATTTCTATTAGATTGTTGTGCTTGTCCTCAGAGGGCTTTTGGCAGTATTAAAATTCTTTATTAATAATGATAAATGTAACCATTGGTCAGTATAACTAATTAAATGCATATCTGATCTTTATTACGTCATACCATGGGGGATAACACCTGATTTCAACTTAAAAGTTTTTAGTTGTGAAGCAGCTTTTTGGTTTTTCTAGCTGTCAGTCATGTGGCCAATGCATTGGTTTTGCGATCTTTGCCTAACTCACATTCAGACCAAGGGCTATCAGTTATATACCCAGAGATATGGGTTGGTCACGTGATCTCTGCTGATTCAGGAATAGTTAACAAGTCAGTGGCACTGCCTAAATAGTGGTGCTTCCTTCCAACAGAGACAAGTGCTGCCATTTTAGTCATATGAAAACTTACCAGGACCCTATTAATTTACAGAAAGTATTTCACAGCATCAATTTTTATATTAAAGCCAAGGCATATTTAGTTCTATTTAAAATGATTTTCCAAAGAAACAGAACTATTCCACTCAGTGAAATACAGTAACAGAGTGTGAGGATCTGTTGCCGTACTGTAAGCCGCTAATATCGCATTTTTATGTATAATTATGCATTAGCAGTTCATGTCCCTGCTAGGCTGACTTAAAAACCCCAGAAGGAAGAAGTGGAGAGAGAGAAAGAGAGAGACATATATTTTCTGCCACATGTCCTTTCCACGCTGCTAGCTCCAGGCCAGAAGGAACTATTATGTAAGTATTTCTATATTCTAATAGTTCAACTGCAGTTGCCCAAAGCTTCTTGGGTGTGTAACTGAATCCTTGTGACAGAGAGAGTATTTCTGTCCAATTGTTATTATCTCACATGCACAGTGCCAAATAGATAGGTCTGTGCTACTGTGTGTATGTAGTGGTCACCTTACTGAATATTTGTAGATGAACCTGTTTATTGCAAGAGAGTTTATATGCAGCTCTTGTTATTTTAGTTAACCCTTTCATTCCAGTCTGGATTTCAATAGTTTTTAGTTCAGGGCTCGATAACCAGCTAGAGCTATGTTAGGCATCCCATGACCACTTCTAGTAGTTAGAAGTTATGTAGTTCTGCTCTAATGTCAGATTATAGCAGAATAGATAGGCTGATCCTGAGTTCCAGTATCACACCATGGTTTCTGCTAGAGAATCTACATTCCAGGCTAGTTGGAGAAGCTCCCCATCATCACTGATCCTGTCTTCAGGCTTTCAGCACTAAGGCTTCATGTACACATAGCCTATTATGATGGCTGGCTGCGGGAAAACACAAAAGGTGGCAAAATCGCAGTGCGATTTTGCCGCCTTTTGTGGCCGGCGGTCAAAACATTCCTATTCTGAACGCAATTTTTCCACGTTCAGGAGAGGGAGGTTGAAGGAGGTTGAACCTCCCCTAACCACAGCAGCTCCTAAATGATCCTAAAAGCCTATGTGTACATGGACACATAGGCTTGTATGGAGTTATATAAACTGAAACAGTAGGTGTAGCATTGTTCTAAAAAATACACACAATCCTATACAAGGGATCCAATGAATGGGGTTGAGTTTAGGAGCTCTGGCAAAAAAAAAAAGCCAAAAGATCCTAAACTCAAGTTTAGGAGCTGTAGTGTACATGAGCCCTTAGACGGATGTAGCATCATGAGCATCCTTAGGGGCCCCTGCAACTAGACATTACTGCAACATTCATCTGGAGGTATCCCTATTAATAACTATATACAAGTTATTTCTGGAAAGTATCCAGCCATGTAATATGAAAAATACAGATATTTATTGAAGAAGATACAAGAAACATTGTACATAAGACATAGGTAGCAAGCTGCAGAACAAATTTTGCCATGGCACATTTAATGCCAAGATCCTGCATCAAAATTTCAGACACAGTCGTTTTTGGAATCCCCAGATCAGCTTCTAGTTCTCGCACTGTCAGTCACCGATCTTTGTTGATTGCAGTCCGTACACATTCAACATTCTCAGGTGTTCTGCTTGTTGTAGGCCTTACAGAATGTGGCTCACTTTCAACAGATTCTCGACCATCTTTTTAAGTATTTGTGCCACACTTTTATATGTGCTGCACTCATTGCATTATCTCCGAAAGCCTTCTGAATCATCTGAATAGTTTCCGCAGAGGAATGTTCAAGCCTAATGCAAAATTTGATGCAGATTCCATTCTGAATGTGATGGCCATGCAGTACAAATGCTCACTCAAAGGCATCTAATGCCCCCACTGACTAGTACAGTGAAGTCGACATTGTTCACACGTGCATTCCAGTCTACTCTCCTTGCTTGCTGGGTTACATTGATGTCCTGCAAACTGATCTTGTTTTATTAACAAAGGCTGGATACATTCCAGATAGTTTGGTCTAACTGCAATACACCATTTCATCAGTAGGCAACAATGCAGATAAAATCGAAAAACTGCAGTTTTTTTCCTAGAAAAGATTGTATTACTACACAGAGGTATCCTCTTTAATCCCCCTCTTCAGTCATTTATTAGAGTTACACTAATAGGATTATACCAGCCTTGCAAATAAGCAGACATAGAAAAGAACAAAAATATAGAAATACACAATTGTAAATAAAAGGTCATTATTTCCTTAATTAGATATGACTTGGGAGATTAAGCTACAAACAAATTTCTTCCTGTAATTGCAATGATGAAGATACTGATGGTGACTGGAACTGCCACTAAACTACTGGCTAACACAACTGTGCAAACAAAACATTGGGTACCAAAATAACAAATGTTTGAAAATATCCAACTTGAAATGTAAGAGCTTTGTGACACTTATTTAGGCTGTATATGATCAACAAGAAGGTTGGAAACTTACTGTATGTTTTATGCATGGGATTTTCATGGCTTATCATGGGGTAATAGACAGCCAAGAATGTATCCTGATCTTTTCATATCTACAATGTCAGATAATAGCAGCAAATCAAATTTCAGCATGACCTTAGGTTATCCGGTCACATGTTAGTTTATCTGTAAAATGCTACATTATTGTTTACTACATGACTTAAACATCTGCACAACTGTTCATCTCTGGAAATCCTCCCAAATCACCAGACTGATGGACAGAACCCTGCAAGATAACTGAAGTGTATGTAGTAATTTCCACTACAGACTAGTAAATTAAAAAAGAGATGTTCCTAAAAATAATATTAATGATGTAAGTAATAATAATAATATTAACAACAATAATTATGATAACAATAGCAACAACCATAACAGGGTATATAATACGGTTCCTTGGGAACCTTTTTCACCTCTTTAAGACTGCCCACCGCACATATACTGCGGCTGGGCGGCTCTATTGCATGAAACGACATACCCGTACGTCGTTTCATGCAATAGATACTGTGGGAACGCACGCGCCCGATGCGTGTGGGAGGACACGCGCACGGGTCCAGCGGACACGGTGTCCGTCTGGCCACCAGCAATCACTGTACAGAGAGGCAGAAAGGAGATCTGCTAATATAAACAAGGCGGATCCCCGTTCTGACAGGGGACAACATGGAGATCTGCTGTTCCTAGTGATCAGGAACAGTGATCTGTGTTGTCCCAGTGAGCCCAGCCCACACACAGTTAGAACACACCCAGGGAACACAGTTGACCCCTTGAGCGCCCCCTAGTGTTAACCCCTTCCCTGCCAGTGTCATTTATACATTGATCAGTTTATTTTTTTAGCACTGATCACTGTAATAATGTCATTGGTCCCCAAAAAGTATCACTTGGGGTCAGATTTGTCCGCCGAAATGTCGCAGTTCCGCTAAAATTCACAGAACACTGCTATTACCAGTAAAAACATTAAAAAAAATAAAAGCCCATAAATCTATCCCCTATTTTGTAGACGCTATAACTTTTGCGCAAATCAATCAATATACACTTATTGCGATTTTTTTACCAAAAATATGTAGCAGAATACATATTGGCCTAAACTGGTGAATAAATTTGTTTTTCTATATATTTTCGTGGATTATATATGTGATATAGCAGTAAGTAAAAAATATAGGTTTTGTTTTTCAAAATTGTCTGTTTTTTTTTATTTATAGCGCAGAGTTGATCAAATACCACCAATTTATGGGATAAAAAGGACATCAGCGCTGCATGACCGCGCAATTGTCAGTTAAAGCGTCGCAGTGCCGTATCGCAAAAAATAGCCTGGTCATTAAGGGGGTAAATCCTTCCGGGGATGAATTGGTAAAACAAGTTCCTACAGCTGCATAGCAAAATCTACATAACAAAGAAAAGATACATTGGGATTGAGAGCCTCAGCCTCAGCCTTGAGAACCCTTTCACACTTGAGACGTTTTTCAGGCATTTTAGCACTAAAAATAGCGCCTGTAAAGTGCCTGAAAAACATTTCTCAATGCTCCCCAGTGTGAAAGCCTGAGTGCTTTCACACTGGGGCACAGGGCTGGCACGGTGTATACACCGCTCCTAAAGCGCCCCTGTTCATTGCAATCAATTGGCAGTGCTGTTAAAGCACCTGCCAAGCGCCGCGGTAGCGGCGCTTTGCGGTCACTTTTAACCCTTTATTCGGCTGCTAGTGGGGGTTAAAGGCACCCGCTATCGGCCAAAAAGCGCCTCTAAAACTATGGTGAAGCGCCGCTAAAACTAGCTGCGCATTAACGCTAACGCCGCAGTGCTGCAAGTGTGAAAGGGGTCTCACCCTGGCAAGTTTACAATTTACATAAAAACTAACAAACTAAAACATGATTCTAAAATATTATACTTGGAAATGTATTCCAATTATCATATTTAAACAGAGGGTGACAATATCAAAGTGGAGAGGTCATGTATTAATTATATTTATTTGGCCATCTTGTAAGAAGGACTGCCCATGATTTTTGGACAGTGATGCTGTGATTTACTAACTGCAAAGGGCACTGATGAAGCGCAACATGTATTAACCCATAGAATCCCACTGTAGACTGTAGTAAGCTATTGATTGGTTCCACATTCATATTGCGCTTACTACTACTGCATTACTAAAGCAACAAAGAGTAATTTTAAATTTCCAATCAAAAGAGAATTAAAAAATTAAAATTGCATCTAGATCTGTTTGTGAGCACAAGTTCACCAGGCCAGGTAGATCTTTAATAACTCTGCCCATACAACCTACATATTTGTCTGGTAAGTAAAAACATTACATTTTATACATTTTAAATTACCGTATTTATCAGCGTATAACACGCACAGGCGTATAACACGCACATTCCTTTTAAGAGGGAAGTTTCAGGAAAAAAACTTAAATTTTAAATAAGGGACTTTGAAGCAAAATAAGGGTCAGTGCCCATCTGCAGCTTCACCATTGCCATCAATGCAGCCTGATCAATGCCCATCTGCAGCCTCACAAGTGCCATCAATGCAGCCTCATCAGTCCACATCAAAGCAGCCTCACCGTTGCCATCAATGCAGCCTCACCATTGGCATCAATGCAGCAGCCTTACCATTGCCATCAATGTAGCAGCCTCACCATTGCCATCAATGCAGCAGCCTCACCATTGCCTTCAATGCAGCCTGATCGATGTCCATCTGCAGCCTAGAGGGGACAGGGAGGGGGGCGGGATGAGCGCCGACAGATTACATACAGTGAGAATCTCCTATGATCGACAGAACAGTGGTCCAATGGCAGCCCAGGAGACGGGCCTTCTTATTACAGAGGCAGCCAAGTAAACAGGAGATTCTCACTGGACGTAATCTGACGGCGCTTGTCCCGCCCCTTCCCTGTCCCCTCCGAGGCAGCTAAAATTGAAGTATTGGCGTATAACACGCACACGCTATTTGCACCCGATTTTCATGGTAAAAAAGTGAGTGTTATACGCCAATAAATACAGTATATATGTATGTTAAGCCTTCAAATACTTTAAAGTGGTTGTAAACCCTTACAGACCACTTTTCGCTACAGGCTTACCCATTGACACAAGACAGTGCTTACCAGATTTGCTAACCCTTTCATGATCAGAAGCCGTTGATTCATAGATGCACAGACCAAATTTATAAACATAAGCATGTATCAATTAACTTGACAATAACTTTATAACTAATTAGCATATCAAAATAGTTTTTTCTTAATATTTTTTTAAGGATTTATACCCTTTTATTTGCTACTCTGTTTTATTGAAAACCATGCTCTCTTTTTATTAGTGGAAAATTACTGATGAAACTGCACATGCCACTGCAACCTGAAGGTAGCAGTGTTTATCTGCAGGCTGAAAGATCTTTTATTTTTAAGTAAAGCCTCCAGCCTGCATGTGATCTCTGTATCTTAGGTGACATCAGTGGTGGTTTAACCTTTAGATACAAAATAAGATAATAAGGATGAGTGATTTTTAAACCCTGAGCTAACCGATCCCAAACTCCCCCTCCACATATTTATAATTACTGGGATCCAATTGACTCTCGGTTGTGCAGATACATTACAGCCTTCTAGACTTCTTTTTTTTTTTTATAAATTCTTTATTTAGAAAAAGCATACGATGATACAGAAAACACAAAAACATTGTTTGTTTTGCAGTTCACCTCGACGGGTCAGACCGCATAAACATACATCATGGTACAACTGGTAATATAAACATAAAATCGTAAACTAGGTAGCAGACCTCGGGGTCAAGAAGCTAGCTGTATCCTGTATAATTTTAGATGTTTTACACCAATTTAAGGATTTAAATTAAAGGAAAGGGATATGAGTGTGACCCTTGGGTCTACCATTACACAAGAAGAGCTAAGAAAGAAAGCAAAGTAAGAAAAGAAAAGAAAAGAAAAGAAAAGAAAAGAAAAGGAAAGGAAAAAAAAAAGGTGTGGGGGGGGGGGAATTGGAGCTAGTGGGGAGAGGGGGTAGGAGAAAGGAACCTTCCTCCAGTCCCTCCATCAACATCCGGGTACACTTCATTCGCAGAAGAATTATATCATCAGCCTTGCATGCTCCTCCGAATAGATGAACTCGTGCCAATAGAACCATTTCTTGAGGAACTGCTCTCTAAGTCCCCTATCTGTGACCACCAGGTCTTCCATTTTGTAAATATCGGCTACTTTTTCCAACCAGACGGCCACTCCCGGAGCCTCCAAAACAGGGGAATACCACTTTTCGCTGCTGTGACCAGGAGAGGTAGGATGGATTTCCTGTAGACCTTGCTTGGGATTTCATGATGGTGTATGAGAAAGAAATCGGGAGTCCTGGGCAGCTCCCGATCCATAAACTTCTCTACAATACGGTAGACATACGTCCAGAATGTGGTCAAGGATTGACAGGACCAGAAAATGTGTAGAAGGGAGCCTGGTTCCTCCCCACACCTCCAACATAAATCTGAACTCTGAGTGAACATCCGATGTATCCTGACTGGAGTGTAATACCACTGAGTCAGCACCTTAAACCCTGCCTCCAGGTGGCTAGCACACATGGAGGTCTTACATGTGAAGAGAAATAGTCTCTCCACTTGCAGCCTTCTAGACTTCTATTGGGGTTTGTTTACCTTTCTCTTTCTAGATGGAAAAGAAAACATATACTTTTTAATTATCATTTATCAGAGAAGTCATTTCCCTCATCATTTCTAAATAAAAAGTCTCAGTTGCTTGATTACTATCCATGCTATATATTTAAATAAAAATAATCATTTTTTTTTAGTTAATAAAGTTGTGAGGTCTGGCCTGGAAGAAAACTGAAGAAGGTTTATACATTTCATTTCATTTTAACTTTTATTTCACTTTCAACACTTATTGCGTCTTAGGCCAGTTGCACAAGGACATAAGAATTTACTAATGTATGGGGTGGCTTCACACTGCTCCGATGAGCTTTTATTAAAGTGCAGCCAACCCTTGGTTTTCATGCGCGTTAGTTGCACTTTCCCATAGACTTCTATAAAGTGTAAATGAGCATAAGCGTATACAAGCATAAAATACTTCTTTATTGCCAGTATTGCAATATATGGGTATACATGTGTGCAAACATGAGTATAGATGCGTAAACACGCATACGAGCATAAATTACTGCAAATGCAAAATTTTCCATTTTTGTTTTTTGCCTCTGTACTCATCTCTGCATTAGTGATCTTTACACACCTGTGTGCAGGGCTGCTGATAGAAATCATGGACGGGGCCCCCTTTAGCCCGACCCCTGGTCCTGCCCCTGGTCCCTCCTTCAGCCCCACCCCAGGCCCTGCCCCTATACCAAGAAGCTGGGGTATACCGAGAGGCTAGGGTATATAGACAGGCTAGAGTATATACACAGGCTAGTGTATACAGACAGACTAGGGTATACAGAAAGCACCCCCCACCAATTTAACACAACTAGAGGATGATCGAATGAAATGGAATCAGTATACAGAGGTTTACTTCTGAGCGATATTAAAGGAACACTCTAACCACCATAACCACTTCAGTTATTTGAAGTGGACAAGGTGGTAGAAGTCAGTATGTGAGATGACATGAATATAATAAGGTGGTCTAATGATTGGCTTCTAACAGGGAGGGCAAAGAGATCAAATTTTGGCGATCCCTGCTAAACTGAATTTTGATGTGTATGTACCCAGCTTTACCCAATTCCTTGCTTCAGCTGGCTTCTTTCAGCGCTGACTGGTTCCCCACAGTGCCTGTGTATGTTTTACTGACTATGCTCAGTTGTTCACACTCCAGCCCCCTTATCATACCATACAAGGTTAATGTTCCTGTATAAAAAAGATTATTGTGAGAAACCACTAATGAGTATAAAAGCTGGAAACCTATGCCACATCCCAATTAGAGAAATTGCAAAGGGAGATGTCCCAGGGATTTTACGGGCATAGGAAATAGACCAGATATTCAAAAAGTATTATAATGTAAAAAAGTACAAAATGTATTAATTTTACTAATAAATTTTGTACTTTTTTACATTATAATACTTTTTGAATATCTGGTCTATTTCCCATGCGCGTCCTCTGGGGCATCTACCATGTTCCTGTATGGTATGTGAGGTTTTGGTGGAGGAAAAGAGCTCTGCAGCTGGTTGTAGCATTGAAACAGGTAAGGCCCCTTTCACACTGGGGCGGGGGTGGCGTAGGCAGTAAAACGAAGCTATTTTTAGCGCCGCTTTACAGACGTGTTAGCAGCGGTATTCGGCCGCTAGCAGGGATGCTTTACCCCCCTGCTAGCTTTACCCCCCGCTAGTGGCTGAGAAAGGTTTAAAAACACCACAACGCGGTGCTGCTGCAGCGGCGCTTTGCCGGCAATATATCCGCGCTGCCCCATTTATTTCAATGGGCAGGAGTGGTGAATGAGTGGTATACACACTGCTCCTTCACCGCTTCAAAGATGCTGCTAGCAGGACTTTTTTCACCATCCTGTCAGCGCACCGCTCCAGTGTGAAAGCCTCCGGGCTTTCACACTGTAGTGTGAGGAGCAGCTCTTTCAGGGCACTTTGCAGGCGCTATTTTTAGTGCTGTA
Organism: Aquarana catesbeiana; assembly: GCF_042186555.1. Lineage (NCBI taxonomy): Eukaryota > Metazoa > Chordata > Amphibia > Anura > Ranidae > Aquarana > Aquarana catesbeiana. The sequence continues at coordinate 206,831,987 of NC_133324.1, forward strand.
GAGCCTGCAAAGCGCCCCAGTGTGAAAGGGAACTAAGTGAAAGAGTCTATTGTCCCCCCTCCCCCCCCCCACACACACACACTGCAAGACTGGACTTTATTTAATTTCCTGGAGATCGGCTGTATTATCTGTTATTTGAAACTGTTAAATTGATGGGTTTAGTTCCGCTTTATGATATACTGCTGTTCAGGTGCTCTGGGCTTCAGCAAAATGGCAGCCTCCAGTAAAAAGAAACAGGAACAATGCTGGAGGCAGTTTACAGCAAACACTCATTTTGGTAGCATAATTATTAATGTGGAATGTATGTTCCTTGCTAAATAATATTATTTTTTATCAAGTTGTTATGGGTAAAGTTCTGATTCAAATACAAAGGAAAACTTTTTGGCAAATCAACTCACTCTTCAACCTGGATCTCTTTGAATGGCTGCAGGCAGTATCTCAGGGACCAGTCTGTCCAGTGCTGATGCTGGTGAAAGCAAAGATCCCCAAGGGATAGTTAGGCAGTAGATATACTGCCTGTAGCCATTAGTGGGTAAAGCTGAACTCCAAGCAAACAGCTAAATACATTGATGAAATACATATGAGATCTGTTTTATCCAAAAAACATTGCTAACTTTCTTTAAAAAAAATTCAAGTGTTCTTACAGTCATGATGATCCTTTTTATCAATGCTCTACAATAGTCACTGCTCTAGTACAAGTATACAGCAGGTGAAGTACTAGGCAGAGGTCTAATATGCAGACTGGTTTAGAGTTAGGGACGCTGAAAGAAAAGAAGACTTAGCTTGAGCATCACACAAGTAGCATTTTCAGAAGGTAGTCAGGGTCAGCCCATATTGTTCTTATTATTTTAAAATGACGTTATTGCAGCTATTTGCTACACTCATTCTGTCAGCAATATACCACTAGTGTGACATTCACCATACACTTTGTAGCTTTCCGCTGACTCTTGTCTCGCACTTTATTACACAGTCAGTGAGACAAATGATTGTATAGGAAGCCTACTGATGTCTTGCATTTTCTGTAAATATATTTAATGCAAAAGATCAGGTTGATAAGACAGGGTAAATTTATAGCGCATCACAGTATGTTTCTCTCTTTCATGTCAAGTAGGTCTCATGATTCCATAAACTAGTGACAAATGTAGGCGTAATAAATCCCTACCAAAGATATATGAGACACAAGCCACAAAGTAATGTACGATTGATGACTTTTTCTTCCTACTGAACTTGTAACCCCCTTCCCCTGTAGATATATGACCAAGATGGGACACTACAGCATTTTATTGATGGAGGAGAACCTAGTAAGTCAAGCTGGATGAGGTACGTCCGATGCGCCAGGCACTGTGGGGAGCAGAATCTGACTGTTGTTCAATACAGGTAATGTTTTCCAATTCCTTAAAATACTTTTACATACATAGGAAACACTGGGGTTGATTTACTAAAACTGAAAAGTGCAACATCTGTTGCAGCTGTGCATGGTAGCCAATCAGCTTCTAATTTCAGCTTGTTCAATTAATCTTTGACAAAACAAAACTGGATGCTGATTGGTTTCTATGCAGAGCTGCACCAGATTTTGTGCTTTCCAGTTTTAGTAAGTCAACCCAACTGATTTTTGGGGGCCTTTATAAATATATATATATATATATATATATATATATATATATATATATATATTTCACTACAGTCTGCAGCCTATTGTACCTTGTGAAGAATCATTATGAGGTTTGAAAGTAGCTTTTGTACTTTAATGGACAATATTTTGCTCTCATTAATCCTAAAATTGCTGCAAATTCTTATAGATTTTCTATATAACTCGGAACAATTGGGTTAGCTGTGCCTTGTTTGCACCAAACACAAGAAGGATTGAGTACTGGCTATATGTGGTACAGTTGCATACTGTATAAGTCATATTATTGTTCATCTGCTTTGATGCTATTTTACAGGAAAATTGTCACATTTTTGGCAAATTTAAATTTTTTAGATTTTATTTATATTATTGTTACTTTATACCATTTTTATGATTTGTATAAAAATGTTATTGAAACGAACATTTAATAAATGGCGCTTTCATTTTTAATAAGTTTTTATTGAGTTTTTTCCAAAATACACAGCATAACCCTTATAAGTATAAATACATCCAATGTAACAGAAAGATTCCAGGATGATATCTAGCTAATGTTTAAGGAAGGAGAAGATAACTGGAAAAGAGTAATACGTATTCCAATTTGCATACAAGCATAGCAGTTAAGGTCATTGTTGTACAGAGAAATGTGAATTGAGGGAAAAGTTAAAGGACACTCATAGGTGTAAGGCAGTAGTCAAGTCCACCTTACAAAAGGAGGAGAAAAAAACATATTAATAGGATCTCCCTGGTGAGAGGGCCTGGTAAGTAGAAGAAAAAAAGATCAGGGCAGAAAGGGAAGGAAAAAAGAAGAGGAAAAGAGAGGATGTCAAGGGCACCAAAGCCAGAGCCCTAGGACCTTGGGGCCTACAGCAATGCGTAACTTGCTGCAGACATGGAGGGGAGGGTGTGTTGTATTCATGGGGTCCATATTTTTAAAAATGTTTCTGTGTATCAAGGAGAATGCTGGTAAGCTTTTAGGAGAAAGTGTCTATGTGGTGACAAACCTCTGTGAAGTGAACAAACTTCTGTTTCCAAGCTCTTGCAATAGTTTGTTTGGCTGCCAGTAAAACATACTTGCTAATTTGAATTAGTTTAAGTGTAGTAGGGCATGCCAATGGTCTCCAGGGAAAGTTCTGGAGAAAGATGGGTAGAGGTGTGATAAACAAAACGGGACCATATACCATATACCACCACGAGGCGGTCTTAAAAGCTGATTCAAATGTGAGTATATTGATGGAGCATGAAGCAAATGTAATCCTCCCTCTCTTGGGTGCCTTTGAGGTCCTGTTCCCACTTGGTAAAGTAGGTGTGACTGTCGGGGCTTTTGAGATTGTTCAACTGTAAATAGATAATGGAAATACATCTATAAAAGAGGGGTGTATGGTGACAAGTACACTCACATATTGAGAGTCAGGATGTTAGATATTTATAGGAGCGTATAGTGATTAACCAGTGCTTAATTTGTAAATGACAAAAAAGTTTGGAGGACGGGGCCTGATACTTGTCTCTGTTTTCTGCCCAGGTGTAAACAGAGTGACCATTGGAATTTGTGAGAAGGCCATGACATGTACTGGGGATTCTATGAGAAGGGGCAGGTGTGGCGAGATTAAATTGCTGGAGTACTTAAGGGAGTCCCAAGTTCCCAGTGTATGGCTCATTAGGGGGCTTATAGATGCAGACCCTGGGGTATATTGTGCGGTATATTGAGAGGTCAATGGATGTTGCATCTGGAAAGTGTTTGGTAAATTTTAGAAAACCTAAGCCTCCTTGTTTCTTACGTATAAACATAGTACTGTATGCTTTGAGACTTGTGTTTTTTGTCAGTCCAGACAAATTGCAAGACATGATTCTGGAAGGATTTGAGAGTGTAGGAGGAACTGGGACAGGGAGAGTGCAAAATAGATATAGAAGTTTTGGAAGAATTGTAATTTTTAGAACGTTGATTCACCCTACACACGAAAGGTGGAGACAAGACCAAGACAAGAGTAGAGCCTTTAGGAACTGAAACGTAGAGGGTGCGGTACAAGCAGGTTAAGACAATTTAATATAGGGTGCTTCCAAGATTTAGAATGCACAGTGCATGCAAGGCTGCCTAATAAGAACATCCAGCACTAGCTCTGTACTTGTTGACTGCTCCTGGAGGCTAATAAGCTAGATAATATACTCTCTACTTAGGCTCCATTCACACCTGAGCGTTTGGTAGCTTGAAGCCTCAAGCTACCAAACGCTTGAGAGGAAACAATACATTATTCTCTATGGAGATGGTTCACATCTCCACTCCAAGTCGCCTGAAGCCATACGCCTGAAGCTCAAACAAGTTCTGGACCCTTTTTTGTCACTCGAATCGGGCATATTTGGGCGTTTTTGGAGCAGGAAGCAGATGACAAAATCTAATAACATAGCAACAAATGATGAAAGAAATGATCACTTTTCCTAGTGGCTAATAAAAAAAATGCCAAAGCTCAAAAATGCCGGAAAATGCTGCATGGAAACACGCAAATATGCCCCACAAAACGCATGACAAAACGCCAGAAAAACGCTCAAAAACGCTACTCTCAGGTGTGAATGGGGCCTTAGAGAAGAGGAAAGATTTGTTCTTCCCGAATGCATACGTAATCTGAGTGGTACAACAAATGCCTGGGGAAAAGTTCATCAATTTCTATCTGCACTTCTGATTATGATGTTCCTGCAGGAGTAAATCCAGTTGACCTTCTAGCAAATCAGCTAAATGCACAGTTTAAATTCATATACTGTGGGTATGCTGTTTTATCATCCACAAGATTTGTATTTCTATTGTGATTACTCTGCTGATTTACACACCTCATAATCATGCAGGTGACACTTTATTTCCTGCAGCAGCAAAGTATCTTCTTATGCCACCTCTGCATCTCTAGGCTACACGTTGAACAGTTTGTTATCATAACCCCTGTCCAATAATCAAAGAGGGGATCCATGTCAGTGTGGTGTATCAGAGGTGTATACACTGCCTTGAAAAAGTATTCATACCCCTTAAAATTTTCCACATTTTGTCATGTTACAACCAAAAACGTAAATGTATTTTATTGGGACTTTATGTGATAGACCAACACAAAGTGGTACATAACTGTGAAGTGGAAGGAAATGTTTTTCAAACTTTTTTACAAATAAATATGTGAAAAGCGTGGTGTGCATTTGTATTCATATACTTTGTAGAACCACCTTTTGCTGCAATTACAGCTGCAAGTCTTTTTGATAAGTCTCCACCAGCTTTGCACATCTAGAGAGTGACATTTTTGCCCATTCTGCTTTGCAATATAGCTCAAGCTCTGTCAGATTGGATGGAGAGCGTCTGAACAGCAATTTTCAAGTCTTTCCACAGATTCTCAATTGGATTTAGGTCTGGACTTTGGTCCATTTTAACACATGAATATGCTTTGATCTAAACCATTCCATTGTAGCTTTGGCTGAATGTTTAGTGTTGTTGTCCTGCTGGAAGGTGAACATCCGCCCCAGTCTTAAGTCTTTTGCAGACTCTAACAGGTTTTCTTCTAAGATTGCCCTGTATTTGTCTCAATCCATCTTCCCATCAACGCTGACCAGCTTTCCTGTCCCTGCTGAAGAAAAGCATCCCCACAACATGATGCTGCCACCACCACGTTTCACTGTGAGGATGGTGTGTTCAGGGTGATGTGCAGTGTTAGTTTTCCACCACACATAGCGTTTTGCTTTTAGGCCAAAAAGTTAAATTTTGGTCTCATCTGATCAGAGCAAGTTCTTCCACATGTTTGCTGTGTCCCCCACATGGCTTCTCACAAACTGCAAACTGAACATTTTATGGCTTTCTTTCAACAATGGCATTCTTCTTGACACTCTTCCATAAAGGCCAGATTTGTGAGGTGCACGACTTATAGTTGTCCTGTGGACAGATTCCCCCACCTGCACTGTGCTTCTCTGATTAATGCTCTCCTTGCCCTGCCTGTCAGTTTAGGTGGGCGGCCATGTCTTGGTAGGTTTGCAGATGTGCCATACTCTTTCCATTTTCAGATGAAGGATTGAATAGTGCTCCGAGAGATGTTCAAAGCTTAGGATATTTGTTTCTGAAACTTAACCCTGCTTTAAACTTCACCACAACTTAATCCCTGACATATCTGGTGTGTTCCTTGGCCTTCATGATTCTGTTTGTTCACTAAGGTTCTCTAACAAACCTCTGAGGGCTTCATGGAACAGCTGTATTTATACTGAGATTAAATTACTCACAGGTGGACTCTATTTACTCATTAGGTGACTTCTAAAGGCAATTGGTTCCATTAGATTTTAGTTAGGGGTATCAGAGTAAAGGGGGCTGAATACAAATGCAAGCCACATTATTCAGATATTTAATTGGTAAAAAATTGAAAATAATTTATATTTTTCCTTCTACTTCACAATTATGTGCCACTTTCCAATGGTCTATCACATAAAATCCCAATAAAATACATTTACATTTTTGCTTGTAACATGAAAAAATTTGGAAAATTTCAAGGGGTATGGATACTTTTTCAAGGCACTGTATATTATAAGCAAGACTTAGCAAACTTACTCCACTGATCCCTAATTATAGGAATGAATAATTGCAAATAGTGATGGGTGAATTTATCCAGGTTCGGGTGAATATTATTTGAAATTTGGCAAACCCAAGCTTGGAAAAAAATTCCACTAAAGTGGGGAGCATATCTTAAAAGAAAGTTAAAGAAAGTGTCAACCCTTAACATGTAAAACAACCCATTCGGTTTAAAATAGAAATGAAAGGCAAAACATTTGTGTATATTGTTGCCAGCAAGGCACTTGTAAAAGTAAGTTGTCTCCAAAACAGGTAAACAGTCCAGGAAAACTAAATAACTTACTTCAACTAAAGACAAAAAATAGTCCATAACTCTGGTTCAAATGGAAAGCAAGGCTCACTGCCACTGGTCTCGCACTCGGGTTTTGAGGTTTCCAGTCTGCTTTGGAGTCCCAAAGAAGAGGTTTCCACAGTTCAACAACTGTGGCTCAATCCCAACCTTAGTTCACTTAACTCAGATTTCTCCAGCTTTTTTTCAAACAACCAGGTTCAGACTGCTTCATCTACCTTTTCAAGAAACCCCTTCCATATGGCCCAGCCCCTTCAGGACCAACGTCCCTGTAATCAGGGTTTGGAGGTTCTTCCCATCCAAAACTCTTCAAACCTCTGAAATTTCATGTCCTTAATAAGGACTAGTGAATCCAGAGAGTACTGTAAATCAGTCCTGTCCTCTCCAGCCGGAATACCCCGGAACACCACACCCTGCATGGATGAGTACTCAACAAATCTTCAAATAATCACCCTTAAAGGGACCACAACCCAAATAGTGGAAAAATATACCAGTCGTTTAGGACCCAACCCTGGCATCCTGTATAATACGTACAAAACATTATAAATGAATTAAATCCCAAAATGGAAGCCTTGCAGCAAAGAAAAAGAGTTTGATATGGAAAGGACAGTAGTTAAGGCCTGGCTCACACCTATGCAGGTTGCAGTTTGCATATACCAGGTGCATTTTATGTTTTTCAATACATGTTTTTCATCCATTGAAGTCTATTGAACCAAAAACCAGAAAAAAGTCCCCGGCCCTACAAAAGGGTAACTGCTTACTTTTATTAATCGGACACTCACCTGTCCCACGGTCCAGCAATATGGGCGAATGAAGCCCCGCTCCTCTCCCCCACCTCTCTGCAGCGCCGGCATTGTCACTGTGGGCACCCGGCTGTGGCTTCACAGCCGGGCACGCACTGCACATGCGCGAGCTGCGCTGCGCACTGTGGCTGGCTGGGCAATCATCTGGGACCTGTGACGTGTCCCAGATGATTGCCAAAAGGGAGGGGAGACAAGTGAACTTCTGGTGCCGCGATGCCCTGGGAGGAAGTGGGAGCTGGATCCCTCTAAAAAGAGGGTATCCGCTCCCCCCCCAAAAAAAATGACATGCCAAATGTGTCATGTCAGGGGGTCACCTTCACTTAAAGCTTCACTTAAAAGCTCAATTTTTGGGTGGAACTCCACTTTAATTACAAACCATTTAGCACAAAAACCAATAACTGTGCCAGTGAAAACATGTTTCTATCAGACAAAATCAGTTACAGCAAGCTACAAATTATAAGCTATATATAATTCTACCATAACCCAGCTGGAAAATAGAAGCAAATGCATAGTATATAGCTTCTTTTTACACATATGGGTGATTAAAGGGAAGATGAGGAGGCCATATTGAAAAACAACCTAATATACACACTATAAGCATGTCTCTAAGGACCAATATAATAGCATTAATATGTTGGCAATATTATAGTAAATATAATGAAAGACATTTTGAAAAAGCAAAATGATCCCTAGAAAATGAGTGCTGAAAATGAAATCATTTACATGGGTCGGACATTTTTACAGCACTTTTTAAATCCTGATGAGATGTTAACAACTCTGTATAGCACAGTTTCAGATGTTTCAGCTTTCAATGCAATGAACCATGAAAATTAAATAAACTCTTTTCAGTCACCAACGAGCATAGCTCTCTGGGTAGGGAACACTTAAGGCATCGGCCTATTTTTACATTGTCCAAAGTTGTCCTTTTCACAAAAAGTCAGCTGGTTTGAATTCCCTGTGTTATGATGTCTAATATCTAAATGGAATTTTCTTCAAAGAGCTGTGTGATTGATTGACCCTCGGTTGAACGTTTTGTTTTTATTTTGAGGCTGACAATAATGTCCGTTGGCATGTGTTCTACTTCAACAGCGTTAGGACGCCATGAAGCTATCTTTATGAGTCATCCAACCACAATACTAAATACATGTCAGCAAAGGAAATATTATCCGAAATGAGAAATATCCCTTTGATGTACTTCACCATGCAGAGAGTTGTGCGAGTTTTGGACGCATTATCTACTTGGAAGAAATGGTGAATGCTTACACTATTTTTTAGCCTACCCCAACCCTCCGGGACCACCCATTGCTTGAAAACAGTTCTGCTCTTTCAGCAGCAAACTGTGTCATTTGGTTTTTAGTACATTCGCTTGCTACTCCGCTTTGTTTATGTTAGAAAGAGCCAAAGTGAAAGATGAAATGTTTGCAATGGTGAAGTACAAAGTCGACTTGATTTTTCTCAGCTTTGAGAACTTACTATTGATTTTTTTTTTTTAATCTGCAGTGAGAGAATTTTCATTGCGGCAGTCCACGGGTTGAAGTTTATGGAGGGAAAACAAAAACAGTCCAAACTGAGAGTTTCTGTCAGATATTCATAGAAAGCGGTAGTTCTGCTTAGCCAGCAGAGCCCTCGTGAGGGAAAAAAATGGCTGTAAATAGAGAGAATAACAAGATAAATGAAAGTTTTGCAGCTGCAAGTAAAATATTGAGAATCTGCACTTTTCTATTGATCTTTATGATCCCGTTGCCAAGAGGCAGTTTGTGGTGACAAAATATGTTGACAACTGCATATCTCACACGGGTGAAAAATGTAGAATCGGACTCCCATATGTCCGCACTGTTACACTACAGACAAATTGTCCTGTTACAGATAATTCTTTATGGAAAGGCTGTTACGTTATATAAAGTAGTTCTATTTTTGCCAAAAACTTCAAGCTAATATTTTTAGCTGTGATTGGGAAACTTTCTCCAGATAAATATTATATTTTTCTGCTATACAAGTCTGTAGTTTTTTTTGAAAAGATGGATTAAGAAACAACTTCTTGAGAAGCCTTGTAGCTGTACCAGAATAGGAAATAACATCAAAATGACTTTTCAAGATAGAATACACAGAGATTATTTAAAATTTTGAAGCTGCCTTTGGATAATAACCTGAGACCATTTTTTGCCTTTTGTATGCCTTTTTCATCTGTTGTTGGATTTTACTTATCCTTACTGTTCATACCTTATTTACCTGTGTTTTGATATGATGACAACCTGCGATTTGGCTTTGTTCAAGAGCTTTTCAATAACAGTATTGAAATATAAAATGTTGAAGATGAAGATGGAAATGAAATCTTATTACAGTTGTATGCGTTACAAATAATTTTGAACTTAAAGCAGAAAGAAATTCACGCTGTGCCTATATCTGCAACTAGCACACTTGCACCTTATGGTAAACTTAGTTGCACTTACAGTACCTGTCAGTGGGACCTTCTTTAGGGCTCAGATCGCTGCTTCTTCCAACGCCACCAACGCCATCTCCCTCGCTTTCTCTTTCAGTTGCCTAGGCGCCATTGGATGGTCACAGATGATGTAACTCCTGCGCATGCTCTGTGTAGTGTACATAGAAAAGGAAGAATTGCTTCTTGTAATTTTTCAAAGAAGGGATTTTGTTTCACTTTAAAGTAGAACTGTGGCCATGCCATGGAATTTGAAATATTTTCATATTCTTAGCAAGCAGTGAATAAACTTTAAAACATACCCTCAACTACCTATGTAGTTTCAGCCACTTTGGAGCCACTGTGGATCCTCAAAGTTCACAAGCAGTAAAGTCTTTAAGTTAGGTCCCAGCATTCTGCTGAGATGGGGTAGTTGGACTGCTGTTCTCGCACCTAAGCAGCAGCCCAGATCACTGACATGACCCCCTGAACATTGCTCTTCGTAACAGTGCAGCTCAGGGAGCAAGAGTGATGTTGATTATAGCAGTGTTCAGCAAGGCATGCCAGACCACCATGCCAGAGTCAGATGGCTGCATGAATGTGAGAGCTACAATCCAACTATCCTGTGTGCTGACAGCACACAGTTTTTAACCCTTGATGCACTACTTAATTGATAATAATAAAAAAAAGCATAAGAATAGCTGTAAGTACAGCCTGCAGTAATAAATTAGGAGGATTTAGCTTTAAACAGAAACTATAATTGCTGGGTCAATTTTATTTTAACCACTTTATTACCAGGGCAATTATGGCATATCTCACATACATGTAGGAATGCGCAAATTACTTAGAACCCCCAAACATTATACATTTTTTAAGCAGAAGCCCTGGAGAATAAAATGGTGGGTGTTGCATTTTATTTTGGTACACAATATTTGGGCAGCGATTTTTCGAATGCAAAGTTTTTGAAAAAGATACACTTTAATGAATTTTAGTGTACCGAAACACAATATAATACCCATGTTTTGGTAAAATAAAAAAAGATGATATTACGCTGAGTAAATAGATACCAAACATATCTTGCTACAAAATTGTGTACACCCATGGTACAGCGACAAACTACTGTACATTAAAATATCCATAAGCAACACTATAACAGCCTTTAGAGCAGGGGTCTCAAACTGGCAGCCCAAGATCTGGGGGCCCTCCAGCTGTTGCAAAACTACAAGTCCCATCATGCCTCTTCCTGTGGGAGTCATGCCTGTAACTGTCAGCCTTGCAATGCTTCATGAGACTTGTAGTTTTGCAACAGCTGGAGGGCCCCCAGATCTTTTCCCTGGCCTCCAAAGCATCTGATCAAACCAATTGCTGTTTATTCAGCAATAACATTGTCATTACTAAATATAACAAAGTAATACATTTATCTTTATTTTAGGACAAACAATGCTTTCTTTTGGTGATATTGTGTTTAAAAAAATATTTTATTTTTTTTGCAATCTATAGACAAAAAAAACATAACATTTGAAACACACTTTTTTTCTATTTGATCAGTGTTATTTTAAAGAAAAAATAGGATGGGGAGCAAAGGTATCTGTCCAGGAAAGTCCTCTGTGCAACATCCCAGATGAGGCCAATCTTAGGGTGTGATTTCAGTGCAGGGGAAAGTGGACACATGCACCAGGGAAGAGCAGAGAAGAACAGGAGACATTGTTGTTCAGTGGGCACCAAAAGGTTGGTGCCCTTGTTCATATGTCAGTCCAACCCTTGTGAAAGATATACTGCCATATAGCAAAAATGAATATCTGGTATAGCCAGCCCTCCCATATATTTAGGTCTACACCGAACAGTTTCAATTTAGTGGGTTTGTTGGGCCAAAGAAAATCCGTTAGGAATGATTTTAGAAAGGAGGGTAGAACATGTATGGGGAGCATCTGTAGGGGGTATAGGAGCTGCTGTATTATGTTCTATTTTATAAACTCTCCTTCCAGGAGAAAGTTAAGTGAGACCAGGTATGCAAGTTCTGTTAGTTCCTGTGCAAAAGCAGGAGAAAATTCAGAAGGAAAGTTCAGGAGAGGTCCTTAGAAATGTTGATCCCTAAGTACTTAAAGGAATAACAAGACCACTTAAATGGAAAGTTTTGTTGGATGCTAGTAAAGGCGGCTGAGCATAGGGAAAGATTCATGGTCAGGGAAAACTCTGGAGGAGAGTTGGCATAGTGATATCTGGAGAGGAAATTAAGAACAAAATGTCATCAGTTTAAAAGGATTGTAAAGCTTCCATTATTTTTATTAAAATAATAAACATGTCATACTTACGAAACCTGTGCTGTGCATGGTTGCACAGAGCAGGCCCAATCTTCTTCTTTTGGGGTCCCCCCGCTGGAGCTTCTGGCTCCTCCTCTTCGGTGAGTGTCTCCATAGAAAGCCTCTTTCTAGGAGGGGGCATTCCTGCGGGGTCTAGACACAGACAGTGGGGCTCAGCCCTGCCCCTTGCTCCCTTGTCACAGGATTTGATTGACAGCAGCAGAAGCCAATAGTTCCACCACTATCAATCTGCCCAGTAAGGAGGAAGAGAGCAGGAAGAGCCGCTTCTCTTGTGCACAATGCTGAATTGAGATAGGGCTCAGTTAAGTATAGGGGGTGAGGAAAGGGTTCCTCTGCAACAGGAGGTTTTTTACCTTAATGCATGTTCTAGCAAAATAACCTTTTTGCATCTCAATGAGCTGTAATAGCTGCTGTATTTGCAAAGAGAGAGAAAGACATTTCATTTTACATTTGTAGCATATAGCTATCTGTATTATTCAATATTTTATTGTCTTGTCCTTACAATCTAGTTTGACAATCAAAAGATATCTGTATTTAAACTTATCCTTGTTTTTTTCACACAGAACATCATGAGACTGTCAGGAGTAAATAGTTCAACAATGATTGATTTTCTGTTCTCTTACCAGATCCAGCATATTCTACAGAGCTTGTATTGACATTCCCCGTGGCACAGAACTGCTGGTGTGGTACAATGACAGCTACACGTCGTTCTTTGGGATTCCATTGCAGTGCATTGCTCAGGATGAAAACTGTAAGGAGCTGGCATCACTGATATCACTATGCATTTCCTTGATTATCGTTTGAGTGTACACATTTCTTATTTGCCCTGTAATAAGCCATTGACAATCTATCGCTTAACATTAGTTTTTGAATACCCTGGGTCATTTTCTTAATCAGGGTGTATTGAGACTCCAATATTTTTTTTGCATGTGTGTTTTTTAGTGTTTCATCAAAGTATGTAAGGGTTAAAAAATAGATGAATATCAAAACCAGGATCTTTCCCTTGCTCCTTCTCATCTTCTTATAGATTACTATTTTGGCCATTGCACATCTAATAATAACTGTCTGCAATGTGCCTGTGAGGAAGCATCACTTACTGAATATGCACTCCTCCTTATGTTGTTGCTATACAGGAGAAAGATTCAATTTCCATAGCAGACACCAGTCAAGGTCACTATATGGAGGTTCAGATATTATCTGTGCTACAAGAAAGGATACCCCTAGCAAGACTTATGGACAGTTGTATCCATTGTAACTAACTACATGTTACCAGTGCCTATAGGAAATCAGGATACTAAACAAATGCATTATGAAGGGAGAGATGTAATATGTGAATGGGAAGTATTAACGAAGGATTCTGCAAAGATAACATAACGCCAATGTAGTATTAGGAAGTATGTCTCTGTGTGCAAAGTAACATTTGTACCCAGATTCAATAAAACCTCACAAACCAGAGTCAGAAGACATCAACTGATTGAAGAATCAACATATTCAAAAACAATGTAATAGTGAAGAATTAACCTTGGATCTTTTTGGTTCATTCCATACATAAATAGCAAAATAAGGTCAAGAGCTTATAAGGATATTACAGGCATATCAGAGCATGGAAGGAAATAGATATATGTAACAATTACATTCAGATTAATCCGTACTTCTTTCTGTTTTTACCAACTGCTATGTTAATATCATTCACGTAACAAAACAGCAAATTAAAGAGTCAGTACACACAAACCTGATATTTTAATTGTATGTAGATGTTGGTGAATTATATGGTATGCTGGTTTATATCTTTTGGAAAGCCATTGGTGAGATTTTTACAGTTGATTTCTTGGGTCTACACCCTGGTCTGGTCATTGCACATTGTGTTTCCATTCTCTGTGTTGGATTTTTGGTTTAATTATTTTACTGAGAATGTAACATATGGAATGGGAACACTATACCATCTTGGGAGGGACAAAATATCAAGGCAGACACTAATAGAGGCTAGAATGCTAGAATGCCCCAATCAAGACTGACATAGAACTTTGGGGGGACAAATCTTTTAAGTAAGAGTACATCAAGAAGGGGAACATTTTACAACTGCATAGCAATCACAGAAGTTTTGTCTCTTCTGATGGTAATCATATTTTGATTAAAACAATTAAAATGTACCAAACATGCTATTTTAAAAGCACACTTCATGCACAATTGAAATATCAGCTTTAAAATCCATAGCAGAAGTGCAACCTATTGGTTGAGGACTTTTGCCTTTCATCAAGCATAGCGCCAGTCCACCCAACTATATTTTCTTGGTAATCAAGTGATCTGAGACTGATAACCTTTTTATGTTTATCTCTTTGTAATGCAGGAGGGTATTCACAAACATATTCCTTTTAGGTTCATTATGTCTCTCACCTCAAATATAATGTATCTAGGGGGTTGATTTACTAAAACTGGAGAGTGCAAAATCTGGTGCCGCTGTGCATGGTAGCCAATCAGCTTCTTACTTCAGCTTGTTCAGTTAAGCTTTGACAATATAAAACCTGGAAGCTGATTGGTGTCTATGCAGAGCTGCACACAATTTTGCACACTCTAGTCTTAGTAAATCAATCCCAAAGTGTCCTTACTAAGAAGATTCTTCCACCTACAAATCACAATCCACCTACTTTAAATGTTATACTTTTATTGGTGATACAGGAAGCAGAGAAAGCCATTGACTTACAATGTAGATACATTTATGAATATTAAATTAACATTTCTAACATAGTTTAGATGCATCTTCACTGAAGTAATAGATTTGTTGTTATTTCCAGAACACAGGCATAATTTTATCATGATACACATATCGTGTGCGACTAAGATATTTATTTGCTCACTGTGTTTGTCTTGCAGTGAATGTCCCCTCACCAGTTATGGAAGCCATGACCAGGCAAGAAGCACTGCAACCCTTCAACAAAAATGGCAAGTTGCCTTCTTCCACATTGCAAAGGTCCATAGTTTTCCCACAGACTCCATGCAACAGAAACTATTCTCTCATGGATAAATCTGGGCCTTTGGATACAGGATTTAACCAGATTAATGCTAAAAACCAGCGAGTGCTTGCCAGTCCAACCTCAACAAGCCAACTCAACTCAGAATTCAGTGACTGGCATCTTTGGAAATGTGGACAATGCTTTAAGACTTTTACCCAACGGATTCTACTACAGATGCATGTGTGCACCCAGAATCCAGACAGGTAAAACAAGACGGTATGGGTGTACCTGAAGGTTATTAGTTATATATTAATGAAGGGAAATAGACAAATGGCAGCTGATATGGAGATGTGGAGCTTCTTTTATAAACATGCCAAAAGATGAAAGTGTCATAACTATTTAAAAAAAAATACTATATATAGTTTTGTATTTAGCTGCAGGGTTTACTTGACAGCTTGTTTTTCCACATGGGCATTTTGCAATTCACAAATGCTGATCCTTGAAGTGTATGTAAAGCCAAAACTTTTTTCAAAGAACAGGAAAAAGCTAAACGCCCTATACGTTTTGTGTTTTACTTTCTATGTCCCTTTTGGGCACATTTCCTTTACTTCTTCTACAATTGGAATTTACAAAGTTTTGGCTTTATATACATTTTAAATGCTATGTGAGTTGGCAACTAGGTTTTACATATTAGCATAACATGAGCAAGCTAATTTAATAAGATAGTATAAACATGATCTTGCGGACATTAGTGGTATTTTATATTTTTATTTTCCTTTACAGTGATTTTAGCTGGGTGGTATAGGTTGCAGGTATTTGAAACTAGTCAAATGGACTAGTAAAAACTCATATCTCCATTTAAAAATATTTTTAAAGAAGATGTTCTCCCAATTTAAACTGAATCTTATGCTTTTCTTGCCCAAATACAGCAAAAAAAAAAAAACTGTGTTATTTTCCTTTTTTTCTTTATTATGTTCTGAACCGAACACGTTAAATAGTGCATGTTAATATTTCTATTTACCACTTACAGCCAGCAAGGGGAGATCTATGCAAGAACAGAAGCCTCATCAGTTTTTATGCTAAATAGCCAACACCCTCAGTCCTTCTTACAAAGGCAAGGATATCATAATTCATTTTAGAGTGATGACTAGAAACCAAGCAGGCAGTGCTGGGCTTTCTATTTTATAGAGCCAAAAACCATCATAGATTCCCATCAACACTACTCCTGGCCTAAGCACTAGTTCTACATTTGAAAAAAAAAACCTCTTGAATTATTTTTTGGGGTGATATCATTAGATTGGGACACACAGTTACATTTTTGGCATTTGGCCAGGATTTCAGCTTTACCCCTCACATTTTGTGCATATTAATCCTAACCACAGAGCCCTAAAACTGGCTGAGGGAAGACTTCTCAGACAACTCATAGCAACCAATCAGGTTTAATCTATCACTCTCCAACTGTCATTTTTGGGGAGCAGGTTTGAATCTGACTGGTTGACTAAGAAGTCTCCCATCACAGAGATGATGATTGCCTTTGATAGATTATTTTTCTGATTGTGAGCAGAATGATAAAAATCTAGTAAAAGATCAAACCAGCTTCATCCCTGTAAAAATGGATGTCTTTAAAGTTTGAATCATCTTTTAAAACTTTAGTATTTCTTTATAATTATTGTTACAGCAAACCTCCCCATATTTTTTACCAACAAATAAATACAGTACATAACCACTTTCATTTTTATTTTTCTATATAGGAAGATGGGAAAACTCATTTTATTTTTCCTTGAGGCCCAAATTCTAAAAGAGTTCTAGTTCACAGAAGGGTTACTTTCATAAGCTGCATTGAGCTAAACATGACATTTTAAAAGCAAGTTGACTGCGTGTCTCCATTTCAGGATTTATGCAGTGTTTTCTCATGGCCATCATGCAGGGTTAGATTAATGATCATCATAGGTAGAAAACATCAGGCCAAGATTCTATAAATGCCTTTATGTCTCTTAGAGAGAGAACGCCTTGCATCTTAGAGCTGATGTGACAGTCATTGCTGGGTTCACCTGCGGTGTACAGTGTGTTGGAACTTAATTAAGTACTAAGAGGCAATGAATTGGAATTTTTTGCTTAGCACTATTTTTCTTCAGAGCATGCACAGCTATAAATCGTGAGGAGCTGTCAAAAAGATATACCTGCTCTAGTGGTGATGGGGAGGAAAACAGATGCCATTTATTCAATAAACTAATATCCATACAGAAGAAAAATGTTGACCAGATACCTTAGAGTCAAAGTTGGTTTGAGCGTTTGTCAATATAGAATTTTATGGCTGTGAAGTGAAGATGAAATTTAGCTGAACAAGTGAATTAAAATTTCTGGTACTTTGGCCAGTGGCACAGTGCATGTAATACAGACATTATTTATGCATCAAAGCTCATTTATCTGACAGTCTTGAGAACTAGCAAGAAGTGAAGATATCCAATTAATTAAACACTAAAAATTTGTCTTATATGCTGTTTTAAGATAAGACAAATATTTACATAACCACTGCAAGTAAATTCTAACAAGGGGAGATTAAATTAGAATTTCCATTGGCTTTTTGATTATTATAATATTAAAGATTCTTTTTTTTAAGGGGAGCAATTTATACAAGGACACAGAATATGTATATGTGCACATGCATGCACATACATACAAATGTGGGTACATACGTGAGTGTGATTTACTTAAAGGTGTACATTTTTTTCACAGCCCAAACATCCAGCATTTGCTTTACAGGTCCAACTGGGTTAGGTGGACATATGAGTTTATCTTAACCTAAATTGGTCTTTGAAAGCACTTGTGCATGAACTAAAAGGTCAACTACACATGACTTCAGGGAGCAAGGAGTGGTGTACGAGTAAATGTCAGCCATACATGGATTGAAATTCAACCAGTTCGGCAGGGACCAGCTGAATTTCGATTCATGTATAGACAGGTTGGTAGTACACAAGTTGATCTTTCAGTCCCTCTATCAGCACCACTGGCTATAGCTGGCAGTGCTAATCAGTGTATTCTAAAAGTGGGGGAAGTCTTCCTGTGGTCAGTGGGGAGGATTTGCCAATCCACATTGGATGTGTAGATAGGGAATCAAGTAATTTTCTTTCAATCAACTCACTGGCTGAACAAAAAAAAATTACTCATGTATGGCTAGCCTAAGATTTAGGGCTTTTTTCACACATGTCGTGTCTTCGCTTTTCACAGGGCAGCAAGGGTCAACTGGTAGGTGTTTAAGAGGCGATACTGCTGCCTCCTAAATGCCTGCTTTTTTGACAGCCAAATGGGCTTTTCAATGGGAATACCACAAGCCTAGCTTTAGAATAGGTCATGTTAGGATGAATACACTAGGTGACGCCATTTTTTCTGCCCCCTGCAACCACAAGGGTTTAACTAGTCCTTAGAAACTACATTCACATCTGTGTCTCTGCTTCTTTGTTCTATGACTGTAAAGCTGAACTCTAGACAGATATGAGTGGCTGAATTTGATCTGGAATCTTGCGGGCCATGTACAGCAGGGTTAGAATGTGAAAGGAAGAAGCAGCACAAGAAGCAAATCAGTTCATGTGCTGACAAGGAGCATAGTGATATAAAGAGGGAACAGAGTGTGACACAGATGAGCTAATCACTGTGCTCTGGAACACAATATCAGACAATCAGAGGAATTGATGAGAGGGTAATTTGCTCACTACTCTGACAAACCCACCCATTTAATGAGATACCCTATAAGTCCTATCATAGAATTATGTACTTATTTCTCATGAATATAACTTGATCTTGTCATGTTTGACTGTGTCTCGATTGCGTAAGCCTTTGATGAAAGGACAAGTTGCTCTCAGAATTAAATTCCCCCAATAAGCTTTAAACACCTCCCAGACTTGTGATCAGTCGCAATGTCACATTAGCTTTTGAGGAATCTCAATATCTTGTCACAAAGCATAAAGCAGAAACCAAGTCCCAACAGGCTAGCATGACAGCACTGTGAACATGATCATTGACTGTCAGGCCTTCGATGTTCTGATGTGCTTCAGCCCTAGATGTAACTCCTGATCTTAAAACACTGGCAAAAAGCAACTTCTGAATTTGCATTTGACTCACTTGCCAGTTTTACCTGTGCTTGTATGGCCTGATTACCACACATGGGCTTTCAAGAAAATTATTATTATTATTATTATTATTTCTATGTCTCATTCTGCTTCAGTCCTCCGTGGAATGAAGTTCAAGATTTTTGTCCAGCATCTAGGTAAATGGTTTTTTATTACGGTTTTGCAGTAACCCAAATCTGTGATGTTTTACAAAGTAGATCGTGTCTTGATTACGCTAATAAGCTGCTAGTCACTGGATGGCCACAGATAAACAAAGTAAGGCTAGTATAGTCGTACTGAATGTACATAGCACTTCATATTTCTTCTGATGACTAATGTTTCTTTACCGCACACTCTAGTTCCATAACACCAAAAAAGACTTATTGATTTGACAGTATTTCAATAAGAGATTTATGCACACATTAAAACAACCACTGTTAGGAGCTAATTGTATGTGCTGAATGTATTACTCAGATGTGAGGGAACACGATTTCCCATAGAGTAACATAATATGGAAGAAAATATTTGAGATGTATTTTTCTTCAATAAAGATTAAAGTAAAAGAGCAATGGGACTCCAGACTTAAACTGCAGACTGTGCAAAAAAAAAAAAATCTCTCCCTGGAATGGGATGTAAAATCCTATAAATAAAATTGACTTATGGTTGCTTATTCGCTATGTTTACGAAGACAGCATTTTCATGTAGGGTTACAATCGATATGGAGAGGATATACTTTAAAAAATACCAGGACATCAAAATCTTCATTATGACATATTTTCAAGACAGCATTTTTTAGTTCTGATTTGAGCCAACTTATTTGGTAATATTAAACGTGAGCTCTAGAGTCTTGCACAGCAGAAACTCGGGACTTGCCAATAAGCAAAAAAAAGTAAATAGCAGCCAGTGAGGGATATTTGCATGAAACAAACAGGAATGTAATTGTACTCAGACTGTTTCTAAATATTCACTTTTTTTTGATAAATAAATAGAAACCTGATAGATGTTTTAACATTTCACATTCCATCCTGGAAGAAAAATCAATTTATGTTGAATCATTTTTTATTAGGAGTTTGAAAAAACACATGGTTTCAAAAAGAAAAAAAACATACATGTATCCTGTAACAGCAATAAAGCTTAAACACCAATATACCTGGAGTGAGATACTTAGAGTACAGCATGGAGTAAGCGTGGTCATTGCTTAGAAGGCGTACAGAAAAGTCAATTAAGCTGGAGTTCCACTCTGACTTTTTCTCCCTATGCATATTCCCAGAAGGAGCTTACAATTTCTATTTTTTAAGCCCTATTTACCACCATTTGTGGTACTTACAGTACACCATGTAGAGCATGCATAAACATCTTCAACAAAAATAGAACGAAATATATGAACCTAAAAAGTTAAAGCAGTTTCTTCTAGTGTTGGAGTCTGAGTGCTGCATGCTTAAGAAAAGGAATTAGTGACTTATTTATATTTGTAAATTGAAGTTATATTTAAGTAAAACTGTAGCATGTAGAGCAGCAGCAGCAGTTTTGTGCCATAGTGTGCAAGTATACACACAATACTTTCACATTATGGCAGACTTATATCTCAGTTTGCCTTAATTTTGCACTAACAACTATGTGTTGCCAATGATGTCATTATCAGTTTATTTTGCATCCAACATCTTCTCTCTCTAGCCATTGGGTGCTCAGTCAATCTCCTGGGTGTGCACTTGAGTTACAGTATTTTGACACCTAGCTCCCTCCTCTGCGTCTTACTGATGCGATGCACTGAGCATGTGCTGCAGGCAGTGTACACAGACTACAAAAAACATCATACAGAAAGGGGAGAGGAGCTATTAAAAGTCTATTCTACCTAGCAATGTTTCCACTTTAAATATGCATTGGGCTTAGAAATTTAGGGCCTGTTGGGCTTAGAGTGACAAAATGTTGTGAAAACTGTTAAAGGTTATACTACCATTAAGTATAGGAACTTTGCCAGAATGGCACATAACTTAGGGTGTAGTAGCAGATACTTGAAGGCTGCTACACCTAACTGCCTACCATATTTATACCTGACAGCGGGTTCTTATTTTATTACAGATTTTCTTTGTGTGTAGTGATGGTTTGGCTCTTTAGATTAAGTGTTGAATGTTCAATTAGGGGAAGATTGTTAGGGTAATGCTTTAGTGTAGAAAACATTTTTAATTAAACTATTAGGATCTCCAAACCCAAGAACTACCTTCTCCAAGACTGAACCAATGTCTTGCCTAAAGGGGAAGATTTCACCATTTCACATTTACAAAAACAAGGGGCTTATTTATAGAAAAGCCTTTTTTTTTGGAAAGTATCATTTCCAGCAGTTTTGTCTCTTTATAAAAGCTGCTGTAAGCTATTTCTTCACACATTATTTGCCATAATTCCACAAATCTAGTGTTATCCACTCTATAGAAAAATGCATTTTCTTTCCCAAATATTTTCAGATAAATTATGATGGCTTAATGTGGGTTTAATCTGTTATTTTAAATAGGGGAATTGGAGTAGGAATAATTTTACCAGCTTTTCACTGATTTGTTTAGTAATCTTTCATACCTTACCTCTTTTTTTTCTTTACACTTTAATATTGCAACTCTTATGCTGCATACACACGGTCGGAATGTCCATCAAAAAAAAGTGTGATGGGAGTTTTTGGTCGGATATTCTGACCATGTGTATGCTCCATCCAACTTTTTCTGTCTGAATTTCCGCCAGCAAAAGATTGAGAGCTGGTTCTCTATTTTTCCGACGGAAAAAGTTCTTGACGGAAATTCCGTTCGTCTGTATGCAATTCCGACGCGCAAAAAAACACGCATGCTCGGAAACAATTCGATGCATGCTCGGAAGCATTGAACTTCATTTTCTCGGCTCGTCGTAGTGTTGTACGTCACCACGTTCTTGACGTTCGAAAGTTCAGAGAACTTTTGTGTGACCGTGGGTATGCAAGCCAAGCTTGAGAGGAATACCGTCGGAAAAACCATCCAAGATTTTTCTGTTGGAAATTCTGTGTGTACGGGGCATTAGCGTTCCTTTGCACTATAACGTTGCAACTTTCAAACTTCCTCAAGATGGAGAAAAACTGAGCAACATTTTACTGCATAATGAGACAAGCTGTGTTAAAAGCATTTTTTGTTGGAGAATTAAGAAATCACAACTTTAGCAATTGCTACTGCAGCAAGGATCCATGTTTGGAGATTTTCAATCTATTTTTGTGACAACGGTAACATTTTAGATTTCCATTTATTTTCTGTAGAAAGTGACAATTTTCATTGGGGCAAAAAACCCCAAAAACTCCTAAATGGTCA
This sequence comes from Aquarana catesbeiana, assembly GCF_042186555.1. Lineage (NCBI taxonomy): Eukaryota > Metazoa > Chordata > Amphibia > Anura > Ranidae > Aquarana > Aquarana catesbeiana. The sequence continues at coordinate 206,854,393 of NC_133324.1, forward strand.
CACACACATGGATTTCAACCATTCCCCAATCCATGAAACTGTTAAGACAGATTTCCACATATTTGTCTCTTAGAACTGTTGCAGCATGCATTAATGCAGCTCACCTTACCATAACTTTACTGGTATGTTGGTTTTGCAAACTAGCTATATAAATCCTGTATATTATTATTAATAATAATAATAATACATTTCACATTCAAATAATAAAACTTCAAAGAATCATAAAAGGAATATTTTATAATGTAATAAAAAAACTACTCTATGTGGTTCATGTTTAACTGATGTAGTTCCGGAAATGAAGCTGCACATCATGTCACAATAAATGCTGTATTCAGAATTCTATCTGTCACAAAGTGTAGAATGGTAGACTTCACTGTCAGTATTGAAGCTTATGTTTATTCCAAGGAAGTGTCCTTAAGTGGCACTTTTTGAAAGCTTCAGGTAGAAGAATTTGTTGAGCTGCCCATAAAGTTGGAATGATTAAATGTGTGTCCATAGCCGACAGCAAGGTCAAAAAGGTTAATTTATAATGCCTCTTATTATACGCTTGGTTTCCTTTGCAAAGTATCTATAAGACTTGTGCAATAAGAGCTGAGATACATTAGATGGCAATGCGCAGCACAAATTAAGCCAACAGGCATCCCATTAACTAGAACATTCATTACTGTCCACCTTAACCAAGTTTTCCAACAAGTACATATTGGCATTTAGTTAATTAGCATATGTTATTCATTAAGGTGAAATTATAATTTTGTATACTTTTTTATAGATATATATATATATATATATATATATATATATATATATGAAAAATGCAATTGCACTATGATTTAGCATTCTAAATATTAAAATAAGTGTTAATCGTTAAAAAAGAACTTTAAATTTGTATATAATTTATAATTACATATGTACGTGGGAGCAATAAATGGGAGCAATAAATGGGAGCAATACATGGGAGCAATACATGGGAGCAGACACATATCTGCTTTACATATATATGTTCTCCTTACTGATTAGTGGTTCTGCACAATGACCCAGCTCTTCTGCTTTAGTGCAAGGTCTGTCCTGACTGCAAAGCAACATTTTTTCTATAAGAAGGTGTTTTTCCCAACAATTCTAAGGTAAAAATATACAGAAAAACACTAGAGGGAGAGGGAAGGATTTACAAAACTGTATATAAAATACAATCATCAAAATATCAAATAAATAACAATAAGGAAAAAATATTAAAAAACGACCTTCAGTTAAATGTTACATTGGAATGATTTGCAGTACTGTAGTAAAGAAAACATATGCTTGAATGGGAAACTATGATTATGTTTCCTTTAATGTCAGCCATGTAATTGTGTAAATAATATACCTATTTATTAAACTCTAGGCAGGTATAAATGACACAAACTAATGCAGCTTTGCATTTATTAATACATCCTAAAATGTATTTTGAAAATTGATCTATAGCTTTTAGTGATCCAAACAAACTATTTACTTCACAAAGAGATCGAGCTGCTCTCGGCACTGTATGAACTGTATGTAGCCTTAGTTACTTACAGCATGCAGTGCTGTGTTCCGGCAGTGGGATGGAAACTTCCTGTCCCTCCCCCGGAATAAAATTGAGTCAGGCTAAGCTCTGTCATTCACGTGACATCATCCACCTGCCTCTCTGCCTCAGCCAATCGGAGAAAGATTTGTTCATTGTTTTCATTTGGTCATGTTTTCATTCAGAAAATACAAAGCTGCCTGTGAATTGGTGAGCAGCATTCAGCCTGACTTGATTTTATTCTGAGTGTGGGACAGAAAGTTCCCAACCCACTGCCTGAACACAGCGCTTTATACTGTATGTGGCTGAAGCTACATACAATTTTTACAGCTCTGAGAGACTCTGCATTTCTTAGTGAAATAAATTGTTTGTTTGGGCCAGCTTGAACCAAACAAATCATTTGAACGTCACTAAAAGCTGACGTTCAGCTTTAAATACAATCAGTGTAAGTACCTAAATATGACTTGGTACCAGCCTCGTGCATCCCCTGTATAGTTCAGAGAGGGTGAGGAAGAAGCAAAATGAATTGTTCAGATTTGTTTTGGTGTCAGGATCATGATTGGCAGAAAGATGAGCTTATTAAGCCTAGTACACATGGGCCAAATGTCGGGCGACATCGGCCAGTTCAATAAAAAACATCCGAAATTCAGCCCATTTGTATGGCAGCTGGAGTGTATGGCAGTCAGGCGTGCATGGTGGAAAAACAGTTGCCGACCAGTTCCTGATCAGAGCTCTCGGCTAATGGCTGAGATTGCTGACTGGAGTGTGGGGGCTTCCCCCAGTTAAAACACAATAGCAAAGCGGGGGAAATCACTTTACTAACATTGGATTGTTAGTGCACTGACTCAGACCAAAGCCGTCTGGGTTGAACGAAAATAAACTAATGGTGTGTACTATGCTTTAGTGTGCTGCTTCCGACTGTTCAGTCGCGGTTTGGGGTGGGATTAGATCTGCAAGTAAAAATTAAACTGCAGCTGAGAAAGGTCAGGTCCCCTCTCCTGATAGACAGGGTTGTGCTGTGGGCAGAACTATGTAAATCTTTGGAGTGGATGAACAGAGACTGGAGTTCAGTTTTTTAAATAATTTTTTTATTTTAGTTATAGGTATTTATATAGCCCTGACAATTTACACAGCACTTTACATATTGTACATTAACTTCAATATCTTCCTTCAAAGAATTTACAATCTGAGGCCCCCTATCCCAGATGCATACACTAGTAGGGCCAATTTAGACAGGAAGCAATTAACATACCAGCATGTCTTTTGAGGTGTGGGAACAGACTGGAGTACCTGAAGGAAACGTATACAAGCACAGGGAGAACATACAAACACCATGCAAGTCGTGTCCTGGTTAGAATTCAAACTGTGGACCCCATGGCTGCAAGGTGCAATTGATAACCACTAAGCCACTAAAGTAAAAATAAAAAATAACATTTGTCCTGATGATTCCCTTCACAACATCACTCTTTCTGCAGTGCTGATAGTCAACAGTATGAATATGATTATGTAGGGTAAGGAGCAGAGGAAAGACCTCTCCTCTGTACTGCTTCTCCTTCACTATCCAGTTACAAGGTTGTTTACAAATTTGTATTACTAAACAAAGTTGAAAGAACTTAGGTCGCCGACTTGGTTATGCTATCTGTCTAGAATTCAAGATTGGCTGAACACTATTTCAAATCCTTTGGCAGCTAAAACAGTACTCAATATGTAGTAAAGTTGTTTTCATGGAATTTAGCTTTAAACTGTAACTCAGTGTTTGATTAATTATTTGAACTACTCAGTTATATGCAGTAATTTTTTTGAAAAAAAAGTTCCAAAGTTGTATCTCCTGCTATAGTTTGGAAAATGTAATTTTCTACTTCCTTGGTGGGAAGGTCTTCCTGCTATAGTGAAATGATCAGTCCCAATGTTGTAAAAATGGAAAAACTGCAAAAAAAGCAGTGTGCCATACACATGAGAATAATATGACATTTCTTGGGTTGTACAGAACAATGTATCAAACACCCCCACTGCTGCCATAGTTGCAAGGAATAAACAACTGAGTTTTTGAAAAAACAAAGCAATTAAAAAAAAAAAAACTTTAGTGAAAAAAGGTCACTTTATGATATACAGTATAGCATATGTACATTACATAACATTATATTTGTTACACATTTGTATTAAAGAGATAATGTGAAAATACTTCTGCACATGAACTGAAATCTAGCATTAACTGTGGGTTGTAGCTTTTTATATTCTAACTTTGCTCCTTGCGTTCCTTAAAGGGTAAGTTCACCTTTACAGAAAAATCTGAAAGGTGAACATACACAGAAATCCCCAAAGCTTAATCTCCTAAACGTACCCCATCAGGAGGGACATTTAGGAGCATCCTAATTGGTCAGCGCTATCACATGGGTGGCGCCAACCAATCAGAACCAGCATAGCCCGTCCTCTCAGCGGGGAAGAAGATGAGTGAAAGCTGCAGGGATTTGTAAGCCCCAGACCCCCAAGGCGGCTATACCAGGGCTCAGAACTGGAGATTGCCGAGCTGCAGGTCAGCAGGACCGGGGGGGATGAGGAGTGGGTCCTGTGTAAGCTCACCTTACAGATTTTTCTGTAAAGGTGAACAAACGTTTTAAGGCTGGGTTCACACTGTTGCAAATTGGATGTGGGTTTACCCACATCAAATTCGCATGTCAAGAGACTGTGACCGGCTTTCAATGGAGTCCTGTGCATCTTCCGGTCCGTTTAAGGTCCGAATTCAGCCAAAAATTTGGATCGAAATCAGACCTGAACCGGTGAACAGGGACGCACCAGACCCCTGCTGTGAGCCGCTCGGCAAAGAGATGTGAACTCAGCCTTAATGTGAAGTCTATCACATACCACTATGAAAAAACAGTATTTAAAGAATTTGTTACCCCAACATGTTATATCCCTGCAATGGGCCTGTTGTGCTTTGTACTTGTGTTAAAAGTATCCTGTTCTCTTTGTATTGCTCCCTTTGTGTGAAACTCCTGGTGTTCCTGGCAGACTCTCTACTTTACTGTGTCACGTGTCAACTGACCACGCTAGGCATAGGAGCACATCCATACCAGTGTAGTGGTCAGTTTTCTGGCTGTGCTGGGAGCACAGCCTGCCTATCCTCCAATGGTCAGACTTCTGCTGAACCCCCCCACAGCCATTCACTGAGGAGATCACTGTGCTGTTGTTGTGTATATATATATATATATATATATATATATATATATATATATATATATATATATACACACAGTATATACATACACACAACTGAATTAGTTGTTTTACAAGGTAAACGTGTACTTTAAACGAACACTTTCTGGATTTTTAATGAAGGTTAGATTTCATGGTCAGTTTGTCTTATGGACACTGATAGTAAAAAAAAAAAAAAAGTGAACCTAATGAAGAAAAGATTGCTGTATTGACACATAAAACATTTCAGCACTTATAGTTAATACAATCAGGCTGATGAGGTTATACATCTATGTACAAAACTATGCTGAATAAAATAAAGAGTACAATATTTTGCACAGAATTGATAGCCTGACGTTTGTATTTTTTTTCTAAATATGTAAATTGAGTTTTTCATAAACTCAGTAGAATGAAAGTTTTGTGATACAGAAAAAAACCTTAGCGCATCCAGATGGAAGGTTAATTCTTGGCCCCGATCCCTGTGCTGGCTGCCAGCACCACCTCTTTATCTCAGTGTGCAGCTAAGTTATTTTCCATTGTGGGCACCTAAATGCAATTATAAACAATCTGCTCAATATTAGCAACATGCTCTATTTATTAAAATGAGAACATTACCTTAACAGAATTAAGAACAGAAGACATTACAGAATCTTAAATGAGAAATAACGTGAGTCTTGGCCATTAGTGAAAGGTTTTTAACCAACTAGGTGATTAAAATCGTCAGCCCTGAGAAATCAAATCTTCGGAGCAGGGCTATTAAATAAAAGACTTAAAACCCTGTAAGTACATAATATTTATTTATTTTAACCACCAAGAAAACAATAAGAGTAAATAAGAACTAGAGATCTTCTAAAAATTTTACACACTTAAGGCTTATTTCACAAACTTTTAACTTCAGTATGTGAATTTAATTTTAATTTAGGCTTCATTTAACTGTATTTTTTTTTTTTTTTAATGAAAAATATTATTCTCTGTGAATAGAGCCGATTGCCTTATAAAACAGTAAAATGATAAATGACCTAATATGCTTTTTTAAAAAAAACTTGATTGATATTGGGTTGGGCTATACAGGCTGCAGCCTAAGTTATCAAATATTCAGCAGGTCAGAAAGTTGTTGTTTATTCAATCATCTAGTAGTTTATCCAATCTGGTAACTGTATGGTTGAAGCCTACTAAAAGTCAGCTACTATTGGGACTCTCATTAACTGTCCCAATATTAAAAAAAAAAAATGTTTCTAGATAAAGTTTGTAATTATACTGTATGTACACAAGAAAAACTTTGTGATATAACTTTTACAACTTAATTTATGACCATAGTTTGGTGCATAAAATGTTGAGGCTTCCCAACAAAAGGAATTTAAAGTGGAAGTTCATTCAAACACCAACTATAATTAAATCTACTACACCCCCCCCCCTTTCTAAGACTATTCTATCTATCCTGTAAAAGGAAAGATCTGTAAACTTATCTTACTTACCTTCCTTAAAGGGCAGCTGACAATGGATGCCCAATAATAATGCCATTGGTGATGTCATTGCCCAGTCTATGCAGCTGTTGCCGGCGATCTTTCCTCTTCACTGAAGCTGCCCGCTGGAGAGATCATGTGACCGGACTGGAGCGCCCTCAGACTAAGTAAGTATACAGATCTTTCCATCACAGGGTAGATAAAAAAAGACTTACAATGAGGGTAGGAATAAATTTATATATAGTTAGTACTTGACTGAACTTCCACTTTAAAGCATAAAGGTAAAATAAAAACCATAAAAATAACAAACATGTCTATACTTACCTGCTCTGTGGCGGCTTCAAACTTCCTCTTCCCGGGTCCCTCGCTGGTGTCCTGGCCCCTCATCTCTGTCCAGTGCCAGCATGGGAAGCGGATTTCCATGGGGGGGGGCACTCATGCGTGCTTGCTCCCGAGCCCCGCTGCTGCATCTATTGACACAGACAGTGGGACTCGGCCCCGCCTCGCGCTCCCTCGTTACTTTGATTGACGGCACTGGGAGCCAATGGCTCCCGATGGCCCAGCAGAGCCAGCGAGACCTGGAAATGAAGAGAGAGAAGAGTTGCAGATGTGCACAGCGCTGAATGGAATGAGAGCCCAGGTAAGTAAAAGGGGGGGTGCGGGGGGATGCTGATGCTGAAACACTTCTTACCTTAATTCAAGGAATGCATTAAGGTAAAAAATGTTTAGGCTTTAGAATCTCTTTAGTTTTTAGTGAGATCGTCTTAGGCTTGACCACTTCTAAAGGCATGAAGATGCTGCAGATTTCCTTGTTACAACACTGAAATTTCAAGAGGTGGTCATAATAATGGTTGACTCTCCCAATTAGAAATCAGTATTAGAAAAGATACATTGACTCAAGCAGCAATTCTTTGTTTTAAAAAATGAATACATTTGTGGAAATCCTTGCAAATTATATAGATTACGTAGAGGGGATTGAAGTCACACTTTGAACATGCAGCCTTACTGTGTCTTTCTATCTTTTAGGCCTTACCAGTGTGGGCACTGTTCTCAGTCCTTTTCCCAACCATCAGAATTAAGGAATCATGTCGTCACCCATTCCAGCGATCGACCTTTCAAGTGTGGATACTGTGGCAGGGCGTTTGCTGGTGCTACTACATTAAACAACCACATCCGTACTCATACAGGGGAAAAACCTTTTAAGTAAGTAGATTTGCTACTTAGAATATTGATGTCAATATATAAATACATAGTCACTGATAGGTCTATAGCTTCCCAACCTATCTGGGATGGGAACTGACAGGCTATCAGTAATATAGTTAGATTTAGTGGACACTTCACAAGGATTAAAATACATGTCTTGTAGAAAATAGTTGCTTTTGATGAGCTCTAATTATTCTAATTATTGATATTTGAAAAGAACGGTCTGATTAGATATCTGCCCTAATGACGTGACAAGGCGACATCTCCATTGACTTTCAGAGACATAACTGTTTGATCGGCAAAGAAAGGTTTTCTTTAGTGCCAGAGTGATCAGAATCTAGAACACTCTTCTAAAATCAAAGGTTATGGCCACAAATATACAGTCATTTAAATGGGATTCATTGGTAGAGTAATTGATGAAGGAAATTTTTCTGATAGTCATTCAGATGATTAAAAATTTATTTTTTTCTACTGAGATGATTTATTGTTAGCAGGTTTACCAGGGACTTGTTTTGCCTTCTTCTGGAAAAACGTTAAAAACTCACTATTAGAACAACACTAGATTGAATTTGTTATAGTTTTCTGTTTTGTTTTTAGCTTTGCTAAGCCATTATGTTAAAATTAAATGTAAAAATGTAAATGTAAAAAAAAAACAATAAAAAAAAAAAACTAACCTGCTTACCTGCTCTGTGCAATGGAATTGCATATAGTGGCCCCAAACCTGCTCTTCTCAGGTTCCCCCCCACCTGTTTCTGGCTCCTTCTCTCTGGCGAGTGTGGGCTTGCTCCTGAGCCCCGCTGCCTGTGTCTATAGTGACGCTCCCTCGTCATTGGCTTTGATTGACAATAGTGAAGTGAAGGGAGAGAGCTGCTGCAGACAGGCACAGTGCTGAATCGAATGAGGGCACAGGTAAGTATAGGGGGGATGAGGGGGGATACTACTACCTAAACATTTTTTACCCTAATGCAAGGAGTGCATTAGGGTAAAAAAATGTTTAGGCTCTAAAACCACTTTAAAGCAGAGTTCTGCTTAAAAAAAAAAAAATAAAAGTCAGCAGCTACAAATACTGCAGCTGCTGACTTTTAATAATCGGACACTTACCTGTCCCAGGGTCCAGCGATGTAGGGGAACAAAGCCCCGCTCCTCCCCCCCTCCTCTCTGCAGCGCCGGCATTGTTACTGTGGGTGCCCGGCTGTGGCTTCACAGCCGGACATGCACTGCGCATGCGCAAGCCACGCAGAGCGCCGTGACTGGACGGGAAATCATCTGGGACCTGTGACGTGTCCCAGATGATTGCCGAGAGGGAGGGGGAGAGGTTAACTTGCTTCCGGTGCCGTGGTGCGCTGGGAGGAAGTGCGAGCTGGAACCCTCTAAAAAGAGGGTTTCCGCTCCCCCCCCAAAAAATGACATGCCAAATGTGGCATGTCAGGGGGTCACCTTCCATTAAAGAGGAAGTTCAATTTTTGGGGGAAATTCCGCTTTAACTGATTATGTAAAGAATATTTTTACAATAATTGTGCTAGCATCACTATAGTTGGAAGGCCTCAAGCTTGGCACTCAGTTACCCATTTTGCAAATAGTAGATGCCTGACTGTTATGCTGATCCTCTTACTTTGAATGACTTTGAAAAAAGTATGCAGGTAAGGATTTCTAATTTTCACAAATTGCATGCTTTTTTCAAGTTAGTGAGACAGAACATTTTAAAGAAAGAGGGTCAGCATACCAGTCATGCAACTAGCATTTTCAGAATGTAACAATGGCAGCCCCCATATTTCCCTAATGAAAGGTTTGCTTGAAAGTAGTTAATATGATTGGTAAAATGTTACCACTAGATACACATCTCAGCGCACAAGACAAGATCAATCCGCCAACACAGTCCTCAAGGCAGGAGCAATCCAAGTATATAATAATCCAAATCAGCTACCCCACTGGCTTGTCAGTTATACGTGATACTATCCAATGACCTTCCCATCACGATATAAAAACAAATGCCAGTTAATTTTAGTGGTTTCCTTCCCTCATTTGCTGTGACAAGTAAGGTTATTACCATTTACAAGTTTCTTTTTACTGTATTTACAGGTAGGAGACTGTGATGAATAGCCCCCATTAGTGTTTGTTGTTGGGAGAAATGGAAAAAGCAATGCTAAAATCCTGCTAGATACATAATTGATTTCCCCTGACTGCTGTGTATATAGATTTTAGTAATTAATTGAAGAGGTTCTGAGGTCAAAATGGAAAATAGATTTATTTTAATGTTTAGGTTTTACATATCTGTTACCCGGTTGACTCAATGATTCTTTTCTGTTTTATCATTTTTCATGCACTTTGTTCAAAATATGAAATACAAATTAATACAGCAACTTTTCATATTAATCATACACATTAACAGCTGACTTGGAAGGCCTCTTATGTTATTGAAATCTAAAATTATTACTGTGCTTATAAACTCATTTGTCATTGCCATCCCTGGATACATATTCAAATCTATTACTGAAATAAAAAAAAGCATGGTAGGTGTCTAGTAGGACCTGTCATTGTTAAATAGACAACCAGCAATAAAAGTGGAAGAGGTCAACCCTACTTTCAGGCTTATTAAATAAAAGTGTACACTGCAACAGCTATGTGTTGATTGACTTTGCAATAAAAGATGCATTCTTATGCCACGTACACATGATCACACATTCCGACAACAAAATCCATGTTTTTTTGTCCGACAGATGTTGGCTCAAACTTGTCTTGCATACACACGGTCACACAAATCTTGTCGGAAATTCCGATTGTCAAGAACGCGGTGACGTACAACACATACGACGAGCCGAGAAAAATGTCGGAATTGTGTACACACGATCGGATGGATTTTGATGTTGGAAATTCCGACGAAAAATGTCCAATGGAACCTACACATGATTGGAATTTCCGACAACAAGCTACCATCAAACATTTCCGTCTGAAAATTTGACCGTGTGTATGCGGCATTATAAGTTGTATAGGTTAGCTCATGTTGCAATGCCCTTTTAAAGCAAACCTCTAGCTTGAATATAACCTCGAAATTATAGTATCTTTTCATGAATCCATGGAGGAAGGCTGTTCATCCCAGTAGTGGACCAGTACTGAGAGTTTGGGACAGATCAGCTGATCACTGGAGCTTGTAGCTCTTTAAATACTAGGGTGTGCTGGTTTTCCAGGCTCAGGTAGTGATATATAGGAAATCAGAAGGGACATGCAAGCTCGTGAAAAAGTCTGCTATTCAAATTAAAAAGCAGTTAAATACTTCTTTGCAGCCCAAAGGTACATTAATGCCCTGTGCACATGGTCGGACATTGATCGGACATTCTGACAACAAAATCCATGGATTTTTTCCGATGGATGTTGGCTCAAACTTGTTTTGCATACACACGGTCGCACAAAGCTGTCGGAAAATCCAATCGTTCTGAATGCGGTAACGTAAAACACGTACGTCGGGACTATAAATGGGGCAGTAGCCAATAGCTTTCGTCTCTTAATTTAATCTAAGCATGCGTGACACTTTGTGTGTACAGGGCATTAGACTCTGGTCCGGCCGCACCTAGAATATGCTGTCCAGTTCTGGGCACCAGTCCTCAGGAAGGATGTGCTGGAACTGGAGAGAGTCCATGGAAGAGCAACAAAATTAATAAAGGGACTAGAGGACCTTAGTTATCAGTAAAAGTTACGAGCACTGAACTTGTCCCCTCTGGAGAGGAGATGCTTGAGAGGGGATATGGTTTCAATGTACAAATACCATTCTGGTGACCCCACAAAAGGGATAAAACTTTTCCGCAAAAGGGAATTTAATAAAACACGTGGCCATTTACTATAATTAGAAGAAAGTTTTAGACTTGTGTTTTTTTTTAACCTCGCCTACTATGTAACTATGTAACAGTAATATATCAATCAAGTACCTTGGGCAGCATGGTGGCTAAGTGGGTAGCACTTCTGCATGGCAGCACTAGTACTCCAATTTCCTCCTGCACTCCAAAGACATGTATGAAGGTCAGTTAGGGACCTTAGTTTGCAAACTCCTTGAGGGCAGGGACTGATGTGAATGTACACTACATATGTGAAGCACTGAGCAAATTGATGGCCCTATATACATACCTCTAATAATAATAGGTACAAATAGTTGAAGATCTTGTGCAAACCTCATACACCCAAAAACACTAAATCTAAGTACGTTGAGAATACCTTGTAAATCCAGGACCACCCTCTTATACACACACACTATTACTGCTGCAAAAGTTGGGACCAGCTAGCATTTTGACAACCATTTTCCACAAAGAGCAAACAGTGGTTCCTGTGAAGTGTTTGCATTCTTTGTAATAAATACAATAAATATTGGTGCAATGTATTTAGACTGGTTCTTTTTTGTGCAAATCAAAAGACTGTCCTTTGATCTACATAGTGACAGAGAATATAAACCCACCAACAATAATATGATACATTGCAGCTTACCATTCTTTTGATGTGGTGGCTGTATGCATTTTCTCTTTTTATGCTTGTATATCCCTAAGTGATTCTCACCCTTCTGTATCGGAACAACAAAAATAAGATTGGACCACGGAACCCCAACCATTTCATATTCTCAATAACAAAGAAGGATGCCATTTGGTAGTCCTTAGTGATACATGAGAACAATGTAATTGATAGCAGTCAGCACAAAAGATTTCTGGGAAGACCAGCGGGTGTTTTTGAACTTGTCAAACAGATATAAAATAACTATTTTAATGCTATATTTAAAAGACCAAAAGGGACCAAATAAAAGAAGTTCAATATTAGGAATTACAGTACATGCACTTTAGTGCAACCAAACTGAAACAGTTTTTAATTTTTAATAAAAAATGTTCAGATTTTCAGTGCAGTTTTGTAGTGCGATATCGGTGCAGTTTGACATGTTTTTGATGCATTTTTTATGCCACTGCTTTTTTTTGTAAGGGGAAGTAGACTGGTCCATTGACAGATGGATAAGATAAGGACCTGCCACCCGCCGGTGTCCTAACAACCAGTGACGTATCCCTGCTGTCTGATGGAGATTCCCACTTGACAGCAGACTGTAAATGAAGAAGCTGTCATAAATTTTTTTTTAAAAAAACAGCGTGGGGTCTCCCACCCCCACAATTCATAACACGCACCAAAAGAAACTGGTGTGGATAACGCCAATAAAAAAAAATGGCGTGGGTTCCCCCCAAAATCCATACCAGACTCTTATCCGAACATGCAGTCTGGCAGGCCAGGAAAGGTGGGGGGAAGGCTCGGTTCACACATGGGCGGCACGACTTGCAGGTCGCCTCAGCGAGGCGACCTGCAAACGACTGCCGGGGCGACTTGCGAGACGACTTCTGCATAGAAGTCTATGCAAGTCGCCCCAAGTCGCCCCCAAAGTAATACAGGAACCTTTTTCTAAGTCGGAGCGACTTGCGTCGCTCCGATTAGAACGGTTCCATAGCACAGAACGGGAGGCGACTTGTCAGGCGACTAGGTCGCCTGACAAGTCGCCCCAGTGTGAACCGAGCCGAAGAGTCTGAATTCACACTTGTGTGTCATTATAAATAGTATAGGTGACAGAATTAAGTTTGTACTTTTTATTTTTATTTTAGTTGTGGCAGCACTAGTTTAAAAATTGACATTGATCAAAGTATATTTGTCTTTAGAGTACATAGACATTTTTAAATATAGTATAAAGTAAAACAAAAGCCTTATTTTTACTGAAAATGATTGCCAAATCAATAGATTCATAGCGAGAATGAGAAAAGGTACTGTAGTCGATAAGGGGTATACAGGTTCGGGAGCCGAACTGAGCTGAAGATTAGTGAAAAATCTGGGAAAGACATATTTATATGTTATAGCTCAGTATTAGTGGGATGAAACAGCGGTTTCATGTAGCTCTGTATCCAATAAAAGAATTTTCAGCTCCATCCACCTGTGCAACTATTATGGAGAAAGAGACTCCTCCTGCTGCTGAAGGGGCTAATGGGAGTCTATGAGCATGAACCCCATGAGTAACTAACATTCTAGTTTTGAATGAACTGTTTTTGAAAGGCATTTGCCCCACCTGAAGCATACACTATATTACCTAAGTATTGGGACGCCTGCCTTTACACACACAGGAATTTTAATGGCATCCCAGTCTTAGTCCATAGGGTTCAATATTGAGTTGGCCCAACCTTTGCAGCTACAACAGCCTAAACTCTTCTGGGAAGGCTGTCCACAAGGTTTAGGAGTGTGTCCATGGGAATGTTTGACCATTCTTCCAGAAGTACATTTGTGAGGTCAGGCACTGATGTTGGATGAGAAGGCCTGGCTCGCAGTCTCCGCTCTAGTTAGTCCCAAAGGTGTTCTATCGGGTTGAGGTCAGGAACTCATCCGTGTCTTTATGGACCTTGCTTTGTGCACTGCTCCAAATCATTTGGTGGCGGGGGAATTATGGTGTGGGGTTGTTTTTCAGGGGATGGGTTTGGCCCCTTAGTTCCAGTAAAGGGAACTCTTAAGGCGTCAGCATACCAAGACATTTTGGACAATTTCATGCTCCCAACTTTGTGGAAACAGGTTGGGGATGGCCTCTTCCTGTTCCCATAAGACTGCACACCAGTGAACAAAGCAAGGTCCATAAAGACATGAATGAGTGAGTTTAGGGTGGAGGAACTTGACTGGCCTGCACAGAGTCCTGACCTCAACCCAATAGAACACCTTTGGGATGAATTAGAATGGAGACTGCGAGCCAGGCTTTCTCGTCCACATCAGTGCCTAACCTCACAAATGTGCTTCTGGAAGAATGAGTGACAAAGCAGGTCCTACCTTCTGGAGCCTGTACTGTAGTACCTATGATGGGCGTCCCACTGGTCCAATGCCAGGACGTGTGATGTCCATCATATGCGCTGCAGGCTCCAGAAGGCGGGAATTACAATGTGGCTGCCGCGCCGCGTCACTGTGAGAAGATCCCCACTCGGCGCTCGGGCGGGCGGCTCTCCTCTCCTGTCCTGTCATGTCATGGCTCTGGCTCTGGCTGCCTGGAGTGCCTGCTGTCTGCTGTCTACTCTACTGTGATGGTCGTGCTGCACACTAAGGCTGAGCTGCAGGAGGAGGTCACCTCACCTGAAGTCTGGACAAGTAGGTCAGTGCGTGTCAGTGTGGGTCAGTGTATGTCAGGTAGGTCAGTGTATGCCAGGTAGGTCAGTGTATGTCAGGTAGGTCAGTGTGTGCCAGGTAGGTCAGTGTGTGTCAGGTAGGTAAATGTATGTCAGGTAGGACAGCGTGTGTCAGGTAGGTCATTGTATGTCAAGTAGGTCAGTGTGTGACAGGTAGATCAGAGCGCGTCAGGTAGGTAACATCCCCCCCCCCCTCAAAGTGCACTAGCTCAGACTTTTTGCCACCTAGCAACACCCCTGATGCACATTCCACAAACTTGTAACAGACATATTTGTTCTGATGCTGGGCGCTGCATTATCTGATGGGCAAATTGTATAAGAATAGTTTCTCAGTCATTTTACAGTACAGTCAATAGTCTTTCCTACTTTCCGTGTAACAAGTAAAGTAAATGAAAGTGGCTACGCAAATCAAAGGTACTTGAGATATTCATATTCAGTTGTGGCTTTATGTGTCTGTTTCAAACTATAGCAGTTTCCTGTAATCTTCAAAATAAGCACAATTTTTTCTACTTGTTACAAAGTCAGTGAACATTCACACAAGAATAGAACGAAGTCTCAGCTGTAAAGGAATCATTTATATAGCAAATGCTGATCACAACGAATCAAAATTTTGGAAAAATGCAGAGCTGTCCTTCTATGAGTTAAAGTTATTGTAAACTCTCACCTTGTAAAACAGCCTGTTTAGTTAAAAATAGAAATGAACATGATTGTAAACGATCACCTTATAAAACAATCCATTTAGTTTAAAACAGAAATGAAAGGCAAAACATTTTTGTATAGATATAAAAAAACATTATAAATACCTTTTGTCCCTTTTTTATAAGTGATCACATTCCCTCTGTTCTCAGCCGGGGGGAGGAGAAACAACATATACTGAGCTTCCCAGTGAATGGCTGTGCAGCAGAGGCGTGTCAGGACAAGTCTGATCATTGGAGGAGAGCAGGCTGAGTTCTCAGCACAGCTAGAAAACTGACCACGGTGTGTTCTCCTGCTTAGTGTAGTCAGTTTTTATGCAGAGGGACTGGAAGGAACACCAGGGATTTCACACACAGGAATCAATACAAAGAGAACAGGATAGTTTTTCATACAAGTACATGGTACAGCACGCACATATCAGGAATATGAAATGTTGGGTTTACATACATTTTTCTATATATTTTAAAGGCTAAGTTGACTTTTTTTGTTCTAAAGTTCTAGCTCACCTATGTGCCAATATAGCATTAATGTACTTATTTTGCAGAAATAAAAACGCTTTCTATTTATCCTACACAGGCCTTATCTCAGTGTCAGTGTTTGTATAAAAAAAAATCATTACTTCCTGAATGGACCTTAGGACATGAAAACTGTTAAGACACAGGAAGGAGTTCACTAGTGGACCTCATTAACACACAACCTGCATCTGCCCTCCCTTGCAGGTGCACAATTTCCAATGCAATCAGTGATCACCGTTCTCACTAAATACACAGCCAGTGATTGATTTTATTTCCTACCTTACTTTCATCTTGCATAGAACGTTCATTTGGCAGAGTGTGCAGTAGCTGAGTGTTCAGATAACAGCTTATGTGAATCAGAGCTGTAGTATTGTAAACAGAATGTCCTGGGTTCTGTGAAGCTCACCATACATTATACAATCTGATTGTACAATCTCCTTTAGACCTACCATCAACTATGTAGTGCAAGGGCCTCCCTGATTGGATACAGAGTGACTGGATAGATGATGTGTCCCCTTATTATGTAGTTTTGGTAAAGCTAAATTAGATTGTATAGAGATTGTAAAATCAGATTGTATAGTGTATGATCACCTTTATACACCTAAAATAAATAGATGTACTTTTGGTGCCATTATTGTTAAAGGCACGCCAAACCTTTAGGCAAAAACACATATTGCCATGTGAAAAAACAAGAGACAAATGCAGCAAAACACACAGTAGAAAACATGCAACCTGCAACACACCAAAATGTCCCATGAGTTACTTTGCCATGTGTAGTGCAGCCCATTGAAATCAATGGGCTGCCCTATGTGTGTCACAGGAAAAACAAGCCAAAAACATGCGCAACCACTACACTAGGTGTGAACGAGGCCTGAAACTGAAATTGGTTAGCTTACACAAAAACAATGAAGCTTTTGGAATGCAAGGCAAACTGCACAGAAAATATATGCTTTGCCTTACATTGCAGTAAACACGCGCAAATGTACCAAAAAGCAAAAAGAAATGCACCACATTCTGCTCTAAAAAGAAGTTCTGGAGCTTCTTTGGAGTGGTTGTTGTGCATAGGGCAGCCCATTCACTTGAATGGGCTGCCCTCTGCATGACAAGCGAAAATTTTCCAAAGTGCCCCAAAAAAATGCATTTGGGAATGTGAGTTCCCTTTACAGAGAGATGTGAACGGGGCCTGACACTCCCACCTATGTACCTGTATAAAGCTGGCGATACCCTATTCAATCAGATTGTACCATTTCTGTACAATTTCCTTTAGATTTACCAGAACTATGGAATAGGGGACACACCTGAACATCTTATTCAATTTGTATCAAATCAGACAGGCCTTTGTACAGATTGTACAGAAAGTGGGTGGAAAGTAGTATAGTAATGAGGGAGGTTTGGTTCAGAAGGGTGAACACACCTTATCAGGCCCTCTTCTGTGATGAAGCAAGGCAGGTGGGATTCCTAGATGTCACATAATTTACAGGAAATGATGAAAGCAAAAAACATTTCTTTTTAAATTTTTGCTATAATAAATATCCCCAATTTTTTCAGTTTAAGCCAATATATATATTCTTCTACATATTTTTGGTTAAAAAAAAAAAATCACAATAAGTGTTGGTTTGCGCAAAAGTTATAGCGCCTGCAAACTATGGGAACGTTTTATGGCATTTTTATGGCGTTTTTATTATTTTTTTTTGTTACTAATGGTGGTGATCTGCGATTTTTAGCGGTACTGCAACATTGCGACAGACAGATCGGAGACTTTTGCCACTTTTTTGGGACCATTGACATTTATACAGCGATCAGTGCTATAAAATGCACTGATTACTGTGTAAATGTCACTGGCAGGAAAGGGATTAACACTAGGGGGCGATCAAGGGGTTAATTGTGTGTTCCCTCACTGTGTTCTAACTGTATGGGGATAGGATTGACTAGGAGAGGAGCCATATCTTTTTTCCTACTTAGTAGGAACAAACAATATGGCTCCCCTCTCCTGACAGCACAGGGATTTGTGTGTTTACACACACAAATCCCCGTGCTGGTGCTCGTGCATGCGATCGCATGTGGCCGGCGGCGATCGTGCCCGCCGGCCACGCGCATTGGGTCCCCCGCCAGGCAGCCAGCGTGCGCGTGCTCTGGTGGTCGAAAAAGGGTAGGACGTACCCGTATGGGATTTCGCCCAGGAGAGCCACTGTGCCACAGTATATCTGTGTGACACAGTCGGCAAGTTGTTAAAAACATACAAAAAAAATGTTCTATATCATTTTAGTCCATACATTAGGTTCATATCTGAAAGTGATTGTAAAGTCTCTTTTTTTTTTAGTTAAAAAATAACAAACATTTATACTTACCTGCTCTTTGCATTGGTTTTGCACAGAGCAGCCCGGATCCTCCTCTTCTGGAATCCCTCTTCGGTACTCCTGACCCCTCCCTCCTGTTGAGTGCCCCCTCTGCAGACAGCCTGCAATGGGGGGCACCAGAGCCGAGTCACATCTCCCTGTGTCCATTCAGACACAGAGCTGCGACCCGGCCCGGCCCCCTTTCTTTCCTCATTGGCCGACTGTCTTTGATTGACAGCAGCGGGAGCCAATGGCGCCATGCTGCTGTCTCAGCCAATGAGGAGGGGAGTCCCAGGCAGTCTAGACCCTCCTCCAACATCGCTGGATCTAGATGAGGCTCAGGTAAGTATTAGGGGGGCTGAGGGGGGTTGCTGCACACAAAAGGTTTTTTATCTTAATGCATAGAATGTATTAAGATAAAAAGTATTCTGCCTTTACAATCACTTTAAGCCCTTAGCTTTTTTTCACATGCTTACCAGGATAATCTACCCTGGTGAAAAAAAGTGATGTTTATGGAATTCATTAGCTTATGCTCAAATTACACAACATTGAATGATTCAGAGGACTTATTTTCTCTCCCTCCTTACCTTGTACAGTTCTATAAAACCTAGACAGACATAAAGCAAACAGCTACTGCTATGTTTTAGTTGTAGAATATTCAAAATGTTCTATCAATGCCATAATAGCACCCTGTATTAAAATGTACTTGTAAAAAAAAGGATTCATATCAAAAAAATTAAAATATGATACATGCTTAAGGACTTTGCAAATCATTTAGTAAACATAACCAAAAACAATTATATCTTTGATTTAAAGTAAAACTATAATCAAATTTAAAACCAAAAAATGTTGGAAAACTTTATAAATGTTATCTGTGTGTTCTTTGTTTCCTCTGGCTCCCCCACAAACCTACCCATTGACCCCATCAGACCAGTGCAGATTTTTCTACTTTCTGTGATGGGGTGAAAAAGCTAGACCACCAAGTAGAAAAAGGGCTACATAGAGACATACCAACACAGTGGGAGTCCTGACAAATAGCGTTGCCACCACCACTGATAAACACCATGCATCTCAATACATACAGCAAAAACACCATAATACACACAGCACCACGCACCCCAATTTACAGCATTGGTTGTTCCACCGCCGATAATACCTACCACACATCCCAAAATTTCCAAGAGTCACAAGCAGTCATGGGAGTTTACTTGTATTAAGTGATGATGTGCAGGGGTTGATGAGACCTGACCACTTCCAGGTTCAGTTTACAGAGGGAAGAGAAAGTGGGGCATGGGATAGTTATGTTTTGTGACATTCTGAGAGGCAAATGAGCATTTATGAAATTAGGACAATACAATAGAGTAATGATCTAGTTTGAAAGAATAGGGCTTATCACCAGGGTGTGGATTATTACAGGTGCAGAAGTACTGCCTTGGATGCCAGAAAACCTAGAATGGTTCTGAATGGATTCTGAAGCACTGATTAAACTATTTACTGCTTATAATGAATGGAAATTCATAAATTTCCCCCTTCCCAATATTCCAGTTCTATCTTCCTGGCCTTGCTGATACCAGCAAGTGTACTTCCTCTTGGAATCACCATGTGCTGCAAAAGAACTTCCAAGTTCCTTATCCTGTTCCTATACTACACTGATATTTATTTCTAGTATTTATATGGCACCAAATATAGCCCCATATTACGCAGCACTTTACAGATTGATACACAAGAAAAAATATGTGCAGTCTTAAGGGTCACAGAGATCATAAATCCTATTCATAATTTAGCATGTGCAGTAGGAGTTAAGGGAAAGGGAATACTGAACTGTGTAATGGCATTTAAGCACTAAGAAAGTTGTAAATGTAGTAAATGCCTCTATTCCAAGTTTATCATGCAGTAAAAGGTAGTATATTTTGGTACACCAATCCACTAACTAATCAGTTTTCTAATAAACAATCAGCAATACACTAATGTGTCATCAGCACTCCAGGCGTTCAGAGAGGATGATCTGCCCATAGACGTTAATGAATACACCAAAAATCATTAGACAATCAATACTTCTGAGTTATTTTCATTGAGCTGATAGGTCTGATACATTAATGCTGACATTTTACATTCGTCAAGATCACAGTGCAGTTTTTAACAGTAGAGTTGGCTGCTAAGAATATTCCCAGAGACAATCAAGGAAAATACAACTTATTTATATGCAGTATACTTAACTGCTTCTGAAATCTAGCTGGGTATATATATAGCCAAAAATCTAGAGCTGTATATTCCAGAGAATGCTCTAATGCATTATAAATGCAATATATTTTGTGCAGGTTTGAAAACAGATAAAGTAAAACCTTAAAGCGGACCTGTTCACTTCATAGATTACAGCGGCCATTTAAATAAAAGTTACAAAACACAGTTGTTCACAAGCTGTAATGGTCTGCAAACTAGTGTAACAGACCTTAAAGAAGAACTTTTACTTAAATTTTATACAGTGTTCATTCCCAGTACATGTAGTATTTAGTCCCATGTGCTTTGTAAAGCCCCATACACACTATCAGATTTTCTGCTGATTTTTGTCTTCAGATTTACCAAAACCGTGTAGTGCAAGGGCGTGCCTGATTGCATACAAATTGAAACTCCTAAGGTTTGACTTCATATTATATGGTTTTGGTATATCTGAAGACAAAAATCAGCAGAAAATCTGATAGTGTGTATGGGGCTTAAGCCTACTGAAGGCGTTGGACAGGGGACCAGCTCCAACAACATAGTGAGCAAGGAGACAGCTGCTTCATAACCAATGTTTGTCTCCAGCTTTCAGCACCAGCCGAAGGCAAGCACAAGAAGAATGCAGGGGAGGGGCAGTCAGCAATCCCTCAACCTGCATTCCACTTGCCACCACTTGTCTTGGAGCCAAAACAAGTGCCAGCTACCAATGTAGCTATCTCCTTGGTAGCTATGTTATTGGACTGCTAAGGGGGAGGGAGGGGGCACATTGTACAGCCAAGTAGCAAGGCTTATAAGGTACGTAGGAAAATTACACCAAGTACTATTTTACTATGTCCCCTGGGAAACATTGAAATGGGAGTTAATTAAAGACCAAAAAATGTTGATTAGCATTAGATGGGATTTTATGTTCAAAATATATGGCCAAAAGTTTGCAGACATCCGACCAATATACCTACACTATATGTCACAATTGTGTGGACACTCCTCCAAAATGTGAAAGTGTTTCCATTGAAGGGTGCAGTTAATACTACAGTATATAAAGATATTTTAGATAATTTTGCACATTCAACATTGTGGCAATAGCTTGGGGAAAGTCCTTTTCTTTCCAGAATGATTGTTTCCCTGTGCACAAAGCTAGGTCCATATAGATATGGTTCATTATGTTTAGCGTTGAGAAACTCGAGCAACCTGCACAGAACCCTGACCTGACGCAATTAATAGTGGTGAGGCGGGTCTTCTCATCCTACATTGGTACTTGCCATCACAAATTCTCTTTTGACTGAATAGGCACAAATTTTCACAGGAACTCTCCAAACTCTTGTTAAAGTCATCCCAGAGGAGTGGAGTTTTAGTCGCAGAGGAGAGTGCCAAACCCATAACAATTCCCATGGCTCTGGACTGGACCTCATATAGGTGTATATGGTAAGGTGTCCACATACATTTTGCCATATAGTGTCTCTGTGAAAGTGTAGGATAGGTATATGAATGCCACATGATAGCTATCTGTCAGAACAGTGCAAATGACATAAGACAGAAGCACGTTTTTTTTTAAAAGGACTTGTTCACACTATATGTGGTGACGGTATGCAAACATGTTATCAAACAGTCCAAAAAACTACTCAACCTACTGTTTGACTCTATTTTGAAGACTTTGGGGGGGGGGTTACTAAAACTGGAGAGTGCAAAATCTGGTGAAACTTTGCATAGAAACCAATCAGCTTCCAGGTTTTATTCTCAAATCTTAATTGTACAAGCTGAAGTTAGAAGCTGATTGGTTACCATGCACAGCTGCAACAGATTCTGAGTGGTCCAGCTTTAGTAAATCTCCCCATATGTGTATATAGCTCCCATTTGATTATGTGTTTGCATATCTCTGTCAATTCTCTTTAAAATAATTTGAATATAGTGTGAAACTGATCGCATGCATGACAAGTTTTAATGTTGTGTTAACTTTCACATGCTTGTTGGATCCTATAAACAATTTATTGCCATTGACATGCATTGGCCAGGTTGCACTGACCTACAGTACAAAGTAGCCTTCTGCGCTGGAAACATGAGACAATTTTAAGAACACAAAAATGTCTTACATTTCCTCAGAACGATATAATAGCTGTGGTCTGGAACCAACTGAATTTATAGTTCAATCACTGACAGTTTCTTCAAGCTCACCCACACTCTTGAAAGGAGCTTTCTTCTAAATGTCTGTATTTTTGTCTGAACTTTAAATTCAGAATGACCTGTTGTTTATGATTAACATAATACTGTTACATCCAGCAAATAATTCTGCCTAATCTGAGTCTAGAAACTTTTAGATAAAACATTTGATTTCCAAAATACATAATGTACACCATCAAAGTCCCACAAAAAAATCTGCTGTTTTATTTTTAATTTTCTTTATTTGTTAAGAGAAGCAGATTGGATAGGTTTATACAGGACCTAGAACTGTTTAGCAGACTTCAACTTTTTTTTCCCCCTTGATATTTACGCAGTAACTTAAACACAACAGGGAAATTGTACTCTAATGCCAATATCTGCCTTTATTTCTTAATTTTACTTCCTCCCTGTTCTGACAATAGTGCACTCATATTTAATTTGGGCATCTATCAGAAAGTAATGGCAGCAGGGAGGAATAAGGCCATGGGTGGCCTTATCAGCATCTGAAACAAAGTTTGATCTTTTTCTCCCCTCCATGCGTGTGCAATATCAGATTCGGGATATTTATTGGGTGTTACTCATTTGCTGGTGACCATTCTGGAGAACTGGTCCCATCAGTCATTTAGGACTGAGCTATTAAGATTGCTATTTTGATTTTGCAGAAGATATCCCAATATGCCAAACAGAAGCAAAATAACAATGTGCACAGTCTCCAATCTCAGGTATATACCCAAATGGAGCTTACATTCCGGCCAAAAACGTCTTTCTTTTTGACGAGTCTTCCAACTAACATCTGCGGAGGTTAACTTATGTTTATCCCAGTCTCTTGAACTCCCTTCCACATACTGTACCAATAAGCATTTAGCAGCCTTACCAGTCTTTAAATGTACCCTTTTCTTCTTAGAATTGTAACTAGCTTTTCACACAACAGCTTTCACACTCTGCTATACACTAATGTTTCCTCACTGCATTGGCATTTTCCAATACATCTAGTGTATTTAATAAGCCTCCCTTGCCTTTTGTATTTATCCCTTTTCCTTCTGGTTTCAAAACTTTTAGGGAAGGGTTCTCATTCCTATGTTTGTGTATGTTAAATGTCCTGCGTATAATTCTACTTTGTTCTCACTTTCTTCAGCGTTATAGAGGATGTGGGTGTCATTAAAATAAGTAATCATATGTAGTAGTAAAAAAATATATAATAATGGTAATAACTATAAATTATGGACAAGTATATAAATTATGTATAGAAGGTGAAAATGCTGCGCTAAACTCAAAATGTGAAAAACAACAAAACAACAAAAGCAGCTAGCACACAAACAAACCAAGTCCAATGAGAAATAACAACAAAAAGTGTAGCGCTAAACGTGTCTAACATGTGATATTAAGCATGTAAATAAACACCCTTACAGATGTGAGAGCATCAAATTATAATCAAATGTCCAGTGTGAAATATGGAACAGCAAAGTAAAAAGTCCGTGTTAGAGGGATATCTCTTCAAGTTGAAAGATACCAGTGGACATCAGGAGACGTATAGATTTTCAATAGGTAATGAGTGGGTACCCTTACCGGATCCGTAGGATGCACATACCGTATGGCAGTGCGTCAGAAAGGCATAGGCAGGATCTCCCGTGGTATCCAGACCAAGTGATGTCTTATAGGCCGCAAGCCCCAATGGATGATGATGGACACGAACAGGGGTTGAACGGCTATCCCAGAGCAGAGCAGAGTAGCAGATTGACCAGCAAATTATGGACAAGTATACAAAAAGAAATCACTGTAGGACATGATCTATATACACTTTCTATGGCTAAATATTTAATACCCAAAATTATAGTTATACTAAACCTCCTTTCTATTAAATCAACCCTAATAGCATGGAAACATATCCTATCTAAAACCAAAAATGGAATTTTATACACGAAAGTACCATTACCCTCAAGAATAATAGACTACTGTAAGATTATCAACAAAAGAGTGGTTAAAACAAGGTTACCAAAATTATGACTGTTTACCAGTATACTTTTAAAAGATATAAACTTTATCAATTAACATCCCAACAGAAATATGGCAATATCTAACAGACCAAAGTTCCCAAAAAAAGAAAGGAATATCTTTATTCTACAACTTCCTCTCCTCCTCCACTTCAAATAATAAAAACCCCAATATGAATAAATGGGAAAAAGATCTATCACAGAAATTTACATGAGAACAATGGAAGAAACCATTATCAATAACAAATAAAGCATCATCGTGTATTGAACATTGGGATACTTCATAAAAAATCTTAAACAGATGGTATTTGACCCCTTACACCTGTTCCCCTCCACATTCCCTATATGCTGGAGGTGTAATGAACAAATAGGCAACACACTCTTTGGGCTTGCAAAAACCTATTATGTTTTTGGAACACTATTTCCTCCTTCTTAGCGGACCTTACGGGTATTCTGATAGATCTAACACCAGCAATGGCCTTACTAGGGATTAATATAGATATTTACCCACCATGTTTTAGAACAGTAATAGCACATACTCTAACAAGGCTTACTGAATCTCCCAACCTGTCGAATGTTATCATTAGACTGAATACACAATCTCAATATGAGCTATTGTTAGCATATTCAAAATTCTACTATTAACCACTTGCCGACCGGCTCCTGTACCTATACGTCGGCAGTTTAAAGATGGATATCTCAGTAATGGCAGCAGCTGCTGCCACAACCGAGGTATCCATCTTTTGAGCCGGCAGTCCTGTTTACGATAATGGTGGTCTCTGCAGCGGATTCACCATGAGATCACCGTTATTGGCGGCGGGAGAGGGGCCACCCCTCCCTCCCGCCGCTCCTGCGCCCTCTGCCGCTTACCGGAGCCGTCGGCAGTAGCGGAGGCGATCGGGACCTGTCCATGGCTGGGTATAAAAACGAGTGAGGGGAAGATGGCCCCCACCCGTCTCCATACTATAGCAGGGCGGTAGCCTTCTGTCCATACGTCTTAAAGGCACATTTTCCTGTTGTCATTTTTTCAAATGACAAGATTTTTTTTTTTTTCATTTAAGTTCAAATATGAGATCTGAGGTCTTTTTGAACCCAGATCTCATATTTAAGAGGACCTGTCATGCTTTTTTTTTATTACAAGGGATGTTTACATCCTGTCCCGACAAGCTCACGCGCAGAAGCGAACGCATACGTGAGTAGCGCCCGTATATGAAAACGGTGGTCAAACCACACATGTGAGGTATCGCCGCAATCGTTAGAGTGAGAGAGCAATAATTCTAGCCCTAGACCTCCTCTGTAACACAAAACATGAAACCTGTAGAATTTTTTAAACGTCGCCTATGGAGATTTTTAAGGGTAAAAGTTTGAGGCCATTCCATGAGCGGGCGCAATTTTGAAGCGTTACATGTTGGGTATCAAATTTACTCGGCATAACATTATCTTTCACAATATATTAAAAAATGGGCTAAATTTACTGTTTTCTTATTTTTTTATTAAAAAAAGTGATTTTTTTCCAAAAAAAGTGCGCTTGTAAGACCGCTGCGCAAATACGGTGTGACAAAAAGTATTGCAATGACCGCCATTTTATTCTCTAGGGTGTTAAAAAAAAAGTATAATGTTTGGGGGTTCTAAGTAATTTTCTAGCAAAAAAACTTGTTTTTAACTTGTAAACACGAGTCTGAAAAAGAGGCCTGGTCTTTAAGTGGTTAATAGGTTTAAAAATAATTGGCAGGAATGGTTACGCAATCCGAGAGCTTCTAAATATTTAAAGAATTGTGAGCTGTGAACTCTTATAAGATTGAATGTCATATGGTTTACACCAACTTGCCATGAGTATCTCTTTAACCCTTGTAAGCTCCGCCTACAGATAGCTCCCATTAGGGGTAGGCAGAAATGTTTCAAGTTTCAATTTTTATTTTCCAGTTTAATTCTCTTTGCGGTTTCATTGCATACTCTATAATTTATGTTATTATATGACTTATATAACGAGAAACGTAATACCAACTTAAATGTATTTACTACCACTGGAATGTTTTTTCTAAAACTAATAAAAAGTTTAAAGTAAAAATAATAATAATAATAATAACAATAGTTAATAAAAGTTTAGAGGTCAAATAATCATTTCCAAATGCTAGTTAATGATGGTTTTGCCTTCTTTTTGTTCAAACTTATTGTGGAATTGTTGTCACCTTGATGATAAAAGTTCAAGAGTTTTCTAATCTTTAATTTTTTTGTACTACTTCTACTTTGATAGACAGTGAATTGTCTATCAAAGGATGTACATAATCTAAGCATTAGACATTCTTAAGAACAATCACATCAAAGTTGTTTTTCAATAAATATTATTCTTTTTTTTTTTTCACTTTTCACTTTTCCGCCCTTGAGGACCTCAGATATTGAATTCCAGATTTTAAATTAGCAGTAGGTGAAATTCTATTTGTCATCAATTTCTTTCTGGAGGTTACAGAGCAGAAAACCGCAGACAGGCTGCTTCTTTGATGGCTCTCTCCTAAAAATCTCTTTTTGTTCTTTATCTATTTGATGTGACAGTGATCAGTGCAGGGACAAGACAGGCCTCTCTAGAGAAATCACCTTCCCCCTTTCTATTGACAGATTCTTCTGATCTGAATCAGATGGGCCATGCCCTATCATAGTCACTAAGACACTGCTAGTAGCCACCAATTAAACCTTTAGGGATAGTGAAACCTGAAGCCACTTTTGAGTGTCTGTTCCTATTAGACATGGTGAGAAAACTTCTGACACCCAAAAGCGAGGATCCACGGTCTTATTTTTTCTCTCTTGTCTCCTGTAGGTGTGAGAGGTGCGAGAGGAGCTTCACACAAGCTACACAGCTGAGTCGACATCAGAGGATGCCCAATGAGTGCAAGCCGATAACGGAGAGCACAGAATCAATTGAAGTGGATTAACTGATTGACTGGTTGGAATTAAACTGCAAGGAAAGTCATGATTAAATGTCACGGACACTTAAGCAAAACCAAAGATTTCCTCTGAACAACTTTCAATCAGGCCCAGAAAACCAAAAGCAGTAATAAAATAAGTAAGATGTTAAGAGATATTGATCTTGGCATGGAAGAGAGACCAAGAAAGACATTATTTATTTATGAGTGGGGGTGAAACATATTTTAAAAGACAAGGGGACTTAACCTTTTCAGTCCCATCACCTATACATAGCTTTATTTCTAAATACTTTTTGTAAAGAAAAAATGTTATTTAATACCAAAGTAAAGGCTCAGTTACATTTTTCTTGCCCACATATATATGACAATGAATACATGTGGATTTGTTTAGAGATGCACCTTTTTGTAGCATGATGCCATTGCTCTAAACACAAGTAATTATTTAAGTGCAGAAAACACGGATGGGACACATTCGAGTTTGGAAGATTGGAAGAATACCACAGTTTGTGCTTTCGTTTCATCATAATTCCAAATTGACATTAATGATTTATGTGTCCAGATGTTGTGATGGGAGCTATTTCTGAAACATTCGAGCCATTGTCTAACCAAAGAGGACATTTCACATTTCCATCATCTACTGAACCTACTTAAAAACCATACTTTGTGCACTTTTCATGTTAAAGGTTTCAAAGACATTGTTTATGATATGTGGGATAGTTTGGGGGGAGTAAATATGTTAAAATATTACAAATAAATATATAAATGTATAGATATAGTGTGTGTTCATAAGCAGTAAAGTAGGTTGCCACGAAGTTGGCCTTTGGTTCCATATTGAAGGTATTGACAATGGAGCCTTAAATAAGAAACATGACATAAAAGAAAAGTTTTTTGCAGTTATTACAAACATGAAAAAAGCAGACTGGCTGGGGAGTACAGGCTTATCAATTTCTTTCTCAGTATGTATATATCAACCATCATATGATAATGGAACATATAGCTCCCATGGAGGCAGTTGCCTGCATCCATACTATAATAGGAAACACCACTAGGCAGGCTTGGGCAGAAGGGACCACTACAACATTCCTTAATGCCTCATTCACACTGGTGTGCCGATCCATTCACCCATGCATAAGTTGTTCATGTTCCATGAAGCAAGTTGTCATCAGCATGTTAAAATCAATTATGAGCGGGTGGCTGCACAGACCTGCATGGATCTCCAAATGCATCCCTGACTGTATACAGATGTACACTTTAGGATGTGTTGGAGATCTGTGCAGGTCCGTGCAGCCACCTGCCTGTCATTGATTTGAACAGGTTGCCTGCAAGTGGCTGCACAGAACACCTGTGCATTCCTTGTGGGTGAAGCCAGCCCTTTGCATGGGTGTAAGGATTGGTACACCCATTTGAATTACTTCTTACTGTAAAAAGAAACATCTGTCACCCTCCTGACTATGCATCTTGGCATAGCAAAAGTCTCTGAACTGGGGTTGATTACTAAAGGCCAAAGAATATTCTTTGAATAAACTGTTATGTCCCGTACACACGGTCGGACTTTGTTCGGACATTCCGACAACAAAATCCTAGGATTTTTTCCGACGGATGTTGGCTCAAACTTGTTTTGTCTACACACGGTCGCACAAAGTTGTCGGAAAATCCGATCGTTCTGAACGCGGTGACGTAAAACACGTACGTCGGGACTATAAACGGGACAGTGGCCAATAGCTTTCATCTCTTTATTTATTCTGAGCATGCGTGGCACTTTGTCCGTCGGATTTGTGTACACACGATCGGAATTTCCGACAACGGATTTTGTTGTCGGAAAATTTTATCTCCTGCTCTCCAACTTTGTGTGTCGGAAAATCCGATGGAAAATGTCCGATGGAGCCCACACACGGTCGGAATTTCTGACAACACGCTCCGATCGGACATTTTCCATCGGAAAATCCGACCGTGTGTACGGGGCATTATTGTGTATACTTTGAATACCCAATCATGCATGGATGAACCACTTGAGCTCAGGAAGGTTTTTAACCCCCTTCACGACCAGGCCATTATTTGCTATTTAGCACTGCATTACTTTAACTTTGTTCACAAATAGAGCTTTTTTTCTGGTGGTATTTTTATTCTAAACAAAAAAAAAGAGGGAACATTTAAAAAAAAAAGATTTTTTTTTATTTTCTGCTACAAAACATATCCAATAAAAAAAATAAATAAATAGAAATCGAATTTCTTTATCAATTTAGACCAAAATGTATTCTGCTACACGTCCTTGGTAAAAAAATCCCAATAAGTGTATATTGATTGATTTGTGTGAAAATACTAGCGTCTACAAACTATGGTACTGTATATATACTCAAATTTTTTGTATTTTTTTTTAGTAATGGCGGTGATCAGCAACTAGGGACTGTGATGCGGTGGGCAATCTAACATTAAAGCGGGAGTCCGGTGACCAATCTTTTTTTTTTTTTTTTTTTAGGTCATTGTGACACTTTGCTAACCCCAAAATAATACTCACAGTTTGGGTGTAATATTTCCGCCTCTGTCTGTTTTCGTACTGAAAAATAACGTAAAAAATGTGATGCTGGCTGTTTCCATCTTGCTTGTGGGCATGTGAAGCCCACAAGCATTGATTTCCTGGATGCGGTGAATGCTGTTCATTCACAGCTTGTTCACACATGATCATTGTTTCCGCACTGAATCTTGGGAAGCCTGACACTAAGTTCCCAGGAGACAGTGCGGCGCCGGGGAAAGGCAATAAACACGCCTACTCCCATGGGAGGAGAAACAGGAAGTGCCACAATAAAGTACAATATAAAGGTAATTACAGCGATAAAAAAAAATTTCATGCGGCATTTGAACATCTATGCAGTTAACTGAGGGGGGTAAGATTAAGTTAAAAATTTGAGTGGAACCCCGCTTTAACTGACGCCGGCTGGGGGGGTACACTAACTGACTGATAGTGACATCACTGGTGACACAGTAAAGCAGTGATCAGTGCTATAACTATACACTCTCATTGTACAAATCACACTAAGGGGTTCACATCTCAGGGTTAAGTGTGTGCCTAACAAGTGTTAATGCGTGCTGCTTATAACCAAATATCTGTTTGTTCCTTCTCCCTCTGTACAGAGCCCTGTGTGTTTGTCAACACAGGACTCTGGGCTGTGATTGGACACAGCTTATCAGCGGGTCTCAAACATAAATCATTGGCTGAAACCTACTGACAAAATTGGTCGCGGGGGGGGGGGGGATGGGGGGAGAGAGTTGCACATGCCCTGAATCTGGAAGATAGTGCCAATATACGTTATTGTGAAAGTTTGGGCGAGAGGCAAGTGGTTAAATAATTTGGAATTTGCTTTTAACATGGTTAAAATTCAAGTGAATATTCTCTCCCCTTTAGTAAATCAACCTTTTGGCTTTTAAGATCAAACAAATTGCATTTATCCTTGTTGACCAAGGCCCTGCCCCCTTCCTTCTGCTAAGCCAATCTAGTCTTCTCTCAAAAAAAAGATCAGTTTAAAAATGAGTTAATAAAATGTAAATGAGTGTATAAAAGCTTTTTTAGAATCAGCATGGTATGATTTAGAACAGAGAAAGAGCTTCAGTAAAACAAAGCAAAGAAATTCCAATTAAACTTGAGCCCATTAGAGTCCACCCTTACATCAGAGTTCACCAGTCCCCATTACATGAAAGTCCCATTAGAATTTCCCCTTATATGAAAGTCTCTATCAGATTTCACCCTTACCTCGCATACTTACAGCACAGCTGGGAGCCTCGAGTGGCGGGGGCGAGTCTGTAGCAGCAGGCAGAGGCAGAACGGGTCTGGACAGAGGAAGTGATGTCCTCCTATGAATGCTGGGCCAAGCATGTGATTGGTTGTTAGGACACCAGGTTCTAGCAGACAAGTACAGTACAAGGACAGTGCCAAAATAGGTGCAAATTCATCAAAACGCAAGAAAAAAAATGACCCCAGAATTTAACATGGTTGAAGTTCTATGAATTAAATTGTGTATTGAGTCATGTGCTGTGCTGTGCCGTGCCAACGTGAAGCTAGGTGGCAATACAGTATCAATATTTGTTCATTTCTCCTTTGACTTTAGTCCTGTATGTACTAATGTTATAAAGATATGTTTACTGCACATTCCTGGTATGTACAAGCCCTACCTGCTCAGGGTTAAAAAAAAAAAAAAAAAGGTGTACCCAGCCAAATGATTCAATGAGCTCTTAATTAAAGCCTAATTGAAGTATAATACATATGCTCTTCTTTCTGTGCATTTTGTCACACTAAGTGCTACTGCAAAGGTTGAAATACCTTGTGCTAGCAGCACACTGGGGATTTGGACTGCTGCTCTCACACACAAGCAGCAATCTAGGTTTCCAGTGGTCTGACACCTCCCTCCCCCACCCATGCACACTGGTCCAATCAGCAGTGCTGCTCAGATAGCTAGAATGCTGTTGATTGGTGCGCGGGGAGGATATTGGACCAGTGGAGACATGGGTAAATGCTTGTGTTTAAGCGCAGCAGTTTGACTCCCAGCGGGCTGCTAACATGGGGTATTTACTCCGTGTTGCACCAGTTAATATGGAAAAATACACATAATGAAGAGAATATATTACTTCAGCCTGACTGTATTACAGTAATAAATAGGGAGGGCTCAGCTGGACATTAGGCACCCTATTCAGGTTGGGTTGTGTTAAAATAAATATGGGCTGCAGTGTCCTAAAATGCTGAAGTAGCAGTACCCACTTCTGCAGCCTTTCCCACTACTGGGAAAGGCTGCATTATTTTCCTAGCCTGGTATGTAAATCATTGCTTAACATGAATAAAAAGGCTCCAGAGAGAGGACTGACAATTATAGGGCCCTGAACAAAGATGTCATTAGTGGGCCCAATATCAGCTTACACCAGAAGAGCAGAACAGAAGTGATGTAATGACACAGCGATCTAAATGGTAAAATAAAAAAATGTGTAACTAGTATTTAATATCACAATGTAAAAAACATGAATTTTCTGCAACTTCTAGTAGCTTTGTTTATTAAGCTCACATTTAGCAGCTGAAAGATGATTTCTGATTGGTTGCTGTGTTATAATAATGAATTAGTCGGTCTCTATCCTAACATACTCACAACACAGAAATCCTAGCTATTAAGTATTTACAATGGAGCCAAATTGGAGCCAAATTGTGGGCCCCTCAGTGGAAAAGTTACATGCCACTTTATGTACCAATGCATTTGTTTCTGTAGCATACTTTCTCAACAGATTATGCATACATGTACTATACTAAACTGCCACTTTAATTATTATTATACAGGATTTATATAGCACCAACAGTTTGTGCAGCGCTTTACAATATAAAGGGAGACAATACAGCAACAACACAATTCGATACAAGAGGGTTAGGAACATGCTCCTGCAAGCTTACAATCTAAAAGTGAGGGGCTGGTGGAAGAAAAGGTAATAACTGTGAGGGATGAACTGATGGGAGAAATAGAAGATTTGGTTATTAGCTGAATGCAGGATAAGCTTCCCTGAAGAGATGAGTTTTAAGGATCGCCTAAAAGTGGACAGAGTAGGACATAGCCAGACATATTGGGGTAGGGAGTTGCAGAGGATGGGAGAGGCTCTGGGGAAGTCCTGGAGGTGAGCATAGGAGGAGGAAACAAGGGAGCTAGAGAGCAGGAGGTCTTGGGAGAAGTGGAGAGAATGGTTTGGATGATGTTTGGAGACAAGATTGGTGATGTAGCTCGGGGCAAAGTTGTAAAGGGCGTTGTATGTTATTGTCAGTGTATTGATTTTTTTTAACCGCTTGCCGACTGCCCACCGTTGATTGACGGTGGCAGAATGGCACTCCTGCGCGAATTGTTGTAGCTGTACAGCGGGCGCTTTAAGGCGTACAGGGTGCGTGAAGTAGGAGCCCATGCACGTGGCCGACGTCCATCGTACCCGCAAATGCTCCTGCTAGGAGCATTCCTACTGCTTAGGAACAACGATCGGTCCCATCCCCCCACAGTTATGCCCTGTACACACGGTTGGACATTGATCGGACATTCCAACAACAAAATCTATGGATTTTTTCCGACGGATGTTGGCTCAAACTTATCTTGCATACACACGGTCACACAAAGTTGTCGGAAAATCCGATCGTTCTGAACGCGATGACGTAAAACACGTACGTCGGGACTATAAACGGGGCAGTAGCCAATAGCTTTCGTCTCTTAATTTATTCTGAGCATGCGTGGCACTTTGTGCGTCGGATTTGTGTACACACGATCGGAATTTCAGACAACGGATTTTGTTGTCGAAAAATTTTATAGCAAGCTCTCAAACTTTGTGTGTCGGAAATTCCGATGGAAAATGTGTGATGGAGCCTACACACGGTCGGAATTTCTGACAACAAGGTCCTATCGCATATTTTCCA
The DNA here is from genome assembly GCF_042186555.1 of Aquarana catesbeiana. Lineage (NCBI taxonomy): Eukaryota > Metazoa > Chordata > Amphibia > Anura > Ranidae > Aquarana > Aquarana catesbeiana. Next base: position 206,888,193 of record NC_133324.1, read on the forward strand.
TTGGAAAATCCTATCGTGTGTACAGGGCATTAGTATCACTCCCTAAGACACACATTTAAGTTTTAACCCGTTCCCTGCCAGTGGCATTTATACAGTAAACAATGGCTATTTATAGCTCTGATTGCTGTATAAATGTCAGTGGTCCCAAAATAGTGTGAAAAGTAGCAGATCGCCGCCAGTGTACTAGTAAAAAAATAAATAATAATTAAAATGCCATAAATCTATCCCCTATTTTGTAGACACTATAACTTTTGCCCAAAACCAATCAATATACACTTATTGCAATTTTTTTTTCTAAAAATATGTAGAAGAATACATATTGGCCTAAACTGATGAAGAAATTAGTTTTTTTTATATATTTTTTAGGGATATTTATTATAGCAAAATGTTAAAAATATAGCTTTTTTTTAAATTAGCTTTTTTTGTTTATAGCGGAAAAAAATAAAAACAGCAGGGGTGATCAAATACCACCTAAAGAAAGCTCTATTTGTGGGAAAAAGGATGATTTTGTTTGGGTACAGCATCGCACGACCGCGCAATTGTCAGTTAACCTCCCTGGCGGTATGATTATTTCGGATTTTAGGTGCTGAAAGCGGTACAATTATTTTTCATGGAAATTTGGCGTTTTATATTGTAGGTCTGTAAATCTTAACAATAACACACTTAAATCTGTCCAAACCAGAGTCTAGTAGATATCCCGGGTATGATAAAGTTTGAAACACAAAAACATAAATTATAATATAATAAATAAAAATAAATAATTAAAAAAAATTTAAAAAAATAGTAATAAAATAAATTTCCCCACAATTCACTATCGCTCAATTCTGCAAGTGTTCTAATTTACTATCGCTGTTTTCTAGCTGGTCTAAAGCCACTTTTGACGTAAAGGGACACTTTTTGGTTGCTATGGACAATCTCCAGTTTCCAGGCAGAAAGAACAGTGTATATCATGTAAAACTGCATGCAGGGCATGGGCCAGAGCACTGGGGACAAAAGGGATGTGAAATCATTTCATACAGTACTGTAATCTGTAAGATTACAGTACTGTATGTGTTATGATTTTGACAGTTTTTTGAATTTGCCGCCAGGCTCCGCCCCCGTGCGTCGCGCCGCTCGCAGGGAACGGAGCCTGGCACGGAGAGGCTTCGGAGGAGGACGGAGCCCTCGGACACTGCGGGGGACATCGCAGGATCCCGGGGACAAGGTAAGTAACGCCGCCCCAGGATCCTGCAATGCGATCCCGAGTGTGGCTCGGGGTTACCGCTAATGGTACTGAATTTTAACCCCGAGCCACACTCGGGAAAACCGCCAGGGAGGTTAAAGCGACGCAGTGCCGTATCACAAAAAAATGGCCCGGTAAAGGGGGTAAATCCTTCTGTGGCTGAAGTGGTTAAAGAGGGAATAATATGAGGTCAGTTTTAGAAAGATTGAGATTGAGGAAGTGGTGTGACATACATGCTGATATGTCAGTAAGTTAGTAATGTAAGAGGGGACTGAAGGAGTGAGGTGAGGAGTAACGAGTGTTGTTTGTCATCAAGAAAGAGATGGTAGAGGAAGACATGAGAGTTTATAAAGTGACCAGGGTAGGAGGTGTAGATGGAGAAGAGGAGGGGTTCAAGGACAGAACCTTGGGGGGCCCCTACAGAAAAAGGAAGTGTAAAGAAGGAGGAGACAGAGTTATAAGTAACACTGAAGGAGCAATGTGATAGGTAGGAGAACCAGGAGAGAGCAGGGGGAGGGTATGGTCAGCAGTATCAAAGGCCACAGTGAGGTCTAGTAGTATGAGTATGGATTAGTGGTCATTGGTTTTAGCAGTTAGTAAATCATTAGTGAGCTTTAGTAGGGCAGCTTCAGTGAAGTGTAGTAAGCGAAAGTCAGACTGTAAGGGGTCAAGGAGGTTGTTGTCAGTGAGGTAGGAGCTCAGACAGTTGTAGACTAAGCGTTCTAAACGTTTAGAGGTAAACGAAAGCAAGGAGTTGGGTCTTAAGTAGTTCAGGCTGGAGGGGTCCAGTGAGGGCTTTTTAAATATGGGGGTGATCAGCGCATGTTTTAGAGAGGAGAAGAAGGTGCCAGTAGAGAGGGAGTGATTGAAAATATGAGGCAGAATAGGATAGAAGAAGAGGGTGACCATAGTAGTTATGAGGGAACAGCGTCCAATGGACAGGTGGTAAAGCAGGCTTCCAAGAACACTTAATGGACCTCTTTGGTAGTAGCAAGGTCAAAAGACAAAAGTGTTGAGGGTGGTTTTGTACAGGGTATGTTAAGTGGGATAGATGTCTGTGCAATGGAGATGCCCCCACGAATTGCAACAATCTTGTTTTTGAATGGATTGGCAATCTCATGAACAGTGAGTGAGTTACTGACTGGAGATGGAGATGGAGAAAGTAGAGAGTTAAAAGTAGATAAGAAACAATGAGGACTGAATGACAGAGTATTAATTGTTTTGCAGATCAAGCCTTGGAAGCTTGTTGTATGCAGAGTATACCTTTACTTTCATGGAGGATATCAAAGCATGTCTTTATCATGGAAAAGAAAACAGGGGGGTATAGGAGAACACATACACTGAGAAAGATAACACTTCCTCTAAATACATTACCATAGAATATACATTATAACACTGCAGTGCCACCTACTGGTATAGATAAGTATAATGCAGATATATAGTTCACAATATCCAAAGCTACTTGCTGTTGCTTCTTTCAACATTAATGAGAGTGACAGGCTTGTTTGGCAGCAGGGAGGGAGGAAATGTATTTTAACCACTTGAGCCCCGGACCATTATGCTGCCTAAGGACCAGAGGTCTTTTTCCAATTTGGCACTGCGTCGCTTTAACTGCTAATTGCGCGGTCATGCAATGCTGTACCCAAACGAAATTTGCGTCCTTTTCTTCCCACAAATAGAGCTTTCTTTTGATGGTATTTGATCACCTCTGCGGTTTTTATTTTTTGCGCTATAAACGGAAAAAGACCGAAAATTTTGAAAAAAAATGATATTTTCTACTTTTTGTTATAAAAAAAATCCAATAAACTCAATTTTAGTCATACATTTAGGCCAAAATGTATTCGGCCACATGTCTTTGGTAAAAAAAATGTTAATAAGCGTATATTTATTGGTTTGCGCACAAGTTATAGCGTCTACAAACTAGGGTACATTTTCTGGAATTTACACAGCTTTTAGTTTATGACTGCCTATGTCATTTCTTGAGGTGCTAAAATGGCAGGGCAGTACAAAACCCCCCCAAATGACCCCATTTTGGAAAGTAGACACCCCAAGGAAATTGCTGAGAGGCATGTTGAACCCATTGAATATTTATTTTTTTTGTCCCAAGTGATTGAAAAATGACAAAAAAAAAAAAAAAAAAAAAATATTTACAAAAAGTGGTCACTAAATGATATATTGCTCACACAGGCCATGGGCCTATGTGGAATTGCACCCCAAAATACATTTAGCTGCTTCTCCTGAGTATGGGGATACCACATGTGTGGGACTTTTTGGGAGCCTAGCCGCGTACGGGGCCCCGAAAACCAATCACCGCCTTCAGGATTTCTAAGGGTGTAAATTTTTGCTTTCACTCTTCACTGCCTATCACAGTTTCGGAGGCCATGGAATGCCAAGATGGCACAAAACCCCCCAAAATGACCCCATTTTGGAAAGTAGACACCCCAAGCTATTTGCTGAGAGGCATATTGAGTCCATGGAATATTTTATATTTTGACACAAGTTGCGGGAAAGTGACACTTTTTTTTTTTTTTTCATAAAGTTGTCACTAAATGATATATTGCTCACACAGGCCATGGGCATATGTGGAATTGCACCCCAAAATACATTTAGCTGCTTCTCCTGAGTATGGGGATACCACATGTGTGGGACTTTTTGGGAGCCTAGCCGCGTACTGGACCCCGAAAACCAATCACTGCCTTCAGGATTTCTAAGGGTGAAAATTTTTGATTTCACTCTTTACTGCCTATCACAGTTTCGGAGGCCATGGAATGCCCAGGTGGCACAAACCCCCCCCAAATGACCCCATTTTGGAAAGTAGACACCCCAAGCTATTTGCTGAAAGGCATGGTGAGTATTTTGCAGCTCTCATTTGTTTTTGAAAATGAAGAAAGACAAGAAAAAACATTTTTTTTTTTCTTTTTTCAATTTTCAAAACTTTGTGACAAAAAGTGAGGTCTGCAAAATACTCACTATACCTCTCAGCAAATAGCTTGGGGTGTCTACTTTCCAAAATGGGGTCATTTGGGGGGGTTTTGTGCCACCTGGGCATTCCATGGCCTCCGAAACTGTGATAGGCAGTGAAGAGTGAAATCAAAAATTCACGCCCTTAGAAAGCCTGAAGGCGGTGCTTGGTTTTCGGGGTCCCGTACGCGGCTAGGCTCCCAAAAAGTCTCACGCATGTGGTATCCCCGTACTCAGGAGAAGCAGCAGAATGTATTTTGGGGTGTAATTTCACATATTTCCATGGCATGTTTGAGCAATATATCATTTAGTGACAACTTTGTGCAAAAAAAAAAAAAAATTTGTCTCTTTCCCGCAACTTGTGTCGCAATATAAACTATTCCATGGACTCGACATGCCTCTCAGCAAATAGCTTGGGGTGTCTACTTTCCAAAATGGGGTCATTTGGGGGGGGTTTGAACTGTCCTGGCATTTTATGCACAACATTTAGAAGCTTATGTCACACATCACCCACTCTTCTAACCACTTGAAGACAAAGCCCTTTCTGACACTTATTGTTTACATGAAAAAGTTTTTTTTTTTTGCAAAAAAATTACTTTGAACCCCCAAACATTATATATTTTTTTAAAGCAAATGCCCTACAGATTAAAATGGTGGGTGTTTCATTTTTTTTTTTTCACACAGTAATTGCGCAGCGATTTTTCAAACGCATTTTTTGGGGAAAAAACACACTTTTTTTAATTTTAATGCACTAAAACACGCTATATTGCCCAAATGTTTGATGAAATAAAAAAGATGATCTTAGGCCGAGTACATGGATACCAAACATGACATGCTTTAAAATTGCGCACAAACGTGCAGTGGCAACAAAATAAATACATGTTTAAAAGCCTTCAAAAGCCTTTACAGGTTACCACTTTAGATTTACAGAGGAGGTCTACTGGAAAAATTACTGCACTCGATCTGGCCTTCGCGGTGATACCTCACATGCATGGTGCAATTGCTGTTTACGTTTGACGACAGACCGCCGCTTGCGTTCGCCTTAGCGCGAGAGCAGGGGGCGACAGGGGTGTTTTTTTTTTTTTTCTTTATTATTTTTTTGCTTTTTTAATCTTACTTTTAAACTGTTCCTTTCATATTTTTTTTTTTAATCATTTTTATTGTTATCTCGGGGAATGTAAATATCCCCTATGATAGCAATAGGTAGTGACAGGTACTCTTTTTTGAAAAAATTGTGGTCTATTAGACCCTAGATCTCTCCTCTGCCCTCAAAGCATCTGACCACACCAAGATCGGTGTGATAAAATGCTTCCCCAATTTCCCAATGGCGCTATTTACATCCGGCTAAATCTAAGTCATGAAATACTCGTAGCTTCCGGTTTCTTAGGCCATAGAGATGTTTGGAGCCACTCTGGTCTCTGATCAGCTCTATGGTCAGCTGGCTGAATCACCGGCTGCATTCTCAGGTTCCCTGTTGAGACAGGAGAGCCAGAGAAAAACACGGAAGACGGTGGGGGGGGGGCATTCCCTCCCACGGCTTGTAAAAGCAGTCTAGAGGCTAATTAGCCGCTAGGATTGCTTTTACATGAAAGCCGACCGCTGGCTGAAAAGAATGATACCAAGATGATACCTAAACCTGCAGGCATCATTCTGGTATAACCACTCAAAGTCGTGAATGGCGTACCTGAAGACAAAAAAATGGTTAACAATGGTTAACAATAAAGCACAGTAAAGTGTAAATAATTACACACCTGAAAAACAAACATGATAAAACATAATAACAATAACAATAACAATAAAACATTGCAGAATAGAATACAGTAAAAAAGAGCAGAACAATAGAGAGAGAGAATAGAGAGAGAGAGAGAACAATAAAACAACAACTATTTTTTTTTATTTCATATTTTTTTTTTTTTTTACACTTTTTTTGTAACTAACTTTTATAACTGTAACCGGTTCCAGGTTCGGGTCTCTCAAAATGCGATGGCATTTTGGGAGACCCTGTGAAAGTGTGCCTAGTCTGTGCAATGCTGTACCCTACGCTAATACTCAACTAGTGAATGGTAGCGTTCAAAACATTCACCAATGCAAAGACCAGGATTGTCAGGACAGGAGGGACAATAATAGTGGGCGTCACGCCTATATCCACGCTTGCTGCAGACACGACATCTTTTTTGGGGGGTTCGTTGGGTAGGGGTACTCGGGAGGACATAAAAATGCCTCTCATGCAGCCGACTGCATTTGGTTGGGGATGTGAATGGGGGAAGTACGGGCGCTGCAGAAGCGGTGGGTTCCCAATTAGGATTGGCGAATGCAGCAGGAAGGGCACTATGGGCACGACGGGCCTGTGTTTGTCTTTTTGGTGGCAGCGGGACACTACTTGTGCTTGCCACCTCACCAGCTTGAACTGCACTTATGGGACTCGCCACGTCACCACGTGTTACTGCAGTGCTGGTTTGACTACGACCGGGGTGTACTAGGCCGCTGGCGCTTGCCAGTTCACCAAAACGCTACCAAAAAACTGTTAGCGATCGCAGGGATCAGGCCTGACTCTGCGAACGCTGCAGTTATGCGTTTAGTGTTTTGTAAGTGACAGTGATCGATCGATACTGCACTTGGGTGGGCTGGGCCGGGCCGGGCGGAGGGGCAAAACGCAGGTGCTAGCAGGTATCTGGGCTGATCCCGCTAACACTGCGTTTTTGGGAACCCTAAACTGCTGGTGACGCTAATATAGATCTGATCGGATCAGATATTGATGCGATCAGATACTATACCACTAAGGGAGGTGTACGGTGCGTGCGTGGGTGTTAGCGGTACTGGCGCTAATCTGACGCTGCCTGGGGCTGGTGCTTGTCAGTTCACCAAAATACTACCAAAAAAACTGTTAGCGATCGCAGGGATCAGGCCTGACTCTGCGAACGCTGCAGTTATGCGTTTAGTGTTTTGTAAGTGTCAGTGATCGATCGATACTGCACTTGGGTGGGCTGGGCCGGGCGGAGGCGCAAAACGCAGGTGCTAGCAGGTATCTGGGCTGATTCCGCTAACACTGCGTTTTTGGGAACCCTAAACTGCTGGGGACGCTAGTATATATCTGATCGGATCAGATATTGATCCGT